>NC_090812.1:12787361-13442778 GCF_000390325.3 Nicotiana tomentosiformis | reverse complement strand
AAACATTTTCAGATTCATTTTAGATTGCAAGATATAAGCTTCCAAAATTGGCTCCACGCACCAGAAATATCTGGCGAACAGCTCTGCAACAGAAATTTTCAACAACCCTCTTTGTCCGAAATCCATTCCGTTTAGCTTCTGAAATCCACCCGAGGCCCTCGGGACCTTAACCAAATATACCAACATGTCCCAAAATATAATACGAACTTAGTTGAGGCTTCAAACTATGCCAAACAACGGCGAAATTACGAATCACACATCGAATCGAATTATGAGTTTTCAAATATTCCAACTTCTATATTTTGCGCCGAAACGTATCAAATCAATTACGATTGACCTTAAATTTTACACACAAGTCATAAATAACATAATGGAGCTATGAAAAATTTTCAGAACTGGATTCCGACCCCGATATAAAAAAGTTAACCCCCCGGTCAAACGTCCCAAATATTCATCTTTCGCCATTTCAAGCTTAATTCCTTTACAGACCTCCAAATAATTTTTCGGACACGCACCTAAGTACATAATCACCATACGGAGCTATTGACATCATCAAAATTCTATTCCGGAGTCGTTTGCTCAAAAGTCAATTCTCCGATCAACTCTTTCCATTTAAGCTTCTAAATAAGGATTGTTCTTTTAATTTAATTTCGAATCTTCAGTAATTCAAACTCGACCACACCTGCGGGTCATAATACATATTGCGAAGCTGCTTGAGATCTTAAGTCACTGAACAGGGCATTAATTCTTAAAACGACAAGTCGGGTCGTTAAATAAACTTGGTGGTAATGCAAGCCTGTAGGCTACTTTATCCACCCTTTCAAGAATTTCAAAGGGTCCGATATACCTAGGGCTCAACTTGCCCTTCTTTCTGAACCTCATTACACCTTTCATAGGTGAAACCCAGAGCAATATTCTTTCCCCAACCATGAATGCAATATCACAAACTTTACCGGCATAACTCTTTTTCCTAGACCGAGTTGTGCGAAGTCGATCCTGAATAATCTTGACCTTATCCAAGGCATCCTGTACCTAATCGGTACCCAATAATCGAGCCTCTCCCGGTTCAAACCAGCCAAATGGCGAACGACATTGCCTTGCATATAATGCCTCATATGGAGCCATATGAATGCTTGACTGGTAGCTATTATTATAAGCAAACTCCGCAAATGGCAAGAACTAATCCCAAGAACCTCCAAAGTCTATAACACAAGCGCGAAACATATCTTCCAATATCTGAATGGTGTGCTCTGACTGTCCGTCTGTCTGTGGATGAAATGTTGTACTCAACTCAACTCAACCCATGTGCCTAATTCACGCTGTACAGCCCTCTAAAAGTGTGAGGTAAATTGCGTACCTCGATCTGAAATAATAGACACGGGCACACCGTGAAGGCGGACAATCTCACGAATGTAAATTTCAGCTAAGCTTTCTGAAGAATAGGTAACTGCCACTGGAATGAAATGTGCTGACTTGGTCAACCTGTCCACAATGACCCAAACTGCGTCAACTTTTCTCTGAGTTTGTGGGAGTCCAACAACAAAATCCATAGTGATACGCTCCCATTTTCACTCAGGAATTTCTAACTTTTGAAGCAAACCACCAGGTCTCTGATGCTCGTACTTAACTTGCTGACAATTCAGACACCGAGCTACATATGCAACTATATCCTTTTTCATTCTCCTCCACCAATAATGTTGCTGCAAATCTTGATACATTTTGGCGGTACCTGGATGAATAGAATACCTGGAACTGTGTGCCTCTTCAAGGATTAATTCACGAAGCCCATCAACATTAGGCACACAAATACGACCTTGCATTCGTAGAACTCCATCTTCTCCCACAACAACCTGTTTGGCATCATCGTGCCGCACTGTGTCCTTAAGGACAAGTAAATGAGGATCATCATACTGTCGCTCTCGGATATGCTCATATAAAGAAGACCGAGCGACTGTGCAAGCTAGAACCCAACTGGGTTCTGAAACATCTAACCTCACGAACTGATTAGCCAAGGTCTGAACATCTGCAGCTAACGGCCTCTCACCAACCGGAATCTACGCAAGACTGCCCATACTCACAGCCTTTCTACTCAAAGTATCGGCCACCACATTGGCCTTTCCGGGGTTATACAAAATGGTGATATCATAGTCTTTTAACAATTCCAACCATCTTCTCTGCCTCAAATTAAGATCTTTTGGTTTGAACAGATACTGAAGGCTACGATGATCAGTAAATACCTCACACGAGACACTGTAGAGATAATGCCTCCAAATCTTCAGCGCATGAACAATGGTTGCCAATTCTAAGTCATGAACATGATAATTCTTTTCGTGAACTTTCAACTGCCGTGACACATATGCAATTACCCTGCCATTTTACATTAATACTGCACCAAGACCAATGTGAGATGCGTCATAATATACCGTATACGATCCTGAACCTGTGGGTAATACCAACGCTGGTGCCGTAGTCAAAGCGGTCTTGAGCTTCTGAAAGTTCAACTCACACTCGTCTGACCATCTGAATGGGACATCTTTCTGGGTCAGTCTGGTCAATGTGCTTGCTATAGATGAAAACCCTTCCACGAACTGACGATAATAACCTGCCAAACCCAGAAAACTCAGGATCTCTGTAACTGAAGTAGGTCTAGGCCAATTCTAAACAACCTCAATCTTCTTAGGATCCACCTTTATGCCTTCTGCGAATACAACATGCCCCCAAAAGGCAACTGAGTCTAACCAAAACTCATATTTTGAAAATTTGGCATATAACTAATTATTCTTCAAAGTATGAAGCAAACTCTAAAGATGTTGCTCATGCATCTCTCGACTGCTGGAGTAAATCAAGATATCATCAATGAATACAACCACAAAACAATCCAAATAGGGCTTGAACACTTGATTCATCAAATCCATAAATGTTATTGGGGCATTTGTCAACCCAAATGACATCACTAGGATTTGTAATGCCCATATCGAGTCCGAAAAGCTGTCTTAGGGACATCAGATGCCTTAATCATTAACTGATGGTAACCAGACCTCAAATCGATCATCAAAAATACCTTGGCACCCTGAAGCTGATCAAATAAGTCATAAATTCTTGGCAGCGGATATTTGTTTTTGATAGCGGCCTTGTTCAACAGTCGATAATCTATACACATCCGCATAGAGCCATCTTTCTTCTTTACAAATAGTACTGGTGCACCCTAGGGCGAGACACTGGGTCTAATGAATCCCTGATCAAGCAAGTTTTGTAACTACTCCTTCAATTAACTCCGGCGGGGCCATACGGTATGGTGGAATAGAAATGGGCTGAGTGCCTGGAGCCAAATCAATACAGAAGTCAATATCTCTGTCGGGTGGCATCCCCGACAAATCTGCAGGAAATACTTCTGGAAATTCACGAACAACTGGTACTGAGTCTATAGAAGAGACATCCGCGCTGGGATCGCGAATATAAGTCAAATAGGCTAGACACCCTTTCTCTACCATACGCCGAACTTTTATATAAGAAATAACCCTACTAGCAGAATGACTAGGAGTTCCTTTCCACTCTAACCGAGGTAACCCCGGCATAGCTAGAGTCACTGTCTTGGCATGACAATCTAATGTATCATGATAAGGTAACAGCCAATCCATACCCAAGATGACATCAAAATCTACCATATTAAGAAGTATAAGATCCACACTAGTCTCAAGACTATCAATAATAACCACACACGAACGATAGGCATGATCTACTACAACAGAATATCCCACCGGTGTAGATACACACACAGAAGCACTCAAAGAATCACAAGGCATAACCAAATATGAAGCAAAATAGGACATGTAGGAATAAGTAGATCCTGGATCAAATAGAACTGAAGCATCTCTATGGCAAACTGGAATAATACCTGTGATCACAACATCATATGATTCGGCCTCAGGCCTGGCTGGAAAAGCATAAAATCGAGGCTGGGCCCCACCACTCTAAACTACGTCTCTGGGATGACCTCTAACTGGCTGGCCTCCACCTCTAACGGTATGACCTCTAACTCTAATGGCCTGACCTCCACCTCTAATGGCCTGACCTCCACCTCTAGCTGCCTGACCCCGGCCTCTAGCTAGCTGAGCAGGCGGTGAAGCAACCGGTGCCGATATGATGGTACGAGAATCCTGCCGAGATCTGTTACTTGCCAACCTAGGGCAATAACTCCTGATGCGACCAATGTTCCTACACTCATAACACCCATCCTGATACCGTGGCTGCTGAAGCTGAAGCTGACCCAAATGGGCCGGATAACCACTGTAGTAACTCTGGAGGGGTGGTGCACTGATAAGAGTTGAAGGTGCACTAAATGTTGGCTGCCCAGAGTAAGGAATAATAGGACCGTGACTCCCTGAATCACCGAGAGATGCATGAAGTGCTGAATGAAACGGTCTGGGAGGATGACCCCTACCAAAATTACCCCTGCCTCCAGGCAAGGCACCACTAAAACTACCGAACTGATGAGGCCTCTTATCAGACCTCTACCCTCTCTCCTATGCAAGAACCATATCGATTCTCCTCGTGACATTAACAGTTGCCTGAAAAGAAATCTCGCTTCCGGTCTCCTTGGCCATCTGAAGCCTGATGGGGTGAGTGAGTCCCTCAATAAACATCCTCACTCTCTCTCCCTCAGTAGGTAGTAAAAGGAGAGCATGACGGTCCAAATCCACAAAATGGGACTCATACTAAGTAACAGTCATACTGCCCTGCTGTAGACGCTCAAATTGCTTGCGGTAATCCTCTCTCAGTGTGATAGGAAGGAACTTCTCCAGAAATAGCTGAGAGAACTGCTCCCAGGTAAGTGCAGGCGATCTGACTGGTCTGGTCAATGTATAATCTCTCCACCACTTCTTGGCGGAACCCGTCATCTGAAATACAACAAAATCAACCCCATTGGTCTCAACTATACCCATGTTCTGCAGCACCTCATGGCAGCGGTCAAGATAATCCTGTGGGTCCTCAGGAGGTGTACTACTGAAGTGAACTGGAAAGAGCTTAGTAAACTTATCCAGTCTCAATAAGGCCTCAAAAGACATGGCGGGCCTATTACTAGTCTGTGCCGCAGCAACTGGATGAACTACCCCAACTGGTGAGGCTGCTGGAGCCTGATTCTAGGGAGCCAACTGCTCCGGAGTGGGAGTTTGTGCTCCTCCCCCAGCCTGTGAGACGGCTGGTGCCACTAGAAATGTACCATTCTGGGCCACGCCCTCCATAAGACTCACCAAACGGACTAAAGCGCCCTGAAGCAATGGAGTGGCTATGAATCCTTCTGGGACTTGAACTGGTCCAACTGGTACATTCTGAACTAGAACCTCCTCCTGAAGGTCCACCTGAGGTTCTACAACAGGTGCTGCTGCTCGAGCTCTAGATTGAGCTCTACCTCTGCCTCGGCCTCGGCCTCTAGCATGACCTCGGCCTCGACCTCTACCCCTGGCCATAGTTGCCACCGGGGGATCTGGTCCCTGTCCATCGGTATAGGTATTATGTGTTCTCACCATCTGTGAGAGAATAAGAGTAGAATGGTTCAATCATCGATGATAATAGAATAAAATCGCACGATAGAATAAGAAATAAGTGATATTGTTCCTAAACTTTATAGCCTCTGAGAGATAAGTACATACGTCTCCGTACCAATCCTTCAGACTCTACTAAGCTTGCTCGTGACTCGTGAGACCTATGTAACCTAGTTCTCTATACCAACTGTCACGACCCGAAATTTCCACCTTCGGAACCGTGATGACGCCTAATATTTCACTTGCTAGGCAAGCCAACGTTAGAATAATATTATCCATTTTTAAAATAATTTAAAATTTATTAATAACAAAGAATTAAATGCGGAAGTAAAGTCTGAAATGTAGTGAATAATCCATAAAATAACAGTGTCTAAATACCACCCCAGAATTGGCGTCATAAGTGCACGAGCTTCTAGAATAATACAAATAATTTGAATAAAATAAAGCTGTCTGAAAATAAATACACAACTAAAGTAAAGTAGATGGGGACTTCAGAACTGCGGACGCCGTGCAGTTATACCTCAAGTCTCCTTTGGTAGCTGAAATTCGAGCAAGTCTATGGTACGTCGTTGGGACCAACTCCGAAATCTGCACAAGAAGTGCAGAGTGTAGTATCAGTATAACCGACCCCATGTACTGGTAAGTGCTGAGCCTAACCTCGATGGAGTAGTGACGAGGCTAAGGCAGGTCACTTACATTAACCTGCACGCAATAATAATAATAACCACAATAATAGAATTAAATCAGGTAACTCTTTTTGTTATAGTTAAAGCCAATTCACCAGTCATAACCAATTATTTCAATCAATTTTCGTTGCAGTATGCAACCCGCTTCCATAATATATTCCTTTTTATTCCTCCAATATATTTATTTCAATCAAGTATATATAGACTTTTAAATAATTCTGTTGCGGCATGCAACCCGATTCCTCCAATATGGACTTTTAAATAAGTCTATTGCAGCGTGCAACCTGATCCCCCAATATGGACTTTTAATAAAGTCTGTTGCGGCGTGCAACCCGATCCCCCAATATGGACTTTTTAATACGTCTGTTGCGGCGTGCAACCCGATCCCCCAATATATATATTCATTTTCATTTCCGTTGCGGCGGGCAACCCGCTCCTCCAATATATTCATTTGCCAATTCTTATAAAAGAAATTGCCCCAATAAATGCAACAATTAATATAAAATTATAAGACAATAAACATACAATAATTATGATTTATTTATAAAACAGGCAATGCCAAGTAGCAATTTATTTTGAAAATCAGGGAGAAAATAGGCTATGCTAAATGTCAAGTAACAATTAAGACGCATAAATCAAATAAGCATGTAACAATTATTGCAAAAATTCAAAAATTAATATTTGACAAAGAATGGGGAAGAAACAATTATTATAACAATTAATTCGTGTCTTAGAATAATTTATGATTTTCAAATAATTATGCAAATAATTAATTTGACGACGTATAGACACTCGTCCCCTTGCCTATACGTTGTTCCCATGCATTTCATATAACAAATAATTTAAGGGTTCTATTCCCTCAAGTCAAGGTTAGCCACGACACTTACCTAGTTTTGCAATATCAATCAATTACTCAACCACAACTTTTCCTTTTAAATTTATCTTCAAAAGCTTCAAATCTTTTCACAAACAATTCGATATACTCAACACGAATCATAGGAATTAATTCCATATGAATTTACTAAATTTCCGGATAAAATCTGAAATTTACTTTAAAAATTGACAATGGGGCCCACATTTCGAATCTTGGAAAAACTTATGAAATCCAAACACCCATTCTGAGATGAGTCCAGCCATACAAAAATTATCAAATTCCGATGTTAAATGGACCTTCAAATCTTAAATTTTCGTTTTTGGAAGATTTTATAAAAATCTGATTTTTCTCCCAAAATTTCACGGATTCATGATATAAATGAGTATGGAATCATGAAATATAATCAATATAGGATAAGGAACACTTACCCCAATGTTTTTCATAAAAATCGCCCAAGAATCGCCTTGCCCGAGCTCAAAAATTGAAAATGGTTGAACATGGGTCGAAACCCCATTTCTAGAACTTAAGTTCTGTTTTTCAGATTTTTACTCATCGCGATCGCGAAAATTCGTTCGCGATCGCGTAGAACACTTTTGCCCAGGTTCATTTTACTCTTCGCGATCGCGAAGCACAATTTGCACAGGCTGCCAATTTGCACTACGCAAACGCGACATCTCATCCGCGAACGCGAAGCATAACCACGTAGACCTACGCGATCGCGAACCGTTTCATGCGAACGCGAAGAACAAATTTGAGTACCCCAACTTCTGCCTCATTTCCTCTTCGCAAATGCGAGGATTCGATCGCGAATGCGAAGCTTTGCACTTAGACCCTTCGCTAACGCGTGCCCTGGTTCGCGAACGCGAAGCACAATTGTGCCATTCCAAATTTCCTCTTCGCGATTGCAGGAATGGCTTCGCAATCGCGAAGCACAAAGCACCAGATGATAGCAGAAGGTAAAAACCAGATTTTTCTCAAAGTTCAAATGGTCCGTAGGTTGTCCAAAACTCACCCGAGCCCTCGGGGCTCCAAACCAAACATGCACACAAGTCCAAAAACCTCATACGAAGTTGCTCGCGTGATCAAAACACCAATTTAACACCTAGAACTATGAATCAGATACCAAATCAAAGGAAATTTTCAAGAAAACTTTTAAACTTATATTTTTACATCCGGACATCCGAATCACGCCAAATCAACTCCGTTTCTCGCCAATTTTGGCAGACAAGTCATAAATATTATAGTGGACCTATACCGGGCTCTGGAACCAAAATACAAACCCAGTGTCAATAAATCCTATATCGGTAAATTCTTAAAAATCATTAAGCTTTCAAACTTTTAATTTTTCATCAAAATTTCATATCTCGGGCTAGGGACCTCGGAATTCGATTCCGGGCATACGCTTAAGTCCCAAATCACGATACAGACCTGTTGGAATTGTCAAAATACTGATCCGAGTCCGTTTGCTCAAAATGTTGACCAAAGTCAATCAGTTGAGTTTTAAAGCTCTATTTCACATTTTAATCCATTTTTTACACAAAAACTTTCTGGAAAATTATACGAATTGCGCACGTAAGTCGAGCAATGATAAATAGTGCTTTCGAGGTCTTAGAACACAAAATTACTTATTAAATTTAAAGATGACACTTTGGGTCATCACACCTAACCTCGACGAAGTAGTGACATGGCTATGACAAGACACATACGTAAACAACTTGTACAAGTATATACAAATACGAAGCAATAATATATAATAAATAACAATTTATAATTTGGGAGGGAACATGCGAAGGGGATTGATATAATAATTTCAGCAGGAGAAGTATCACTTAACAGCCAATTAATTCCTCAACAATAAAATGAGCAACTGATAATATGAAAATGGCACGACACCACCCTTCGTAATTTTTCTCTCATTCTTTCCATAAATTGATAAATAAATAATAAGATTGACACGACATCACCCTTTGTGCTTTAACTCTCTTCTGGCACGGCATCACCCTTCGTACTTTTACACTCTTTGAAAATGACATGGCATCACCCTTTGTGCTTTAACTCTCTTCCTCACTTCATAATTCAATAAATAATAATGTGAAATTGGCACGACATTACCCTTCGTGCTTTTACACTCTTCCTTACCATGAAAATAATAATATAAATTCGGAAGAGTATTAAAATGCGGGGATATATACTTATCAATCAATTCACTACCAGAATACCGACCTCACCTTCCAAAATATTCAACAATAATTTCATGAAAAATGATCAAATAACTAATAATAACTTAAGCATGAATATCTTAATTAAATAGGTAATTATTCAAAATGAAATAAATTACTCCCGCATCATTTGACTCAACCACAACGCATAAGTACTCGTCACCTCACATATACATTGTACCCGTGCGTTAAATTATGTAGCAAATAGACAAATAAATCCTACTCCCTCAAGATAAGGTTAACCACGACACTTATCTCGATTTGCAACCAACTCAAGATTTCAATACACCTTTGCTTCACGAATTCATGTTCGAAAGCTTCAAATATAGTCACAAACAATTCAATACATTCAACACGAATCGTAGAAATTAATTCCATATGAATTTACTAATATTCTAGATTAAAATCCGAAATTCATTTTAAAAATCGATAGTGGGACCCACGTCTCGAATCCCAAAAACTCACGAAATCCGAACATCCGTTCCGATACGAGTTCAACCATACCAAAAATTATCAAATTCCGACGTCAAATGGACCTTCAAATCTTATATTTCATTTTTGGAAGATTTTATAAAAATCTGATTTTTCTTCCATAAATTCACGAATTCATGATGTAAATGAGTATGGAATCATAAATTACAATCAATATAGGATAAGGAAAACTTATGTCACGACCCAAAATCCTAACCCGTCGTGATGGCACCTATTGATGGTACTAGGCAAGCCGATTCTAAAAAATACTTCCAATATTTCACAAAAGATAAGTCAAAAGCTTTTACATGATAGAGTTTTCGAAAAAAAGGAGTTAAACTAAAAATACAGTGCGGAAAAATAGCCCCAAACATCGGGTGTCACCAAGTCATGAGCATCTAAATAACCAGTATAAGAAACGGTGTCCACAAGAGTCTGTGTCAAAGTACCAATACAGAAAAGAAAAGATAACAAGGAAGGAGAGACAAGGATTGCGAACACTAGCAGCGACCTCGTGAATCTCCAATACTCAACCACACACGAGATCAACGTCCTCCATGACCGAAAACACCTGGATCCGCACATGAAGTGCAAGGTGTAGTGTGAGTACGACCAACTCAGTAAGTAAACAATAATAATTAAGGAACTGAAATGTAGTGACGAGCTATACAAATACAGTTCATTTCAGTAATTTTAGCAAGTCAGTCAGTTACACATTATCAAGTTCAGGTAAAATCAGAAATAATATTTTCCAGAAATTTCAGAACAATGACATAAATTATCTAAGTGCAGCAACAATGAAACAAGTACAACCTCTCAGGGCAACAGTCCCTCAAGCTTTCTCAATAGCTCAACACTCGGCTCTCATCCCTCAATACTCATACTCAATAGGTACCTGCGCTCACTGGGGGTGTACAGACCCCGAAGGGGCTCCTACAGCCCAAGCGCTATAATCCGCACAGGTAACTCACATGCTGCTCGAACAACTCACGCGATATAGTATCAATATGTGAATCAGCACGGACAACTCATGTGCTAAACAAACAACTCACGTGCTATAGTATCAATACACCTTTGCTTCACGAATTCATGTTCGAAAGCTTCAAATATAGTCACAAACAATTCAATACATTCAACACGAATCGTAGAAATTAATTCCATATGAATTTACTAATATTCTAGATTAAAATCCGAAATTCATTTTAAAAATCGATAGTGGGACCCACGTCTCAAATCCCGAAAACTCACGAAATCCGAACATCCGTTCCGATACGAGTTCAACCATACCAAAAATTATCAAATTCCGACGTCAAATGGACCTTCAAATCTTATATTTCATTTTTGGAAGATTTTATAAAAATCTGATTTTTCTTCCATAAATTCACGAATTCATGATGTAAATGAGTATGGAATCATAAATTACAATCAATATAGGATAAGGAAAACTTATGTCACGACCCAAAATCCTAACCCGTCGTGATGGCACCTATTGATGGTACTAGGCAAGCCGATTCTAAAAAATACTTCCAATATTTCACAAAAGATAAGTCAAAAGCTTTTACATGATAGAGTTTTCGAAAAAAAGGAGTTAAACTAAAAATACAGTGCGGAAAAATAGCCCCAAACATCGGGTGTCACCAAGTCATGAGCATCTAAATAACCAGTATAAGAAACGGTGTCCACAAGAGTCTGTGTCAAAGTACCAATACAGAAAAGAAAAGATAACAAGGAAGGAGAGACAAGGATTGCGAACACTAGCAGCGACCTCGTGAATCTCCAATACTCAACCACACACGAGATCAACGTCCTCCATGACCGAAAACACCTGGATCCGCACATGAAGTGCAAGGTGTAGTGTGAGTACGACCAACTCAGTAAGTAAACAATAATAATTAAGGAACTGAAATGTAGTGACGAGCTATACAAATACAGTTCATTTCAGTAATTTTAGCAAGTCAGTCAGTTACACATTATCAAGTTCAGGTAAAATCAGAAATAATATTTTCCAGAAATTTCAGAACAATGACATAAATTATCTAAGTGCAGCAACAATGAAACAAGTACAACCTCTCAGGGCAACAGTCCCTCAAGCTTTCTCAATAGCTCAACACTCGGCTCTCATCCCTCAATACTCATACTCAATAGGTACCTGCGCTCACTGGGGGTGTACAGACCCCGAAGGGGCTCCTACAGCCCAAGCGCTATAATCCGCACAGATAACTCACATGCTGCTCGAACAACTCACGCGATATAGTATCAATATGTGAATCAGCACAAACAACTCACGTGCTAAACAAACAACTCACGTGCTATAGTATCATATCAAGATCCGCACGGATAACTCACGTGCTATATCAATACCTCACAAACAGGCCCTCAGCCTCACTCAGTCATCAACCTCTCTAGTCTCACAGCCCTAAGTAA
The DNA here is from genome assembly GCF_000390325.3 of Nicotiana tomentosiformis. NCBI lineage: Eukaryota > Viridiplantae > Streptophyta > Magnoliopsida > Solanales > Solanaceae > Nicotiana > Nicotiana tomentosiformis. Next base: position 13,430,561 of record NC_090812.1, on the reverse strand, counting down.
TAAAGAGGAATCAACCCAAAATAGATGATATAATGTATCAGCAGGGAATAACAGAGACTGAGGTATAATATGCAAGTAATACTACGACTGAGTACAAGTAACAATAAGCAGGAAGGTTCAACAGGTATCACGACCACTGGGGTCTTTACAGCACCAACACATAGCCTATGCATGATTTCTAGCATGATTCACTGTCAAATTTCTATAGCACAGAAAGGGCACATAGCTAATAACAAGCTTGTTCAACCTTCCAATTTCACGGAATAGACCAAATCCCAATTCCCACGATGCACGCCCACACACCCGTCACCTAGCATGTGAGTCACCTCCAAAATACTCACATAATACAATAATCCGGGGTTTCATACCCTCAGGACCAGATTTAAAACTGTTACTTACCTCAAACCGCGCAAAATTCTACTCCAAAGTACCTTTGCCTCTCGAATCGGTCTCCAAACGCCCCGAATCTAAGCCACAAGCTGTACAATACAGTTAATATAGGCTAAAGGAATCAAATCCATAAGAAAAACATAAAATTATAAGCCAAAATCCGAAATTGGCTCAAATAGGCACCCGAGCCCACATCTCGAAATCCTACATAAGTCACAAAACCTGAAAGACCATTCACTCACGAGTCTAACCATACCAAATTTATCAAAATCCGACACCATTTGGTCATCCAAATCCCCAAAATTCACTCTCCAATTCTCTAGCCCTAAATCCCCAAATGTCACCTCAAAACCTCACCAACTAGGTGTAATATCAATGGGGAAACATTATTATTGAAGATAAATGGACACAAGGAGCTTACCTCAGTAATCACTTCAAAATACCTCTAAAACTCCTCCAAAATCCGAGTTCAAAGTGGTGAAAATGGTGAAAAATCTCTAAATCCCGTATTTATATGTTCTGCCCAGGCCTTTCACACATGCGGCCTCTCATCCGCACCTACGGAACCGCTTCTGCGGCTACATCCGCTTCTGCGGAAACCACTCAAGCCACGGGGCTTGTATCTGCGCTCCAGGTCTCGCACCTATGGAGGCACTTCTGCGGCCCTTCGTCTGCTTCCGCGGAAATGCCCAATCCTTCAAACTTCGCATATGCGGAGCCATTCACGCATCTGCGTGCTCGCAGATGCGCATCCTCCTACGCACCTGCGTCCCCTGGACTTCCTAGCCTTGCCCTCTTCTGCGATCTCCCTCTTTGCTTCTGTGGGCTCGCACCTGCGATTAAATTTCCACAGGTGTGATTACACCAGCTGAGTCCAAACTTCAGCAGTCTTCCAGCTTCAAAACTTGGTCCGTTAATCACCTGAAATCAACCCGAGGCCCCCAGGTCCTCAACCAAGCATACCAACACGTCTTAAAATATTATACGAACTTAGTCGAATCTTCAAATCACCTCCAACAACATCAAAAACACTAATTACACACGGATTCAAGCCTAATGAACTTCAAAATTTTCAAATTCTACAAACGACGCCGAAACCTATCAAATCACGGCCGATTGACCTTAAATTTTGCACACAAGTCACAAATGACCCCAAGAACCTACAGCAACTTTTGGAATCAGAATCCGACCGCGATATCAAAAAGTCAACCTCCCGGTCAAACTTCTCAAAAAATTCGACTTTCGCCATTTCAAGCCTAGTTCTACTCCCGACTTCCAAATCACAATTCGGACATGCTCCTAAGTCCAGAATCACCCAACAAAGCTAACAAAACCATCAAAATTCCAATCCGAGGTTGTTTAAACATAAGTCGACATCCGATCGACTTTTCTAAATTAAGATTGTAATTAAGAGACTAAGTGTCTAAATTCACTCTAAATTCATTTCGGACCCGAACCAACTAACCCGGTATGTCATAAAACAATAATGAAGCAAAAAAATGAGCAGAAAAGGGGAACGGGGCTATAACTCTCGAAACGACCGGCCGGGTCGTTACATCCTCCCCCTCTTAAACAAACGTTCGTCCTCGAACGAGTATAGAGACATACCTGAAATGGTGAAAAGATGAGGATAACTGCTGTACATATCTTGCTCAGTCTCTCCCAAGTTGCTTCCTCGACCGGCTGACCCCTCCACTAAACCTTCACAAAAGCAATATTCTTCGACCTCAGCTTTCGAACCTGCCTATCCAAGATCGTCACTGGCTCCTCAACATAAGATAAATCCTTGTCCAACTGGACTGAGCTGAAATCCAACGCGTGCGACGGATCGTCGTGATACTTCTGGAGCATAGAAACATGGAATACTGGATGAACTCCTGCTAGATTGGGAGGCAAGGCAAGCTCATAAGCAACCTCCCCAACACGTCGCAACACCTCAAATGGGCCGATAAACCTCGAGCTCAGCTTGCCCTTCTTTCCGAACCTTATAACACCCTTCATGGGTGACACCCGGAGAAGGACCCGCTCTCCAATCATGAATGCAAAATCGCGAACCTTCCGATCCGCATAACTTATCTGTCTGGACTGGGCTGTGCGCAGTCTATCCTGAATCACCTTAACCTTCTCCAGAGCATCTTGAACCAAGTCTGTACCCAATAACTTAGCCTCGCCCGGCTCGAACCAACCCACTGGAGACCTACACCGCCTACCATATAGAGCCTCATACGGTGCCATCTGGATGCTCGACTGATAATTGTTGTTGTAAACAAACTCCGCTAGTGGCACAAACTGATCCCACGAACCCCCAAACTCCATCACACACGCACAGAGCATATCCTTTAATATCTGAATAGCGCCTCGGATTGTCCGTCCTTTTGAGGGTGAAATGTTGTGCTCAACTCCACTCGAGTGCCCAACTCATGCTGCACGGCCCTCCAGAACCATGATGTAAACTACGTGCCCCGATCAGAGATGATAGATATCGGTATGCCATGAAGCCTAACGATCTCGCGGATATACACTCGAGCCAGCTGCTCGGAAGAATAGGTAGTTATCACAGGAATGAAATGAGCGGACTTGGTCAGCCTGTCCATAATCACTGAAACTTCATCAAACTTCCGCTGAGTCCGTGGAAGCCCAATAATGAAATTCATAGTGATCCACTCCCATTTCCACTCCGGAATCTCTAATTTCTGAAGCAACCCACCTGGTCGCTGATGCTCATACTTCACGTGCTGGCAATTTAGACACCGAGCCACATACTCCACTATGTCCTTCTTCATTCTCCTCCACCAGTAATGCTGAATCAAGTCCTGATACATCTTTGCGGTATCCGAATGAATAGAATACCGCGAACTGTGAGCCTCTTGGAGAATCAACTCACGCAAACTATCTACATTGGGCACACATAGCCTGCCCTGCATCCTCAATGCATCATCATCCCCAATAGCGACCTCCTTAGCATCACCCTACTGGATCGTGTCCTTAAGGACAAGCAGGTGGGGGTCATTATACCGACGTTACCTGATATGATTATAAAGAGAAGACCGAGAGACCACACAAGCCAATACTCGACTCGGCTCAAAAACATTCAATCTAACAAACTGGCTGGCTAAGGCCCGAACATCCAATGCCAATGGCCTCTCTGCTACTGGAAGTTATGCTAAGCTCTCCAAACTCTCCGCCCAGCGACTCAAGGCATCGGCCACCACATTGGCCTTGCCGGAATGGTACAAAATAGTGATATCATAGTCCTTAAGAAGCTCCAACCACCTCCGCTGACGCAAGTTAAGATCCTTCTGTTTGAATAGATGCTGCAAACTCCGGTGATCAATGTAAATCTCACAATGGACACCGTACAAATAGTGCCACCATATCTTCAAGGCATGAACAGTAGCTGCTAACTTAAGGTCGTGAACATGATAGTTCTTTTCATGGGGCTTCAACTGGCACGAAGCATAAGTAATCACTCTTCCCTCTTGCATCAGAACACACCCAATACCGATCCGAGAAGCATCACAATACACTGTGTAAGAACCAGAAGCTGATGGTAGAACTAGAACTGGGGTCGTGGTCAAAGCAGTTTTGAGCTTCAGAAAGCTCTCCTCGCACTCATCTGACCACCTGAATGGAGAACCCTTTTGGGTTAATTTGGTCAAGGTCGATGTGATAGATGAGAAACCCTCTACAAAACGACAGTAATAACCAGCCAAACCAAGAAAACTCTGAATCTCCGTGGCTGAAGATGGTCTGGGCCAACTCCGAATCGCCTCTATCTTTTTTGGATCCACCTGAATACCCTCACTGGACACCACGTGCCCCAAGAACGCCACTGAACTGAGCCAAAACTCACACTTGAAGAACTTTGCATAAAGCTTCTTCTCCCTCAACCGCTGCAACACGATCCTTAGATGCTGGACATGCTCCTCCTGGCTACGAGAGTATACCAGGATATCATCAATGAATACAATAACGAACGAGTCAAGATAAGGCTGAAACACACTGTTCATCAGATGCATGAACGTTGATGGGGCATTGGTCAGCCCAAAAGACATTAGAAGGAACTCATAATGGCCATATCGGGTACTGAAATCTGTCTTAAGAATATTCGAGTCCCGAATCTTCAGCTGGTGATATCCTGACCACAAATCGATCTTGAAGAACACCCTCTCCCCCTGAAGCTGGTCAAGTAGATCATCATTACGCGACAAAGGATACTTGTTCTTGATTGTGACCTCATTCAACTGTCTATAAGTAATGCACATTCTCATAGTACCATCCTTCTTCTTCACAAATAGAACTGGCGCACCCCAAGGTGACACGTTAGGCCGAATAAACCCCTTATCAAGGAGTTCCTGAAGATGCTCCTTCAATTCCTTCAACTCCACCGGTGCCATACGATACGGTGGAATAGAAATGGGCTGACTGTCCGACACCAAATCAATACCGAAATCAATATCCCTATCAGGCGGCATGCCCGGCAGGTCTGCAGGAAATACTTCCGGGAAATCTCGTACCACCGGAACAAAATCAATAGCAGAGGTCTCTGCACTAACATCCCTCACAAAGGCCAGATAAGATAAACAACCCTTCTTAACCATACGCCGAGCCTTCATGTATGGAATCACTGTACTGGGAACATAGTCTATAGAGCCGCTCCACTTAACCCTCGGCAACCCCGGCATCGCCAATGTCACGGTCTTCGCGTGACAATCTAGAATTGCACGACATAGAGACAACCAATCCATACCCAAAATCACGTCAAAATCGACCATACTAAGTAACAAGAGATCCACTCTAGTCTCCAGACTCCCAATAGTCACCACACATGACCGATATACACGGTCCACAATAACAGTATCGCTCACCGGCATAGACACATGAACATGTGAAACTAGAGACTCACAGGGCATATCCAGATAATGAGAAAAATACGAGGACACATATGAATAAGTGGAACCAGGGTCAAATAATATAGAGGCATCTCTGTGGCAAACTAAGACAATACCTGTGATCACATCATCTGAAGCAATGGCATCTGGTCTGGCAGGGAGAGCATTGAAATGGGCCTGGCCGCCCCCTGATCGGCCTCCCCCTCTAGGGCGACCCCTAGCTGACTGAGCCCCACCCCAAGCTGGTTGGGCGAGTGGTGAAGCTGCTGGTGCTGGTGCAATCGGCCAAGAACTCTACTGTGGAGTCCCACCCAACAACCTAGGGCAATATCTCTTAATATGACCAAAATCTCCGCACTCGAAACAACCCCTCCTCTTGAGGAACTGCTGCTCCTGATACTCCGAGGAACTACCCATAGACACCTGAGCTGACGAGGCAGGATGAGAGCTCTGCGCTGGTAGTGCACTGAATGGAGACTGGCCCTGCTGATAGCTGTGTGAACCATGGCCAGATAATGCACCTCGGTGAACTGGGCGAGCCATCTGAGCATGTTTGAAAGGACGAACCCTACTATGGTGGAACTGACCCCCAGAAGGAACCCCACTGAATCCACCCTGTCCACGAGGCCTCTTGGCCTCCCTCTCAACCCGCTCCTGGCTGCGAACCATCTCAATCTGACGAGCAATGTCGACAACCTTATCAAAAGTCGGACCAGACACTCTCTCTCTAGTCATAAGCAATCGCAGCTGAAAAGTGACGCCATCTATGAACCTCCTGATCCTCTCCTTGTCGATGGGAACCAACTAGACAGCATGACAGGCCAACCCCGAAAATCTCATCTCATACTACGTCACGGACATATCACCCTAACGAATCTGTTCGAACTGCCTGCGTAACTCCTCTCTGCAGGATAGAGGCAGGAACTTCTCCAGTAAGAGAACGGAGAACTTCTGCCAGGTAAGGGGTGTTGCGTCGACCGGCCTACGCCTCTCGTAAGCCTCCCACCAACTGAAGGTAGCCCAGAGAACTGAAAGGTAGTGAACGAGACCCCACTGGTCTCTAGAATACCTGCTGTACGGAGTATCCTCTAGCACTTATCCAAGAAGCCCTGTGCATCCTCTCCTTCTGTATCACTGAAAGATGGAGGCTAGAGTCTCCCAGACCTCTATAATCTACGCTGCTCATCATCAGGCATGACATAAACCACATAGTCCTGAGCGGCTACAACAAGATAGGCTGGTGGTACCCCCGGTGTCTGGAGTCCCTGTACCACTTGCTCTGGTGTACGGGCGGCGGGAGTCTGAGTATCTCCCCCGGCCTGAGAAGTGGCTGCTGCGGCCGGAATAGAGACTGGCTGAGCAAGACTGGTACACGCGGTCAAAATCTGAGCTAAGGCCTCCTGAAGGCCTGGAATCACAATGGGCACGGGTGGTTCATTTCAATAATTTTGGCAATGAAAGTACAGTTCATTTCAATAATTTCGGCAATGAAAGTAGACATGTTTCAATCCCGGCAATTTAAGTCACGTCAGTTATACATAACCAAGTTCAGGTAAAACCGGATACAATATTTTCTAGAAATTTCAGAACAATGAAATAAATCATCTAAGTGCAGCAACAATGAAACAAGTGCAACCTCTCAGGGCAACAGTCCCTCAAGCTCTCTCAATAGCTCATCACTCGGCTCTCACCCCTCAATACTCACACTCAATAGGTACCTGCGCTCACTGGGGGTGTACAGACTCCGGAGGGGCTCCTACAGCCCAAGCGCTATAATCCGCACGGACAACTCACGTGTTGCACAGACAACTCACGTGCTATAGTATCAATATGTGGATCCGCATGGATAACTCACATGCTGTACTGATAACTCACGTGCTATAGTATCATATCAAGATCCGCATGGACAACTCACGTGCTATGGTATCAATACCTCACAAATAGGCCCTCGACCTCACTCAGTCATCAACCTCTCTAGTCCCACGTCCCTCAGTAATAAAGGGGAATCAGCCCAAAACAAAATGATATAATGTATCAGCAGGGAATAATAGAGACTGAGGTATAATATGCAAGTAATACTACGACTGAGTACAAGTAACAATAAGCAGGAAGGTTCAACATGTATCACGACCAATGGGGTCTTTACAGCACTAACACATAGCCTAAGCATGATTTCTAGCATGATTCATTGTCAAATTTCTATAGCACAGAAGGGGCACATAGCTAACAACAAGCTTGTTCAACTTTCCAGTTTCACGGAATGGACCAAGTCCTAATTCCCACGGTGCATGCCCACACGCCCATCACCTAGCATGTGTGTCACCTCCAAAATACTCATATAATACAATAATCCGGGGTTTCATATCCTCAGGACCAGATTTAAAACAGTTACTTACCTCAAATCGCGCAAAACTCTACTCCAAAGTGCCTTTGCCTCTCGAATCGGTCTCCAAATTCCCCGAATCTATCCACAAATAGTATAATACAATTAATATAGGCTAAAGGAATTAATTTCATAAGAAAACACGAAATTATAAGCCAAAATCTGAAATTGGCTCAAACCGGCCCCCGGGCCCACATCTCAATATTCGACAAAATTTACAAAACCTGAAAGCCCATTCACTCACGAGTCTAACCATACCAAATTTATCAAAATCTGACACTATTTGGTCATCCAAATCCCCAAAATTCACTCTCCAATTCTCTAGCCCTAAACCCCCAAATTTCACCTCAAAAACTCACCAACTAGGTGTAAAATCAGCAGGGAAACATCATTATTGAAGATAAATAGACACAAGGAGCTTACCTCAGTAATCACTTCAAAATCCCTCTAAACATCCTCCAAAATCCGAGCTCAAAGTGGTGAAAATGGTTAAAAAAGTCTCGTATTTATATGTTCTGCCCAGGCCTTTCGCACCCGCGGCCTCTCATTCGTACCTGCGGAACCGCTTTTGCGTTTATACATCCGCTTCTACAGAAACCACTGAGTTCGCACCTGCGCTCCAGGTCTCGCACCTGCGGAGGCGCTTCTGCGGCCCTTCGTCCGCTTCCGCGGAAATGCCCAAGCCTTCAAACTTCTCATCTGCGGATCCATTCACGCATCTGCGGGTTCACAGATGATCCTCTTACGCACCTGCGTCCCCTGCCCTTCCTGCCCTTGCCCTCTTCTGCGGCCTCCCTCTTTGCTTCTGCGGGCTCGCACCTGCGATTAAACTTTCGCAGATGCGATTACACCAGCTGAGTCCAAACTTCAGCAGTCTTCTAGCTTCAAAACTTGGTCCGTTAATCACTCGAAATCAACCCGGGACCTCAACTAAACATACCAACACGTCTTAAAACATCATACGAACTTAGTCGAATCTTCAAATCACCTCAAACAACATCGAAAACACGAATTACACACGGATTCAAGCCTAATGAACTTCGAAAATTTCAAATTCTACAAATGACGCCGAAACGTATCAAATCTCATCCGATTGACCTCAAATTTTGCACACAAGTCACAAATGACCCCACAAACCTACTGCAACTTTCGGAATAGGAATACGACCCGATATTAAAAACTCAAACCCCCGGTCAAATTTTCCAAAAAATTCGACTTTCGCCATTTCAAGCCTAGTTCTACTCCCGACCTCCAAATCATAATCCGGACACGCTTTTAAGTCCAGAATCATCCAACGGAACCATCAAAATTTTAATTCGAGGTCGTTTACACATAAACCGACATCCGATAGACTTTTTTAGCTTAAGATTTCAATTAAGAGACTAAGTATCTTAATTCACTCTAAATTCATTCCGGACCCGAATCAACTAACCCGGTAAGTCATAAAATAACAGTGAAGCACAAAAATGAGCAGAAAAATGGAACATGGCTACAACTCTTGAAACGACCGGTCGGGTCGTTACAATTTACCCCAATATTTTCCTTGAAAAATCTCCTGATAATCGCCTCACCCGAGCTCTTAAAATCCAAAAATGGGTAAAAATGGTCAACCCCCAAATTTATATGTTCTGTCCAGGGCTTTTTGCACCTGCGACTAATTTAGCCATTTCTGCGGTCGAGCAGTCACTTCTGCGACCTCGCCCTCAACCCATGCCTGGTTGCGACCTTGGACCATCTGCCCGCTTCTGCGACCTCGACCTCAACCTCAACTCATGCCTGGTTGCAACCTCGGACCATTTGCTCGCTTTTGCGATCTCGCCCTCAACTCATGCCTGGTCAAGACCTCGGACCATCTGCTCGCTTCTGCGACCTCGGCCTCAACCCAAACTTGCGAGCTAAATTTTGCAAATGCGATTGCATCAGAAGGCTAAAATTTCTAGCGGTTGTTTAAGTCCAAATTTCGACCCGTTAGCTATCTGAAACTCACCCGAGACCCCCGGGATCTCAACCAAATACACCAACCAGTCCTAAAACATCATACGAACTTAGTCGAAACCTCAAATCACATCAAACAATGCTAAAACCATGAATCATACCCCAATTCAAGTCTAATGAAACTAAGAACTTTTACCTTTTACATTCAACATCGAAACCTATCAAATCAAGTCCGATTGACCTCAAATTTTGCACACAAGTCATAAATGACATAACGGGCCTATTTTAATTTTTAGAATCGGATTTCGACCTCGATATCAATAACGGTCAAACTTGGAAAATTTTTAGCCTTTAGATTTTTAGTTTTCGTTAAATGACAATAATTTGAGTTAGGGACCTCTGAATTCAATTTCGGGTATACGCCCAATTCTCAAATCATAATACGGACCTACCGAAGCTGTCAAAATACTGATCTGAGTCCGTTTTCTTATAATATTGACCAAAGTCAACTCAGTTGATTTTTAAAACTCTATTTCATATTTTAATTTATTTTTCACATAAAAACTTTCCGGAAAATTTTACGGACTGCGCACGCAAGTTGAGGAATGCTGAATAGTGCTTTTCGAGGTCTCAAAATACCGAAATAAATATTTAAAATTAAAGATGACATATTGGGTCAGCACAATATCATTAATAGTCAAAATTGGGCACTTGGGGCAATTGGGTTTTGCGCCAATTAAGACCTCATTTGTTTGCACTTAATGGAGGTTTATATCTTAATCATTCAAATTTCAGACATTAAGTGCGTTTATTTTTAAATTTTAAATCTTAATATTCAGATCTTAATCATTAAGTGTGTTTGTTTTTTTATTTCACAATCACTTATTGAGTCTGAATAGGCCTGTATGATTAAGATCTATAACAAAGACTTACTTTCATTAAGATGCTATCAACCATATTCATTATTAATTGCCGCCATCGCCTACCATTATCAACTACCACCATGTCACCACTACCACCACCATCACCACCATCCTCAATTATAGATAGCCGCAACCATTATCCACTACCTCCTTTCACCATCCCTACCCCTTCCATCACCATCATTCTCAACCACAACCAACACTTATCCACCTCAATTACCACAACTAACCACCAATAAATATAGCCGGCACTGCCCATCATCGTAAACTACCACCACCCACCACTACCTTCCTCAATCACAACTACCACTACCATCCTCCCTTATTAACTACCACCACCATCCTCAATCATAATCGCCATCACTACTAATTACCACTAGCTACTACCCTGAACCACCACCATCAACCAAAACTACCACCAACCACCGCCTTTAGTTAGCATTCATAAGCACCACCGTTAGCCATCACCACCAGTAACTATCATATTTTAAAAATATATATTTAATTGATACAATATTAGATTAATTAGTATTTTATTTGAATTTTATGTTTATTAATTTTCAAATAAAGATTTTATACATTCAGATGTTAAAAATCAAACAATCTTAATCATTTAGTATTCATATCTTAATACACATCTCAATATTCAGATGTGTATTTAGATTCAGATGTCTTAATCTTAATACACATCTTGATATTCAGATGTGTATTCAGATTCATACGTCTTAATCTTTAAAAAATAAATGAGGCCTAAGTAGCCGGAATTAATATTTTAGTCACCTATTATTTTATTAATTAATTAAAAATATTTTTAATCAAATTTCAGAAAATATTTTTAACAGTTTTTTTTAAAAAAAAAACAAAAAGGTGACTCAATTTTAAAAGGTGCTTGGTATGAAGATGAGTCTATTAATTCCAGCAGACTTCCAGAGGTATTATAAATACCCTTATCATCTCCAAATTAAAAGACATCTGAAAATTTTTATCTCTTTCTCTTTCATTTATTTTCTACAACACACAAATATTCTGTTCTTGTGGAAAATTCGAGTTAATTGCTGAAACTCAAATTTTAGAGGCTTTGTAAAATCTTGGAGAAATTCTGCTATTATCCCTGCAGCAACAAAATGGGAAGCTTAAACCCTTAAGAACATTGATTACACTATCGAAACCAGATTATTTTATCCCATTATTTTTTTCCTAACGCAGAGTGTTGAGCCACTTTTAGGGACAAAGAATTTATAGAGGAAAAAGAAGACGACTCGTAAAAGGTCTCTTCTTCTGAACATGTTCTTTACAGTTAAAAAGTCAAATCTAGAGCCACTTTCAGGGATAACGAATTTATAGAGGAAAAAAAAGACTATCGTAACAGGTCTTCTTCTGAACAGGTTCTTTACTGTTAAAAATTTATATCATAAATAAACTAAACTGTCATAGAGAAAGACTAAAAACTGTCTTTAACTGAGAAACCGACCGAGTCATATAAGGATACTAACAAAAACTTGTATACAAGAAATATTAATTATGTAAAATAAAAAATAATGTTAAACCATCACTTAAGTGAGAAAAATAAATGTGATTACATAGGTATAATAATTAAATATTTCTAGAACTTGCAAAGATAAATAGATCAGCTAAGTTAGTTATATATTATTTTAATTATAAGTATTTTATTGTATGATATAATAATATGTTAGTGCATTATTGAACGTAACCTAATTTCTCTTTCAATAACGTTGTTGTCGGTCCTAAAATTTTTTAATTATTTATTAAACATTGAGACAAAAATGATGACTATTTATCATTTAATTATTTAGATGCGTATTATTTATAATAATAATAAATTATCAAGTAAAATATATAATCAAATAAACTATGAAAATTTTTTCTTAAGCTATCAGTGCATTTAAATATAATCAACGATTTAAAGTTATAAAAGGAACAAAAAATTCAAAAGAGTAAATTTATAGAAAATAAAAAATATAAATGTAACGACCCGACCGGTCGTTTTGAGTATTATAGCTCGGTTCTCCCATTTATTGCTTATCCTGTGTTCAATTATAATTATGTGACTCGACGCAGAGGGTTCAGAATGAATTGGAATATTTAGTTCCAAGATTTAAAGCTTAAGTTGAAATAGTTGACCGGATATTGACTATGTGTAAATGACCCAGAATAGAGTTTTGATAATTCATATAGCTCTGTATGGTGATTTTGGACTTGAGAACGTGTCCGAAAAATTATTTGAAAGTCCGCAGTTAAATTAGGCTTGAATTGGCTAAAATAAAAATTTAAGTTTGGAAGTTTGACCGGGGAGTTGACTTTTTGATATCGGGGTCGGAATCCGATTCTGGAAATTGAAATACGTCTGTTATGTCATTTATGACTTATGTGCAAAATTTGAGGTCAATCGAATTTGATTTGATAGGTTCCGGCATCGAATGTAGAAGTTGAAAGTTCTTAGTTTTATTAAGTTTGAATTGGGGTATGATTCGTGATTTTAGCGTTGTTTGATGTGATTTGAGGTTTCGACTAAGTTCGTATGACGTTTAGGACTTGCTGGTATATTTGATTGAGGCCCCGGGGGCCTCGGGTGAGTTTCGAATGGCTAACGGATCGAAATTTGGACTTAAACAACTGCTGAAAATTTTGGTCTTCTAGTGCAATAGCATCTGCGGACATTTTCTCGCAGGTACGAGCTCGCAGAAGCGAGCTTGGCAAGCACAGATGCGTCCAGGGGGATGTGAGGCGGTGGTCGTAGGTGCGAGTGAATTTTCACACCTGCGTGATCACAAATGCGGACGGATGGGCGCAAAAGCGCAAGCTCCGGAGAAGCGGACTGAGCCTCACAAATGCGAGCCCGCAGAAGCGTCTTCTGGGGCGTAGAAGCGGAGGCAGTGAAGGCTAAGTGAGTCGCAGGTGCGGAACCCCTGGATAGTATACATTTCGAAGGGGTTCTGAGTTTTTGCCTTTTTGGGCATTTCCAATACGATTTTGGGGCCATTTTCAGAGAGAATTCATGTGAAAACTTGAGGTAAGTCACTTGTGATCATTGCTAGTCAATAATATTGGATTATTATTGAGTATTTCGACTAAATTACGTGTTTTTCAGGTGAAATTAGAGGATTTTGGCCTAGGAATTTGAAAATGAGATTTGGAGATTTGAAGGTCGAGTTGTTGTCGAAATTTGATAAATTTAGTATGGTTGGACTCGTGGTTGAATGGGCGTTCATATTTTGTAACTTTGTCGGGTTCTGAGACGTGGGCTCCACGGGCGATTTTTGAGTGCAATTTCGTATTTTGTGGGAAAATTAGTATTTTCATATGGAATTAATTCCTATAATTTATGTTGACTGAATTCAATTAATTGTGACTAGATTCGAGCCGTCCGGAAGTTGATACACGCAGAATGAAATTTGTGAAGCATTGTTTAGCTTGCTCGATATTAGACTCGGCTTGTTCGAGGTAAGTAACACTTCTAAACTTAGTATTGTGGGTATGAAACCCCGAATTTCGTGTTATGTGTTTGCTGTTGAGGTGACGCGCATGCTAGGTGACGGGCGTGTGGGCGTGCACCGTATAAATTATAACTCCGTTATTTCTGTGGTGCTGTGTAGTTACCTGAACTTATCTGAAATCATGAAATATCTACGTATTAGAGTTATTGAGCTGTGATCCATATTAGAAACCATATCTAGGCTACATGCTTATTCTGTTGGGACCCACTGAGGTCATTACTACTGTTGAGTTGTTTGCTTACATTGTAATTTCATACTCAGTCATGTTCATTCATTTCATATCATATCCTAGTCTCTGTTGCGATATATTGACACATCATATCATTATTTTTGGGCTAGTTTTATGGCAGTGTGGGCCCGAGAGAGTGGAGAGTTGATGACTGAGTGAGCCGAGGGCTTGATTGTGAGGTTATTGATATTATAACACGTGAGTTGTCCGTGCAGCACGTGAGTTATCCGCGCGGATCCATATATTAATACTATAGCACGTGAGTTGTCCATGCGGATCCAGATATTGATATTATAACACGTGAATTATCCATGCAGCACGTGAGTTGTCCGTGCGGATTATAGCGCTTGGGCTGAAGGAGCCCCTACGGAGTCTGCACACATCTCCAGTGAGCGCATGTACCTACTGAGTGCGAGTGCGAGTGCCGAGTGATAGAACAGACTGAGTGGATTGATGCTCTGAGAGTATACATATGATTGTTCACTATGTTGTACTGCATTGACATGCACACTTGACATATAAGTATAGAGACGCATTTTTCATCATGCTGTACGATATCACGTCATTCATGACTTCTCATATACATTGACAGGTAGGCATAGAGATGTACTGTTCCTCATTCCATTTGATAATGAAACATTTACCTGTTGAAAAGTTTTGGAAGGAAAATCACGATTTTACAAACTTACTCATATTTTGGTATTTTCGGTAAAAGATTTCGGCTTTCACTGTTATACTTGAAAAGCATGCCTATTTTCTGGAACTGTGAATGAGTTGAACATTTTATTTCTGAGTTATTTCCTGTACCATTTTTATTATATTTTTATGAGTCGTTGTTGGCTATCGGTGTTGAACTTTGACCTATGTTTCAGCTCGTCACTACTTTCAACCTAATGTTAGATTTGTTACTTATTGAGTACATGGGGTCGGTTGTACTCATACTACACTTCTGTACCTTGCGTGCATATATTGGATGTTGCTGTTGCTGTGATCGATGTGAGCGGGATTTGAAGACGTACCGGCGTTCCGTTTGTATCCGTCTCTTGTTCATGGTGCCCTTAAATTTATAAAAATCTGTTTATGTACATTTCAAATAGATGATGTATTTATTTCATATCAGCTTTGTTTTCTAATCTTAGAAGCTCATTATTTATACTATCAGTCCTTGGGGAGTGTATTAAAGTTAGTTAAATATTAATTGAATCGGATTGTTGTTATTTGGCTTACCTAGCAGGTGAGGTTAGGTGCAATCACGGCTAGTTGGATTTTAGGTCGTGACAATAAATGAAGAACATAATGACTTCAATGAGCTATATATAGGCAAACTTATGAATATATAAACGTATAACCGAAATATTATTAGCAAAAATTCGAGAAGAAAATATTCATAGAAAACAAAAATCAAATAGTTAATTTCTAACATTAGTTTGAATAGTAGAAATAGATTTATAGCTAGGAGCATACAATGTAGTTCGATTTCATTAGGTCCTGTACTAAAATTAGTGCACTGCAATTGATCGTAAGTGGTAAGATCATAATAAGGAGAAAAAGAATAATTCGAACTTTCTTCATTATCAAATACAACTGTCATGCTTAATGCATACAATACAAAAGTGTACTTAAAAGACTAATCTGCACTCTAGCCAAACTTGTCATAACTATTGCACAAACAAACATATATTACAAATAATGAAAGAAGCATCGACTTTAGATAATTTTAGCATGTCGAATAACCTGTGAAAATCGCCAAGTATTGGATTAATGAACTTGACAATTAATGTGTAAGAAATTATAATCCTATATAAGAAAGAAAAGACTGCGTTTTAGGAAAAAGAATAAATTTACTCTGTAGAAGGGCTAGAAAAAAATTGCATTATTATAATTATAATAAAAGAGAAACCACATCATAATCAAGCAAAACATTCTCAGCACTTTAAATGAATATAAAGGCATACTTGATCGGCTAACACTTTAGATTGCCAATAAAAGCAAGAAGAGCATAAACAAGAACTTTAGCAAAGAGCTTATGCAAAGTTCTAAATTGAAAGTCAAAATTATTGTTGGATATTAATTCTTGAAAAGATACTACAAAATAAAGCAAAAATAAAAAGCTAAACCTAAATCAAATCAAAACAAACTATGAAACAAATTTACAAGCATAAGTTTTTCTAGAACTAGTTACGTATACGTTTTCAATTTTCTAAATTTACTTGGAGATATGTTTATATAGTGACTTCTTCAAGTCTCCATATTTGGAAAGAAATCAAAGGGAATAAGGACTTTCTTTAAATAAATCTATGTGTAATTATTAGGTAAAATATTATAAAAATAATTAAGTAATAATTTGAGGAAAATAGTAAATGACAATTTTGTCTATTGTGATATCTTTTAATGAAGGGTAAAAAGTTCAATCAAGATAAGGGCTTTTGTATTTTTAATATAACTAGTTTCTACGTTCGTGCATTGCACGAGATTTTTAAGTCAATAATTTATGAAAGAATTCCAAATTAAAATTTTGAAAAATATTACAAAAAGAAAGAATTGTTTTTCATGCAAATGATGTAGGAAAAAAACGTGATATGTAGCGATTGGACCAAATACAAATCTTTTTTCTATTTCATATTATCGGCTAAGGATTTCATACGTAATACTATGTGAATTCTTTGTAGGTATGTCTGTACTTGTCGTCTATTGAGAGCGTTCTGGAATAATCAATAAAACATGGTTGGATTGATATTATCCAAATAAATTTTTTAATATTTGGTTATTTAATAAAAGAATAATCAAGTAGATTATTGGTATAATTATTTTACCTGAATATTTGTGTAGGAGATGTAGCTGAAGGCCAAAGTTAAGCATACGTTTGAATATTTACGTAAAGAAGAAATCTAAATTATATGACTCTCATCTAAGACAACAAAATTATTTAAAGTACGATAAAAATTGATTAGTTTGTTATTTAAAAACAAACCATTCAGTATTCCTTCTAACTTCCTCATCCATTCTCATCGGTTGATGCTGCAAATTAAACCTTCTCTGTTAATTAATATATTCTCCATCTTCCTCTTTAAGTGTTCTCCTATTATAATATAGTTCCTTTGTATGGGATGTAGAGACTGTATTCCCATTATTCTGAGTGTAGCTTAATTTAATCTTTACATCAATATCCCTTCCAACAAACAAACAAACAAAAATCTTTCTTAACAACCCATAAAGATGTGGATGTATTATCAGCCAACATGCACAAAATTAAACATTCAACTTTGTAATTGTCGGTAGCTTTCTTTTGGTTATGTTAGAGAGCCAAAATTTAATTTATAAAATATGATACTGAAAGAGACGAAAATTACATCTAAAAGATCCGCGTATAGATGTTTTGTGTTGCAATAGCGTGAATACAATGAAATTATTTATATAGAGGTCATATGTGTTTCATGCGTTGGGATATTGTAATGGGTTTGAAACTCAAAGCATATGAGATTCTACTATTGTTCCGTGTAATTGTCCAGATACAATTAGTATAGTATTAGAACTTTACATTCGACTATAATTTTAAAAAGTTCTATCATTAGTTGGTGCCAGATTCCCAAATATTAGGCAAATTCGTATTAGATATTACTATTTTATCCAATATGGAACTATCTTTTTGACAAAATATAAGGGTATAAAAGTCGATCAACATTTTAAGGTTATTTTTATCATTCAACATTTAGTGTAAAATGTTCGTGCTTTTATAATAAGACTAGTCTCTATGTACGTGCCTTGCACGTAATAATAAGCGCGCCCAATAATTAATCTAAGATATGTGAATATACTGGTTACCACAAAAATGTTAATCTCGTGCAACTTATGATATTAAAAATGTTACTTTTAACTAATCTACCTTTTTAATATTATTACTTTTTTAATTACTTATATGAAAAAATGGATAAGGAAGATTTTCGTGCACATGAGAAGACTTGACCGAGTGAACCATAAGAATTTGCTCCATGTTGTGACTTTCTACAATTTGAAGGAGGTAAAACTCTTAGTCTTTGAACTTGCAATTTATTTAGACGTGTTACCATTCATACTCTCGTAGAATTAATTGATCACCACTATTTTTTCTATTTCTTCACCCCCCCCCCCCCCCCACAGCTATGATATTTAAATTTGAGTCTTATCAGATTGGTCTTGATTAATATATCACTTTTTTGTTAAACTAAATGTCCTACTATGGTTTAAGAAAAGACGGAACTAAAATCTATATAAATAAATATATCTCGTGTGTATAGTTCTTTATGATAAATAATAAAAATTATCTTTCAAACGTAATTCTTCCGACCCACACAAAATTGAGGATATTCTTTGTGTATATAAAATAGAAAGTAGAAGAAATATAGCTCCATAACAATTATCAAGAACGAACAAGCATGCATGTTGGAAGTAATCCAACCGGTCCATCGTAAAATGAATATTTCAATTGGTGGTAAAATTATATATTGGCAACTAATTTGTTTTATTTTGTAAAAACATGTATTTTAAAAGGCTTTGTGTTACATCTAACGTTAATATATCTATCATATTTGGTTAGAAAATCAAGGAAATATGTTCCTCTGACTCATTTTTCAAATTGTATTCTAATTCTGACATATCTAAAGATTTATAAATAGATCTCCATGTCACGACCCAAACTGATGGGTTGCGACGGGCACCCGGTACCTTACTCAACTTAAACTAGTAGCTCATTTACGTAAATTTGGGCAGCATCTCCCCTATAACTAGGCCCTCCTCCAATACCATATACAAACAACAACAAGAACACAACAATAACAACATGTAAGAATCATTTTCCAACCTTATCTCCATCACAATATACCACAAAACAGCTCACACACCCTAATCACTTCATACATAAAACGACAACCAAAGTAGTGTCAAACAACATAATAAAATGTAACGACGAACGACCAGCCCACCGTTCCGTCATTATGTGGTATTTCTCCACACCATTTATCCTCCAAAACGTTATTAAACAGTAGAAAAATAGACAGCCCAAAGGCAATACGAAACAGCCCACAAAACAGTCCACTACAAGTCAAATAACTCGAACTCACGACTTCCGATCACCGTCCCGTGAGTTCTAACTATTAGAAAATAAATTTATCAACCTTACTTGATATTTAAGCACTTAAATACAGAAAATACACGTTTTCTTAACTATGAAGTACTTTCCAAAACTCAAACTACAAAAAAAAAAAAGAGGCGATATAGCGATACTTACATCGTAGGGATCATTTTAATATTATCGCTTCTTGATTCTGTGCCTGGGATGATCATATTGTTTGAAACTCTTGTAGAGAGCTTAAGAGTAAAGTTAGGGGTGTTATTTGGGAGAGCTATCTCGAAAAATGGAGAAAGAGATGAGATGGGATGTAAATATCCCATTTTTTTAAAAGTTAAAAAATACTACTTGGCACCCTATGATTGACCCTTCCTCCAACGCTTATAACTTTTTATCCGGGTGTCGTATGAATGAACGATTAAGTAATTTGAAAACTACATTCCAAAATCTTCAATTTTGTATATAATATGTCCCAAAAAGACCTCATATAATACACGAAATATATTTCTCAAAAAGCACTGTTACAAGGCAAATCCTTAGTCGGTGTTTTCGCAACTTTAATTCGATTTTTCCCAAACTTCATATTTTATATCCAAACATCATATATAGCCATATTATGACTTTAGAATTATTTAAATCATGATTAATAAGTCTTATATTTATTATATCACCTTGGGACGCACGGGGTGTAACAATCTTCCCCCCTTAGAAACATTCGTCCTCGAATGTTAAACTCTTAAAAATCAATAGAAATTTTGGAAGAGTCTCCTCTGTAATGGCACTACTACCAACTTGCCACACAGCAAACCCAATAATACAAAGCCACACAGGGCCACAATCATAAATAACACCAATGGCCTCACACGACCAATAACAGTAACTAACATAAGAATCAAGTACCATATACGTACCTAAAGGCTGTGATGTCTCAGTCTGATCCTCCTCCGGAAGTGAAAAAAAAATGAGGATACCCAGTCTTCATTTCTTCTTCAGCTTCCAAAGTCATCTCCTCAACATTATTGTTAATCCAAAGTACTTTAACCGAATCTACATCATTAGTACTTAATCTCCGAACTTGTCTATGTAGTATAGCAATGTGAGCTTCCTCATATGATAGTTGCTCTGTAACCTGAACATCATCAACTAGAATGACTTTAGAGGGATCTCCAATACACCTACAGAGCATAGACACATGAAATGCTGGATGTACAGACTCCAATTTGGAAGGCAAGTCTAACTCATATGCTACTTGGCCTACTCTACGTATAATCTTATAAGGTACAATGTACCGAGGGCTAAGCTTTCCTTTCTTACTGAATCTCATAACGCCTTTCATCGTTGATACCTTTAGGAATACCCAGTCATCTACCTGAAACTCCAAGTCTCGTCGTCGATTATCTGCATAGGACTTCTGATGGCTCTGAGATGCTAATAGCCTTTCTCTTATAAGCTTAATCTTCTCAACTGCCTGTTGTACCAACTCTAGTCCTACTAACTTAGTTTTCCCAATCTCGAACCATCCTATAGGATACCTATACTTTCATCCGTAAAGAGTTTTGTATGGAGCCATCTGAATGCTGGAATGATAACTATTATTATATGCAAACTCAATAAGTAGAAGATGATCATCTCAGCTACCCCTGAAGTCCATCACACAAGCCCGTAGCATATCCTCCATTGTCTGAATAGTACGTTCAGCCTGACCGTCTGTCTGGGGATGAAATGTTGTACTAAGACTTACCTGAGTCCCCAATCATTTTTGGAAGGACCTCCATAACTTAGCTGTAAACTGAGCACCTCTATCTGAGATAATAGATATAGGGACACTATGAAGTCATACTATCCCCCTAATGTAAAGCCTTGCATAATCCTCTGTTGAATAAGTAGTCATGACAGGCAGAAAATGGGCTGCTTTTGTAAGTCTACCGACAATCCCATATAGCATCAAACTTACGTTGGGTACGAGTCAAGCCTATGATGAAATCCATATTATTCACTTCCCATTTCCAAGTCGGAATCTCTATAGCCTATAATAATCCACTAGGTTTCTGATGCTCAATCTTAACCTGTTGACAATTTGGGCACTGAGCAACAAACTCTGCTATATCCTTCTTCATTTCGTCCCATCAGTATATTCCCATGATATCATGATACATCTTCATAGCTCCTGGATAAATAGAATAACGAGAATAGTGAGCTTCTACCATAACCTGCTGGCGCAGCAACCCTGCCACATTAGAACACATAATTGACCTCGATATCTGAGGACTCCATCTCCTATAATTTCAAATGGTGTATTCTCTTTTTGAGGGGATGTAACTTTGTAATGAGCTAGCACATGATCCTCATACTGGCGTTCCTTCACTTCAGTTACTAAAGAGGATGTTGCCGTATCCTGAATAGTAACTCTGGTATCACCTGAGTCCAGTAATCAAACTCCAAGACTAGCTAGCTGATAAATCTCATGGGCTATCCCACACTTATCTGGCTGTAAATATAACATGATACCCATAGATCTACGGTTGAGGGCGTCGACTGCTACATTCTCCTTTCCTGGATGGTATAAAATATCAACGCCATAGTCTTTCAGTAGCTCCAACCATCTCCTTTGGCGTAAATTCAATTCCTTTTGATTGAAGATATATTTAAGTCTCTTATAATCCGTATAGATATCAAAATGAATGCCATACAAATAGTGCGTCCACATCTTTAGTGCACTAATAACTGCTAACTCTAAATCGTGGGTCAGATAATTCTTCATGTGCTTTCTTAGTTGTCTTTAAACATAAGCGATTACTTTTCATGGTCGTTCTGCCACTTGTTGCATGAATACATGGCTTATCTCATTGCCCATAATTAATGGAATTTCCTGTAACTCATATGATCTTAATTATCATCTTTTGATTTTTTTTTTGTTCATTAGCCATGATAGGTACCACTTCCTTATGGAATGCATACAATGTTATTGTGAGACTATTGTTACAAGACCATTTCTTTCTTATGTCACTATGCTTAAGTTGAAGCCTTCTTCCTTATTCCCCTAGCTAGTCTTTCTTTGTAGTACATAAGAGAGACCCTTTGACTTCTGTAAAGCTACGAGATTATTACATCGTATACCCGAAAGAATTTTTGATATTCTTACTCGCCTATAATTATCCTTAATTACTTACCTCCGCGCCCTTGTGCTCGTAAGGTTGATTCTTAACTGAAATTTTTGGCACCATTTTTTTTTATTTTCGTAACACTTATACGGTACCTTTAACAATCCCAACTCCTATCTGAATATTTTTTAAGGATTACGATGTCATCATATTTGCGAGACTGAATTCTCTATGTTGGGTTTCACTATGTTTATCTTGCACAACCTGCTGATTTGTCTGTATCCTCTCTTCCTGAATCAACTACTAACTATAGGTTAGTCCATTCTCATATCTATATTTTGCGTAATCTCTCTTGGGTTCTATCCTTTGTCTTAACTTATCCCGCACACTAGCTCCTTATGTATCCAGTGTTCATTTGCACTTATTTATCAATAACATCTATTGATGGAACCCTTACTGCCTCTCCCCGTCGTCATGCTTACATAATGTTCTGGAGTCGTATCATATCCGTAGGATCTGAATAAATACAATCTCATTCCTTTCATCTTTCTACCACATTCTTCCTTTACTATACCATAGTTACCTTAACCACATAACTCTGACTTAATACCATATCACACCATCTTCCCCCTTTAGGGGAGTACTAACATTTATTGCTATGAAGATTTACCTATAAATGTTTCACCTCTTCATATTTGGCGTCTTTTCACATCTTCACGGGCTCTTACTTGCCTTGCCGTAACCCTTCTGTACCAGGGATAATTTAATTTCTTACACACAAGGGTGACACCTAGTATAACTGGCACACTTAATCTCTTAAGCTTAACTCTGCTCACAACGCTTGTTTTAGGGAAATGTCTTCCTGGGTGACCCTTAAAAGTTATTCTTCTGTTGTCCATTCAATTATCGTCGGAATGCGACCTCTGAAATTCTCACGATGTAAGCTATTATCAAATCCTTCGGTCCCAAATTCATGTTCAGTTTATCGTATTCACTAGCCCATACTAATTTTTATTACTCTAGGGTCTAACTTTTCCTTCTGGTAATCATGTGTGAGTCACCAACTCATTTCTTGAAATGGGGACATGACTTTATGGCTTATACTCTTTTATTGTCTCAAGGCCTGCAACTTCTTATCTTTTCCTTCACTTGACTATAGAATCTGTAGTCATGTCATACTTTGATTTACCGTTATCATCCATTTATCACATCTTACTCATAATGATTCATTTACTTTCTTCTTATTCTCTTGCTAATATTTCTGTCTATCACCTTATTATGAAAACTTCTTCAAAACATTCTTTCACTTTTAGCCCCCCTTGATTCAACTCACTGGCTCTTCGGGTCACCTAACACTCTCTTTTTAGTAGGGACGAGAGCCATACAAAGGTAAATATTTATCCCTTCTAAGATTCCAATGCCAATCTTCTGATATTTCTGAACATTCTAGTATTTATATCTGATTGTACTATTCTAGAGTGCACCATCTGGGTGTCTTACAAGGTGAACCATTACCACGTTTGCAATATTCTTCGGAAATGTGAGCTAATGATAACAATCCGTCCACAATTTTGGGTTACTCTAACCCTAGCTGGATGCTGATATCCCATCCTTCTCTTAAATTATATCTGTTAGCTCCCATGGGGCATAACTGAAATGGGTATTGTCAAGTGAATATATCTTTGTTATTGTTGAAAGTAACTCAGAATGCTTATATCTCTCTGCCTGAATTGTAAATACAGATAATCTTCACTAACTGGGTACCTCGTATCCTTCTTCACCTAGCTTCTTTTACTTGTTGAAACTTGTATCTACCTTCCGATTCTCTCATTACTTTTTTTTACCATAGGGGTAGATAGATATTCATGCCTTAGGGCTCCTTATCAAGAGGCTCACATGTCGTAGTACACACATATCTACTGAAGTCCTTACATTTACTCATCATAAGCATGTCGCAAAATCGAGTTCCTCTGACTCAACTCTTCCACAGCCACATTCAATCTCTTACCAACTGTCTTCCTGGATGTAGATGTCGTTGTATAACGAATAAAATGGAATTTAGGAATTTGAATTTCTTACAGCTGAGCTCTACCACACGATCTAGAGTAAGAATAAAGAGTGACAATCCTAAATGCCCTGTAACCTCCTACTTATAAGTGTGGTGCACAATACACCCATAAACAAGACTCTACTAGACACGACTTGTAGACTCCCTAGGACAGAACTGCTCTGATACCACTTCTGTCACGACCCAAACCGATGGGCTGCGACGGGCACCCAGTACCTTACTCAACCGAGTACAAACATGACGTATCTTTTCGTATCATACTATTATAGATAACTGAGCCAGAGAGGCTGCCGTGAGATAAGTAGAATACAGCGTGAAATACCAACTTATACATATGACGTACTGGCCTATAAGTCCATACCAGTATCCGTATATATGACATATGTCTACAAGCCTCTAAGAGTACATAAATATCATAAAGGTCGGGACAGAGCCCCGCCATATCAAACAATACATGTCTAAATCATACTGACCAAACAAGCAACTCCGGAGCAAATAGAGCGCACCAACACCTTCCGCTGAGCTGATAGCCTATTTGGAGGACTCTCGACCTGTCTATCGGGACTTGCGGGTATGAAACGCAACGTCCCCAGGTAAAAGGGACGTCAGTACAAATAAAGAACCGAGTATGTAAGACATGACAGTAGTATATAAAAGACATAAAAGAAACATGGAGTAAAGAACTCAACCTGAAATTCTGAATAGCTCTGTGAATCATGAAAATTTATAATGTCATGCATGTGTGTGTAAATGCCATACCGTGCATAGGTATATGTGTACATAACATCATCAATCCTCTAAGGGCATCCCATCGTATCATCTCGACCATTGTGGGCAAAATACCAACATATACCAGCTGATCAAGTGGTGGTGCGTATACAACGCCTTAACCTTTTCCCATATACTATATACATATAATATATGCATATATAACGCCTTCTGGTCATGGGTCAATGTACATGTATAAATGCATGAATTACATAAGAAATACGTTAATAAGATTTCTCGAATATCATAAAATCAATATGCCTTTCGGACAAACTTTATCAAATACATATTTTTCTGAGACCCATGAATAGAGGATATAATAATAATTCATATAGGGAATCAAGAATATAGACATCCCTAGTATTTATATGAATAGAGTCATTTATGAAAGTTGCATATTTGCTCGTTTCGTTTGTATCGTACGGATCATGCCAAAAGGAAAGGAGGGATAGCCTTAACATACCTTAACTCTATTGAGTCCTTAATACCTTCCAAGAAATTCTTCAAACAACTCAACTCAATCTACCATAGCATAAGGAGATTTAAAATCAATGTTGAGTAAAGGATAAGTCCGCAACTTAAACTAGTAGCTCGTTTACGTAAATTTAGGCAGCATCTCCCCTATAACTAGGCCCTCCTCCAATACCATATACAAACAACAACAAGAACACAACAATAACAATATGTAAGCATCATTTTCCAATCTTATCTCCATCACAATATACCACAAAACAGCTCACACACCCTAATCACTTCATACATGAAACGACAACCAAAGTAGTATCAAACAACATAATAAAATGTAACGACGAACGACCAGCCCACCATTTCGTTATTATGTGGTATTTCTCCACACCATTTGTCCTCCAAAATGTTATTAAACAGTAGAAAAATAGACAGCCCAAAGGCAACACGAAACAACCCACAAAACAGTCCACTACAAGTCAAATAACTCGAACTCACGACTTCCGATTACCGTCCCGCGAGTTCTAACTATTAGAAAATGAATTTATCAACATTCCTTGATATTTAAGCACTTAAATACAGAAAATACACGTTTTCTTAACTATGAAGTACTTTTCAAAACTCAAACTATAAATAAAAAGAGAGGCGATATAGCGATAGTTACGTCGTAGGGATCGTTTTAATGTTATCGCTTCTTAATTCCGTGCCCGGGATGATCATATTGTTTGAAGATCTTGTAGAGAGCTTCAGAGTAAAGTTAGGGGTATTATTTGGGAGAGCTATCTGGAAAAATGGAGAAAGAGACGAGATGGAATGTAAATATCCCATTTTTTTAAAAGTAAAAAAAATGCTACTTGGCACCCTATGATTGGCCCTTCTTCCAATGGTTAAGTGCGTTGGAAACTACATTCCAAGACCTTTAATTTGGTATATAAGATGTCCCAAAAAGATCTCATATAACAAATGAAATATATTTCTCAAAAAGCACTATTACAGGACAAATCCTTAGTCGGTGTTTCCGCAACTTTAATCCGAATTTTCTCAAACTTCATATTTTCTATCCAAACATCATATATAGCCATATTATGACTTTAAAATCATTTAAATCATGATTAACAAGTCTCATATTCATTATGTCACCTTGGGACGCACAGGGTGTAACACTCCGCACATAAAACTCCAAAATACGAAGAAAAAGGTGAAAAAACTAAAAATTATACCAAAGGATTTAAAATTAAGAAAGTAGATATTAGAGGTGTATGTACAACATATTGCAACTAATGTTTAGTTGATGGAAAAAAAAAATCATGTTTCGTTAATTTTGGTTTCCACCAAAGCTTTTCTTCAATTAAATTTTTGTTTTGTTTATAATTGTTTTATCAATCAAATAGGTCATTAAATTTTTTAAAATCTTTTTTTAACGTATAATAAATTTGGGTCAAATACCACCCGACTTCCGTTGGATAACTACAAGAATAAAAGTAAAGAGACTTTTATTGTAAATCTTACTTAATAACACATAAAGATGTGGACGAACTATCAGCCACTAAAAATTCTCACACAATTAAAAATTCAACCTCTTAATTGTCAGTAACTATTTTTTGGCTGTGTTAGAGAGCCAAATCTAATCTATAAAATATGATACAAAATGAGATGAAAATTACCTCTAAAAAGATACGCATACAAATATTTTGTATTGCAATGTCTTGAATATAATGAAACTATTTATATAGAGGCAATATATTTGTTTCATACGTGGGATTGCCATGGGTATGGAATGTAATTGTCCAGGTATAATTAGTATAGTATTAGAACTTTATATTCGGTTATTAATTTTAAGAGAATTCTATCATTAGTTGGTATCAGATTCCTAAATATTAGGCAAATTATTATTAGATTACTATTTTATCCAATATGGAACTATCTTTTTGACAAAATATTTAAGGGTATAAAAGTCGATTAATATTTTAAGGATATTTTAGTCGTTCAACATTTAGCGTGAAATATTCGTGATTTTATAATAATATAGATAGATATAGATAGATAGATAGATAGATATAGATATAGATATAGATATACATAGATATCTTCAAATAACTGTTAAGTTCATCGATGTGGGACTGTTTGTTTCCCACTATACCGGCTATCTAACAACCTTAACCCTGTACTTACTGAGCCACGAACCAACCATCGATGAGGGTGCACCCACTATACCGGCTGATTTTTGAAATATTGCAAGCTCAACAGGCAGCAATAACTCAGTTGCAGAGCGAAACCCAGCTACCGAGCAGGCCGAAGCCCAGTCCACCTCGAGAAATTGCCCACAGAACGGAGCCAGCCATAGTGAGGTCAAATGAGCAAGAATCGGGGACTACTCCTGAAATTGCTAAAATACTCGAGGAGCTCACAAAGCGAGTCGAAGCCAACGATAAAAAAATAGAAACATATAACTCCAGGGTTGATCAGATCTCGGGAGCTCCACCAATGATAAAAGGGTTATATTCTAAAAAACTTCGTGCAAAAGCCCTTTCCCTCGAGCGCAACCCCAAAACTAATCTCCAAAAAATTCCGTATGCCCGAAATTCTCAAATAAAACGGAACGACCGACCCCAACGAACACGTTACCTCTACACAGGTACCATCAAGGGCAATGATTAAGAAGATAATAAAATTGAATCTGTGTTGTTAAAACAATTTGGAGAGACCCTCTCGAAGGGAGCAATAATTTAGTATCACAACCTACCACCGGATTTCATTGAATCGTTTGCCATGTTAGCAGATTATTTTGTAAAAGCACACGTCGGCGCCATAAAAGTCGCAACAAGGAAATCAGACCTTTTTAAGGTAAGACAAAAGGATAACGAGATGCTGAGGGAGTTCGTATCTCGTTTTCAAATGGAACGAATGGATCTGCCACCTGTCACAGACGATTGGGCTGTTCAGGCTTTCACTCAAGGTTTGAACGAACGAAGTTTGACGGCTTCGCGGTGGTTAAAGCATAACCTGATCGAATACCCATCCATCACGTGGGCCGACGTGCACAATCGGTACCAATAAAAAATTAGGGTCGAAGATGATCAGTTGGGGTCTGAACCCACTGCTTGAAGTGATATTAATCGAGAATAAGGTCCGATCAGGGATCGATACCGAATGAATAATGGAAACCATGGAATCGGTGAATCGAGACATAACCTCGGACAAAATAACAAAAGTAAGTGATCGAGGTCAAGGGTGTAAGGCCCTGGAAATTTTGCAAAAGAAAATAATATTTCGTGGTGCCAAATTGGTTTTACGTGTTGAGTTGAACAATGCACCGAAAAGTAAAGGAAAATATTTGGCAAAAAAGTGCATTTCTGTGGTCCACTATGCGGCCGCAGAATCACTCTGTGGACCGCATAATGGTTGCAGAGTGAGGCAGTTAATTGGGTCAATTGGAAGCAATTATGCGGTCGATTATGTGACCGCATAACTGTTATACAGTGCATTATGCGACCGCATAACGGTTATACGGACCGCATATACAGACAGTTCTTTTGGCTATTTTGTAACCAACTATGCGACTGATATGCGGTCCGCATATCGGTTATGCGATCGCATACCTTGTTCCAGAGCTCCATTTTTGGGTTTTTAAAACCCGACCCTATTTCGTTAAATATACTCTTTGGGTCATTTTTGAGCTATTATCTGACATTTTAGAGTGAGAGAGGGTGCCCTAGAGTGAGAAAGTGTTCTCCAATATTTTTCCTTCAATTCTTGCCCAAGGTTTGGAAGATTAAGAAGGGAAACTCACTAGGTCTTTATCCTAGAGGTAAGGTTCTACACCCTAACCCTCAATTTCGAATTTTGTGTAGAAATGGATAATAATCAAGATAATTTCTGGGCAAGAGGATTGGTTATTTTACATGCATGTGTTATCAAAGGATGTAAGAAGATGTTTGAGCTAAAATTGGTAAAGATTGGGTTGTGGGATGATGGAATCCTCCATAAAAAAGGCCTTGAAACCTTAATGCACACCTAGTGTTTGATAAAATGCTCAAATGAGCTAGAACCATAATCATCTTCCTAATTGTGGTTCAATTTGTTATATTTCTAAAATAGATTGAAGTTGCTAAAAATTTCGGAACACTTTAGAGTTTAAGGAAGCTCAATTGAGGTATATTGGGTAAACTCTTCTTTAAGAATTGGAAATCCCAATATCCTTGTAAGTTCCGAGATGTTGATTATAAATGGAGTATTCTGATAAGTTTTGTGGTGAAGATATATGTTCGATTCGTGTTTCAAATGCTCTTATCATATTGTATTATAAATTGAGGATGTGTCCCAAACTATGGATTATGTATCCACATGTTATAATTTCTAGTCGTGATTTATGTGAAAGTTATTATGCCAAGTTGTGTAGAGATTGTGATTGCGATACACCTACACCCGCATATATATATATATATATATATATATATATATATATATATATATATATATATATATATATTGGGGTGAGGTGGCATGACCGCTTTGTGTAGGGATTATGATATTGTGAGACTTCACCTCCACCCGCTTACATTGGGGTGAGGTGGTACGACCACTTTGTGTATGGTTTTGGTATTGTTATGGTACCACCACCCGCATACATTGGGGTGAGGCGGCATAGCCGCTTTGTGTTGGTATTGGTATCGTTGATGCATTTTCACCCGCATACATTGGGGTGAGGCGGCATAGCCGCTTTGTATAGGTTCTTGGTACTGTGGTTATACATCCACCCGCATACATTGAGGTGAGGCGGCAGGGCCGCTTAATTTGAATTGTGGTATTGTACGTACACCTCCACCTGCATACATCGGGTGAGGCGGCGGGGCCGATTTGTATGAAGATGGTTATAGAAGATCTCATCTTAAATCCTATAAATGTTGTTGATAGCTTTTAATAAGCTTGCTATGGTTGAGACGGTTATCTATATTATTCTATTGCCGCACTGGTTCATCATAATTAACTTGTATTTCTAAATTCTTAAATTGGTGTTTAGTTTTCATGCTAGTACTATTCAACGGTACTAATATCTCTTTTACCGGGGGCGCTGCATCTTTAAATGTATGCAGGTAGTTCCACAGCAGGAGATATTGATCAGTGATAGCAATACACCTTCTTCCCAGCTGACTTGGTTAGCCCCACTTCATCCCGGGGTCATGTATCTTTTGTTCTCTATGTATTATGGTTGACGTATAGCCGGGGCCGTGTTGTCGGCATTATCATTGTACTCTTCTTTATCTATAGAGGCTCCGTAGACATAGTGCGGGTTGTGTATTGGTGTTGGGAAAGACAAACTATGCTATGTTGTAGTTGTATTACTTGTCCATTTGAGACTTTAAAAATAGTGAAACTTATGGTAAGAAATTGGTAATTGCAGACACGACCACTTTATTGTTTAATTAAGGAAAACATAAATTCTCTTTATTCATGAATGAGTTTGGATAGAAGAAATCTAACAGACTTGCTCGGTCGGGTTCACTCAGTTGAGCGCCGGTCGCGCTCCACGGTTTTGGGGCGTGACAAAGGGTCTCGGGGGCTGATGAACAGAAGTAGGTTCGACAGGCCTGCCGGATCTAAGGAAGCGCCTTGGTTATCGGAGTATAACTTTAGCATTGATGCATCAGCCATCGTGTCAGCTATCGGATGCATCAAAAATACTAAATGGCCTCGACCCATGCAGATCGATCCTGCCCAGAGGAATTCCAATCAAATGTGTGAATATCATGGCACCCATGGCCACAGAACGGAAGATTGCAGGCAACTAAGAGAGGAGGTAGCCCGGTTATTCAACAAAGGGCACCTTCGAGAATTTTTAAGCGATAGGGCGAAGAACCATTTTAAAAATAGGGATTTCGGCAAGCAAAATGAACAAGAAGAACCATATCACGTCATTCACATGATCATCGGCGGCACCGATACCCCTCAAGGACCGGTGTTTAAACGCACTAAGACATCGATTGTGAGAGAAAAGCGATATCGAACTCAGGATTACGCACCCATAGGAACTTTGTCCTTCAATGATGAAGATACAGAAGGAGTCATACAACCTCATAACGATGCACTGGTAATATTTGTAGTTATGAATAAAACTAAAGTTAAGCATGTGTTAATTGATCCAGGTAGCTCGGCCAACATCATTAGATTGAAGTTCGTAGAACAGCTCGGTCTATAGGACCAGGTCGTACCCGCAACCCTGGTTCTAAACGGATTCAATATGGCATGCGAAACCACCAAAGGAGAGATAATTCTACCGATAAATATGGCCGGGACAATCTAGGAAACGAAGTTCCACGTAATCGAAGGCGACATGAGGTACAATGCCCTTTTTGGAAGGCCATGGATCCACAACATGAGAGTTGTACCTTCGACCCTACACCAGGTCCTTAAATTCCCAACATCAAGGGGAGTCAAAACAGTGTACGAAGAACAACCAGCCGCAAGAGAAATGTTTGCCGTCGAAAAAGCAAATCCAATATCCTCGCCTTCGCTAATAAAGGGATCGGGCTCAAAAGGGGAACGAGATGCCAAATAGCAATCACAGACATCAGCTTTAACCCGACCAGAACATCAGAAGATCGATGAAGATGATGATCAAAGGATCCCTCGATCCTTCATGGTTCCCTATGATTCCGACTCTACCAAATCAACGATTGAGTAATTGGAGCAAGTCACACTAATCGAGCACTGGCCCGAACGGAAGGTATACCTAGGAACGGGGTTGACCCCCGAACTCAGGAAAAAACTTATTGAATTTCTTATCGATGACGTAGATTATTTTTCTTGGTCCCATTTAGATATAACAGGGATCCCACCGGATATAACGACGCATCGGCTAAGGTTGGACCCTAGGTTCAGACCGGTGAAGCAAAAGAGAAGACCCCAGTCCGAGGTAAAGCACACATTCATAAAGGACGAGATAACCAAACTTCTCAAAATAGGGTCCATTCGGGAGGTGAAATATCCTGAATGGTTAACCAATGTATTTGTAGTGCCTAAAAAGGGAACAGACTTAGAATATGTATATATTATAAGGATTTGAACAAAGCATGCCCCAAAGATTCCTTTCCGCTACCCAACATCGATCGCATGATCGATGCCACGGCCGGCCACGAGATCCTTACTTTTCTCGATGCCTATTCTGGGTATAATCAAATCCAAATCAACCCGGAAGACCAAGAAAAGACTTCATTTGTCACAAAGTATGGAACATATTGTTATAATGTGATGCCCTTCGGGCTAAAAAATATAGGAGCTACTTACCAACGCCTAGTAAATAAAATGTTCGAGGAACAAATAGGTAAATCAATGGAAGTTTATATTGATGACATGATAGTTAAGTCTCTGCGCGCAGAGGACCATTTGACCCATTTGCAGGAAACATTCGAGATTTTAAGAAAATACAACATGAAGCTCAACCCCGAGAAATGTGCTTTCGGGGTCGGTTCGGGCAAGTTCCTTGGCTTCATGGTGTCAAATCGGGGGATCGAGATTAACCCCAATAAAATCAAGGCCATCGAAGACATCGCCATCGTGGATAGTGTAAAAGCCGTACAGAGGCTAACGGGGCGGATTGTAGCCTTAGGCCGATTCATTTCAAGGTCGTCAGATCGAAGTCACAATTTTTTCTCTCTACTCAAAAAGAAGAAGATTTCGCTTGGACCCGGGAATGCCAACAGGCATTAGAGGAATTAAAACGATATCTATCGAGCCCACCACTGCTTCATACTCCAAAAACAGATGAAAACCTTTGCTTGTACTTGGTAGTATTGGAAATCGAGGTAAGCGGTGTCCTAGTTCGAGAAGAGAAATGTACGCAATTTTCCGTTTATTATATAAGTTGAACCTTAGGAGAAGCAGAAACTAGATATCCGCACCTAGAAAAATTGGCACTTGCACTGATAAGTGCCTCTAGAAAGTTAAGATCGTACTTTCAATGTCACCCCATATGTGTATTGACCACTTACCCACTCCGTAATATTTTGCACAAGCATGAACTATCAGGCCGATTGGCCAAATAGGCCGTCGAAATCAGTGGGTATGATATCGAATATCAATCCCGTACGGCCATCAAGTCTCAAATTTTAGCGGACTTCGTGGCCAATTTCACGTCGACCCTCGTACCCAAAGTTGAAAAAGAACTCTTATTGAAATCGGGTACGTCATTGGGGGTATGGACCCTTTTTACGGACGGGGCTTCGAACGTGAAGGGGGTCCGGGCTAGGCATTGTTTTAAAGCCATCCACGGGTAACACTATTAGGCAATCTATCAAAACTACTAGGTTGACTAACAACAAGGCCGAGTATGAGGCCGCAGGTTTCGAGCTAGCTAAAAGCTTGGGAGCAGAAGTCATTGAAGCCAAGTGTGACTTTTTGCTGGTGGTAAATCAAGTGAACAAAATCTTCGAAGTTCGAGAAGATACAATGCAAAGGTATTTGGAAAAACTGTAGGTCACTTTGCACCATTTCAAAGAATGGACTTTACATCATGTTCCACGAGAGCAAAACAGCGAGGCTGATGCACTTGCAAATTTGGGATCATCGGTCGAGGAAGGCGAGATAAGCTCGGGTATTGTCGTTCAACTCTCGAGAACTGTGTTCAAAGAAGGTCATGACGAGATAAATTCTACAAGCTTAACCTGGGATTAGAGGAATAAGTATATTGAATACTTAAAGAATGGAAAGCTCCCATCGAACCCTAAAAATTGGAGGACCCTACGAACCAAAGCTGCTCGATTCACATTAACTGCAGATGGAACGTTATACCGAAGGACATTCAATGGACCATTGGCAGTATGCTTAGGTCCAGGAGACACCGACTACGTCCTACGTGAGGTGCACGAAGGCACTTGTGGAAATCGCTCCGGTGCCAATTCATTAGTCCGAAAAATAATCAGGGCAGGGTATTATTGGATCGATATGGACAAAGATGCAAATGAGTTTTTTCGAAAATGTGACAAATGTCAAAGGTTTGCACCAATGATCCATCAGCCCGGAGAGCAACTTCACTCAGTCCTATCCCCATGGCCATTCATGAAATGGGGAATGGATATCGTCGGCCCCCTACCATCGGCCCCAACTAAAGCTAAGTTCATTTTATTTATGACTGACTATTTCTCTAAATAAGCCTAAGGACTACATCATCTCAAGTTTGAGCAATCACTCAACTGGACTACTAAGCCTATGAGCTACCTTATTTCAAATTTGAGTAAGTGCTCACTCTGTCATAAAGGCTACGAAGTCCAAATTCGATCAAATTGCCTAAATCCTTACGAAAACATTCATAAGGCATGAATAAAATCTTCACAAGGTAGGAAACAAAACAGAAGCAAGTCGGTAAAAGAAAAAGATATTTATATATATACAAGATTGTTTACATGATTGATTGCAACGTAGAAACTAAGGGCTAAGTTTCTTGGTTATCTCCGGGAGCGGTGTCTTCTCCATCAGGCTCTCCCCCGTTATCGGACCCACTCTTACACCCATCATCATCATTATCATCATCATCATCGGAAGCCAAGGCTTCAGCATCGGCTTCGAGTTCTTTAGCCCTTTTTATCTCTTCAGCGAGATCGAAACCTCGAGCATGGATCTAATCGAGGGTCTCCCTCCGAGATCGGCACTTAGCAAGTTCAGCGACCCAATGTGCTCGAGTATCGGCGGTCTCGGCTGCCTCTCTTGCTTGGACTTGGGCAGCTTCAGCATCGGCCCGATAGATGGCCATGAGTGCATCTGCATCAGCCTTTGCCTTTTCGGCACCAGATTCGGCCTTGGCAAGTTCAGAGGCCAACCGAGCCTCAAGCTCCTCTATTCTTCTTGCTTGAACCAAGCCTTTCTCCTTCATTTTTTTGAAGTTGGTTTTCGGCCGATGATAATTGGGCTCGAGCAGTTTCTTTCTCTGCAGCAAAGCTATCCATACCTTCTTTCCACTTCAAAGACTCCGCTTTTATCACATCGACTTCTTTACGGAGTGTTCCGATCATCTCAATTTTCTGCTGCAGATGTGGGACTGAAAAATTAGCCATCATTCTGGTATCGATCCCATAGGCTTTTAAAAGTATTATTACTTGCTCGGACAGATCAGCCTGATCTTGGTGAGCCTTGGCCAACTCAGCACGAAGGTCTTTTATTTTTTCTCCCCTTTGCCCTAAGAGGTATTTTAGGGAGTTCCTCTCCTCCGTAGCTCATTGAAGGTTGGCTTCGTATCGACGCAGCTCGGTTCGGGACCAAGAACATGCTTCTCGATGAACTGTCGCTGCCTGCAAAGAAAGAAGAAACGAAGTTAGAAAAATAAAAGCAAACATAAAGGTAATACCAACAAAATGATTTAAGGCTTACCTGATTCAAAGCCTGCTGCACCCCGTGAAAAAGATCCGATGCATCACTAGTACCGGCAACGTCTTCGACACCGGTAAATAGGTCACGAAAAGGATCCTCTCCATCATGATGCCTGTCTAGTTCGAGGGCCCCCAAAGCTTGGGCTTCCCGAATTGCCCCTGCGAAAAAAGCAGTGAAGGTGGGCGAGTCTTCGATTGCTACTACCCCAAGTGAATCACTTGGAGCATTCTCTTCAGTTCGAAGAGATTCGAGGAGAGCCCCTTCAGACATAACCCCCATCTGTTGGCTTCGATGGGAAGCATCTTCGATCTCCAACAACT
Organism: Nicotiana tomentosiformis; assembly: GCF_000390325.3. Lineage (NCBI taxonomy): Eukaryota > Viridiplantae > Streptophyta > Magnoliopsida > Solanales > Solanaceae > Nicotiana > Nicotiana tomentosiformis. Next base: position 13,394,109 of record NC_090812.1, on the reverse strand, counting down.
CGGGGACTCCGCCCAAATCTTTCTCCGATATATCCTCAGTTCGAGGCGGAGCCTTATGAACCACCATCGATCCAGCTGCATGTAAAACGTCGGTGGTTTTCTTCGTTCGGGCCGCCAGCGCAGACCCTTCATTTTATTTTTCTTCGTCGTCTTCATCCCTTAGACGCATAACTGATTCTACAGTCAAAGGAATGGTATTCTTGTTTGGCTTACGAGCCGTCCTCTTCTTCGATTTTGGATCTTCGAGAACGGAGTCTCTTTTCCTCTTATTATCTTTCACCGGCTTTGGGACAGAGGCCGAAGCCTCTTCCTCGACGGATGAGGGCCTCAAAACCGTATTTTTTCCCAAACCTACATATGGGAAATTGTATTAAAGTATATGGAAAGCATATCGTTCGAACTACCAAAAAGTACGAGAAAGGGGCTTACCATGATTTTTGCCCTCCCATCGGCCCTTTGACAAATCACGCCATGAGCGCTCGGCATATATGGATGTCGAAGCCAGAGCTCGTACCAAGTTCTTGAGATCGAGAACTGCTCTAGGCATCCAGGGAACTGCTGCATCACAAAAAGAGGAACATCGGTGAGAAAAGAAATGAAAGGGCAAAATAGAAGGAAGTAACAGCAGAATTACACTTACGTTTCATATTCCACTCCTCGGGAAAAGGCATCTTTTCAGTCGGAATCAGGTCCGAGGTCCTTACTCGAATGACCTTGCCCATCTAGCCTCGATCCTCATCAATACTCGAAACAGAGCCTTGGTAGTCCGACGCTGAAGTTTTATTAACCCTCCTCGAAAAAGGCGAGGACGGTATAATCGGATGAGATGGTCGAGGGTGAACGACATACCCTCGATTTTGTTCATAAAGTATCGAATCAAAATAATGATCCGCCAAAAAGAAGGATGGGCCTAGCCTAGGATTATTTGGTATTGACGGCAGAAGTCAATAATAACAGAGTCGAGGGGACCTAACGTGAAAGGGTAAGTATACACACTTAAAAAACTTTTCACGTAAGTGGTGATATCTTCGTCGGAAGAAGGGATTATTATTTCTTTGTTCTCCCAATTGCAATCTTTCTTTAGCTGTTTGAGGTGCCTCTCGGTTATCGAACACATGTACCTCGATACTGGCTCACATCGGCCAGGAACCGATAAACCTTTATCGACCTTAAAATCAGAGGTAAGAACACACGCCCCAGGAACGCACTCCTCAAGCCGTGGCTCTACCGGTGTTTCGTCGGTGGCAGACTGTGAAGATGAAGCTTTCTCTTTCTAAGGAATGGTTTGTGATGTTTTCGCCATTTTTGAATTTAAAGGTCGAGAATAGAAGAAAGTGACAAATATTTGGTAATATTGAAGAAGGGCTTTTTCAAAGAGGAATCACAGATTTGCGAATAAACTCAGAGGGTACGAAAAAGAACTTGGGAAATTTGGAAGATTGAAGATGTAAATGTGGTAAATGGTAAAAAGAAGGGCTATTTATAGATTAAAGCAATGGCGGTTCAATATCAGCGGTGGCCGACCACCGTCTGACATGCATTAAATGCCTTGAAAAATTAAATCGACGGGACAGCTATCACATGCGTCATGATCGAGCCCAATGTGAACGTCAGCTTATAATCCAATCGAGCCATTGAGAAATCATATCGTTTCTCACCACATTATTCCCGAGAAATGAGGGGACTATGTGTATACGGTCGAAATAGATTTCGGCCTTCGTGCGATAGATCGAGGTCCAAACATAATGGATCAAAGAAAGACTTCGTAATATCGAGATGGGTTCCGAAGATGGTACAAACAAGCTTTAGATTTCAGGTATAGGTCAAACACCGAGTTCGAAGTCATTATCGAGCTCGGGTCCGAATCGAACTATGATGAAACTATTTCAAGCTTAAGGGGAAGAGGCCAACCGGGACCGAGTCTGAATCATCACCTGATCCCGAGTCTATATCGAGTTCTAGAAGCAATACCGACCAGCACCGAGGCCGATCGAGCTCGAGCTCACAGACAAGAGCCGTTGCAAACACACTAAGGGAGAGAATCTCGGCGAAAATTAATGAAAAGTTAATTTATTATGGGTTCTCCACTATGTATTTTTAATTATATCTAAAGTAAGATCCTCCACTATAAAGAGTATGGCTATATTTCTGTAGAGGGTAATTTTTTGCTTACATTGTAATTCAAGCACCATATTCTCCTATATTCAAGGATTATTCTTTTAGGCTTCATTAATTGATTCATTGTACTTAGTCCTAAAAATTATCTTTTTTCTAACCTTGCTTATTTTGCTTTCTTTGCAATCCATATTTGATATTTCTATGTGTCCTTACGATTTGTATTAAGCTATACCATATATTCTTAGAACTACGTACAAATTCAACTCTATCCGTTTTTCGGATAAACAATTCTAGAGGAATCTACACCAACTAGAGCAAACATAAATGTCCAACTCATCTCCTCGATTAAGCTTTTCTACTTCTCTGTGATTGTTAACAAATATGGAGGAAATATCATCAGTGTTTGACTTACCAATGCCTAGAGATGTGTCCCGTATTGTATTTCCTACATAGTTTACAAAGTCATTCAACTCCTTTCGTGACTGGTTTGCTTCAAGTATAGCAATTTTAGGCATTTGATTTTCCCCTAAAGTTAATCGAAAGTAATAAGTTAACCAAAGACGGTTAAGGGTTGATTGTGTGACTTAAGGGTTGTCTAGGTATACACCAAAGATCGACGGTTCAAAGATATCAAATCTACCGATTGACCGAGTATATCCGACATAAGTTCACTACGGAAAGTTCAAAGGGAAACCTACTTATCCAGATGCGATTAATCCTTGCTTGCAAATCACACAGTTTTTCCATGCATACTTCCGTGATATAGCCATTCCCCATTCATGTGGGGGATTATTGAGGTTTTTTATTTTTAAGATGAAATAGTCTTAAAATGAGGGTGAATGGGAAATGGAGGGAAAATGAAATTTTGAGTAAAATTTTAAGTTTCCCCCTCTTGACAATGAGACATTGTCCCATATTGGAAGAGGAAAAGATTTTTGGTGGGTATATATATAATTACTCTTCTTGTAGCTCTTAAAGAGTTAAGAAGAAAGCAAGTCTCGCGCCGTCGTCGTCGCTCGCTTGCTCGCTCGGCTACGGCTACGGCTACGGCTACGGCTTCGGCTTCGGCTTCGGCTTCGGCTTCGGCTTCGGCTTCGGCTTCGGCTTCGGCTTCGGATTCGAATTCGAATTTTATAACAGATATGTTCCAATCCATGTATTGACCACCAGCTGCAATAGCAGCCGCCTAATGCTCTTCCCACCATGGCCAAGTGCTTGCTCCACAAACAAGCTAGTGCATGCTCCACCATGGAGGATGGAGGGTCGTTCATCTTCAAAGCTGGCTGCTATATATATGTGCAGCAGCTGTTGAAGAAAGACACGAACGAAAAACGAAAACAACACAAAACTGAAAACGCTCAACTTTGGCTATAAATTGCACTCCTTTCTCTCAGCATTTCCATACGATTTTTTGAGTTTCTACTTCTTTGTTCTGCATTGTTTTAACTTCAAACAAAGCAACTGTAAGTGTGATGTGCTACCGAACTTTGTGTTCGTTGAAACACTGGGGTTTGAAGTACCGCTACACCAGTGTGTGATTTGTTCTATCCTGGGAGGAAATAATCCATAATCTTAGGTACTAGGAGGGGATTAAATTCCTTAAGGAAACACTATGAATTCAGTGGGCTCGAATTTATTACTGTTTCATTACGATAACTTATATTTCCCCGAATTATTATTTATAAATACAACAATATTGGCGGGACTAAAAAAACATATATAGGTACATATAAAGGAGGAGCCAACTGATCAAATAATGAAAGGCTCTGAAGATGATTCGGGATAGGAGTCGAGGGCTTTAATGTTTTTCTTATCTGGATTTGAATCTCTAACTTGGCCATTAGGATTGGCTTGATAACCAGTTATTCACAACATGGCGGATTTACATGGAGTATTATGCGTGCTTATGCACCCATTACCTTCGATCAAAGTTTGTAGAATTACATAAGCAATTATATATCAAAAAATTTAGATAAGCATTGAGTGAGCACCCTTAACTAAACTCCTTTTCCCTCATCTTTTGGAATTTTTTTCACCCATAACTTCAAAATCTTGGCTATGCCATTGATTCACAAGTAAGAAAACAGCAAACACTGACCTTGAATTTTATTATCAATATGGAAACGTCTGGAAATGAAAAAAAAGGCAAGATTTATAATCTGAAACTAATTGAGCCCACGTCTTAATTGTCATAATAAATTCCCGCCGGCACTTTAATTAGGCGCAGCTTGTTCTCCGTGGCCTGAAAACTTGAGAACGATTTGAATGTGTGATGGATCAAATTGATTCAAATATAGAGATAATTTGAAGCGTTAAATGTGCTTTAATTAGAGTTGGATTTGGTGGTTAATTTCTGGAATTTTGTTGAAGCTATATGCATTTGTTGGTCCCAACATGGTGCCTTAAATTGAGTTACGAGTAATCAAAGAGAAATATTGGACCGGAAAGAAAGATGGGATTTTTTTGTTGGAATTGGCTCTTATAGTTATGGTTATAGAGGATTCCAAGTAATTAGTAATTTAGTATATTCCATATATAGAAGATACTAGTAGTATCATTCTTGCTTTCTAAAGTAGGAAATGTCGTCATCACATTGAAGTCGTCAACCCACACTAGAAGGCCATTAGGCAACACTGTCTAGTAGCCTGGTTGGTTCTGATTTTTTAATTACCAAATTAAATCAATTATATCGGGTTATTAAATTTAAATGCCAAACCAAATTAATAAAAGTCTGATTTTTTAATTTCGGATTTTCGGATTTTTTCAAATTTTTTTCCATAGTCTTCTTAGCACAAAACGTAAAATTTGTACTCCAAATATTTCTTTAATCCTAGTAAGACAGAACTATATAAGTTGTTTTTCAATAATATAACATAAATATGAGATGAATCATGGCATTGTACTAAAATATTCAACAATAAAAATAATAAAATCGCATAAAATAAATATTATTAATAAGTCATAATGAAAACAAACATAATTTAAAATTATGATTAATAAGTACTATTATTTACATGACTAACCACTAAAAGAAAAATAAGTTATACATTTTATCTAAACCATGGAAAAACTAAAAAATAGATATCCAACACTATTTTCATTCATAGTACAATTGAATTGAATGTCTTTTATTAGCATTAGTATTGATTTAATTTTGGTTCAGGATTTATTTGAGTTGCTAATATTTATGGATTATAAAACTTATTGGAGCTTCCAAAAATTATAACCCCAAGCTTGAAATAATACGTTAAAAGATAAAACTATGAAAAAGCTTAAGAAATATTTATAAACTACAGTACCATAAATATTTTTATGTATTAAATATATTTAAAACTTCTATATATATATATATATATATATATATATATATATATATAATGTCGGGTTGGTTTGGTTTCGCTTTGATTTTTTTTAGTTAAAACCAAACCAAACCAAATATGTCGGGTTTTTTTTTCCAACACCAAATCAAATCAAACCAAACCATAGTCGAATTTTTTTTTTCGATTTGACTCGGATTATCGGGTTGGTGCGATTTGTCGGTTTCATTTGTACACCCAACTGGCTAGTTCTAATATTTAATTTTGTTTTTAAAATTTGACTTTGTGCCTTCACTTATTTGAAAGTTCTAATTTTGACTCATGTAGCGTACAATTAAGTACATTTAACTCTCAATCAATATTAAGTATATGAAATTGAATCGTTTCCATAATTATTTTCTCATTCACAATCACAATGTTTTGAATTGTGGTATAAAAGCCACACTATAAATGAAGAAGAACATGACACTCTTCTTTTATAATTTTGAGTTATAAAAAGAATAATAAAAATCATACTGCACTACTTTTTGCTGCTGTCCAGTTCTTCGATTTTTTCAATAACAGGCTCAACCATCGTCTTCAAGTCTTTCAAGTCTTGCTCCACATCTTCAACCTGTCAACCCATTGTTATCAGACCTATGATGCTACTAACCAGAAAATAATAAAATGGGTATAAATTAAAGAAGAATTAACCTAAATCCAACTGTTTAAATTAAAAGTAACTGAAAGATGTATAATATGTGTATAACCATTACAATATATGAATATATACTGGCTAATTAGAAAATGAATCTGGCTGAGTATTTTTGCAAAGATCACATTTGATTTACAACATGATGTACACCAAAAGTATTTAGTATGTAGGCGATAATGGGATATCGTGAGTAAGCTACTGCGAAGTACTTCCCAGCTTTGTGATCAAACATGTAATTCTCCTTTATCCTAATTTAAATTTTGCGTTTGGCTTTGATGGTTAGATAGAATGATAGTGTTTGATTTGAGCCATAAGTATAATACAAGAATAATATATAGGAAAATATTGAAATATGGTAGAAATGCTACGCAAATCGTTAGCTAGAAAACTCCAAACCCTTCCCCATCCCAAAAAGAACAATTAATAAAAATTGAAAAAGACAAAGTATACAATTGATTTTCATGGTAAATAATGGAACTTTAAGCATAAAAGTGGCTAGTGGATTTGGTTTTGAATTACCTTCCAGAAAATTAGTTTTCGGAATTTTCTTTTTACAGATGTTATTTGCTTGAAAGTTTAAAGAAGATATTTCTTAATTTTCATAAAACCAACATTAGATTTGTTGTTGTTTCTCATAAAACATTTTGGTATAATTTCAAAGGTCAAAATTATTTTTCAATTCAAGCATAGTTATTTTTTCTTATTTTCTTTTTTTGAGAAACTCTTGAAAACCAAATGGATAGTCAAAATAAGACAAAAGTAGTATTGCATTACAGGAACAGCTCATTTTGAACTCAAATACAAGGCAAATTAAAGGATGAAAAGAATAACGTAACACTGACCTTGTGAATTAAATTGGAAGTAAACTGAGCATCTTTAGCAGCCGCAGCTGATGCATTTTCCACTGCTACAGCTGCTTCTTTGAGTAGACTATTTTCCGGCAGCTTCTCGGCAACCCCTGCCATTACATTTTCCGTTTTACTCGCCACCGCTGCTACTACCTCCGCAACTTCTTCCACCTCTTTTGCCACCTTCTCTACCTCTCCTGAACATCCCGTGCTTTAACTTTTGTTTTTAAGAGATACTAACAATTTTAAAAGCAAAACCTTTTTTTTAATTACAGAAAGTCAACTATAGTTATAAGTACTTGTTTTTTACACATATATAGTGATAGCGTCTGAAAGTTTGTGTTATACTGAACCCGCGAACCGGCCGGACTGTTAATATGCATTTAATATACAAAATTCGTACCTTCTATTCTTCGAAAGTTGTCCCATTTATCCTTCCAAAAGGGGAGGAATATTGATATTATGGACCCCAAAATCCATTTCGTCCTGCATATATAATTAATGAGATGGTTTCATGATTCTTTCCAAAAATGCCACACACCCGGAGTAGAAAACTCCCTTGTTTCCTTTTCCCTCTCCTTTAAATTAAAGTCCCTTTTTGTATGCATGGCAATCAATTAAATGAATATGATCTCAATGACAGTAATTAATTGCACGTACCAAGCAAATAAACTGGGCTTAGAAGGAGCTGGCTCTTCTGGAGGAACCTGGTTTGCTTCATTCTTTACCCTTACAAATTCAATGAAGAACTAAAATTCAATCTTCTTGATACAAGGTAATAAAAGGTGCTAGTAATTTTTTTGGAACAAAAAAATGAGTAGAGGAATTAATTACTGATCCGTCTTGGGTATTCTATACTCTCCAGAACTGATAAATCGCAACCCTGGAGTTATTGAATCACTATAACCGATCCTCGTAGCTGGAACTAAACCATGGAAACCCTGTACCTGTAAGGATGCATCATTAAAGCGAACTCTGTAATATTGGTGAAGCAACGTAACAAGACTTCGAAGTTTGTATTGAGATGAAGAATTTGCAGCCATGATCACCAACAAAATAGGAATACTATTTATTTAGTAAAATGAAAGAGTATATATTATTTGAATGGATTGCTCTAATTTTGAACAATTGAAGGTAACTTTACAACATATTGAAGTAACTTTTGAACGGATTGTGAGAAGATTGCAGTAGCTAATCTTTTTGAGCTGTTCTGTTATTCCAACAACAATACCAATCAGAAAACAAGTTTGGCTAAATATATGAGAACAAAAAGTTTTGGTGCTTTCTTTTTAAGGAAATTAGGCTAGAGGAGGAGTCTATAAATGTCAAACTAGCGCTTAACATGTGATTAAGAAGATCCGAACACGCCAAGGAATGAAAGAATTGAGTTGCTTTGCTTATTTTATGTATTTTATTGTGACTTTAAGCTAAAAGTTTCTAAAAGATTGCCTGACAAGTGACCTCTTCCTTGCAAGCATGAACCATCAATTATGGACTCTCTATTTTTGTCATGTGTCCTCCTTTCACAAATCAATGAGATTGTGATGACGTTAGACGTTCCCCTCACAAAGCTTCAAACGTATTGATCTTATAATATAAAATTAAACAGAAAAAAAAAAGAAGCAAAATGAGAACATAATATTGAACAACATTGCCCTCCTCCCCCCCCCCCCCCCCCTTTTTTTTTGGTTGGTTGGCTAAAAGTCAACTCATATAAACATCGCCAATTCACCCATAGACAGTTAATAATCATTTCATATAGTTAGGTCTGTTTCTTTATTTTATTGTAACAGCATCAGCACAAACAAACAAAAAAGCAAAGTCTTCATCAATGCTATCACAGACAAAAGAATTTTAACGTTTTAAGGAATAATTGAGGATATTATTAAAATGTGATGGCACTCGATGTATGGTCAAGGTTCGATACTGCTTTTTAGGTCCTGCGCCAATTATCGCAAAACAAAAATATATGCTAGAGATAGCTACATGTCTAATACTCAATTAGCTCATTATTAGTCGATCGGTTTTTGGTAGGATCCGACTAATTCACATTTGCGTATGACTTATTAAAAGGAGAAGCTTCTTATTAGGAGTTTTCTTTCTCAGTGCTCAAACCCCTAAATCTTTTGTTGAAGGTGGAGGGATCCCGTCAGTTCTACAATAACCCTTGGTGGTATAGTTGATGTTAAGTTGCTTTAAACATTCAAACATTTGTATCCTGTTGATACCTTTGTGAACGATTTGTAAATTATCATATTCCTCTGACCCCTTCAGTCTTCTCGTAAGCCTCCACATTTGGATCAGCCTGAAAGTGTATTAATACAAAATTTCAGGCCCAAAAGAGGGTTTGAATCAAGCTTGTAAAACTATGTTCTCGGTAGAGCTGTTCAGTATTAGTAATTAATACTCCACCTTTTTTATAAGGGCAGCAAAGCCTGTCAACTTTTCTCAGGCAAATTCATTTGGGTGTCTATCAATAAAGTAGGATCACTCTTAAAATATATTGTAACCTTCTATGGCCTTATTCCCATCTTTTGCTCATATTATTATTCCATAGCATTTCAATTTAGATGAAGTAGTAAGACTCGTCATGGAGTTTAAGATAAAAGAGGGAGACTTTTGAAACTTGTGGTCTTAAAAGCTTAAGGGGTAAAAGCTTTGTGGTGCCATGAAATTTCTGTTATTATAAAATGGTCTCATTAAGGGTAAAATGGATAAAATGAAAAGTTTAAACTTGAATTATTTCTAATTATAGAAATGTGTCATTCTTTTTGGAACGGACTAATAAGTAAAGTTTGTCATCTAAATTGAAACGGAAGAGTAATTAGTAACTTGAGTATAAAATATCTTCCCAATTAAATATTTTTCTGAAAATTAATTGTACAAAAAAAAAAAAAAAAAACCTTCGATTGAATGTATCATTGTGACACTCAGTCTCGGTACTAATTAAATGGTTAGCCAAAACGCTAGTTATCTTAGAAAATTAAGAAATAAAATTCAGATCAAAGAAGTTAAGGACCTGGTTGTAGAGCAATGATCAGTGTCAGGACAAACAACCCAAACACATTTGTATATGCAGCAAAAAAAGAAAAACAAAATAGAACTCTGCTTCAAAACGTGTACTCCAAAGTCGAGAACCAACCAAAAAAGACAAAATAAAAAGAAAAGGAAAAAAAGCAGCCAAGTACGTGGAAATGATAGCTTGTGTAAACCGGTCATAATCAGCCGCTTAGCATACTAGCCATTCCTTAAAGTTAAATAAGAAGAAACAAATAAATGAAAAGCATAGAAAAAGAAAGAAAAAAGCATTCATCTGTCATGTTACTATTTCGTTAGATACTATGCTGATAATTAAGATGCATTATATTATCTTTCACGCAAAATTGAGACAAGGCGGCTCCCATCTCTTTGTTAAACAATCAGCCATGGTTTCTTTCCATCATCGAAATCTCATATTTGAAACTCCTGAGTACGTACAGTTAGAAGAGATCAATCGAGTGTTGGTAATTTGTGTTCAAAATCAGAAAATCAACAGAAATGTATAGGAAAAACAAAATTAAATTCGAGTCCACTGAATTCACAGTGTGTCTTTAAAGAATTTAATCCTCTCACTGTTGCCCAAGGTATACAGATTAATTCCTCCCAGGATAGAACGGAATAACTATTTTGTGATAGCGGCACTTCAAATCACAAAACTTCAGCGAACTCAACAAACGGAGCAAATCACACTTGACATTTATGTTTATTTAGAAAATAATGCAACAATGTAGAAAAGAGGGGAGAAGATTTCAAATTTTTCATTTCTTAAAAATGAGGCCAAGCCTCTAAATTTATAGATAAAGGAAGGGTGATATGGAGAGGTGCAATCCAAAAGGTGCCTCTTCCATTTTCCATTCACACCCTTTAAAGAAAAAAACGCAACAATCCTCCATATGAATGGGGAATGGACATATGTGAAAAAACATGCATGAAAATACTGTGTGATTCGCAAGTAAGGATTAATCGCATCTGGATAAGTAGGTTTCCCTTTGAACTTTCCGTAGTGAACTTATGTCGGATATACTCGGCCAATCGGTAGATTTGATATCTTTGAACCGTCGAACTTTGATGTATACCTAGACAACCATAAGTCACACAATCAACCCTTACCCGTCTTTGGTTCTCATTGTTATATTCGTTTCAGCCATGAACACCGCCTGGTTTCATAAGTGCATAGAGAATTGGCCTTACAGAACTCTCCTTGAAGCAGCTAATACTTCACACTTACATAGGTGATTCCTAAATGTGTTATCCCGTAGATACACTATTTGATATATCCCGTATCAAAATTAGAAACCATTAAAAAAACTTAATGCTTTATCCTTGGTACTGAACATTGTCTCATCACGAGAATGGACTAAAAAAAAAATTTATTTGACAATGTTGAACCGTCATTAATGACTTTGTTTGAGCTCCTTGAACCTAGATCTTGGGATCTCCAGTCTTCTAGGTAGAGTTACTGCCACAATGACTTGTCCTTGGCCATAGTCTCATTTCCCTCGATGATCTTTCAACTACCTCTCTAGTTAGATCTTTCGTAAGTGGATCCGACACATTATCGCTTGACTTCACGTAGTTAATTATGATAATTCTCCTATAGAATAGTTGCCTAACGGTTTTATACCTTTCGTCGTATATGATGAGATTTTTCGTTATACATAATGCTCCTAGCCCTTCCTATTGCTGCTTGACTATCGCAATATATGCATATATGTGCCAACGATTTGGGCCAAAATAAAATATCTTTAAGAAATTTTTAGGAGCCATTCAACTTCTTCACCGGCCTTGTCTAAGGTTATAAACTCAGCCTCCACTGTAGAGCGGTCAATGCATGTTTGTTTGGACGATTTCCAAGACATCGCTCCTCCACCGACTGTTTAGAATCGGTTGAACCAGTGATCTAATTTGCATCACTATACCCCTCTATTATCACGGGATACTTATTGTAGTGCAAAATATGATTTTAATTATATTTCACGGCTCGTTTCATTGTCATAAAAGTTCAATGTGAACTTCCTTATGTCGTAGACTAATACGTATCGGCTTTCAACTGCATATCAGAGTATTGACTACACTTAATGTAGCAATAGTGTATTATAGCAACAGCTGAAATGATTTGCATTAGTTGTGGCCACAACCTTTTAATATAAAACACATTGCGCAATCACTCCGCCATTTTCAAGCAATTGTATGATATTTATCTATACGTCTATATGATATGCATATTATAGCACCTTCATTCATGAAACAAATCCAACTTGCAGTGGATTTTGGTCATGTTCATCGGTTGATTCACCTCATTATAGACCAACGTATTAATATATTCGTTCATGAACGGTCATATCCATACAAAAACGTACAGACGTATCTTTCTATGAAAAGTCGCAATCTTCTAAGTGACATCATTTCATAAAAGAACTAAATAATATAAATTTTCAAGAAAGAAAATAATCTTTCGAGAAAGGCACGTGACCAACTTCCGAATTAGTAGTTTTATCAACTAGTCTTTACTAAGACTTAACAACTGATGAATTCACCGACTACCATATCAATATCCACTAGAGATTGGTGGGGTTCAAAGAATCATATCATCTAATTCTTCTAGATAATATATACATCCCGTCTAGCAATAGCTTTTGTTATGCATAAGCTAAATGCCCCCACATTTCACATGTTTCATGTGCCTTTTCTATAAATATATAATCCATATATAAACAAATAATGACTACATAATTTAGAGTATTCTTAATGTAAATACACTAGTTTGAAACCATTTGACAACATTTTCTAGTCAAATTTTGCATGCCATTGTTAGAGTGTTTGTTTTAGTCCGTAAAGTGACTTAAAAAGTCGACACACCTTCTTTCTTTTCCAGGAACCACGAACCTTTCAGGTTGTTCCATATAAATTACTTCCTCCAAATCTAGGGGTGGCATGTGGGTCGGGCCCGGTCCTAAGTGGGCTTCGCGGGCCCGGTCCTAAGCGGTCTCGGGCTTCGCGGGCTTCTTGTTGGAATCGGCCCGGGACCGGGACCACGAACTAACGGTCCCGGATTAAGTGGGCCGGTACCGGGCCTAAGTTGGCTCAACAGATACTTTCTATTTTTATACAAGTTAGAGAAAAAAATGGTAATAAAAATATCTAAGGCAATTATATTATAGAATTATCACCTACATATATATATATATATATATATATATATATATATATATATACACACATATACACACACACACTATATTATACTATATATACAGCTTAAGATATATAAAAAGATAAAAATTCAATGCAATGCGTTATAATTTTATTATAGCATTAAAAAATCATGGCAATATCTTTCTTAGTCTTCCTCCCCCCTATGGAATGAGCACAGCAATGTGCTAATACCACCATTGAGAAGAAAAAGAAACTAATCAAGATGTGCCAAAATACAAGTTACATATTAATTTACATGGTATCTCTTACAAATTTCATAAATCCTTCAAGGTCCGAAGGAATTTTCGTTGGTGGTGGCGGAAAAGAAGCTTTGTCATCACCGCTTCCAGGCGAAGCATCATCCTCCGCAAGTTCAGCTAGTATTTCTTCGTAAGCTTCGTCTATCTCTGGTTGTGATTCAGCAAGTCCAAAATTTCTTCTTTCCGAACGGATCCAATCTCTGAAAAGTACTGATTTTTCCAAGCTCTCCCTCATAGACGCTCTATAATCACCGAGTTCAAGTCTTGCTTGACTGAAAGCGCTCTCTGATGCCACTGTTGAAACTTGAATAGTTAAAATATCTCGGGCCATCCTTGAAAGAATCGGAAAGTATTTTTCTTTGTCCTTTCACCATTCTAAAATATTAAAGGAGCCGTCGGGATTCACTTCCTCAATTCCCTGTGACAAATAAACTTCAAGCTCATTTAGTTGTGAAAAATCACTAGTACTAGAACCTTGAGAACCCCTGAACCCTGCCCAAGCAATAAGTGCTCTTACTCCCGCAGTTCTTTTAGATGATTGAGAACCGAAGAAGGAGTTGGAACATTTGGTCTAGCATGATCTAATGCAACTTGATAAGCATTATAAATTGTTTGAACATTTATTTTAATTGAGGCTATTGCGTCCGGAAGTTTAGACAACTCCTCATCTTCAAGTGCTAAACCATTATAAACAATTTCATACCAAAGTTGAGGACCTTCTAATTTCATAGTAGGATTTAAAAATGTAGCAACACCGTAAATAGGGGGAATAGGGAAAAAATATTTTTTAAATTTTTTTCTCATAGAATCAATAGCAAGTTGATAAATTTCCCCACCTTCTGAAAAATGATCAAATAAATTTGCAAGTTCTGCAATATAAACTAAACAGTTAGAAATAGCAGGATAATATTGCCCGAAAAATTCATTTGTAGCAATATGAAATTTTTCTAAAAACTCTACAAGCATTTTAACATTAGCCCAATCCGCATTTGTAAGGTGCTCATCATCGTCACTTACATGAGCATTAAACGTTGAGTTTATGGGGTTTCTATATTCATATGCAACAACTAAACTTTCATACATATAATTCCATCTAGTCGGACAAGGTTTAGGAACCTTTCTTTCTCTTAGGCCAAATTTATCGCATCTTTTAAAATATTCTCTAAGTCTACTTCTACGGTTTGAATAAAAAGCCAATTAAGAGCCATTTTAACCTTTTCAATTTCAACATTTAAAATTCGCATACCATCACCCATAATTAAATGGTAAATATGACAAATACATCTAACATGAAAAATATTACTAAATGCAGGACTTAGTGTAGTGGTAAGCAAGGCTACATCATTTGTGTTACTAGTAGCATTATCCATTGAAACTGACATTATTTTATCATTAATGCAAAAATATCTACAAATATCCGTAATCGTGCTAGAAATAAACTGCCCTGTGTGACGTGAATTAATTATTCTATAAGCAATAATGCGCTTTTGTATTATCCAATCCTCATCAATTCAATGACTGGTAACAGTAAGGTAATCACAGTCATTACTACTTCTACCAATATCAGTTGTAATAGCAACACGATAATTTATATGAGTAAATAAATAGCGCAAATATTGTTTATATTCATATTTATATTTATAAATATCGCTCTTTACGGTTGTGCGAGGAAAACCTTTATAAGTAGGATTATAAACTTTTCTAATATAATGCACAAAGTGAGGGTTAGAAAGAAAACTATAGGTAAGTATATAACAGTAACCATTTTTGCCAATTCTTCCTGATCTTTTTTTGGATCATAATATAAAATATCACCGGTAACAGTGTTAATTCTCGGTTGAAATTGATTTGACCCGGTAGTAAGGTCAGCCTGAGTAGGTGCACTTGTCCCCTCGGCCAAAGCTTTCATACAAAAATATCTAGCTTTATCTTGAGGGTGTAGCAATATGTGTCTAGTCAAACTTCTCGTCTCCTCCTTTCTGTCCCCCCCCCCCCGACTTCCAACATATTTAAAAACTAACTCTTTGCCACAAGTTTTACACTTAGCCTTATTTTTTTCTCTTAGTTGAGTAGGGGAATTATTTGGATTATTATTAGTTGGGTTAACTTTAGGAGCAGAACTAGTGGGTGTATCGTCATCCGGTTGCATTTCATCAAAATCTATTTCATCATCATCATTTTCATCAATAGTTGGATTACCATAAAGAGCATTCATATATTCATGGTTTAATTGTTCACTGGGTGCAATATTATGGTAAAATTGACTCTCGGTAAATTGTATAAACTATTATCGCTATCAAGAATAGGAGGTATAGGACGGGTAACAGGTTTGGGTCGAGGAGCCGGGGGAAGTGGAGGAGGAACAGATTGGCCACTAGATTCACCACTCTTGGATTTTTCCTTATTTTTACTAAATATTTTTTAAGGAATAAGCCATCTTAATTCATCAAGCAAAGTAAATAAAACAAACAAAACTATAATATTAAAACTTAAGAGTTGGAACGAGTTTACCGAATTGACGAACAACTTGTTGAAAATTAATTACCGTTGAAGACTTAAATACTTCAATTCACCAACTTTACAATTTTGCACAAAATGTAACAATTAAGTAAGCAATTATAGAAGAATATTAGAGAGAGATTGATGATTTTGTGAGAAAAATAAAAGAATGAGGGGGTATTTATAGTTGAAAATAGGGAAAAAGTATAATTATAAAAAGTTTGGGGTTAAAACAAAGTTTGGGGGGGTTAAATGACTATTTTACAAATAGCCAATGACTATTTTGGCAGACCAAACGGCTAGTTTTTAAATGGCCAAACGGTCAATTTTTTTTAAAAAAAAATTATCCGTTGGGCCCGGATAGGCCCGTTTAGGACCGCTTGAACCGGCCCACTTCTCAGCCGGTCCCGGTCCCAAACGGTCCCGGTCTCGCGGGCCTCCCCTATAGGACCGGCCCACTACCCAGCCCACCTCCCCACGGTCCCGGTCCTATCCGGTTAGGACCGGTTAGGCCCACCGCCTATTTGGGCTTGCAGTCCTAGGCCGGTCCCGGTCCTAACTGGCTCACATGCCACCCTTATCTAAATCTCCATTTAAGAAAGTTGTCTTTATATCCATCTGATAGATTTCAAGGCCATACACGATGGCTAACTCTATTACCATCCGAATAGATGTAATTCTCGTTACCGGTGAGTATGTGTCAAAGTAATCAAGACCTTCTCGTTGTCTTAATCCTTTGGCAATCAATCTTGCCTTATATTTGTCAATAATACCACCGGCTTTCATTTTCCTTCTGAAAATCCACTTAGAACCAAAAGGTTTATTTCCTGGAGGAAGATCAACCAGTTACCAAGTACGATTACTTAATATGGGTAATATCTCACTATTGACTACCTCTTTCTAACATTGTGCTTTTGAGAAAGACATTGCTTCTTTAAATATTTGAGGCTCATTTTCCAACAAGAATGTCAGAAAATCTGGTCCAAAGGAAGTAGTTGTCCTTTGACGTTTACTACGCCTTGGATTCACCTCATTAGGTGTACTTTCCTTTGCTTCTTCTCGAGGCCGCTTAGATATTTCACTAGACGACTCACATTACTATTTATACAGATAAGTATTCTCAAAGAATTTATTATTATCCGATTCAATTACCGTATTAATATGAATGCCGGAATTTTATAATTTATGAACCAGAAAATGATATGCCTTACTATTTGTTGCATATCCTATGAAAACACAACAATAATTTTCGGTCCGATCTTTATCCTTTTGGGTTTAGGAACTTGCACTTTAGCTAAGCACCCCCACACTTGAAAATATTTAAGTTGGGCTTCCTTCCATTCCATTTTTCATATGGAATGGATTGCGTCTTGTTATTAGGAACTCGACTTAGTATTCGGTTAGTTGTAAGAATAACTTTCCCCCCCCCCCCCCACAAGTTCTAGAGTAAATCAGAACTTATCAACAAGACATTCATCATCTCCTTTAACGTTCTATTCTTTCTTTCCGTAATTCCATTAGATTGCAATGACAAAGAGGCGGTCGTTTGGTGAATAATTTCATATTCCAAACAAATTTTTTCAAAAGGGGATTTATATTCGACGCCCCTATTACGTTGTAGAGTCCACTACAATAACTGTTGTTTATGTCACGACAGAGCCAGGATTAATAAATGGTAAAGTTTTTAATATTCAAACCAATCTGACACATTCAGAATTAATAAACGGTAAAGTTTTTAATCTTCAAACCGAGTAATATGTGACACAATCAAATTTAATAAACGGTGAAGTTTTTAATCTTCAAACCGAATAATAAATTAGAGTAGAAAATCACTAAGATTTTAATCTCCAAAACGAGTATAAAGTCACTTAGACTTTAATTTCCGACAAATGAGTAGAAAGTCACTAAGACTTTAATCTCAATGAACAAGTAAAAAATACACTGATTTTGATATCGAAGCAGGAGTAAAAAATCACGAAGATTTTATTCTCCATAACGAGTGTAGAAAAACCAAGAGAATTTTAATTTCATTTCCAAATAGTTTTCCAACTAAACCATTATAACACTTTAAACCGTTTGATCTCTTTCCCTAATCAAACAAATATATGTACACCTTTACATATATTATGTTCACATGATTCTAAAAATATTTTCAAGAGTTAGTGTAAGCCTAATTCATGTCTTACAATCTTGGAAAAATATTATTTCATATAATTTTAAGTATGCTATCAAAGTTATATACCAACTAACTAATTTTATGGCATGCTAACAAATATAAATTATGAGATCTTCACATAATAAACATCTATCCTAACATTTATAGAAACTGAATTCACAAATCACAAAAGATAGAATACTAATGGGAAAACATTATAAGTTGAGTGAGAGAAAATAGAAAACATTACTCTGATGTATTCCCCCGAGACAGTTTCATTCGACACTGCTTTTCTTTTACTGTCTCTTATGTTTTCCTCGAAATATAAATATTATCGAGGTCTAACTCAATTCCTACTGGACAGGAATTGCCCTGAAGATTTTCAGCCAACTGGGTCTCAAAACTCATTCTTTGCACCCCTTTTATCTTCATCATCAAAATCGATTCTTTTCCGAGGCGAACCAAATGGGTTTGTTGGCAGATACACAGAACAAGTCACCATTTTTCATTTGGCCTCTTTCAAAACTTCCTAAAATTTTGAACTTAATTTCATGTCGTCTAACTTCCTTGTAAGTGACGGTGCTTTAAGAACCGATAAAAGGACTACTTTATCAGTTTATGATCATCCCATGATGATTGTAGTCATTAATTATCCATCCTCAAGTTAAAATAATGTCATAAAACAAATAGTGCAGAATATGAAAGAATTTATCAATAATAATTCTCATCTCTACTTTAAAGCACCTTCACATGGCAACCATAATTATGGCACCCACATAACTAAACCATGGAGAATTGACAAATGTTGTCCCAACCTTTAAGAAGAATGATGAACAATAAAGTTGTAAAGTCACGTGGGCTTTTATATACCCAAAACTTTGAAATCATGACATTCTTATCTTAGGATAGGCACAATGTTCGTTCATCAGTACTAGAAAACCGATTACCTTTCTCATAATGCACAGAGACACTGCTTTGTATTCATGAAAGCGACGTTTGTATTTTTCAGGGAAAATGTGCTGCAAGCAACAATTTATATCATCTTTTAATGATTATTAAATTTCTTAAGATTGTTGGTAATCTTTATTCAAAATCAGAAAATTATGTAAAGTAAAAGAGAAACAGAAATGCATAGGAAGAATAAAATTAAATTCCAGCCCACTGAATTCACAGTGTGGCCTTAAGGAATTTAATCCCCTCACTGTTGCCCAAGGTATATGGATTAATTTCTTCCAGGATAGAACGGAATAACTATTATGTGATAGCGGCACTTCAAATCACAGAACTTCAGCGAACTCAACAAACGGAGCAAATCACACTTGACATTTATGTTTATTTAGAAAATAATGCAACAATGTAGAAAAGAGGGGAGAAGATTTCAGATTTTTCATTTCTTAAAAATGAGGCCAAGCCTCTAAATTTATAGACAAAGGAAGGGTGATATGGAGAGGTGCAATCCAAAATGTGCCTCTTCCATTTCCCATTCACACCCTTTAAAGAAAAAGCGCAACATCAAATTTTTTATATGAAAAATTGAAACGAGATAAGTTTGAATTACCATGATTCTTGGCCTTCCACCCGTATTTAGGGGTCAATTCTTTTCACAAGCGAGTTTCTGGCGTCGTAACATTCAAGATCTTTTGTACCCACTAGTCCAAACCTTCAATCACCGGTGGGACCCATCAAGTTTCTGAAACAGACGAAGAATGAAAGATCAATACGACTATTAAAAATCTTTTAGTAAAAGGAAATATTAAATAAAGAGCTTACGAGTGCGGTTCCAAGCGGCCGTAGAGGATGAAGCCGTTACTGGAATGATATTGTCGGTGGAAATTGTAACGAATCGTTCCATCCATCCACGGTCGTTGTCATCATCCATGATAGATAATAAGGCATGGTGGCTACGCTTGTAGAGGTTTATCATTCCCTCGCGGAAGATTTTGGGAGAATAAAGATTTATCATATAAGTTAAGGTTAGCTCCTCCCAGTTTCCTAGCACAAACGCCGGAGAAGAGCAACCGTTCTCCATACAAACTGACTTACTTGTGCCAAACACACCTGGTAAAGGAGGCAAAACTCCGCAATCACAGAGTCAAGCTCTTCGCTCAAAGAAAACGCACCCAAAATAAAGGTATACGTGTAAACATATGTAAAACCTTCATTGGGAAGGTAGACTCGCTCCGATAGATCGGGAGCGATAATTTCTAAGTCATGGCAGCGATAGTCCTCCTTCACAGCAGGAATGCTCGAAGGACATATGGAAGAAGGATACCTGCTAACGGCCCATGTACGAGAATTAGTGGTAGGGAATTTCTCTTCGAAGTCTTTTGTGGCAATAAGAGTTCTAGGGATGATGGAGCCCACTGTTGGAGGAACAATGTCCTCGGCTTTGTTCTTGCTTTTTGAGAAACCGGTACGTTTTAAGGAAGAGGGCATTGTAGGAAAGAAAGGGTTTGTCGTTTGAAGAGAATTAGGAAAAAGATGAAGAAACAATATGCAAGATTAGATGAAGGAAGTTATATAGTGTAAGGGTGGAAGTTGATACGTATAAATAAAAGTTTTGGCGGCTAAATTCATGGCCAAAATTACCTCGATAATCGGCGAAAGATGTGTTGAATCATGGGAAGATGCGTGTTCGGGGCATTAAATGCGGAGAGACATGCGTCTAATCAACCGTCAATAGCCTTCAGAGGAAATTATAGTAATTCTCGCCAAAAAGAGTATTTCTGCCAACCTCCTGGTAACACAAAGTTATGTTACTGGAAAGTTGGGGGACTATCTGTATTATGTAAAATATGTTATGGCACGTGGCCGTCCGAGAAAGGGACACGTGGAACCCAAGACGGGGATGACTGAAAACAATTGTTTCATTTGTCACCAGGTAGAATGATGCTCATAAAGATGTGATAAATGCTCTTCTCCCAGTAGCATTAAATAGGGAATACTCATGGCATTAAGAGCAATTACCCATTACAAGGAATTTGACATTTATATTCACCGTTACATCTTCATCAATGCTCCTCATAATTGACATTAAAGAAGGGCACGACCTTAGGACCTTTTTCATAGCTATAAATAGTGAACTCAGGTGTCATTGTAAAGGGGACGACTATTCTGGCAAACTTATACTATATTTTATACAAAACTCAATCCAATCTTAGCTTCTGATTTCTCGATTCTTTTTGTTTTTGTGCCTGAAAACCTTATTCCCGGAATTGTTGCTTCTGTTGTTTTGTCCATATCTTAAAGCTAAGTGTTTCATATGTTTTCAATTATTTATTTATTTTAGGATCAAATTGATTCATTTATCTAGAAACCACGTATAAATTCAACTGTACCATTTTATGGGTGAACTAGATAGCCGTGTAATTAAATTGATCCTTGCCTTTTTTACTAACGTATTTTGATCGTACTTGTCATAAAAAAGTCATAATAAATGGCACATAACACTGTTAACGACATGCACAACCCCGAGATTCGAGGGTATTGGCCTCATTCCGAGGACTTAATCAGCGAGACCTATAACAAAGGGAATGACGTTACACCAGTGCATGACAGATAGTACCCTCGACATGTTCGGGGGACCACTCTTGATGACGCTGATGAGGAGCATGTCGTCGACACGGTAATGGTCTTGCAAGAGCAACAAGCAATCATTCTAGGCCACCTCATGCGACAAGATAAAGTTATGACGGAGTTGAAGAAAGCGTTGTTGGGAGCTTCAAATAATGCAAACAGACGAGATCCATTCCCTCCAGGGATTTCCACAAATCAAACAACAAGGAGGGTCGACAACAACAATCCCATGGGTGAAATTGGCTCCGATGGGGCAAGAGGGAACGGGTCCGGTCTCAACAACGAGAATGATTCTTTTAAGAATTAATATTTACGGTTCATGAGGGAAGTAAACGTCCGCATGGACCATATCCCAGGTACGCCACCAGTGCTGAAAGGCCCAAACTCGAAGAAGTATACTCAATTGTCATGCAAGCCAAGTGTAGCACCAGAGTTTGTCACACCCCTTTTTACCCCCCAAAAGATAATATGTGTTATTGATTGTGTGGATTAAAGCTTTTTTCCAATTAAAGTGACAACTTTTAAATAGGGATTATTTTATTATTTAGAGTCGCCACTTGGAATTGATTTTGGTATTCCAAGTCATCCTTTATTTGAATCCCTAGTCAAAGAAAGGTTTGATTCTATTATTATTAGTCTGTGAAAATAAAGTTCGGGTAAGGAATTCTGTTGACCGGGGAGAAGGTGTAACGCATTTTCCGAGTACCGTGGTTCTAGTACGGTCACTTTATTGACTACATTTGGCTTGTATTTTTTTTTATTTTATAAATTGTGTTTTATTAGTTCTCATATTTTACATATGTCCTCTTTTATTATTAAAATATGAAATTATCTTTGAAACAAATTACGTGTGTGAATCCGCTTTGTTTATTGTACCAAAATCATATCACGCGTACGTGTACACAATTAGCATCATTTTATTATTATTGGGATTATTTCGTCAAAGTTGCACAGACGCATACCTTGCCTTTATTTTTGGAAATCGTAACTATGTCACGCGAATGTATACATAATCACGATGGTTTGATTAAGATCGTGCCTAGAGCAAACTAACGTATTTATGAGTATTCGAGTATTAATCAATGTAAAAGAAACTATGCCAGCTTATTCTAATTCTTCACGACCCAACGACTAAGCCCAAACCCCCAATGGCCCAGCTTATATCTTAGCTAATGACTCACATCATTTTGCATAGTGGCTTATTTCTTATTAAAATAACCTCTATTTTCCAAATTACTTTTTTCGTAATAATGTAATCTTATCTCTTCACATCTCAATAAAGTATAAGATATGCAAGCAACAAAATAATTGAAGCCGCCAACATTTACCCCATTTAAGAACAAATAAGCAGATACCTAAGACTTAAAATTCGAAGATGCCAAAATTTCAAAGTTCTCCGCCTTTCACTTCTTACTCACTTGAATTCCAATTATCACGCTAGCTATCAATTAGTTAATGATATTAAATGAATAATTAATCATACTAAATTGAATACAACATGCTAATATTCTTCAAAGAACGATTCAAAGCCAACTAAAATCGGATGCTCAAAACTTAAAATATATAAAGATCATTCATGGTGTATATAATAAAAATAGTGATGCCATTAAGATATGAACCTTAAGAAGAATCTGACTTTGAGAAGTTTACAGGAGGGGAGTCCAAAAGCAAATAAGAGCTCCAAATAGGATCTTGACGAACAAGAAACTTCGTCGAACAAGGCGCAGACGTCGACGGCACAACAAACTTTTAACCCGATCTCTTCGAACTCAACCAACAATGAACGGATGAGGTCAATACCTGCCGGGTTTTAAACGGTGGTTCAAGGTGATTCCAATGGCGGTTTCGGAACTGTTTAGTGCTGATTTGGAGGGTCAAAACGGGCAGCAATTTTGGTGGTTTCTCGCTACTATTGCTGCTGCGTTTTTGCTGCGGCTTTTTGTGTGAAAAAGAGCTGTTTTGGGGTCATTTTCGTAGCTGTTTTGGGGGTGATTTTGGGATGGAATTTGAACTGATTTTACAGGCGAACTGCTGCTGCATTTTTGCACATGTTGCAGCTGATTTTCAATTGATTAAAGGAGCTTTAGAAACTAACTTTCATAGCTGAAAAATGGTCTCTTTGGAGGGTGTTGAGGGTGGTTTAATGGAGGTAATTTTAGAAGGAAGATGAATGTGTGGTAAGGAAGAAGAAGAGGAAGGCAGCTGGGTTTTTTCCTCCTCTCTTAATGTCTCTCTCTTTTGTGTATTTTGTTTTATGCTTGTCCTTCCTTCTTTTGTATTTGGGAAGATGGGGGTTTAGTAAGTGAGGGAGGTGAATGAGGGACAAAGAGTGGGGGACATAAGTGGGGGACAAGGAGTGGGGGACATGAGTGGAGGAATGAGTGGGAAAGTAGAGTGGGAAAGTAGAGTTAGGTATTGGGGAGAGTGGAAAAAAATTCAAGTACGGTAAAAAATTAGGTGCTCACAGCATGCCCCTATTTGTTTGGAAACATGAAGAGTTTTTAGGCAAAGAAAATATGAGCGATATGACTAATTTTTGGCCATACCATTATTCAAAAGGGAAGAGATAAGAGAAAAGAATGTGACCGAGTCCTGGTTATGGAAAACCTACATATCCCGGGTTATAAGAAAATTACACTGCATGTAGTTCAAGGAAAAGAATGGAATGCTGAATTAGAGAGTCGAGTGAGGTTCCATCGAGGCTCCGATCTGTGGTCCTATTATTACATCAAAATCAAATGAAACTAAACAAGCCTATCAGCTATGAGTTACAAAAATTCATATTTATAAGTCTTCTAAAACTTGATCTTGAATAGTTTTTCACGCAGACTCTGATCTGAACCTTGAGGCTTGCTAGCTACAGGCACTAGTTCATTCTTCTACGACATCTTCTAATCAAAACGGGAAATGTAAAGTTCGTAACTTCAGTCATGTCTTGAGCAATCCATATCCTTTCCATTTGCTTCTACATTTGGATTCACTTCTTTTCCTTTTCTTTTCTTTATTCTCGATTGAGAAATCTTCTTTTGTTCATCTCGAACCCTGTACCTCGAGGTAAAACCTACTCAGACACCACAACAAACAAACGAAAGAAATTTTTCTGCCCCAGTTTTCACTAGGAAAATTTCGTGAGTTATTGTAATAAAATTCTAAACTACTTCTTTATTAAAAGCAATAAAAGATCGAGACTGGTGTACCCTGAAAAGGTCATGATAATTTTTTTTTATTTTTTATTTTTGGATAGTATTCCTTTATTCTCCCAAAAGAATGTCTCAACTAAGGATTGGTGTACCTTATGTTGGGAAAATATGATCAGGGAATGGGATACACTATATTGGCAATGATATCAGGGAGTGGTATATCCTGCATTTAAGATCAAATCAACTAAGGAGTGATGTACCCTATGTTGAAGAACACAGCTAGGGATTGGTGTACCCTATACTGGTAAGGAGATCAGGGATTGGTGTACCCTATACAGGTAAGAAAATGTAATCAGGGGATGGCGCCCTATATTACTTAAATAGAAATGTAATAAGGAGTTGGCGCCTTGTATTACTGAAAAGGAAAATGTAACCAGGGGTTGGCGCCCTGTATTACTGAAAAAGAAATGTAACCAGGGGTTGGCGCCCTGTATTATTGAAAAAGAAATGTAACCAGGGATTGACGCCCTATATTACTGAAAAGGAAATATAACCAGGGGTTGGCGCCCTATATTACTGAAAAGGAAATGTAACCAGAGGTTGACGCCTTGTATTACTGGAAAGGAAATGTAACCAGGGGTTGGCGCCCTGTATTACTGAAAAGGAAATGTAACCAGGGGTTGGCGCCCTGTATTACTAGAAAGGAAATGTAACCAGGGGTTGGCGCCCTGTATTACTGAAAAGGAAATGTAACCAGGGGTTGGCGCCCTGTATTACTGAAAAGGAAATGTAACCAGGGGATGATGCCCTGTATTACTGAAAATTAAATGTAACCAGCGGTTGGCGCTCTGTATTACTGGAAAGAAAATATAACCAGGGATTAGCGCTCTGTATTCTGAAAAGGAAATAAAACCAGGTGTTAGCGCCCTGTATTAATGGGAAGGAAATGTAACCAGGGGTTGGCGCCCTGTATTACTTGGAAGGAAATGTAACCAGGGTTTGGCACCCTGTATTACTGAAAAGGAAATATAACCAGGGGTTGGTGCCATGTATTACTGAAAAGGAAATGTAACCAGGGGTTGGCGCCCTGTATTACTGAAAAGGAATTGTAACCAGGGGATGGTGCCCTGTATTACTGATAATTAAATGTAACCAGGAGTTGGCGCCCTATATTATTAGAAAGAAAATGTAACCAGGGATTAGCGCCATGTATTCTGGAAAGGAAATGTAACCAAGGGTTGGTGCCCTGTATTACTGGAAAGGAAATGTAACCAGGGGTTGGTGCCCTGTATTACTGGAAAGGAATTGTAACCAGGGTTTGGCGTCCTGTATTACAGAAAAGGAAATTTAACTAGGGATTGGCGCCCTGTATTACTGGAAAGGAAATGTAACCAGGGTTTGGCGCCCTGTATTAATGAAAAGGAAAATGTAACCAGGGGTTGACGTCCTGTATTACTGAAAAGGAAATGTAACCAGGGGTTGGCGCCCTGTATTACTGAAAATAAATACTGAATCCCCTTGGCGAAAAGGTTCTACCCGGGTTAAACTATGAAAAGCAAGCCTGGACAAAGAGTACTTCTACCCGGATGAAGTTATAAAAAGCAAACCTGGGCGAAGAGTATTCTACTCGGAAATATGAGCTGGATTCCCCTAGGTGAAAATGTTCTACCTAGGATAAGCTACGAAAAGCAAGCCTAGGAGAAAAGTACTTCTACCCAGAAATATGAGCTGGATCCCCCTAGGTAAAAAGGTTCTACCTGGGTTAAGCTACGTAAAACAAGCCTAAGCGAAGAGTACTTCTACCCCAAAATATGAGCTGGATCCCCCTAGGCGAAATGGTTCTACATGAGTTAAGCTATGTATAAAAACCTGAGCGAAGAGTACTTCTACTCGGAAATATGAGCTGGATCCCCTTAGGCGAAAAGGTTCTACCTGGGTTAAGCTACGTAAAACATCCTGAGCGAAGAGTACTTCTTCCCGGAACTATGAGCTGGATCCTAGGCAAAAAGGTTCTACCTGGGTTAAGCTACGAAAATGAGAGGTATGAGAAGTAGTGATGCATGCTAAAAATAAAGGAAAGTGGATATTTTGAGGAAACTTATCTTTGGTGACATTCGTCATTTAGGAATCGCCATTCTGCACTGCTTTGTTCCTGCTGCAAACAAAGAAAAATCGTGAGTGTTCAAAGTGGTGGTCAGTTTGTGGCCTTGATGCCCTTACTGAGGTTGGATGCCTTTTCAAAGTATCTGTTTGCTTCAAACGAGAGTCTTGTAATCGGTCTTACCATCCTTTCTTTGCCTTTATTTTGACACGAAGTTATACCGAAAGGGATTCAAAGAAAAAAAATAATTGAATGGAAATTGAGTTTAAACAAGAGGTGTCCCTTTCTGGGAAAGGAAAGAAGGACTTATCTAGATTACATGCGGACTTTAATGAACATGACATGCCTTTTGGACTGGATGCCTGATCCGTGTAAACCGTCCATCTCTCAGAAATTTATCACAACCTTTGCCTCGAAACCGAAAAATGTTGCCCCGGACTGTGTCGATGTCAATGGCTGTGAGGAACCTTTTTCGATCAATGGTGCCCTTTGCGGGTTTTCAACAGCTGACCTCTCTCATTTCATTCCTCACCATCGCCTTATAGTGCTCTTTGCGAGTTTTCACTAACAAGACTTTTTCATTTTAATTTCTCTGCTTACCATCGCCTTACGGTGCCCGTGAGGGTTTTCACCAATATGACCCTCTCATTTTACTTCTCTCATTTGATTGCATCAGATCCAAGTAGTTGTATCTTCCTAGTTTGAACCTCGTTGTCGATTGATCGGAAGGACTTGGACATGATTTGGGGTAAAAACAATTTGGATTGAATTACAACTTTGGAACCTTTCAGACGAAACCATCGCTGAACCATTATAACATCTAACCCAGTTTCATTTTTGGGGGAATTTGGATTTTTGTTTTGATGTGACTGAACCCTAGAGAGAGACTGCCTATGTATCCTTTCAGAATCAAGCTGAACGTAGTTCAAGGCATGAACTTGTTTGGATTTTTGTTTTGTTTTCTTTTTCTTCTTCTTTCTCTTTTTTTTTCTTTTTTTTCATTGTTTTGTTTTTTTTTCTTTTTTCTCTTTCTTGTTTCTTGTTTTTTTAAATAACATCTTCAGGTTCCAATAAGGGTAATCAAAGAAAGGTAACCGGCTCAAAAGGGTTAGCAAAGGGTTGATGGTATTTGGATAGCGAGAATGAAAGCCTTCGTCATCCCAATCAGAGAACATTAATGCTACATAGAGGGTCAAACAAAGTACCTTTTGACTGCATCCGCGTTGACGGTTGTTTCATGGACATTTCCTTCGATGCTTCCCAGGTACAACACTCTCTTTTGCAGTATTCTCGTTACAATGTCTGGACCTTTTCAATTTGGAGCCAAATTTTCCTTAGCTTCTTCATGAGCTGGGAGGATACGTCTCAGAATGAGTTGTCCTATTCCAAATTTCCTGGGCCACACTTTCTTGTTGTAGACACGAGCCATTCTTTGTTGGTACAACTGCCCCTGGCAAACTGCAGCCATTCGTTTTTCATTAATCATAGTCAACTGTTCCAACCGGGTCTTGACCGATTCATTATCCTCGATCTCGGCTTCAACAATGATCCGAAGAGAGGGAATCTCAACTTAGTTCTAATTTTCTATTTATTTTCTTACAAGCATATGTCTTCAAAACATTCTGCTTCTTGATTCATTATTTAGAGGTCTGACAGTGTCTTAGGATCTGGACATGAAATCCGCAATCATGTCATGTTATTAAAACATGCATTAATAGAGCTGAAGAAAAGAGGAATTCCTTGACAATGAAATATTAATTTTATTTTATTTTTTAAAATTTTTTTAAAGATAGAACGGTTTACATGAGAAAGTAAGATAATAAAGTAAAACATCCAGATTACACATTAAAATAATTCGGAATCAGAAAAGATAGCAAGACCGGCTACCGAGACTCCCGTTTCACAAAGAACTTTTCAGGTTTGGCGAACTTTTTTTTTTTTTGCTTTTTTGCTTTTCTTCTGTCTCGGCAATGGTTACCATGGCCTTCAGTGCCAGATCAAATTCCTCATCATCAGAGATAATTACAACGACTGGCCCAGTGTTGTGAGCAGGCAACAGATTGTTCGTCACATCAAAAGCCTCTCCGTCCCGAAGAACGATTCTTTCGGCTTCAATCACGTCTTCAACTGCCCTCTTGAGGGTTCAAATAGTCCTCAGTATCATGCCCCACTGCTCCAGAGTGGTATTCACATCTAGCATCAGCTTGGTGCGAGGGGGACTCGGGGTTTGGCCGGTTCGGTGCCACTGGCTGCAGCAGACCTAACTCGATTACCTTTTGAAACAAACTTGAATATGATTCACCAAAAGAGTGAACTGATTCCTTTTGAGGGGCTCTCTTGGGCGAGAATTGTATTGGGGAACATTTGGTTAGGAGTTATATGGAGCTTGATATGGACGGGCATTTCTGGGATATGGAGCTCAGTTTTGTATATAATACTCTAGTCGCGTGTAAGGTTGCGCGTTCATCACCACATAAGGAGGCAGTGCCACGACATAAGCATCATCTTGATGGGGATAATAGTGTTGTGGGACCTTAGAAAGCATATATGATTGGTTGGATGACCAGTGAGGCCCCCTCGAGCTCGAAACCATCATGGCTCCCTCTTCCCTCCTTCTTCTGTTCATTAAAACCCCCCGAACTATTCTGAACGGTCTGTGATGTGTCCTTGAAGGTAGCATGACTCAAGATTCGGCCCGTTTTTAAACCATTTTTGAACATCTCCCCTATTTTGATAGCCTCAGCGAACGGCTTACCCATAGCGGACATCATGTTTTGGAAGTAGTCCATATCTTAGGCCTGTAGAAAGACTATAACCATTTCTGCTTCGTTTATTAAAGGCTTTACCCTGACGGCTTGCTCGTGCCATTTGACAGCATACCCACAGAAGTTTTCCGCGGTTTTCTTTTTCAAATTGGACAAAGAGTTCTCTTTTTTTTGATTTTTCACTCTTGCTTTTTTTCTTTTTTTTTTCGCTCTTTGTTTTTCTTTGTTATTTTTTCTCACTCCTTTCTTTTTTTTCTCTTTTTTTCACTCGGTTTATTAATGGTTATTATCATATCCGATAGGGATTGCCTACGTATCATGATGCCGCATGAATCTGATCATTGCGTAATTCAGGAAAGATTAGGAATAAAGTAAATACAGTAACTCTTTTTTTTAGGTTTTGAATTTTTTTTAATTTCCGAAAGAAAGACTTATTATAAAGAAGAAAGAATAAATTTTTGGTTTTCGAATGTTTTTTCTTTTGAGAATTTTTGAAAAGAGAATTGTTTTTGGTTATTATCGGATCCGATGGGGATTACCTACGTATCATGATGCCGCATGAATCAGATCATTGCGTTGTTCAGGAAAGATTAGGAATAAAGTAAATAAAGTAACTTTTTTTTTAGGTTTTGAATTTATTTTTAATTTCCGAAAGAAAGATTTATTATAAAGAAGAAAGAAAATATTTTTGGTTTTCGATTTTTTTTTCTTTTGAGAATTTTTGAAAAGAGAATTGTTTTTTATATATTTTTTTGAATTTCTATTTTTTTTTCGGAGAAAAACTTTTAAAAAATATATATTTTTGGATTTTGATTTGATTTTCTTTTCGAATGAAAGACTTATAAAAAGAAAGAAAATATTTTTTTTAATTTTTTTTATTTGGTATTTTCTAAGGGAAGACTTCTAAAGAAGGAATTAAAGGACAATATTTTTTGGATTTTTGAAAATTGGGGACGGAACCGATGAGATTTGCCTACGTATCTCACATCCGGTGAGAATCAGACCCGCGTAGTTCGGTGAATTAGAAATAAAGTAAATAAACTAACTCTTTATTTTTACTCATATACAAATAATCCCATAAAAACTCCTAACAAGGAAAATATTTTAGATTGTTTTTTTTTGGAATTGTTTTGTTTTTCTTTGTTGAAAGAAAACTTCTAAAGAAAGAATTTATTTTTTATTTTGATTTTTTTTTGGAATCTTCGAAAAAAAGACTTTTAAAAAAGAAAGTAAATATTTTGGAGTTTAATTTTTTTTTTTTGTAAATTTAAAAAGACAAAAAATATTTTTTTAGATTTTGATTTTTGTTTTAATTTTGGGAGAAAGACTTTTTTTTCTTTAAAAAGAAAAAAATATTTTTGGATTTTTGGATTTGACGTCTCAAAGAAAGACATCTAAATAAGGAATTAAAGAATTTTTTTTTTTGGATTTTTGAAAATTTGGGGCCGGAATCGATGAGGTTTGCCTACGTACCTCACATCCGGTGAGAATCAGACCGGCGTAGTTCGCTCGGTGTTAACATAACAGAAAAACATGATGATTTTTTTGGCTTATTTTTGAAATGACTCTTCTTCTTTCTTTTTTTCAAAATTTCGGCAAAGTTTCAGGATTTTTCAAATACCCGGATTTTTTAGAACCGGGGTAAGTTTCTCTGTCCCCACTCTTGGTTTTTCTTGATTTTCTTTTCCTATTTTAGAAGATGGTCAACATGCAAACCGAAACAAATAAGTGCACAAGTAGCACGTTAAATGCATCAGGATGGTCTTTTGAATTGGGTACACCTGTCCTAGACGGACTCAACCCCTGTTTTGAGTCCCCAAAGTCAAATGCACGTGATGTAAACAAACGTACCTACTAGGGATCTGGCATGAGGTTTGTTCTTCTAGGTTTAAATCCTGGTGGAGAAGGTATCTAGACTGCCTTACTCGAGGGGACAACTCGAGCCGAGGAGGGTCAGCGTACCAGTAGCACTGCTTTCCGACTTAGCTGGTGGTGCTTCCCGCCTAAAAATATGTGTGACTAAAATCCTTCACCGGGTGACAAGTACCTCGGCTATCCCAAAAAAAGCGGGCTATGTCAAGCAAATGCCCAATTTAAATTCAAGAAGACTCAGAGGGGTGCGAGAGAATACAGTTTATATGTACAGTTCAACAATATCAAAGCGGTAAAAAGCAGACAAGTAACATTAGGCCCAAAAAACAAAAACACAGTATATACAAAATTAATAAAGCCAAATAAAAGTCAACATATACAAGCTCGAATTCTGGTTGAGTCCCCAGCAGAGTCGCCAGAGCTGTCACACCCCGTTTTACCCCCCAAAAGATAATATGTGTTATTGATTGTGTGAGTTAAAGAGTTTTTTTAATTAAAGTGATAATTTTGAAATAGAAATTATTTTATTATTCAGAGTCGACACTTGGAATTGATTTTGGTGTTCCAAGTCACCTTTTATTTAAATCCCTAGTCAAAAAAAGGTTTGACTATATTATTAGTGGTCTGCGAAAACAAAGTTCGGGTAAGAAATTTTGTTGACCGGGGAGAAGGTGTAAGGCATTCCCTAAGTCCTGTAGTTCTAGCACGGTCACTTTATTGACTGCGTTTGGCTTATATATTCTTTTTTGATAAAATATGTTTTATTGGTTCTCATGTTTTACCTATGTCCTCTTTTATTATTAAAATATAAAATTATCTTTGAAACGAATAAACGAATCACGTGTGTGAATCTGCTTTATTTATTGTGCCAAAATCATGTCACGCGTACGTGTACATAATTAGTAGTATTTTATTATTATTGGGATTGTTTCGTCCAAGTTGCACAGACGCATACCTTGTCTTTATTTTTGGAAATCGTAACTATGTCACGCGAATGTATACATAATCATGATGGTTTGATTAAGATCGTGCCTAGAGCAAACTAACGTATTTATGAGTATTCGAGTATTAATCAATGTAAAAGAAACTATGCCAGCTTATTCTAATTCTTCACGACCCAACGACTAAGCCCAAACCCCCAATGGCCCAGCTTATATCTTAGCTAATGACCCACTTCAATTTGCATAGTGGCTTATTTCTTATTAAAATAACCTCTATTTTCCAAATTACTTTTTTGTAATAATGTAATCTTATCTCTTCACATCTCAATAAAGTATAAGATATGCAAGCAACAAAATAATTGAAGCCGTCAACATTTATCCCATTTAAGAACAAATAAGCAGATACTTAAGACTTAAAATTCGAAGATGCCAAAATTTCAAAGTTCTCCGCTTTTCACTTCTTACTCACTTGAATTCCAATTATCACGCTAGACATCAATTAGTTAATGATATCAAATGAATAATTAATCACACTAAAATGAAGCCAACATGCTAATATTCTTCCAGGAACGATTCAAAGCCAACTAAAACCGGATGCTCAAAACTTAAAATATATAAAGATCATTCATGGTATATATAATAAAAATAGTGATGCCATTAAGAGATGAACCTTAAGAAGAATCTGACTTTGAGAGGTTTATAGAAGGGGAGTCCAAAAGAAAATAAGAACTCCAAACAGGACCTTGACGAACTAGAAACTTTGTTGGACAAGGCGCAGACATCAGCGGCACAAAAAAACTTTAAACCCGATCTCTTCGAACTCAGCCAACAATGAACGGATGAGGTCAACACCTGCCGGGTTTTAAACGGTGGTTCAAGGTGATTCCAATGGCGGTTTCGGAACTGTTTAGTGCTGATTTGGAGGGTCAAAACGGGCAGCAATTTTGGTGGTTTCTCGCTACTATTGCTGCTGCGTTTTTGCTGCGGCTTTTTGTGTGAAAAAGAGCTATTTTGGGGTCATTTTCGTAGCTGTTTTGGGGGTGATTTTGGGATGGAATTTGAACTGATTTTACAGGCGAACTGCTGCTGCATTTTTGCACATGTTGCAGCTGATTTTCAATTGATTAAAGGAGCTTTAGAAACTAACTTTCATAGCTGAAAAATGGTCTCTTTGGAGGGTGTTGAGGGTGGTTTAATGGAAGAAATTTTAGGAGGAAGATGAATGCGTGGTAAGGAAGAAGAAGAGGAAGGCAACTGGTTTTTTTCCTTCTCTCTCAATGTCTCTCTCTTTTATGTGTTTTTTTTGTGCTTGTCCGTCCTTCTTTTGTATTTGGGGAGATGGGAGTTTAGTAAGTGAGGGAGGTGAATGGGGGACAAAGAGTAGGGGACATGAGTGGGGGACAAGGAGTGGGAGACATGAGTGGAGGAATGAGTGGGAAAGTGGAGTGGGGTAAGTGGGATATTAGGTATTGGAGAGAGTGGGGAAAAATTCAAGCACGGTCAAAAATTAGGTGATCACAGAGTTGATCTAAAAGAGGTTCAAAATGCCTGATATGCCAAAGTATGATGGAACTTCAGACCCCCAGGAGCATATTACCACCTACACAAAAACAATAAAGGGAAATGATTTAGCTCCTCACGAAATTGAATATGTGCTGCTGAAAAAATTTGTCGAAACCCTCATGAGGGGGGCCTTTACGTGGTATTTGTTGTTACCCAAGCATTCAATAGATTCCTTTGTAATGCTTGCGTATTATTTCATCAAGGCTCATGCTTAGACAAGGAAAGTACAGGCTCAAAAGGCCGACATATTCAGGATAGCGCATGGAGAGTCCGAGTTGCTACGAGAGTTCGTTACCCTATTCCAGAAGGAGAGAATATTGCTCTTGGCTGTCCCGGATGAATGGGCGGCTGAGGCGTTCACCAAAGGATTGAATCCAAAAAGTTCATATTTTTCCCGAAAATTGAAAGATAGCCTAATCGAGTTTCAAGCAATGACCTGGGCGGACGTCCACAACCAGTACGAATCAAAAATAAGGATCGAAGATGATCATGTTAGTTTTCCATCGTCGACCAAAGGACGAGAAAAGAATAAGGAAAATTTAAAGGATGATTATGACGCGGACATGCGGACTTCTAGGGGCCCATTTTTGCCTTACAAACAAACCGAAGGCCGCAACAGAGGTTTTCGGACAACGTTCCCGAGAAACATCAAAGAAGTGTGGTTCCCGAGACCGATGAAATCTGATTCTAACAAGAAGGATCCCAATTTGTGGTGTGAATAGCACGATTTGAATGGCCACCGAATAAGGGACTGTCGACATCTCCGGGAAGAAGTGGCAACGTTACTAAAGAATGGTCACCTCAAAGAATTCTTGAGTGACCGAGCTAAGAACAACTATGGGCGTAACCGAGACGACGCGGAACCCTTGAAAGAAGGAGAAGATTCCCCACGTCAAACAATCAACATGATCTTTGGAGGGAATGAGATTAACGGTATCACCTTTTTAGCAGCAAAGAAGATGAAAGTATTAATAAAGCATAGCAAAAGGCTCCGGGAAGACGATATCACTTTTACGGAGAAGGACACAAACGGATTGCTACTACCACACAACGACGCACTGGTAATTTCTTTAAATGTGCTAGATTTTAAGATTAAACGTGTTCTAGTGGATCCAGGAAGTTCGGCTAATATCATAAAATGGAGAGTATTGGAGCAAGCTAAACTCACCGGAAGCATTAATCCAGCCACAAAGCTCCTCGCCAGATTCAACCTTGCAAGTGTGACAACTCAGGGAGAAATTTGATTACTTATAAATACTGAAGGAGTAATCAAAACAACTCTTTTCGAAGTGGTAGATGATGATATGGGATACAACATCATTCTGGGAAGGCCATGGTTGCACGAGATGAAAGTTGTACCATCAACATACCATCAATTGCTGAAGTTTCCAATACCCAAGGGAATTAAGCAGATAAGGGGTGACCAACCGGCGGCAAGGGAGATGAATGCAATTTCGGTCTCCAATAGCAAAGGAAAGGAACACGTGGCTTAGCAATTACAGGTCCAGACACCTACTCCTGAACTAGATAAAGTTAGCCAGGTGTCAGAAGATAAACAGGTGCCGAGGATATCCCGGACTAACTGACAAGCGTGAAGGAAGTCTAAAGGCTTACGAGGAAATTGGCAGCTTTGAGCAGATTCATTTCCCTATCGTTTGAAAAGTGTCATCGTTTCTTCGCACTGCTCAAGAAGAAAAATAATTTCGAATGGACCCGAGAATTCTAGAAGGATTTGAGGGATTTAAAGAAGTACTTGTCAACCCCTCCATTGTTTTCAAAACCAAAAGAAGGGGAAACGTTGTTGGTTTACCTCGCGGTTTCGGAAGTTGTTGTAAGTGGGGTTTTAGTTTGAGAAGACGAAGGTACGCAATCTCCCATTTATTATGTTAGTAAAATTTTAACGGGAACAAAAATTCGTTACCCACATTTGGAAAAACTAGCCTTAGCTCTTGTAGTCGTCGCTCGAAAGTAGATGCCCTATTTCCAATGCCACCCGATAGCCGTGGTGTCTACTTTCCCTTTGTGGAACATCATCCATAAACCCGAGCTCTCGGGTATATTGGCCAAATGGGCCGTCGAAATGAGTGAGTTCGACATAGAATACAAGCCGAGGACTGCGATTAAGTCACAAGTCTTGGCTGAATTCGTGGCCGATTTCAGTTCGGGATTATTCCCTCAGGCTACCAAGGAAGCAATGTTTATGTCGGAATCAACATCAGGGGTTTGGACCTTATTTACGGACGGAGCTTCCAACGTAAAAGGGTCCGGGCTTGGTATAGTCTTAATCACGCCTTCGGGGAAAACCCCGAGGAAAGCCATCAGGATGGTCCATTTAACTAGCAATGAAGCAGAGTATGAAGCTTTGATTGCAGGATTCTACTTGACCTGGGGATCTTTGAGACCAAAGAGGACCGCATACAGCAATACGTGGTAAAGGTTCAAGCTCTGTTGGCGCAATTCCGAGAGTGGTCAATTACTCATATCCCAATGGAAGAAAATGCAGAAGCAGACGCATTGGCAAACCTATGATCATCAACAAAAACAAAGGGATCACAGTCCGGGTCAGTAGTATAACTGATGAACTCAGTCCTGGATACAGATAGTTATTACGAGGTAAATTCATATAGTCTGGTCTGGGACTGGAGGAATTAAACTATCGATTATCTCGAACACGGAAAGCTACCTGAAGACCCCAAAATGTCCCCGGCGCTGCGCACCAAAGCAGCGCGATATAGCTTTAAGGGAGGCCAATTGTATAGAAAATCATTTCAAGGCACGTTGGCCTGGTGCTTAGGAGCGTCTGAAGCTAACTATGTCATGAGAGAGGTTCACAAGGGATATACGGCAACTACTCGGGCACAGATCCCTTGGTGTTGAAGTTGGTAAGCGGAGGATATTACTGGCCCCGCATGGAACAAGATGCCAAGGACTTCATGCAGAAATGTGATAAGTGTCAACGCTACGCGCCACTGATGCATCAACCAGTAGAACCCTTACATTTGGTCCTATCTCTGTTGCCATTCATGAAATGGGGTATGGACATCGTCGGACCATTACCGCCGGCTCCTGGAAAGTTAAGATTTCTTTTAATTTCAGCTGACTAATTTTCTAAGTGGGTCGAAGCAGGTCCTTATCAGAAAATCAGAGAACGCGAAGTGGTGGATTTCTTGTGAAAAAATATAATTTGCAAGTTCGGAATACCAAAAGAGATAGCATGCGACAATGGGCCATAATTTATTGGCGCAACAGTTACAAAGTTCCTCCAAGATTTGAAAATAAAGAAGATCACATCTTCTCCTTATCACCCGAGTGCAAATGGTCAAGCGGAGTCGACGAACAAAGTGATTATTCAGAACCTCAAGAAAAGGTTGGAATCGGCTAAAGGAAATTGGCCCGAGGAATTACCCGGAGTTCTATGGGCATTCTGAACTACGGTCAAGTCAAGCACAGGGGAAACCCATTTTCCTCTCGTATACGGTGCAAAAGCTTTAATCCCTGTGGAAGTAGGGGAACCAACCTTGAGATACTTCAAGGCAGAAGAAGAATCGAACAATGAAGCAATGCTTGTCAACTTGGAACTGCTCAATGAATGCATGGAATTAGCATATGTATGAATGGTAGCTCAAAATCAAATAATGGAGCAGTATTATAATCGAAGAGCCAACCTCCGTTATTTCAAAGTAGGTGACTTGGTCCTAAGGAAAGTACCTCACAATACCCGGGAGCTCAACGAGGGGAAGTTAGGTCCAACATGGGACGACCCCTACCGGGTCTCAGCTATCGCCGGAAAAGGTTTATACGAGTTGAAAAACCAAAATTGAGAAAAGTTGCCCAGCAACTGGAATGTGGCACACCTCAAAAGATATTATTGCTGATGAACATTATCCGATCAGAAAGTATGTGCTGCACTCGTTTTCCCTTCGTTCAGCTTTTGTCCCAATTGGATTTTTCTGGCAAGGTTTTTAACAAGGCAGCAACAGAAAGCATACTACGAAGACAACAACAATAAGACTTTTAATATCAAGGCACACAAGCAGAGATCCACTTGGGGATGGTTAGATAATCTTTTGCTCTATTGAAAATTCCCGCCGGGAAGTTAAGTTTGCTATTGAGCAAAGGCTATCTTATCATACACGAGTACAAATTCCAGTGTTCCAATTCACATTCTTCGCATTCGAACACTGGGGGAATGATATGGGGATATGGTAACAATGACTTCCACGTCGACCAGGAACAAAAAACCAAAAATATAATTACGTCATCGGGACCGGGGACTGCGCGAATAGCCCCGTAAAAACAAGTCATCATAGCAAATGCTTATGTATTTTTTGAAAATAGAGGGAATAAAATTAAATCATTTTATTTTTATCTTGTTTCTTGTCTGAACGATCAATTAACTTTGTTATTTGAAAGTTAAACAAGTACTTCAAGTGTTAGTACCTGTTACGCCCTAAAACTGGGGAGCGCGACCGACGCTCAACCGAGTGAACCCGACCGAGCAAGCCTGTTAGATTCCTTCTACCCAAACTCATTCATGAATAAAGAGAATATATGTTTTCCTTAATTAAACAATAAAGTGGTCATGTCTACAATTATCAATTCATTTCCAATTGTTTCATCATTTTTAAAGTCTCAATGGACAAGTAATACATCCACAACATAACATAGTTTGTCTTTCCCCAGCACCAATACACAACCCACACTATGTCTACGGAGCCTCTATAGATAAAGAAGAGTACAATGATAATGTCGGCAACAAGGCCCCGGCTATACCTCAACCATAATACATAAAGATCAAAAGATACATGACCCCGAGATGAAGTGGGGCTCATCAAGTCAGCTGGGAAGAAGGTGTACTGCTATCACTGATCAATCTCTCCTGCTGTGGAACCACCTGCATCCATTTAAATATGCAGCGCCCCCGGCAAAAAGGACGTTAGTACCGTCGAATAGTACTAGTATGAAAACTAAACACCAATTTAAGAATTCAGAAATACAAGATAATTATGATGAACCAGTGCGGCAATAGAATAATAAAGATAACTGTCTCAACCAAAGCAAGCTTATTAAAAGCTATCAATAATATTTATAGGATTTAAGATGAGATCCTATGTAACCATCTTCACGCAAAGCGGCCCCGCCACCTCACCTGATGTATGTAGGTGGAGGTGTACGTACAATACCATAACTCTAATCAAGCGGCCCTGCCGCCTCACCCCAATGTATGCGGGTGGATGTATATAACCACAATACTAAGAACTTACACAAAGCGGCTATGCCGCCTCACCCCAATGTATGCAGGTGGTGGTGCCACAACAATACCAAAAACTATACACAAAGCGGTCGTACCGCCTCACTCCAATGTAAGCGGGTGGAGGTGCAGTCCCACAATATCATAATCCCTACACAAAGCGGTCATGCCGCCTTACCCCAATATATATATATATATATATATATATATATATATATATATATATATATATGTGTGCGTGTGTGTGTGTGTGTGTGTGTGTGCTGGTGGAGGTGTATCATAATCACAATATCTATACCATAATCCCCATACAGAGCGGTCATGCCGCCTCACTCCAATGTATGCGGGCGGAGGTGTATCACAATCACAATCTCTACACAACTTGGCATAATACCTTTCACATAAATCATAACTAGAAATTATAATATGTGGATACGTAATCCATAGTTTGGGACACATCCTCAATTTATAATGCAATATGATAAGAGTATTTGAAATACGAAGTGAACATATATCTCCATCACAAAACTTATCGGAATACTCGATTTATAATCAACATCTCGGAACTCACAATGATAATGAGAATTCCAACTCTTAAAGAAGAGTTTAGCCAACATACCTCACTTGAGCTTCCTTACACTCTAATGTTCCGAAATTCTTAGCAACTTCAATCTATTTTAGAAATATAATAAATTAAACCAAAATTAGGAAGATGATCATGGTTCTAGATCATTTGAGCATTTTATCAAATACTAGATGTGCATTAAGGTTTCAAGATCCTTTTATGGAGGATTCCATCATCCCACAACCCAACCTTTACCATTTTTAGCTCAACAATCTTTCTACACCCCTTGCTAACACATGCATGTAAAATAACCAACCCTCTTGCCCAGAAATTATCTTGCTTATTATCCATTTCTACACAAAATTCGAAATTGAGGGTTAGGGTGTAGAATCTTACCTCTAGGATGAAGACCTAGTGAGTTTCCCTTCGCAATCTTCTAAAACTTGGGCAAGAATTTAAGAACAATTATTGGAGAACACCTTCTCACTCTAGGGCACCCTCTCTCACTCTAAAATGTCATATTATCTCTCAAAAATGGCCCAAAACGTGGATTTAACGAAGTAGGGTCGGGTTTTAAAAACCCAAAAATAAAGCTCCGGAACAGGTTCTACGGTCGCATATGCGACCGCATAATGGTTATGCGGACCGCATATCGGTCGCATATTGGTGTCCAAAGTTGGCCAAATCTGTCTGTGTATGCGGTCACTATGCGGTCCGCGAAACTGTTATGCGATCACATAATGCACCACAAAACAGTTATGCGGTCGCATAATAGACCGCATAATTTCCCCTGACTGGCCCTTCTCCTGCTCACTTCTGTGGCCATTATGCGGCCCGCAGAGTGATTCTGTGGTCGCATAATGGACCGCAGAATTATAATTTTCTGCCAAAAATACGTAAGCCTTGTCCGACACCATGAAACATTATTATCTTTGCAAATTTTACCAGGCCTTATACTTAAGTACTTTGAAATTTTTTCCCGGGGTGTTACAGTACCGTAATGAATAAGAGACGTCCTCTTCAAGATCACCGTAAATATATGAGGGGCCTCTCTTATAAAAACCCTCACATTAAAGGGTTGGTTCCAGAAGAATTTATATCCGGAATCGAAAATGTCATCGGGGAAAACTACACTCGAAGCCGCATATGAAAAGGATGCAAAAAGTAAACTTGCGCAAATACTTATCAGAGCCCTCACGGAAAAGGCTGATGCCCGGAGCCAAAAATACTTTCGGGGAGAATACACCTAAAAGTTTCACGTAGTAAGACGCAAAACAATCTGCACAAAATTCTTAAAGAAAATGCAATGATTAAAGGCTTGCATATTCTAACAATGAGAAGACTCAGACAATACTTGAGCAAAAGATGTTTTTATTTAGGAAGACATGACAAAATGGCATAGATACAAGAACTGGAAAAGAAAAGAAAAGCTAAACTGCATTGTCTCCAGAAGAAGGAGGAAGAGAAATATCCGTGGCCCCGAAAGAAGTAGACGGACCCATCGATGGCTCAACATTTACATTAGTTTGTACTTCGGCATCATCATCCTCCGATTCTTCTTTAGTTCCCAAAAGCTCGGAACTAGAACCAGAAGGACCAGGTGCATCAGACCTCGATGGGAGTCCACTTTTAGCAGCTAACTCAAGCTCGCGGGCCTCAGCAATTTCGGCATCAAAGTCAATGACACCAGCTTTGGCCACTTCCAAGGTTTTTCTCCTCATGTTGTCATGGCATGAGTTTTTTCAACAACTAGGGAAGACGTTCGGTGCTTGAGTTCTTCTTTGAGTTGGGTTACCTCGGCGGAAAGATTTTCCCAGGCGGACCTAGCAGATTTGAGGCTGACATCAAGGTCGCAGACATTTGAACTAAAGAGCCTATTATGCTCGATAGTTTTCCTGTACTTCTCTTCTAGCTGGGCGTCTTTTGCCCGCACAACATCATGCTCTTCAATTTTGGAGTTCAAGATTGCCTCTAAGGTAATCACTCTTTCAGGGGAGGCAGCCTCACGTTCGGTTGCAACAAGAACAACGTTATGGACTTCAACCCATTTGGCCCTGGCTTCGTCAAATCTAACCCTCAGAGGGCCAATTTCTTGGCTAAGGGTTACTACT
The DNA here is from genome assembly GCF_000390325.3 of Nicotiana tomentosiformis. Taxonomy (NCBI): domain Eukaryota; kingdom Viridiplantae; phylum Streptophyta; class Magnoliopsida; order Solanales; family Solanaceae; genus Nicotiana; species Nicotiana tomentosiformis. The sequence goes on along the minus strand of NC_090812.1, from coordinate 13,352,099 downwards.
TCTTGCTCGCTCCAAAGCAAATGAGCTTCCAATACAACAGCCTCAACGACTTTGGCTTCCAGTTCTAAAAGGCGAGCGATATGTTGCTCATGTTTTGCCAAAAGCTGATCCCGTACTGAGGTAATCTCTTCCTTATCATGAATCAACCTCTGAAGGCCCTCAGAAGCAAGAAAATTGGCCTAAAAGAAAATACGAGTAAAATTCAGGAGATGTTCGCACCTAAAAATAAAAGAAGTAATAAAGGAAGAAATGAACGTACCACTGCGTCATTGTGCATAGCATTGTTCAACAAACACTCTCCCGAGAGTGCTTGAATTTTTTCCCAACCTTTCTCTGAAGCCAAAGGCTTCAGATATTTACCAAGCTCCAATGGCCGGGATATTAAGTTGCATCCTGTAGAGAACGAAAGAGTAACGTTCCTCCTCTTTTGTGGATCTCTAGAAGGGGCAGCATAATTTTGCCCTAAATTCCCATGAAATGGGGATGGTGGAAGAAGAATACCTTATTCGTGGTCAGATGTGGCCGGCGGAGGAGGTGTAGCAATTGCCGGTACAAGAATGGATGAAGATGGAAGTGATGTAGCAGTTGCTGGTGTTGGTGAAGATGGAGATGAAGCTGATGGAGTTGAAGAGTGAGAAGCAGTTGCGGCAAATGCAGTGCTTGTTGTTGGATGTTCGCCAACCAAAGACGGTAAGGGTCCGGTACTCAGCTCCACAGTACCGGACATAACAATTGGGGCCCGAAAACAGGAGTCGACATTATCTACTAAATCAAATTCTCCCCAAAGTGCCGAGACATCGTCCTCGGTTAGTGTAGCCCTCTCAAAAGGTTGAGCATCCTATTGAGATGATGAGGATCGTCATATTCTATGTAGAGAAGCTCCCTCATCACTAGCTTCTTCTTCATCATCATCGATCATTACGATGTCTATGATCGGCCCGGAAGGAGGGCCAGTCACCATCACTACCGGAGATGACTTGGGGGCATCGGTCTTCGCCCTTTTATTCTTTTCCCCGACTGCAGAGAAGCGTCTTCTCTTTGGTTGTTAGTCTTCCAGTCGGAGACTCCGAAAAGAAGCATTTGCTCTCGAAGCAGGCCCGACACCACTTGTTCGAGTAAGCGTCTTCTAAAGCAGCCTCACTGCATTAGCGGGATTAGCCAAGACATCTTCATCGGGAATAGGAACAGAGCCCGCGGGTAGACCTAATTTCATAGACAGGTTAGAAGAGATCTATCAAGTTCTTTATATGAAAATTGAAATGAGATAAGTTTGAATTACCGTGATACTTGGCCTTCCAACCGTATTTAGGGGTCAATTCTTTCCACAAATGAGTTTCTGGCATCGTAATCTTTTGTACCCACCGGTCCAAACTTTCAATCACCGGTGGGACCCATCGAGTTGCTGAAATAGACGAAAAATGGAAGATAAATACGACTATCAAAGGTTTTTTAGTAAAAGGAAATATTAAATAAAGAGCTTACGAGTGCGGTTCCAAGCGGCCGTGAAGGATGAAGCCGTTGCTGGAATGATATTGTTGGTGGCAATTGCAATGAATTATTCCATCCATCCACGGTCGTTGTCATCATCCATGCTAGACAATAAGGCATGGTGGCCACGCTTGCAGAGGTTTATCATTCCCCCGCGGAAGATTCCATTCTCCATACAGAAGGACTTACTTGTACCAAACATGCCTGGTAACGGAGGCAAAACTCTGCAATCACGGAGTCAAGATCTCCGCTCATAGAAAATGCACCCAAAGTAAAGGGATACGTGTAAACATATGTAAAACCTTCCTTGGGAAGGTAGACTCGCTCCGATAGATCGGGAGCGATAATTTCTAAGTCATGGCAGCGACAGTCCTCCTTCACAGCAGGAATGCTCGAAGGATGTATGGAAGAAGGATACCTGCTAACGGCCCATGTACGAGAATTAACGGTAGGTAATTTCTCTTTGAAGTCTTTTGTGGTAATAAGACTTCTAGGGATGATGTAGCCCACGGTTAGAGAAACAAAGTCCTCGGCTTTGTTCTTGCTTTTTGAGAAACCGGTACGTTTTGAGGAAGAGGTCATTGTAGGAAAGAAAGTGTTTTTCGTTTGAAGAGAATTAGGAAAAATATGAAGAAACAATATGCAAGATTAGTTGAAGGAAGTTATGAAGTGTAAGGGTGGAAGTTGGTACGTATAAGTAAAAGTTTTGGCAGCTAAATTCATGGCCAAAATTACCTCGATAATCGGCGAAAGATGTGTTGAATCATGGGAAGAAGCATGTTCGCGGCATTAAATGCCGAGAGACATGAGTCTAATCAACCGTCAATAGCCTTCACAGAGAATTATAGTAATTTTCGCTAAAATAGTGTTTCTGTCAATTTTCCGGTAACACAAATTTATATCACCGAAAAGCAGGGGGCTATCTGTATTAGGTAAAATATGTTATGGCACGTGGCCGTCCGAGAAAGGGACACGTGGAACCCAAGACGGGGATGACTGAAGACTGAAGACCACAATTTCGTTTGTCACCGGGGTAGAATAATGCTCATAAAGATGTGATAAATGCTCTTCTCCCGGTAGCATTAAGTAGGGAATATTCATGGCATTAAGAGCAGTTACCCGTTACAAGGAATTTGACATTTATGTTCACCGTTACATCTTCATCAATGCTCCTCATAATTGATATTAAAGAAGGGCACGACCCTAATCTTCATAGCTATAAATAGTGAACTCATGTGTCATTGTAAAGGGGACGACTATTCTGGCAAACTTATACTATATTTTATACAAAATTCAATCCAATTTTAGCTTCTGATTTCTCGATTCTTTTTATTTTTGTGCCCGGAAATCTTGTTCCCGGAATTGTTGCTTCTGTTGTTTCGTCCATATCTTAAAGCTAAGTGTTGCATAATTTTTTAATTATTTATTTATTTTAAGATCAAATTAATTCACTTATCTAGAAATAACGTATAAATTCAACTGTACCGTTTTTACGGGTGAACAGTAATTTAAAAAAAAAAAAAAAAAACCTACATTCTAAAATGCAAGTAAGAATGTACAAGTCAAACATTCGTTGGGAATTTTTAAGAAAGGGCAACATATACCTGCAAACGTGATTGATTCTCATATTGGCATTTACTAGAAAAGCCTACTTTTCCAATAATCTTCTGCCCAAAATGAAAATAGATTAATTCAGTTTGCTCCTATATTCTTTCTTCTTAAGATAGTCTACTACGGAGCAAGAAATGTTTAACTGAACAATAGTGATACAATCGAACTCATAAGACTACAGTTTATACAAATATAATATGATTAATTTATGCTTTATACTTTACTCATTGTAACAATAAAAGTTACTATGAGATTACTTTCTGTCATATTAAAGTTAAAAAAATTTGGTGCTAGGTAATTATTTTTTATTTCATTCAATTAACTAAACTATGTGAAAATTTCTTAGAAAATTCAAATAGCAGGAAGGTCAATTTTTTAGTTTCAGATAATAATATTTTGTTTTCCTTTTTGTTTCATTTCAATCCCTTTTAATTAGTTAAATTTTTTACATGGCGGATCTTTTTAATCACTGTCATTTGAGTTTTTCTAATTAGAAATTTAATTTTACTGACAGTGAACATAATTTAATAACTCTATACCTAAAATTATCACAATATAATATCTTGTACAGTTGATTATTTCCCTTGCAACCATGAGGTCTTCATTAAAGCAATTGATTGTCCAATTTGCAATGATCCACTTTAGGTTTGGTAGGACAAGCAAGAAAATATGGTAGCTACTGTAAATCAGTCTTAATAATCAGCAGCCGCCTACTATTCTAAGCTGCCTACAAGTCAAATAAGAACAAACACAGAAATGCAAAAACAGAAAAAAAAAAAAAGAAAGAAAGAAGGAAAGACAAAACAAAAAGGAACTCATCATGTTACAATTTCGTTAGAAACTAGGCTGCTCCATACAATTTCGTAAAATGTTCTATTTTCTCTTTCGCCCAAAATTAAAACAAAGCTGCAGCTCTAACTATACATTTCTTCACCATCTCTTGTAAAACAATTAGCTGCAGCCATGGCTTTCCATCATCGAAAGCTAATCTTTGAATCTCTAGACAATTCCACGGGCAAAACTTGTAGCAGCTATTATTGCAACGCAAAAGAGAATCCTTCTGAAATTTGTCCACTTTCATGTCTATATGTTTGCTACCCAATTTGTTCTTTTCCTCTGTTTTCAGAAATCCAACCACCTCTACCACCTAATTTTTTCACACCAAAAATTCCTCTTCCTCAGTCTCCACATAAACCCACTATTTCCATCTTCTTGATCATTCTCTTTTCTGTTTTAGCCACTTCTTTCTTCATATTTTGTTGCTTTATTGTTTACAAATTCCGCAACTCAAGAATTTTGTCACAACGGCAGCAGCAAGTGGAAGAAGATGATGAGTTTAGTGATATTGTTGATGAAGATATTTATGGACCAATGGTGGATCATCCTATATGGTATATTAGAACAGTGGGTCTTCAGCCATCAGTTATTAGCGCTATCACAATTTGCAAGTATAAAAGAGGTGAAGGACTAATTGAAGGAACAGATTGTTCTGTTTGCTTGAGTGAATTTCAAGAAGATGAAACTCTTAGAATTTTGCCCCCGTGTAACCATGCTTTTCATATACCTTGTATTGACACTTGGCTTAGATCACACACCAATTGTCCTATGTGCCGCGCCGGCATTGTCATCGCCACAACCGCGCCATCACCGTCGCCTGAACAGGTATGCTTCAAGTGTATAAATATTTCATCAAAAAGCTTAAGTTGTTCGACATAACACACTTTTTATTTATTTAATTATGTGTTTTAACACACACTTTATATGTAGCTTGATTTGTTTTTACGGGTTAAGTACATGAAAATTATTGTTGATAATGGATGGAAGTGAGACTAAAACTCAAAATCTCAATTTGTTCAAATACTATTTTGAAGTGTGTGACCACTCACCCATACATTTAACATGTTACAAAAAATATACTTTTATTTATACACTTTTATTTACTTAATTATTACTATATTCAGAACTTAGGGCTGAGACATGAAGAAGAAACTCGTTCAGAGAATGCCACGGAATTAAGGATTGAGATTGAAAATGAAGGTGATTCAGCGAATATAAGTAGTATGGATATTAGTGGAAATTCCAAGGAAGATGTGGGGGATGGTAATGAAGGAGAGTTAGGTGAATTTTATGCATCAAGAATACCAGCTTCTTCGGAATCTTTATCTACAGCTTTTATGACAAGTGCTTCTACTGATGCAAATGAACAATCAACTGATCAAAATTCAAGTGAGGAATCAATTGAGGTAAATGATTCAGAGATGGGAACTTATGTATCACACAGTAGTTTTGATGTTAATGAGAGCTCATCAGAAAAGAGAAATTTTTGTGTGGACAGAGTAATGGAGAAAGAGCAAATGAGGTCTCTTTCTTTCAGTACAAGGTAGTGATCAGAAGAAGCCAGAGTGCAGCCCTTCTAAGGTGAAATTAATTACATTGTTTTCTTAGAGAATTTTCAAGTGAGACATATGAAAATTCTAGGTGTCTCAAAAACTCTTATAAAGATGAGAGTTTGCCCTTTCCTTTCCCCCAGCCACCCTACTCCCATAGAAAAGCAAAATTAATACTACTTCAAAAAGGAAAAACATAAAATAAAAGCAAATAAGAAAAAAGGACACCTATTGTTTTTATGTATCAGATACTTTATCAATGTTAGCTATAGTAAGTAGTACTAGTATAAGAAGTTTGAGGCTGATGTAAAAATAGAGATCAGCCAGAGAGAAAAGAATCTCTCTTATATTGTCAATGCCATAGGCTTCTGGCAAAAGTTATCAATATTATTTCATATCTGTTTGTAAAGTATAACTGTGTCTTTTCTTTTTTGTTTTTTTGTGTCCTGGCTTTAGTTTATATTCATCTTGCTAGTGTGTTCCTGCCTCAAATCTACTTGCCAATGAATTCCTTTAACGCAAACAAACAAAACTCTCGTGTTGCTTTTATAATTCGTATAATATGATAGGGATTATATGCTCCTTACTGATATCCTTTTCCAATTCAAGTCCTCGGAAAGGAGCATTCTTATGCCAAATATAGATTTTCCAGCAGGTGTACCAAAAGAAAATTATCCAATTATCACTCCCTTGAATTCAGACATTAGATTAGCAGTAAGCCAACCATGGAGATCAAGAACAAAGAAACAGAGCAAGAATGCAAACTCAAACAGCCTAGATCATGGAAAAATCTCAGTACTGTAAATATACCGATGAATTTTTATGGGATATGAAATGGTGGGCATTGCAAGTCTGATGATGCTAAAAGTGAAAACTTGGACAGGTCAAAGAAAAAATCATAAATGGATTCAAAGCTTTTTCAATTATACAAACATATACACACACATAACACATTACCTTCAACATACATGTGTCATTGATTGTGTAACAGTGTATGTTATTGATTATCTGAAATACATGTACTCTGGAGTATTTATAGTGAATAAATACATACAAAAGACTAAGCTACCCTTGTGTACATTATATAATACTTATCACCCCCCAAGCGATGCGTGACGTGGAAGAACACAGAGCTTGTCACGTACCAAGAGCACCCTCGGTGAAGGAAGAGCCTTTGTCAATAAATCAGCATATTGATCATTGGAAGGGAAATACTTAACTTGCAAATCTCTAGAAGCAACTTTTTCCCGCACAAAATGAATATTTATTTCAATATGTTTTCTCCGAGCATGTTGCACAGGATTGTGGGAGAGATAAATGCCGCTAACGTTGTCACAAAAAAATAGTAGAAGTGGATGAAAGTGGTATGTGAAGATCTCAAAGAAGCGAACACATCCAAGTAACTTCAGCAGCAACATGAGCAACTGAGCGATACTCAGCTTCAGCACTGGATCGAGAAACAACATTTTGTTTCTTAGATGACCAAGAAACAAGATTAGGCCCAAGAAAAAGACAGAATGCTGAGGTAGAACATCGAGTTGATGGACAACCTGCCCAATTTGCATCACTATAGCATTCAAGATGGTCAACAGATCCACCACTGATAAATAACCCATGAGATAGGGAGTTATTTAAATACCGTAATATATGTTTAACAACAGTGTAGTGAGCAACCAACGGTGGGTGCATGAACTGGGAAACTTGATTGACCGCAAAAGCAATATCAGGACAAGTAAATTTTAAGTATTGAAGTCCACCAACAAGACTACGATAAAGTGTAGGATCAGAAAAAGGAGGAGAATCAGTAGTATGTAATGAGTTTTTAGGAGAAATGGGAGTGGAAACAGGTTTTGATCACAGAAGATTAGCACGGTGAAGAATATCTTTAATATACTTAGATTAACAAAGAAAGTAACCACCCTCTTGTGGTATGACAGAAATACCAAGAAAATAATTAATTTGTCCTAAATCATTCATAGAAAATTCTAATTTAAGTGTATGAATCAAAGAGGAAAGCAAAGATGAGGAAAATGACGTGACAAGAATGTCATTAACGCGGAGAAGTAAAATAGCAATATCAGATGTAGTTTTGTAAACGAAGAGAGAATAGTCTGATTTACTATTTTTAAATCCATAACAAAGAAGAAAAGAAGTAAATTGATGAAACCACGCCCTTGGGGCCTGTTTTAAGCCATAAAGAACTTTGTTCAACTGACAAACATAGTTTGGAAAGTTTGGGTGAACAAAGCCAGGAAGTTGTTTCATGTATACCAGTTCATTAAGAGTGTCATGTAAAGAGGCATTAGTAACATCTAGTTGGTGAATTAACCAAGCCTTAGACGCAGCAAGAGCAAGGACAGTGTGAATGGTAACTAGTTTCACCGCTGGACTAAACGTTTGATCATAGTCTAGTACATGTTGTTGTTTATACTTGAGCTACTAAACAAGCTTTAAAACGCTCAAGAGAACCATCCGATTTTTGTTTAACCTTAAAGACCCAACGACAACTAATTATATTTACTTCTACAGGAGGTAAGACTAAATCCCAAGTATTATTAGTCGTAAGAGCATTATACTCTTCGGCCATTGCTCGTCTCCAATTTGAATTTATATTAGCTTCCTTAAAAGAAGATGGTTCAGATGGGAGTGAGGAAATGTCAGAAAAAAGAAAAGGAAGTATTTGCGGCTTAAGACTACCGGTTTGACCACGTGTGATCATGTGATGTTGTTTGGATGAAGGGAGCTTTAAGTTAAGAGAAGAGGTGATTAGATACTGATGAGGGAGGGGTAGAGGAATTACCATGAGAAGGATTTAGTCTAGAAGAATAAGATTTATCCAGATGACATGATGGAGATACATAAGAGGGGTTGAGAACTCTAAAGGAAGAAGGAGTCTTAGGGTGGCTATTTACTGCATTTGAAATTGGAGATATTATTGGTGCATGAGGAGAGGAAAGATTTTGATAAAAAGAAGGTATAGATTGGTGCAAATTGGAAATCGATTGTTGAGGGGTATTAAGAGTAGAACTCATCCTTGAAGTTGGAGAATGTGGATGGCGTGATTCATTTGGATACCTCTGTAGGTTTCTAACAGATAAAGAATGCAAAGAATTTAAATTATAGTGGGGAACAACTAAAGAAGGAGAGAAATGTGGAAGTGGATAGGTGCTGAAATTTGATGGAGTATGAAACAGTGAGTTGGAGAAATTAACAGGTGATGTTGAAGATAAGAAAAGGATAAGAAAAGAAGCTCTCATTAAAACGAACATGTCTAGAAATATATACTTTGTTTGTGATTGGATCAAAATATCTAAATCCCTTATAATTTGACGGATAACCAAGAAATACACAATGTTTGTGAGTAAAACTATACTTGCTAAGTAAGTCTTGTTGCAAAAATGTGTCCCCCCCCCCCCCCCCATCGCTTATAATAGCAAGTGGAGTACCAAATCTTGTGAAAATATTCTTCTTCAAGAAAGCCACCATACTTCTCACCTTCAAATTACTAGTTTTCAATAAATTATGTTAAATCAAGTTAGGGACATCCGAATCCGAATCCGATTCCGGGTATACGCCCAAGTCTCAAATTATGATACGGACCCACCAGGACTGTCAAAATATAGATCCGGGTTTGTTTATATAAAATATTGACTGTAGTCAACTCAAATGAGTTTTAAGCTCAAATTTTATATTTTCTTCGTTTTTTCATATAAAAGCTTTCTGGAGCAAGACACGGACTACGCACGCAAATCGACAAACACTAAATAGAGCTAGTCGAGGTCTCGGAATACGGAAATAAAGACTAAAACTCAAAGTGACCTATCGGGTCATCACATTCTCTACCTCTAAAATAAACGTTCGTCCTCGAACGGACGTAGAAAGGTACCTGGACTGGTGAAAATTTGTGAATATCTACTCTGCATATCGAACTCGGACTCCCACGTGGCTGCCTCGATCAGCTGACCTCTCCACTTTACTCTAACTGAAGGATAACTTTTAGACCTCAACTTTCGGACTTGTCAGGCTAGAATGGCCACCGGCTCCTCCTCATAAGTCATATCCTTGTCCAACTAGACTGAGCTGAAATCTAACACATTGGACGGATTACCGTGATACTTCCGGAGCATGGACACATGGAACATCAGATGGACTGCTGATAAAATAGGTGGCAGTACAAGCCTGTATGCCACCTCACCCACTCTCTCAAAAATCTCAAAAGGTCCTATATACCTAGGGCTCAACTTGCCCTTCTTTCCGAAACTCATTACACCCTTCATGGGTGAAAATCGTAGCAATACCCTCTCTCCAACCATGAATGCAACATCACGAAATCTACGATCAACATAACTTTTCTGCCTAGACTGAGTTGCGTGAAGTCGATCCTAAATCATCTTGACCTTTTCCAAGGCATCCTGAACCAAATCAGTGCCCAACAATCGAACCTCTCTCGGCTCGAACCAACCAACTGGCGAACGACACCACCTCCTGTATAATGCCTCATAGGGAGCCATCTGAATACTCGACTGGTAGCTGTTGAAGGGGCAAGAACTGATCCCAAGAATCCCCAAAATTCATAACGCAAGCGCGAAGCATATCCTCTAATATCTGAATGGTGCGCTTGAACTGCCCGTCCATCTAGGGGTGAAATGTTATACTCAACTCAATTCGTGTGCCTAACTCACGCTGTACGACTCTCTAGAAGTGTGAGGTGAACTGTGTACTTCGATCAAAAGTGCCCGTGAAGATGGACGATCTCGCGGATGTGGATCTCAGCTAACCGTTATGAAGAATAGGTAACTGCTACTGGAATGAAATGTGTCGACTTGGTCAACCCTTCCACAATGACCCATACTGCATCGAACTTCTTCTGAGTTCGTGGGAGCCTAACAACAAAATCCATGGTAATACGCTCCCACTTCCACTCAGGAATCTCCAGCCTCTGAAGCAAACCACCAGGCCTCTAATGCTTGTGCTTTACTTGTTGACAATTAAGACATCGAGCTACATATGCAAATGTATCCTTATTTATTCTCCTCCACCAATAATGTTGTCGCAAGTCCTGATACCTCTTAGCGGCACCTGGATGGATGGAATACCGAGAACTATGGGCCTCCTCAATAATCAACTCACGAAGCCCATCCATGTTGGGCACACAAATCCCACCCTGCATCCGCAAAACCCCATCATCTCCAACAGTAACATGTTTGGCACGACCGTTCCGCACCGTGTCCTTAAGGACAAGCAAATAGGGGTCATCATACTGACGCTCTTTGATGCGCTCATACAAAGAAGACTAAGAGACCGTGCAATAGAGATTCGGCTAGGCTCCGAAACATTTAACCTCCAAAACATCTAACCTCATGAACCTCATCAACCCAAATGACATTACTAGAAACTCGTAATGCCCATATCGAGTCCGTAAAAGCCGTCTTAGGGACATCTGATGCCCTAATCTTCAACTGATGGTAGCCAGACCTCAAATCAATCTTCGAAAACACTTTGGCACCTTAAAGTTAATCAAATACATCATCAATCCTCGGCAACGGATACTTGTTCCTAATAGTGACTTTGTTCAACTGCCGATAGTCTATACACATCCTCATCGACCCATCTTTCTTCTTCATGAACAACACGGGTGCACCCTAGGGCGAGATACTAGGTCTAATAAATCCCTTATCAAGCAAATCTTGCAACTGCTCCTCCAATTCCTTCAACTCTGGCGGGGCCATACGGTATGGTGGAATGGAAATGGGCTGAGTGCCTGATAAGTGGGGATTTGGACTGCTTATTAACACCTATTAGCTTTTGTTTTGTTCCGAAAGTATTGAATTGTGTTCCCGAAACTAATAAAATTATGCAAATTACAGGAATGCCGGAAGTTTGGTCTCTCTAGATGAAATCCGACTCAAAAAGGAGTGTTTCGAATCACAAGGCAATAAAGGGCGCAGAAGTACAAATATGTGGTCTGCAGAAGGAATTCTGCGGCCGTGGAAGAAATTGTGGACCGCGGAATTCCATCTATGGCCGCAAACCAAGAAGAAAAACCCAACAGGACTTTCAGCAATGTGCGGTCGCAGAACTGGGCTTTTACTGACAAAGATGCAAAGTTTAGAGAATATACAAGAAGAACAAGTCCTCGAGCCTTTGTGAGGTGCGGACCGCACAAGAATTATGCGGACGCAGAAGTTGCCTTGCAGCCGTAGTTCAGAAATGTGCGGCCGCATAACTCACATTCCTGCAAGCTGAAGAAATCTACAGATAGCACATGGAGTTGTGCGACCGCAGAACCTCTCGAGGGGCATTTTTGTCCGTTATTTTTGGCCATGTATAAATAGACGAGTTTCACAAAATTAGGTCAATTTTGAACATTAAAAGTTGTTGTAGCCATTAGTTTTACTACTTTAGGAAGTTTTACATTATTTTGGTGTATTAACATTAGATTTCATCATTTTAATCATTCATTATGGATTTAATTAGCTTTTCTTATTTATTCTCTTCAATACTCATTATGAGTAGCTAGATTTTTACTAGGGTTGTAACCCAACCCTAGTGTGTAAAGCTTTTGGGTGATTAATTTAATACTTATTTATGATTTGGTTTTGATTATTTATCGTAGTTCATGCTTCAATTTTAGAATTAATAGTTGCAATCATTGATTCATGCCTATTTGGCTTAGTCTCTACTTCAGAAAGAGAGACCTAGTGTAGGATAACTTGGCTAATAAGGAATTGGGTTAATTGAGAGATTGATTAGCCTAATTAAATGATTCAAACTAGAGATAGTAAGAACCCGATTTGAGCTCATATAAACTATTTTGTTTGATATCCATTTGGACTTGAGAAAGTCAAGTTGGGCAAAATCATTCTCTGACCGAGAGGTATTGAGTGGGTAACGTAGAGTTGAGATCTATAATACACCCCAATCAATAAAATAAGTGTTAATATTTTTATCCCATTAGGCAAACACCTAGGTCATGGTCACAGCCCTAGGCCTTTAAACTATTTGGAAAAATATCAAAAACATCCATCTCTAGTTTACTTCCCTTAGCTTACAATCATTAAAGTAATAGTAGAAGTAGAAATCAAAACTCCATTGTGGAAGTGCAAATTTAGGTGGTCTATTCACTTGCTTCAAATATAATACTCCTGACACCCCTTATAACTCCCAGTGGAGTCGACCCGGACTCATAGTTGGGTAATTATTATTGCATACGACCGTATCATATCTCTTGTTGAGGTGTGTACTGGACGTCATCAATTTTTGGCGTCATTGCTGGGATGTTAAAACGATGTTACTATATATTTGGGTGTGTTTTTAGAATATCTTCTTTTCCTTTCGTGTTACTAACTTGTGTGAGAAATTGTAGGTACAACCATGGCGAACAATGAACTCAGAAATTTGCTTTTGGGGGATGTGGGCGTTGAGGACGAGCAAGTTGATGAGGTTCCTCTTGAACCTCAAGCCAATAAAAGAGGCTGAGTGCCTCATGACAATGTCCCCGCTCCACACCCACCTCCACCACGAACTGCTCCACACCGAATATTACCCAATGAAGGATATGCAAGTACAATAGTCCCTCCCCGTATTAGGGAGGCCAGCTTTCAAATCACCAACGTGATGCTCCCTTTGCTGGAGCAACGGGGTTTCTTCACCGGTGCTTCAACTCAAAATGTGTACAAATATTTGAAGGGGTTTGTGGATACTTATTAGGGGAGCAAACAAACAAATGTCTCCGAGGATGCATTGAGGCTAAGGCTTTTTCCCTTCTTTCTAGTGGGAAAGCTTTAGATTTATTGGAGCATTTGTCAAACTATTCCATTCACACTTGGGATGAGTTGGCAGAGAAGTTTATTTCTAAGTTCTTCTCTCCGGGGCACATGGCTACACTTCGAGATGAGATTTTGGCATTCAAGCAAGAGCCGAATGAACCACTACACAAGATATGGGAACATTATAGAATAATGGTTAAGGAATGTCCCAACAACGATATGACGGAGAATATGATTCAACAAACTTTCTATCGTGGGATTAATATAACCAACCAATGTGTAGTGAATTAACTTACTGGTAGGAACTTCATGACTACGCCTTGTGCGGAGATGTGTGATATTTTGGATGAGATGGCAGAGGGGGATGCACCAGTTCAGGATATCCTCGATGATGGTAGAGGGGGAGATGCTACAGCTTCCGGTCTTGAAAGATCAAAGAAAAAAAAGGTTTGGGATGACCGATTTGTTAGGTTGGATTCCTTCACCAACTTTCGTACATGGTGGCCAGCGAGGTCGCTAACACTTGAGCGACAATTTTTGTTGAAAGATTTCGAGAGGTACAATCCAGCCATTTTGAGGCAGTTCAGGGAACGCAATGGGTGGATGTGGTTCATTCAGAGTGTAGTAGATGCCAAAGAGTACCTTGTCTGGGAATTCTATGCTAATGTGGCGCATATCAAAAAGGGGACAAGGGTGACCAAAGTGTGTAACCTCAAAGTGAGGTTGGATCAACATACACTTAACACGTACTTAGGGTTCGAAGATGTTGAGCCGAAGGAGTATTTGGAGAAGCGTACACTGGTAGACGCAGTCCGACCTTGGTTAGCAGAGATTCTAGCAGCACCAAGGCCACTACCACTTTAGCGGAGATGCCGAGGCAGTTGATGTTCCATCCACTTTAGCCGAGCCTTCCTCCAGTGCCACAGCTATGCCTCTGCCCTCCTCCATAGCCCCTACTGTAGATCCTACAACAGCTCCCACCTCGGCTTTGAAGCCAATGCCCATGCCTCCTCATCCACTATCTGCATTGCGAGTCTCCCAAACATTGACGAGTCTCAATAACTGGATGCAGACAGTCACTGTAAAGCTGACTGACTTGTCCAGTACTGTTGCAGCACAGTCCACCTCACAGGAATCACAGGTTCCCTCTGACATTGAGGAGACATTGAAGAAAATTTTAGAGAACTAGAAGACTATTATGGATACCTTGGTACAACATGGGTCGGTGATTGAAGAGCTGGGAAAGGAAGTAAAGAAGATGACAAAGTCCCAGGCCAGTAAGAAGTTAGTGGACAAGCTTCGAAGACAGGTGACCAGGCTTGCACAGCTGGAGATATATCCCCTTTGGCATCCTGCTTGACCCGTACCACTCCGTCCCAGATCCTACAGCACCAATTGCACCGGTGGCACCACCTGGCCAGTCTGAAGAGCCAGACCTTGCTGCCGACACTGCTGAGGCAGCGCGTCAGATGTTCGCCAACCCAGCCACACCTAGAGTTGAGGATGATGAGATTCAGTTGGCTGGTCTTGAGGGCGACAACATTGCTGGGGACACAGAGATGTCCAAGGAGCCATAGGGAGTTTTCTTCACTCTTTCCTCTTTTACTCTTATTTTGCTAAGCATTGGGGACAATGCATACTTTTATTCGGTGAAGTTTATTTGATACATTTGGTACTTTGATACATTTGGCCTGTAATAATTTAATAATATTCTCTAATTTCTTATCCGTATGTATATACCTTCTCTCTCTCTCTCTCTCTCTCTCTCTCTTACTATATAGATTCATTTTATCCTTAGTAGTTTTGTTTATTAGCTTATTTATATTTGTTTTTGCTTATTAGCTTTTTTTTATATTTTAGTAGTGTATTAGCTTTTGTTTTTCTTAGTAGCTTCTTTTTATGTTCTAGTAGATAATAAGCCTTTGGTGTTCTTAATGCCACGGTTCTTTCCAAAGGTAGTTTTAGTGTGAACCGAGTGAGTCATCCTAACGATGGATGGCGTGACAACCTTCTTAAGGGAATGAGTCTGTTTTTGTGTTTAGATAATAATAGTAGTAGTAATGAATAAAAAGACCTAATTATGTCATGCAATAAGAGTCAACCATGCTTCAATTGGCACCAGCACACTTAGTTACGTGCTTATGATTAGAGACAAGGTTTTTGAAAGAAATAGCTCTAGTTAGTGACTTTGTGACTCTTATGTTGACTTTGGCAATCATCGAGCGGTTTAAATGGACCATAGTGATCTTTAAACTTGAATGTAGTCATAGTGGTCCCTCGGCTCTGTCCTCTTTTACAATCTGGTTGCGTGAGGGGTGAAATGAATTGTTGCTAGTCCAAGTATCCATGTGAAGGGTCTAGAACTTGCCCTGAATGTGTTTCAAGGCAAAATCTTAAATGTTGTTTGGTTTGAGACATGATTGTGGGCTCTCTTTGGCCCGTTTGAGTTTTCTATTACCAACCAATATCATTATCTCTAGTCAACCCCTTTAAGCCTCTAGCCTTTCTCTTTTGATAACCATGTTACAAGCCTTTACCCGTTTTGTCGTGACACTCTCTTGGCACCTGGACTTTCTTAACACTCTTTGAAACAAATGTCTTAAAACGTAAGTTTGGGGGAGAGATGATGAACTTGAAAAAGGTATCAAGGCACAAAAAAAGAAAAGAAATGATCTCTATAAGAAGAGAAGGCAAGAAAAGAAAAGAACAAAAAGAAAAATATAAAAAGTGAATAAGTGGAAGGGTTGAATAGATTCAAAAAGAGGTAATGATCCCAAACATAGAGAAATCAAAAAAAAAGGAGAAAAAGAATGAAATGATCAAAAAGAGTGATGCTAAGTTTCTCTAGTTCCCAATGAAAAGAAAGTACCTCTAAAAATTGGCAAAGTGTGAGCCGAGAAATGAAAGATGGAGTGTTTAAGGAAAGGTGTAACCACTTACCCATACGGTATCCTACACTAACCCAAAAGCCTTTATGTTTCAAATCGAGTGAGCTTACATTAGTGGCGATCTACATGAGGGGCAAGCCTATGGTACTTGAAGCCGTACTTGTGACATTCTCTTGAGAGATATGAGTGAACCTTTTATAAATCTTTGGATTGAGTGTTAAGTTTCTTAAGTGAGCTTGGCAAATGGAAAGTAGAGGAGGAAGAGTTTGGAGTCCACCATGGCCTACGTGATAGAGCAAGGTCCTTGATGAGTAAAGTCAACTCTTGAAACTCAATTGTCACATTAGAACTATATGTGCATGAATGTTTAACTTGTCGCCTTGTTAATAATGCATGAGTAGTGTGGGTAATTGTTGGTCCCAATTTATGTGTGATTGGCTCACCTTTGATTGCTGAAATGACCCTTAACTTTTGGAGGCGGGAACTAATTTATTTGCTTGAGGACAAGCAAAGACTTAAGTTTAGGAAATTTCATAATTGGGGATTTTGACTGCTTATTAGCACCTATTAGCTTTTGTTTTGTTCCGAAAGTATTGAATTGTGTTCCCGAAACTAATAAAATTGTGCAAATTGCATGAATGCTGAAAGTTTGGTCTCCCGAGATAAAATCCGACTCAAAAAGAAGTGTTCTGAAGCACAAGAATAAAGGGCGCAGAAGTACAAATATGCGGTCCGCGGAAGGAATTCTGCAGCCGCAAAAGAAATTGCGGACCGCAGAATTCCATCTGCGGCCGCAAACCAAGAAGAAAAATCCAACAGGACTTTCAAAATATGCGGACCGCACATGAATTATGCGGGCTCAAAGCTGGGCTATTACTCATAAAGATTCAAAGTTCAGAGAATATGCAAAAAGAACAAGTCATGGAGCATGTGTGAGGTGCGGACCGTACAAGAATTGTGCGGCTGCAGAAGCTGCCTCGCGGCCGCAGTTCGCATAACTCACCTTCCTACAAGCTAAAGAAGTCTGCGGACCGCACATGGAGTTATGCGGTCGTAGAACCTCCCGAGGGGCATTTTGTCCGTTATTTTTGGCCCTATATAAATAAACGAGTTTCACAAAATTAGATCAAATTTGAACATTAAAAGTTGTTGTAGCCGTTTCTTTTTACTAATTTTGGAAGTTTTACATTATTTTGGTGTATTAACATTAGATTTCATCATTTTAACCTCTCATTATGGGTTTAATTATATTTTCTTCTTTATTCTCTTTAATACCTATTATGAGTAACAAGATTTTTACTAGGGTTGTGACCCAACCCTAGTGTGTAAACCTTATGGGTGATTAACTTAATGTTTGTTTATGATTGGGTGTTGATTATTTCGCTTAGTTCATACTTAAATTTTAGAATTAATAGTTGCAAATATTGATTCATGCCTATTTGACTTAGTTTCTACTTGAGAAAGAGAGACCTAGTCTAGGATAACTTGGCTAACAAGGAATTGGGTTAATTGAGAGATTGTTTGCCTAATTAAAGGGTTCAAACTAGAGATAGTAAGAACCCGACTTGAGCTCATATCAACTATTTTGTTTGATATCCATTTGGACTTGAGAAAGTCAAATTGGGCAAAATCACTCTCTGACCGAGAGGTATTGAGTGGGTAACGTAGAGTTGAGAGTTATAATACACCCCAATCAACTAAACAAGTATTAACGTCTTAATCCCATTAAGCAAACACCTAGGTCATGGTCACAGCCCTAGGCCTTTAAACTATTTGGAAAAACATCAAAAACATTCATCTCTAGTTTACTTCCCTTAGCGTACAATCATTAGAGTTATAGTAATAGTAGAAATCAAAACTCTGTTGTGGAAGTGCAAATATAGGTGGTTCATTCACTTGCTTCAAATATATACTCCTGACACCCCTTATAACTCCCAGTGGATTCGATCCGACTCATAGTTGGGTAATTATTATTGCATACGACCATATCATATCTCTTGTTGAGGTGTATTGTGGACGTCATCAGTGCCCGGAGCCAAATCAATACAGAAATAAATATCTCTGTCGGGTGGCATCCCCGACAGATTTGCAGGAAACACCTCTGGAAACTCACGCACAACTTATATTGAATCCATGGAAGGAACCTCCGCACTCGAGTCACGAACATATGCCAAATATTCTAGACATCCCTTCTCGACCATACGTCGAGCCTTCATATAAGAAATAACCCTGCTGGTAGAATGGCCAGGAGTCCCTCTCCACTCTAATCGAGGCAACCCCGACATGGCTAAGGTCACCGTCTTGGCGTTACAATCCATTATAGCATGATAAGGTGACAGCTAATTCATGCCCAAAATAACATCAAAGTCTACCATATCAAGTAGTAGGAGGTCTACACTAGTCTCAAGACTAGAAAAAGTAATCACACACGAGCGATAGACACGATGTACAACAATAGAATCTCCCACAACCAGGGACACATACACAGGAGCACTCAAAGAATTACGAGGCACAACCATATATGAAGCAAAATAGGACGACACATAGTAATAAGTAGATCTCGGATCAAATAGAACTGAAGCATCTCTATGGCAAACTGAAACAATACCTGTGACAATGGCGTCAGATGAATCGGCCTCAGGTCTAGCTGGGAATGCATAAAATCGGGGTTGCGCCCCACCACTCTAACCTACGTCTCTGAGACGGCCTCTAGCTGGCTGGCCTTCACCTCTAACAACCTGACCTCCACCTCTGGCTATCTGGCCCTTGCCTCTAGCTGAATGAGCGGGCGGTGGAACAACTGGTGCCGGCACCATGGCACGAGAACTCTATTGTGGCATGTCGCTCAACAATATTGGACAGAACCTCCTGATGTGACCAGTACCTCCACACTCAAAACACCCATCCTGCTGTTGTGGCTGCTGAAGTTGAAGCTTACCCGAACGGGCCAGATAACCACGGTGATAGCTCTGGATCGGTGGTGGACTACTAGGATATGATGGTGCATTGTAGGCTGGCTACCTAGAATGAGGTACATAAGGACCACGACTCCCCGAAGCATTGTGAGGTGCCTAAAGCACTGACTGAAATGGCCTACGAGGATGGCCTCTACCAAAAGTACCCCTGCCTCCAAATGTGGCACCACTAAAACCACCGGAATGACTAGGCCTCTTATCGTACAATGGCCCCCTCTCCTGACCATGAACTATCTTGATCCGTCTAGCAATATCTACAGCCCTCTGGAAAGAGATATCAACTCCAGTCTCTTTGGCCATCTGTAGCCTGATAGTGAAAGCGAGCCCATCAATGAATCTCCTCACTCTCTCCCTCTGGGTAGAGAGTAAGATAGTGGCGAGCTAGGTCCACAAATCGAGTCTCATACTGAGTAACAGTCATACTACCCTAATGAAGACGCTTAAATTGCATGCGGTAATCCTTTCTCAGAGTGACAGGAATGAACTTCTCTAGAAATAGTTATGAAAATTGATCACAGGTAAGTGCAGGTGAACTATCTGGTCTAGTCAACATATAATCACTCCACCATCTCTTGGAGGAACAAGTCATCTGAAACACTGCAAAGTCGACCCCATTGTTCTCAACTATACCCATGTTGCGCAACACCTCGTGGCAACGATCCAAGTAATCCTGGGGGTCCTCAGAAGATGCACCGCTGAAATGAATAGGAAAGAGCTTGGTAAACTTATCCAACCTTAACAAGGCCTCAGAAGACATAGCGGGCCTATCACTAGCATGTGCCACAACAACCGGCTGAACTACCCCAACTGGCTGGGCTGCTGGAGTCTGATACATGGGAGCCGCCTGCTCCGAGGTGAGTAGCGGGAGTCTGTGCTCCCCCAGCCCGAGAGACAGCTGGTGCCACCGAGAATGCACCGGTTTTGGCCACACTCTCCACAAGGCCCAACAAGCGGACTAGAGCGCCCTGAAGCATTAGAGTGGATATGAGCCCATACGGGACCTGAGTTGGTCCGACGGGTATGGTTTGAGTTGGAACCTACTCCTCATGATCAATTGGAGGCTCCACTATGGGTGCTGCTACTCGAGCTTTAGGCTGAGCTTTCCCCTCTTCCTCGGCATGTGGCTCGTCCTCTACCCCTAATAGTAACTTCCACTGGGGGCTCCGGCTTCTGTCTGGCTACATATGTTTTGCATGTTCTCGCCATCTGCGAGAGAACAAGAATATAATGGTTCAATCATCAATGATAGAATAAAATCGCACGATAGAGAAGGAAAGAAGTAAAAAATTTCCTAAACTACATAGCCTCTGGAAAATAAGTATAGATTTCTCTGTACCGATTCTCCAGACTCTACTAAGCTTGCTCGTGACTCGTGAGACCTAGGCAACCTAGGGCTCTGATACCAACTTGCCACGACCCAGAATTTCCACCGTCGGGACGGTGATGGCGCCTAATATTTAACTTGTTTGGCAAGCCAACGTTAGATATAATTATTAGCCATTTTTAACAATTCAGTTTAAATGAAAACCAACAAACTGAATAAACTGAAATAGAGTATTTATACTAAAATAACGGCGATATCCAGATACAATCCCAGAACTGGTGTCACAAGTACACGAGCGACTAGAGTACTACAAATAATAGTCTGAATGAAAGCATAACTATCTGAAATGAAATAAACAACTAGAGTAATGTAGAGGGGACTTCAGGGCTGCGAACATCGTACAGTTGTACCTCAAGTCTACGTCAAGCACTGGATCCGAGCAATCTACTGATTGTCGCTATGACCGACTCTAAAATCTACACAAAAAGTGCAAAGTGTAGTATGAGTACAATCGATCCCATGTACTCTCTAAGTATTGAGCCTAACCTCGACGAAGTAGTGACGAGGCTAAGGTGGGTCACTTACAATAACATGTATGCAGTATAATAATAATAACAAAGAAGGAAAGCAAGAAAAGTAAGGTAATTAACTTATGATAAAGAACTCAATTCCTGTAATCAGAGAACCTGGAATAACCGATCTCATTATTTCATGTAACAACACTAGAAATCAACACAACAACAACAAAAACAATGAATACAACACACACAATCCATTGCAGAGCGTAACCCGATCTCACCGTATCATCACAATCCTCCCTTATTTCACCATATCAATATCAAGAATGATAAAAAAATAAAAAAATTAATTAAATCACAAAACGATCATAAAAAAACATATACCACATCAAAAATAACTAATAAGCATTTTATATACATGAGTTTTACCAAAAAGTAAGTCGGAATACCTTGATTTAATATTTTTTGAAATGTGAAAATTTGATGATTTGGGGGCCGAAACGAGCAATAGATGAGATCCACTACACGACAACGCCTTGGATCCGGTGTTAACTTGCTACAATACGGAGAAGACACACTTTTTGGGGGACGGATGGGCTCAAATGGAGTTTTTTTGCTAAAAAATAGTGGGGGGAGGGGGGAGGGGGGAGGATTTTTTAACTTATGCTTCTGTCTGGCCGGGGAAGGAGACGTGCCCGATATTTTATATAGGTATAGCGCATATATAGGATGCGATATACCTACTTGTCTTTTCAACTTCTAGTATAGCGCATCCGGCATATGCGCTATATGTAAACTTTGCCCGCCAATTTAAAGTTCAAATATAGCGCATATAACTCATGCGCTATACCTTAACGGACAAACGTGCCGTTAAGGTATAGCTTGGTGAAAAACTGCGTTATATATAAAATGGTACTCAATTATTTTTTTATATATATTTTTGTTGTTTGAGTCCAAAAAGGCAACATTTTGATTCCGGATTCGGTTCAAGATACCTTTTGTAAGGTTATACTCCTAATAGTATTGCACTATTTTCATGTTTCTTTTGTTTATTATTTTTATTTGTCATCGTTTGCGTAGCTTGTAATTGGTGGTAATCTTCACTAGCTTTTCCCTTACTGTATTATGTTTTTCGTCTTGTTTTTTCCTCTGCGAATAGTTTCTATAGTGTAGTTTGTAGTTTCGATGATCTTTCAGAAACAACCTTGTTTATTCGAAAAACGGATAGAGTTAGAATTTGTATGTGGTTTTAAGGATCTGTGGTATCACTTAATATAAATCGTAGGGATAAATAGAAATATCAAATATGGATGGCAAAGAATGCAAAATAAACAAGGTTGAAAAGAAAATGATTTTTAGGATTAAGCAAGATGAATCAATTAATGAGGCTTAAAATAATGATCTTTGAATATCTGAGAATATGATGCTTGAATTACAATGTAAGCATAAAAAAACTGTCCTCTACAGAAATGTGGCCATCCTCTTTATAATGGAAGATCTTTCTTTAGATATAATTAAAAATACATAGTGAAGAACCCATGATAAATCAACTTTTTCCTAATTTCCGCCGAGATTCTCTCCCTTATTAGTGTGTTTGCAACGGCTTTTGTCTGTGAGCTCGAGCTCGATCGGTCTCGGTGCTGGTCGGTATTGTTTCTAGAGCTTGATATGGACTCGGGATCAGGTGAAGATTCGGACTCGGTCCCGGTTGGCCTCTGCCCCTTAAGCTCGAAATCATCTCCTCATATTTCGATTCGGACCTGAGCTCAATAATGACTTCGAACTCGGTGTTTGACTTATACCTGAAATCTGACGCTTGTTTGTACCATCTTCGGAACCCAACTCGATATCACAAAGTCTTTCTTCGATTTATTATGTTTCGATCTCGATCAATCGTATGAAGGCCGAAATCTATTTCGACTATACACAAACCTCTCTTAACCATGGTTAGAGCTTTATTTTAGTCAATTAAATCTCATCTATTAATTTTTAACAATGACAAGTGTCTCCAATCGAAACAGGAACTCGGAGAAACTAGAAAATGGAGGGGAGTTGAATTCGTTGTTTAGTGTAGCTTGTAATTTGTAAACTTTTTCTGCTGTGGGAGGAACTTTCCCTTTAACTTAAGGCAATTCAAAACTATAATGAAATTTCCCTAGACAGGTCATTAGAAGTAGCTCGATTTCTTGAAGTATAGGAGTCCAACACTTATTTAACCTGTTAACATGGGTTGCTGATTTACGTTACTGATAAAATCACTCATAAGAAAGAGGAGATAATTGTTGAATAATGACTCAAATTGAAAAAAATACTTAGTAAAGTCACCTTTTTTTTGCAATAATAAAATTATAACTAAATAAAAATCTACCAAAAAAAAACTATGACCGGAAAAATTGATCTATGCTGGATGATTAGAAGGCTGTAGAGTAACTGAGATTGGGGCGTCTGTCCAATTTCAGTTTTTTTGTTTGTACATAATTCCTACTTGGTTATAAAAATATTTGAATTACCAAAAACAAAAAGCATCAGCTAAGCTGTAATGTTATACGCCCAAGTTGTTTTTTAAGCAGCGTTTCTTCATTTTTCTGTCAAAATAATTAAAGAGCTACTTGAAATTTAATAAACATCAGGTGGTGCATAGTTTAAGTGCCGCCAAACTCCCAACTCTTTTTCCTTACTCTTAACGCTATTCAAAAACTACCCTATATTAAAAAAGAATTAAAATTGATAATTCATATCATGATTACTTATAGAAAATAGTAGAGCTATTAGCGGTAAGTAGATGGAAATGATTGATGCACGTCTCTAATCCAGACTGGATTTTGGATTAAAAAATAAAGAGAAAAATTCAAATTTGCGTAATTAAAAAAAAGTACATTTTTACAAAGTCGAAGAACTGAAAAAGAAAATGAGTAAGAATTTTGCATTTGATTTGGCAATGAATTAAAAATCAAACGAAACTGATAGAAAAGAAGCTATATTTTTACAAAGTTGGCATAATACATATTTTACCCTTCTAACACCTTTTTTTTTTGGGCAAGCAATCCATTATGCACCTTAGCTTGCAACTTAGCTATGGTCTCCGCAGAACGACCATGACACATATTGAAAGTAAAAAAAGAAAAATAAAGAGTACCATGTCTTCTGGAAAAAACGACTCCAATATTATGATCTGTTTCCATAGATTCAACCTTTTCTAATAAGTTTCTGTAACTCAAACATCTACCCCAAAACCCAAAATCCACTTGTCGTTACCACATAATTTCCCTCAAATTTCAACGTTAAAAACACCCAAAATCCCAATTAGGAAGAGAAACAAAATGTTGGATACTTTAAGCGGGGAGCGGTGTGTACTACGTAAGGGGTATCCCTAGTAAAATAAAGAGAAAATCTAAAACCTTGAAAACCCAAGACACTGTTCTCCAATGCACCCTCTCAATGGATCAACCACACAAGTTTTTCAGGTCGCAAGCAAATCAATAAGGAGTATTATTGTATACAACATCATCTGTTTTAATTTTGATAATATATTTCGCTTATCGAGAGACATTTTGACTAAAATTTAAAGTTAATTGGATTAATTCAATTCAGTATCTTAAAATAAAATTTTAGATATTCAAAAACTATACGGAAAGTACTGCAAGTTGCAATTTTTCTGATCATATCAATATGATAAAATGTATATTTTAAAATGTTGTCAAATTTCATATAATTTGACTATCAATGAGTGAAATATATCATCTGAATTGAAATAGAGGAAGTACTCCCTCCGTTCACTTTTACTTGTCAAGTATTCCATAAATAAATTTTTATTTTTTACTTGTCACTTTTCGCATATCAAAAGAAAAATAATTTATTTTTCCTGTTTTGCCCTTAACATTAATTAGTCATTCCAAATCCATTAAGACTATACACCAATTAATATATGTATTAGGGTAAATTATGTACTTTATTTATTATTTCTTAAAAGGTGTGCAAAGTAAATAGCAGACAAGTAAAAGTGAATGGAGGGAGTACTTATTATCAGTAAACGGAAAGTAGAGCTAGTATTAACATTTGTTCCCTATTGAGTACCATTTTTAGGCTTGGGCATACTAACAGGTGGATTATTTTTCAAGAAAAAGGCATAAATATCTTCTTGAACTTGAGTCATATTTCAAGTTACACACTTAAACTTTGTGAAAGTTATATTGCCCTTTAAACTTTGTTGAAGTAAAATAAACAACACCTTAAAACTAGATAACCAGATTTTTGACAGAGAGTGTTGTGCACGCTTTGCCAAATGTATAAATTTTATTTTTTCTTTATTTTTGGTTCTTTTTTCTTCTTTTTTAATTAATATTCTATTTCTTTCTTTTTCATTCCATATAATTAGGGGTGCTCGTCGGTCGGTACGATACGGTATTTAGACGTTTCGGTTTGATATTTTCGATATTCGGTATCCTAAAATGCTATACCAATACCGTACCTAATTAAATTCGGTATGGTTCGGTTTTTCGCCTTTCAGTTTCGGTTTATTCAGTACGGTAACTTCGGTTTATTCGGTTCTAAAGCAGCTTCTGAACGTTATATTTAGGGAAGAATAACACCTTAACTAGCTAGCAAAATTAAAATTATAACTAGCGAGCAAAATCAATCTTATGAATGCAACAACACTATACATCATAAATGAGACTTCTATAAACAGGAGCATAAGATTAGAATAACGTTTGTAAATTTTATCAACATGTAAGTATATTTGGTCTAAAGCTCTAACTTGCATCTCCGTAATATACCAGACACCAGTAAGCTTCACAAATGTGACCAAAATAAGTTTTTCACGTATTGTTTACAGAAATTATTCGGGTAACATCCATTAATCACAGACAAAAATAGATGGCGCACAGGCTTTCACAAAAGAACATGGAACTAAAAACATTCTCCTGAAGCTCTCTCGTAACTGGGGGCTGTAAGGATGACAAGATATTTAAAATTAATCCAATATATATTTCGGTACGGTATCGGTATTTCGGTATTTTAAAAAAAATATCAAATACCATACCTAATACCAAATGTTTTTAAAATATAAACCAAATACCATACCAAGTACCAAAATACCAAATACCAATATCAAAAATTTCGGTTTCGGTATGGTAATTCGATATTTACCAAATTATACACAACCCCACCTATAGCTCATTTTGTCCCACCCCTTTCACCACGGCTAATGCACAACCCAAGAACATTCTTCACTTTTCAAACACACACCAGTCTACGGGTGGCAAACGGACGGGTCGGATCGGATATTAGACGGGTCGAAAGCGAGTAATGAAAAAATGAATAAATCATTCGACCCGACCCATATTTAATACGGATAAAAAATGGGTTAACCGGCAGATATACGACCAAGGTAAGCAAGGTCATACAGTTGGCCTCGAGAGTCATAGTTGTTGATTTCATGTATATGGTGCAATGTGGTGTTATCTATATGTTATTTTGGATTGTTTCTGGGATTCTCTGACTGGTGGATAGGCCCAGTTATAGGGAAAACTTTGCCGAAATATTTAAGAATTTATAAAAATAGCCAAATTTTTAAGGGCCATCAGTAAGTTGAGATTTATGAAAGGAAGTATAAGACCCATGTAGTCATAAATGCCTATGCATAATAATTGAAGGTAAAGGGATGGTAACTCTATTATTAGAAGTGACTTTTAAAACATTCAAGGACGAATGTTCTTAAGTGGGGGAGAATGTAATACCCCGAAAAATTTCGAAGTACTTAAGTGCTATTAAGAAAGTTGATGTGTGCTATTTATATTATTTTGTGTGTGGACGAGGACTATTAATATGATGTATATCAATTGGATATGATAATAAGTGTACGAGGCATATTATAAGTGATGTGGGGTCTAAGGAGAGCCTTAAGTCCATGTCGAGTTAGAAATTACATGATAAGCTAAAAGTTTTAAATGAGTACTCACAAGACCAAACGTTGGACGAGCATATCTAGATATATATAATGAATTATGTGATGGATTACCTATCAAATAAAAGCTCTTTGAGACTAGTTTCTAACTCTTCAAACACTTCGTCATTTGGACACTCCTATAAGACGTTATGAACAAATTACTAAACGGTGGCAGAATGCAATTTTGCGGCCAATTCTGCGACCGCATAATCATTCTGTGAGCCGCAAAAGTAGTTATGCTTTTCCTTATGATCATCAACTCTGGATATTGTTTGTTTCCTTGATCCATAATTCTTCAGTTCAGTCCCTAGTTGTACATAACATGTTGTATTGCTATTAGGCACAAGGAATCCATACATGTCTGTACGGGCATATCCTGGCATGAGTGGTTGAGTGTATCATTAAGGATTTTCTTATGCATTCCAAAACTCCTTTGAACCCATTCAAAAGTATTTTCCTTTGTTACATCTGGTGCTACACCAGCAATTGTAGTAGTATTGTTTGTGCCGATTCCTGGGTTTTTTAGATTGTCACTGGATTTGTCAGTAGTCCTTATATGTTGGATCTCTTGAATTATGTTAGTTTCCATTGTTTGATGCTTATGTTGTTTTTCATTTATCTGGTCCTTGCCATTGTTATCTCCATCAGTTGCAACATCAATACCAGTATACCTGGCACTTGGTTCTGCCATATTCTCCAAAGCACTTGCTGTTACAATTTGAGAATTGGTCTGTGAGCCATGGTTCTGAACTTTTGTGGTTATCTGTTTTGCATTCATTTGTTCATAAGACTGTTTGTGTTTCTCTTTCTTGTTTTTTAGTTGATACCCTTGAAATTCTTCTTCTTCTGAGATTGCCATTGATCCTTGGGGTGGTTTGCATTTATTGGTTGATGTGATGTAGATTTGATTTTGCCCAGTTGTTCTTCATTTTGATCTTGTACCACTACTCTTTGGTTGTAGTTTTGTTCTTTGTGTTGCCCTGGTATATTCTGCTCCTTTTGATGTTGTATTCTATTTGCTCCTTCAGTATTGTTTGATATCTGTTTGGTTTTATTTTGTGGGGTTTCAGTAGCTAGTTTTTTCTTGTCTTCTTCTTCTCTTTCTCGAATAGGGCATGAGTAGTATTCATGTCCTAAGTGCTTGCAGTGTGAGCAATATGTTGGGAGATCCTCATATACCACTTCTAGCCACTGTCCATCCCCATTGACATCCTGATCTTCATCAAAACCTAGCCAAACATGATGAGGCCTGAGTTAAGTCACGTCAACCTGCATTTTGACTTTAGCTACACTTCCTCTTGTTTTCTGCATAGAGGCTAGGTCGAGATGTAAAACCTTTCAATAGGAGACAACAATACAGATAGGACCTCCATGTAGTAAAAATGCCATGGTAATTCAGGAATGACTATCCAAACAGGAACAATTGGATTATCCTCATTCGGGTTGAAATTTGGAGTCCAATAAAATTCGCTGTGATGCGCAACCCGATCCCACCATATAATCAGAATCAATATCATAATCCTTCCTTGTTCAAGGTTAGACCTAATACTTACCTCATTCCACAATCAAATCAAAGCTCAACTGGGGCCTTTCCTCTAAAATTCACCTCCAAACCAATCGAATCTAACCAAAATCGACTTAATATCAACAAACAATGTTAGGAAAATCAATTACAATAGATAAAGCTAAGATCTTTACACTTTTTCCAAAACATCAACAAAAGTCAACCCGAGACTCGCCCGGTCAAAACCCGGGTCCAATGGTAGATTCCGACTACCCATGACCCCACGAGTTCATATATGCAATTAGTTTCAAAATCCGAGTACAAATCGACTCTCAAAACTCAATTTTTTATTTTTTAAAAACTTGACAAAATTTCACAATTTTTCACTTTGATTCACATGATTTTGATGTTAAAATCTAAGATAAGTTGATGTAATAGGACTAGAAATGGATTAGAATCACTCACCCAAAGTTTGTAGATAAAATTACCTCTTCAAAATCGCCTCCTACCGAGGCTAGGGTTCCAAAATATGAAAATGAGGATAAGAATTTCGTCCCTCAGCTAATTGTCCAGGCGCAGATGTCGCAAATGCGACCTGGGGTTCGCAAATGCGAACTCCCCACATCTTTGCTTTCATCGCATTTGCGATGATGTTTTCGCAAATGCGAACACGGACAGGTCGCAAAAGCGATGAAATGATCGCAAATGCGATCCCTGTTGTTCCCAGGCCATCTTCGCAATTGCGAACAAACTGTTTGCAAATACGATCATCACAAACTTGGTCATTTGTCACAAATGTGACCTCTGATCTCGCATTTGCGAGACCTGCACACCAGATCACACCAACAACTACCAAACTCTTTAAAACGCGTCTGAAACTCACCTGAGCCCTCGGAGCTCCAAACCAAACATCCAGACGAGTCTAAAAATATCATACAAATTCGCTCGCACGATCAAAACATCAAAATAAAACCTAGAACTATAAATTGAACATTAAAATATATGAAATTTTCAAAGAAATTCAAGGACATGCAAATTTACAACCAGACGTCCGAATCACATCAAATCAACTCCGTTTTGCACCAAAATTTGCAGACAAGTCATAAATAATGAAATGAACCTATTTCGAGTTCTAGAACCAAAATTCAAACTCGTTAACAACAAAGTTAACCTACGGTCAAACTTATGAATTCTTTTAGCCTTCAAATTACTAATTTTGAACAAATTACGTTAAATCAAGTTAGGGACTCCCGAATTCGATTTTGGGCATATGCTCAAGTCCCGAAATTACGATACGGACCCACCGGGACCAGTAAAACACAGATCCATATCGGTTTACATAAAATTGACCGTAGTCAACTCAAATTAGTTTTAAGGTAAAATTTTACATTTTCTTCGGTTTTTCACATAAAAGCTTTCCGGAGCAAGACATGGACTGTGCACGCAAATTGAGGAACACTAAACGGAGCTAGTCGAGGTCTCAGAACATACAAATAAAGGCTAAAACTCAAAGTGACCTATCGGATCATCACACTTAAGTAGCGACCTAGAATATTAAAAAAGAAAAGACACCACTAAAAGATACGTCCAATAGGAATATTTAAAAAAAAAAAAAAAAGTCACTCCATCAAGTGACCAGTTCAACTTATAACCAATGATATACTGCCACGTCATAGCGATAAAAGCACCTACGGAATATTAAAATAAAAGGGCGAAAATCGTTTTGATCCCCCAACTTTGTCTTAAAAATCAAATTCCTCCTCCAACATTAAACAATAGACATTCT
Organism: Nicotiana tomentosiformis; assembly: GCF_000390325.3. Lineage (NCBI taxonomy): Eukaryota > Viridiplantae > Streptophyta > Magnoliopsida > Solanales > Solanaceae > Nicotiana > Nicotiana tomentosiformis. The sequence continues at coordinate 13,321,902 of NC_090812.1, read as the reverse complement.
GCTCCTTCGAACTCAATTATATTGTTAAAATACCTATTTTACCCTCGATCTTATTAGCCTTGGTCTATATATTTTTTTTACTTACTTAATATCACAATATTTTTCTTAATCTATATTATATATTTATCTATAGTGAAAGTAATTTTTAAAAAAAATCAGAAAAATCACAATTATACTTGTTATTGGACATAATTTCCTCTATAAAGACTAACAAGATATGCATCCAACCCGTTCATTTGACTTCCGAATCATTTCGAATTAAAATATTAGGCTCAACTAGTGTGTTCAAGATCGATCTAGGCAATCATAAACGAAGCGCTAACTTCTAATCTTTTCCATCATTTGGTAGCTGAGGATTTAATTAAGTTTGGGGTCAGACCAAACCAAAGTGGAAAGGGTCAAAAATCATGTGTTTCAGGCCTTAGTCAATTGAGAATGAGCCGATTAATTAGCATTTCTCAGTTCCCATTGTGTACAATATAATCAATCATATTGCAGCTCAGTTTTGACCAGATATCTTCCAATTCTCCCTTCAAATGCAAAAAAATGGAGATCAGCCATAGTACACTTGTTTTAATAGAATTCTTAATTATTAGTGCGAGAGAATATGGATTACAATCCAAACCTTCAAATGATCGATAGAAAAGAAAACCTCTTTGAATACTTTTGATAACTGATAAACAAATTAGTTCACCCACACTTTAACTTTTATTTTTTGGAAGTCAATAAACGCCTTTGATCCCTTCCGTTGTCTTTAATAATTAGTCACCAACAGACAAGCTGAACTTGGAAAATATTAGTTTTGCTGTTTTTGCGTTCTAGTTCCACAGTCAAAGTCATATAAGTGCCTTCTTTTCTATTCCTTTTTCAATAAGACACTCGATATTCTAGCGAATTCAAGTTTGTATACCAAAAACACAATGCTGTATAAATCAAAAGATTTTAACTTTCATACGCCAGTGAAATAATTTAACATTAGTTATATTTCATTTAAAAGACAACTTTACTAATAAATATTGTGGATCAATATATATTGACCTGGAAAATAAGGAAATTAACATTTCAACTGCATTCACTGTGTAAAAATATTTTATAATAAATGTAAATATATATTTAAGTTCGAATGAAGAATAAATCGATTTCTAGCTTCTATGCAAACTCAACAAGCCCGTCTTTGTTTACAATAAAGTACTTTTACTTGGACATGGAAAAATAGCATAAATGGAACGGAAAGAGATCCTTACTAGCTTTGTTTTGGGAAGGATATTAAGGGTCTGTTTGGAAAACCACCAAGTAATTTGAATTGATGTAATTACTAGGGTAGTAATTATACAGTTGTGTAATTACGACGACCTGTTTGTTTGTCATAGTGTAATTACAAATTTATTATTTTGTTACACAAGTGTAATTACACAGTTAGATTAACTTATGATTAACTTACACACAAGAGCTTGGGACCCCTAACTTATGATTTTTGGTAAATTTTAGCTTATTATAAGTATTTTTTTAGTGTTTACCAAACACGTGAATAAGCCAAAAATAATAACTTGTAAGCACATAAATTCCTACTAATACTATTGCTATATCACTATATTTTGTATTGATTAAAATCTTTAATCTATTAATTTAAGATTTATACTTTAATTAAATAAAAATAATTAATTAATTAATTTTTTGTATAATAAATATTGAAAATTTCTCTTTTTTAAAACAATACTAATTGTAAACTAAACCTTTGATATTTATTTTTTTTGAAATTTGACACTCAAAAGTAATTTTTGAAAAAATTGGCCAAACATAATTTGTTTATCAACTATCGAAAAAAATATTTGTCAAACGAATTGGCCAAACACAAATTGCTAATCTCGAAAAGAATTTTTTCGAAAAGCACTTTTTAATAAAAGTAGTTTTTGACAACTTGGCCAAACGAACTTCCGGTCAAACTCACAATATTGAAAAGCAAAATTTAGCTAAATCCATAGTCTGAAAAAAAAAAAAACAAAGAAATGTTGACTCTCATAGGAGAAAGTTAATATTGATAACGATTTTGCATGTTGAACTTTGAATATTTCCTAAGTGCATGCGAATGACTTAATCAAAAAGTGGAGAATCATCTCCGAATGGAGAGTATTTCTACTGTAAAGCGTTTGGCATACTTCGAATCAATAGTTTGACTGGAATAAAATTGGAGTACGTATTTCTTATTTCTTGAATCATAATTACTCATAACTAACCATCATAATCAAAACTAAAGTCAAGAATTAAAAAGTCAAGGTTCAATTGACTAGAATGAAAGGCTGTAGTCCCGTGCCATTCTAATATGATAGCGTCAAGTCTTTGCTGGTGTCCCCTCAATTTAATATTCAATTCTTGACTATTGAAAATTTGGACTCCATCTTATAGAAGCTTCAATCTTTGAATGTTGAATGTAATTTTAATTCCATTTTTTCCTCAAGCGTGTCTGTTTATCTGACTTCCCACAATTTACTTTTTGTGGAAAATGTCGTAATTACACCTTTTTAAAAGTAGGACAAAGTTTGGTATATGTGTATCGTGTCCAATTCTTCTCGTACTTCTCCAAATTAAAGAGTTGTTCTATTTTGCTTCAAATTAAGATTTAGAGCAATTAGCTATGGCTGATGCATTGTCAGAAGAACAAATTTCTGAGTTTCGTGAAGCTTTCTGGGTTATTGACAAGGATTGTGATGGTAAGTTTAGCACTTCTTGTACATTAGTATATCACACGATTTTGCTAAAACTCTGGATTTGACATCATTTCTACTTATGCAATAATATAAGTCGATTGTCTCCTTGTACCAATAGTTATAATTAATAAACCCTTTAGAGAATGGAATTTTATTTTGTACATATAAAGCTTGTGTTGTTTGTTAATGGAAATAAAGGGGTGATAAGAATGGAGGAACTTGCGGCAGTAATCCAATCTTTAAATGAACATCCAACCAAGGAAGAGATTCAAGAAATGGTAAACGAAGTGGATCCTGATGGTGATGGCACTATTGATTTTGAAGATTTCTTGAATATCATGGCTAGAAAACTCAAGGTAATTATAAAGTGATTATGTTGATATATAGATTCTAAGCCCACGGTATATTCTAACATTTTGTATAGGTAAACTATCATACTTTTCGATCATATTAATTAACCTTTTATATATGGGCGATTGTCTGTAGCAAAGTTTTAGGTGACATGTTAGAATAATCTTTTTTGCACAGACTGTATAGAAGTTAAACTCATAAACTCATCGTACAGGACAACGTATCAGAAGAACTAAAAGAAGCATTCAAAGTATTTGATCGAGATCAAGATGGATTTATTTCAGCTAATGAGGTTTAAATTACACTCTTTATTTCATTGAGTTCTTTTCCTTATTTAAATCTTGATCAAAAGACCTTAACTTTCTGTCTCAAACGAAGAAGACCACAAATAATTAATTACGTATTACATCCATAGAGTTTTGGACTTTAGCTGTGTTGAAACATATTATAATAGTGAAATTGTTGGTGGTGATTGTAAATGCAGTTAAGAAATGTGATGATGAATTTGGGAGAAAGATTGACAGATGAAGAAGCCCAACAGATGATCAGAGAGGCAGATCTTGATGGAGATGGTCTCGTTAGCTATGAGGAATTTGTTAAGATCATGATTATTTGATTTTCTTGCTACTCTTCTTCTTCTTCTTTTTTGTACAATTCTCCTCTTCTATTCTTTAGGATTACTTACAGATAAATTAAACATCTTTCTATAGTTGTACCTTGTTAATTCTCGTCGTTCACATACGGCATTTTGATACAAATAAATAAACTTCTTGCAATGCACTAATTATATATTTGTCTTGTTCCCTGAATAATTATGTACTCTTCTTTTTTATTTTTCTTTACCTGGAGTCACTGGCAAAACAATAACCTTTGAACAGAAACGGAAATAATACCGTTTAGTATTATGTTTAGCTAATAGACGTAATGACGTATTTATGTATTAAACAAAAACCTACAAGTTGTATAAATTCTCCCTCGTTTTATCCTCCTCAACGAAATTATCTTCCAATAAAAGGAATTCCAGAGTTGATAGCGTATTAGATGTTGAACCCTGAAATACCTAATGCATCTCTATATATGCAAATAATTTGAAAGATTTTGATAGATGTACTTAACTATTTTATCAAATAAACAAATCTGAATTCAGAATTGAGAGTTGAGAGTTCACACGAAGTCACACAAGTCGGCTATTCAAGACTAATATTCGGAAATACTTCCTTTCTTACTTACGTTTTAACAAAATCTTAATGGGATTCCAAATCAAACAGCTGTATCATAAATTGATTTTTGTTAGAAAGAAAATAGTATTAGTACCCGCGCGATGCACGGACACAAAGTATGTCAAATTATGATTTGTATTATTTAGGTTATGTGCAAATAACCTTACTATCACTACAAGAAAAGTGATCTTTAGTGAGGGAAAATCCAGTCGTTAAAAGCCCAAATATGGTCGCTATTGGTCATTAACAACTAAGAAAAAACTGGTCGTCAGCGGTCACTAAATGCTCCGTCGTTAAAAGTTAATGATCGTATTGGAGGTCCGTTATTAAAAATTCTTTAGCGACAACATAATTTATGGTCGTTATACCTACTCTTTTGTGACCAAATTTTTCCCTCGTTGATTTCTCATCTGGTCGTTAAAGCGCTTTAAAAGCAACCACAAATTTGATTACTATAATTATTTTTAGCGACTAGAGTTCCCCTTCGTTAATTTTATATTATTTTTAACGATAATATTTTTAATGACCAAATTTGTTTTCGCTAATACCTATTTAATAATTCAGTTAATATGAAATTTTAATAAATGCAATTAGATAATATCATAATTTTTCCGGTGTTTGCATAGTAATATTTATTATTCCATATACTTTCACACACGCATCAGAAATAATAATAAGTAATCAATATGTATTCACATAAAATTAATATGTTAATTAGAAAGAACTAAAAAAATAACACATTACTAGAATATATACCCATCTAAATTGTATGACTTTCTCACTATCAACTCCTAAAAGAGAAAATGAAATAGTAACATATGTACAAATGATAACATCCCTACACAACCGCGAAGAAAGCTATAAAATCTATTATGCATCAACTTACTTTGCACTTTCTTTAATGACGTCTTCATACTTCAAATATTTGATATGCTAAAAGAACAAGTTCATGTCAGTTTAGTAAAAACTTCTCTAGCTACTTTATTTGAAAAATAAATGAACAAATTTAATCACCATGCTGACCGAACAATTGAAGTAAATAAATCAAGCTTAGCCATTATAAATATAAATCATAAGAGATTTCCTGGAATTTAAATAACCGTGATTGGAAAGTCCCAAAAAGCTAAACTACAGTCAAAGTGTAAGCACCATCTCCAGTAATGGTGTACCTTTGTTGACACTGTTTTCTTTTTTTTCTAATACCAAAGAGGGGGAGGGGGCAAACAACAACAATGAAGAGACAAATTCCTAAAAAGAGAATTTTAAAAGCAAACAAAACATATCAGTACACATAATTACATTGCGAAGAAAATACCAAACAAACTAATTCATAAAATTTCTGTCATCTTTTTCGTACTACTGTTCTGTCTATTTGTATCATGAATGAGACTATCTAACGCTTGTTAATATTAATAAAGAGTCGAAAAGGAAAATGAAAACTACATATGGTAGCGACACTACCATTTATTTTTGTACCTACAAGTAGTTGCTACTACTTTTTTATATAGTACTAATAAAACAATATGCTACAGCATACAAGAAAGTTACACTTTCAAAGAACAAAATAGAGATCTCTGCACAAATAATTGCTATCCACTAATATGCCCTCTGGATACTTGAAATAAGTGCACTGTCTATGTATAAATATTTGCAAAAATTTTATAGCACATTCTTGAGTATAGAAAAGTATCAAAATTAGATAAAATATCATATAATCTTGTTGATTTAACCAAAAAGAAAAGGAAAAAGTTCAGCAAAGGACAAATAGATTCTATAAGTGATCAAGAAAAATGGATTAAGAAATATAGAAGGCTTTCATAGTGAAGTAGGATGGTGATCACTCAGTTCATGAAGAGCGATTATTTATTTATTTCATCCTTCAACAAAAAAAAGCGAGAGGCACATGAGTTGTTGACATGAAAAATAAGAAAGTTCTGTTTATTCATTTGATTAAGAAATACTCATCATATCATAAGTGGCATTATAATTGCATAAAGAAAGATATGGCAGTAGAAAGTGACAGGGTGACTAAATAAATGAATATGACATGTGATAATTGTAAAAGGTTGGTAAAAAGTTGAGTTTTTGACTAAAATTGTCCCTTATCTATGGGAGTAGGTTCATTTTCGTTCTTCAAATATAACCCAGGGCATATTTTATCCCTTAACTTTGCTAAAGTGGAGCACATTTAGTCTCACTAACATAACCAAGTTAAAAACTAACGGGAGGGGCAAATTTTCTAACGGTGCTTTCCCCAGATCTTCTTAAATAATATCCCTATAGGTTCTATAATTTTATTAGTTTAAAATAGTGACAACTCAACCTTTAACCAAGGAGTAATTAATGTAGGAAACATAGTTTTTTAAATTAACTATCATATGTGGAAATTTCAACTAACAATGCTATCCTTTTTCATGATTGAGGCACGTTTTCTTTCCTTCTTCATTTCTTAGGGGAAGGTGAAACTAATTTAACCTTTATCAATAGCAGTTGTAGAGATCAAATAATGAGTAATTGTTGATGGAACCAACATTCAATTTGGACTCACGCATGGAATTGATGGAACCATCGTACTTAATGTTGGTAACGGTGGTTTGAAATAGGTTTTTGATGTCGGTAGTGTAATAAAGAATGAGTACTAAGACTGGGCGAGTAATTGCTAAGAAATACCTCTTACTGAAGGTGAAATTAAAGCGCCAATTAAAAGAAAATCGGTCCTTGACGTCGTCAATTTGGAATCTAGAGCGAAGTGGAGATTTGGTATGGTCATGTACACGTTCGTTTTGCTGGATCAAGTTCTCTCGGTCATCTTCTTCATCAGATGATTCTCTATCCCTACTCATCTTGTTACGGATTTTGAATGTGCATTTGGCAACTTTAATGTGGAGTATTTCTTATACTCTACGCTCACTGTAAACAAATGGGAGTGCTTGTTTTTGTTGACAGTGAACTAAGAACAATGATAAGATCTGTTTGGTGCGTGGTCACGTTAAGTTAACAATTGCCAACTGTGATTTGTAAAGGATTTCTAGGAGGGAAGGGTGTGGCCGGAGGAAGTACTACCAAATTAATCGTGAAAGTGCAGTAATTCATCGTTTGTCGGTAGAAAACAATGACCCGCCATATCATTTGAGAAGCTTCAGAGAAAGCATCGTTAGAAAATTTGCCCCTTCCGTTAGTTTTTAACTTGGTTATGTTAGTGAGACCAAGGGGCTCCACTTTAGTAAAGTTAAGGGACAAAAAATGATCTAGGTTATATTTGAAGGACAAAAATAAATCTACTCCCATAAATAAAGGACTATTTTAGTCAAAAACTCATAAAAAGTTTACTAACATGTCAGATGCTTGTATCTGATTCACTTGAAGATGGTGTTGATGAAGGCTGACCAGAAAATCTGTTTGCAAGTCATGCAACTGTACTCTCTAAGTTATCTAGGCGTCTTTTAAGTGATAGGTTTTCTTTTCGAGTTGCATTCAGCTCATCCAACAGTGCAACCTTAGAGGAGTTACCGCCTTTCAACTCCTTAGCGGTTATTCCACCTCCAAATCCAATCACATGACTCTTGCATTGAGGTCCAAAACACCTTTTTACAACCTCAATGTTTGTAAAAAGACGGCTCAGATCGTACCAGTTCTTGAATTTCAGCCTAAAAAATTATAAGTTGTGAGATAATGCAATACTTTTAGTCAAAGGAAGGAGTAAAATAAAATTTATCAATAAACATACATATTTTTCATTGGTTTCAGGTTCGACAAGCATATCGTCCTTCTTATGAGTCTCAAAGAAAACAGTTGCCATATCTGGTGGATTACCATCTTTGCCTCAGCGTTTAAATAAACAAGTCAAACAAATCATTTAAACAACGATGGGGTTTCTTAACACGATTTACTTACTAGTTCATAAATAATCTCTCTGATAGGCTTGCTACCAGTACGATGAGGCATAATCAACTTAGACCTATTCATTGAGTTTCTTGTACTTCTTTCCTATAATAACAACAGAACATAGAAGGTGTGGTCTGCTATTTAAAAAAACTAAGATGCTATAAATTGTTATGAAGCCAAACCTTAAACTTTTCAGATAAGAAGTGCTCCTTGACCAACCATTCCCAATCACTCTTGTCGACTCCCTCTGGCACATCCTTTAGAATGTCGCGCAATGGCTTAGATTTCACAATCATGTGCAATGATCCCCTCCAATTGTTCCATAACCTTCTCATATATTTCAAGACATGATCTCTTTGACCATTTATGTCAACACTATCAAATTTGTCCTATAATATTTTAAGAATATCATCAAACATAAAACTCAAAGAGTTTTAACTAAACAAATAAGAGAAATTTAACCAATAAAATTAATTTAAATATTTGAGAGTTACTAGTGACAAATTAATTTATCTCTTAAGATGATGTGATTATTAAATATGAAAAAAAGCTCGACATCATAATTTGTAAATAAGAAAACATGCTCGACATCATATATAATTGGATCTTGTATTTACTTTCCCAAACCAACAGGAGAAGGGAGCAGATTCATCGATATGATTTATAGATGTGTTCTTTACATTGCAGATTTTCATCTCTAGAAAATACTTTTATTAGGAGGAAACATCTCATTTTGGATGTTAATTATTACTCAAAATGGAACAGATCTATGGATGATATTCTTAATCATTGACTGAACTTTAAACTAACATATTAACCATAGTAGTTTCAACAAGTTTACAAGATTCAATAAATACAAATTAGTACAGAGTCTACAATTTATTTCCAGTTTTGTGAGATTCTTCATTCATTTAGAAGAAAACTTGTGATAGAAATGGAAATAAATTCAAGTGTAAACTTAAGAAGATTCATGAGTTTAATAGCTTGAAAACTACATTATCAGCAAAAAAATATTACGGTGAAGTCTTTCTTCCTATCTTTGATGATGAGAAGAAATGCAATAAAGAGTATAGGAAAAGATATCATTGTTGAGAAACTATTGCTAAAGAGAAATGAATGTTTTTCTAAGTTTATTATATAGAAGAAATAGGATGTTGGGAGTTTTTTCTGGAAAGCACAAAAAACTATTAGTTTCGACCCATTTAATTTTCTTTTTAAACACTTACAAACTAGAAGAAAAACAAACTCGGTAGATGCAATGATGTAAACTCACAAGTACTTTTTTACCATCTAAAATAGAAGAAAAGAAAGAAGGGTGAGATAAACAAATAAAAAGCTAACTTTCTTTAAACTTTATTTATTACTATGTAAGATTATAAGGTTCAAAATTAATTTTCTTTTCATTTGTGGAAGAGGAAAAGAAAAAGGCAAAACAACAAAGTAATACTTTAAATTCTTACGGTAACAGCTTCCCACATGTGGTCCAGCTTATATTCTTCGATATTCTCCCGTGAGTGTACGCGCAATGGACACATATTACGATCACGAACTACTACACCTAAGTGTCTCACAAATGTGGCTGAATGCTTCCCAACAACTCGATTATGGTAGAAAGTGACGCTCAACTTTTCTCCAACTTTGAGTCCTAGAACATTTTTACATATGTTCTTTCCTCTAACGTTTTTTGCCTTTTCAGATTCACATGGACCTGCTACTTTCAAATTTAAGTTAATCACAAAAAAAAAGGGCCAGTCCAATAATAGCAAAAAAAATATTATAAATCGAGACAGAAAAATACTTATTTTGCTTCTTTGAGTGTAACGACCCGGCCGGTCATTTTGAGTATTACAGCCTCATTCTCCTATTTACTGCTCAATTTATATTTTACAATTATTATGTGACTTGTCAGAAAAATTGGTTCGGATCTGGTGAGGTTTTGAAATGAATTGAGACACTTAGTCTCCAAGATGAAAACTTAAGTTGAAAAAATTGACTGGATGTTGACTTATGTGTAAATGACCCCAGAATAGAGTTTTGATGATTTCAATAGATCCGTATGGTAATTTTAGATTTAGAAGCATGTCCGGATAATTATTTAAAAGTCCGTAGTTAAATTAGGCTTGAAATGGAAAAAATAATAATTTAAGTTTGGAAGTTTGACCGGGGAGTTGACTTTTTGATATCGGGGTCGGAATCCAGCTTTGAAACTTTTCATAGGTCTGTTATGTCATTTATGACTTGTATGTAAAATTTGAGGTCAATCGGACTTGATTTGATAGGTTTCAGCATCGAATATAGAAGTTGGAATTTCTTAGTTTCGTTAAGCTTGAATTGGGGTATGATTCGAGATTTTAGCGTTGTTTGATGTGATTTGATAGATTTCGACATCGTATGATGTTTTGGGACTTGTTGGTATATTTGGTTGAGGTCCCGAGGGCCTCGGGTGTGATTCGGAGTGGTTTCAGACCATTTTTTCTTGTTTTGCAACCGCTGGAGCTGGTGTCTGGTGATGTTCTTCGCGAATGAGAAAGGTCTCACGCATTCGCAAAGAAGGATTTTGGGGTGCTAGGAATTTTTCCATCGCGAACGTGATGCAGTAGACGCAAACGTGGAGTAGAGGTTGGGCAAGCCTACGCGAACAAAAGTGGGTTGTCGCGAACGCAAAGAGGAAAGGGAGCTGGGGGCCTGCCTGGCGTTAAACCTTCGCGAATGCGGCTCGTGGCTCACGAACGCATAGGGAAGAGATCGGAAGGCTTCGCGAACGCGACAAATAGGTCACGAATGCAAAGGAAGAAGTTATGGCAGCATATTTTTGTACTTCGCGAACGCAAGGTAAGGGCCGCGTTCGCGAAGAAGAAACGCCTGAGTAGAAACTTTAAGTTCTGAAAATGGGTCCCATTTTCAACTTTTGACGAATTGGAGCTCGGGAAGAGGTGATTTTCGGGATATTTTCAAGAAAAACAACGGAATGAGTGTTCTTAACTCAATTTTAGTCAAATTACCCAAATCCATGGTTGTTTTAACATTTAATCGGTGATTTAAGTTGAAAAATTGTGAAAACCCTCTTGGTTTAATTTGAAGATTTGAGGGCCGAGTTGATGTCGGAATTTGGTTAAATTTATATGGCTGGACTCATAGTTGAATGGGCATTCATATTTTATAATTTTTGTCGGGTTCCGAGATGTGGGCCCCACGGGCAATTTTTGAGTTAAATTTTTTATTCTGTTGGAAAATTAGTATTTTGATATAGAATTAATTCCAATAAATTGTATTGAGTGAATCGAATTAATATAACTAGATTCGAGGCTTTCGGAGACCAATTCGCGAGGCAAGGGCATAGCGGAGTAAGAAATTAAACGGTTTGAGGTAAGTAACACTTCTAAACTTGGTTCTAAGGGTATGAATCCCCGAATTTGGTGTTATATAAATTGTTTGGAGGTGACGCACACGATAGGTGACGAGCGTGTGGACGTGCACCATAGAAATTGTGATTTGAATAAATCCTGTAAAGTTATAAAATTAAATAATCATGTTATTAATCGCATATTCTCCACGTGTTAGGAAATTGAGCTGAGACTCGTATTAAAGATCATGATTAGGCTACGTGCCGATATTTTGGGACCCACAGGGTCGTGTTACTGTTGAATTTAATTGTTTTAAAAATATATATTTCATACTTAGTCATGTTCATCCATTGTGAGGATATTTATGGGATCGGGGCTGCCCGCCTGCAGCAGGCCATATAGGCTTTATATATATTATTATTATATGGAACGGGTCTACCCGCCTGTAGCAGGCCTTATAGGCTTTATCATTATATGGATTGAGGTTGTCCGCCTGCAGCAGGCCATATCGGCTTTATATCACGCTTGGGCTGAAGTAGCCCCTCCGGAGTCTGCATCCCCCAGTGAGTGTAGATAATATATATATACGGGATGGACTTCCTAGGGCATGGACTTGCCTTACTTATTTATATTCGCGATAAATTTCCCTGGACATGGACTTGTCCGAAACATTTACGTTTGGGGATAAATTACCCTAGGGCTGAATTGGCTTTATACGGTACTGAGTGACTAACTGTCAGTCGAGGTATATATATATACGGGATGGAATGTTCCTGGACTAGATTGGCCATAAACAGTACCGAGTGACCGAGCGATTAGTGATCAAGAGTACACGAGGTTTTCCACTGAGAGGTCATATCCCTCATATCATGCAGTATTAATCTATCTTACTTGTACTGATTTTAACTGTTGAACCTGAAAGCATGCCTATATTTCTGTACCGCTATTTATATATTGGACTGTACCTGTAGAGCTCGTCACTACTTTCAGCCTAAAGGTTAGTCTTGTTATTTATTGAGTTGGTTGTACTCATACTACACTATGTACCTCGTGTGCAGATCCAGGTGCTTCCAAACACGGCGGCTGTTAGATCTCAGGGTGTTATCAGTTGGAGACTATTAAGATAGCTGCCTGGCGTCTGCTGACCTTGACTCCCTCTTCCTTTTAGTTATTGTATTGTTCTGTATTTTCAGACAGTATTTTTATCAGCCAGAATTTATTATCATTTAGATGCTCATGTACTTGACACCGGGTTTTGGGAGTATTTTGTATCTGAAATCATGAGGTTTTTCTATGGAATTTAAATATTATGTTTTCAAACATTAAAGAAATTGAGTTTTATGGAGATTATCGGCTTGCCTAGTATTGAGATAGGCACCATCACGATATGTTAGGATTTTGGATCGTGACAAGGTGGTATCAGAGCCTAGGTTACATAGGTCTCACGAGTCATGAGCAAGTGTCTAGTAGAGTCTTGCGAATCGGTATGATGACGTCCATACTTATCTTCGAGAGGCTACAGGGCATTTTAGGATAAACTTCCTATCTTTCTCTCCTTATCGTGCGGAATTGATTCAGCTTGAAATATAACTCTTTGAATTCCTTTCATGCATTCGTGTGCGCCTGTGAGCGCTCGATATCAGTTGTGCATCGCCGGTTTATGATTCCATGAATGAGGTTCGAGATGAGTATTCTGTATTTTGGTGATGGACCAGTCTGGACGACTTTAGGCCAGGGTTAGACCGTAGCTTAAGCTCGGTGACTTCATTTGTAACTTGTACATTTGGACTCATATGTCTGGTAATGTCCCTACGAGTGAAATTTGTGGCTCGATGAGCGGTGGAATGACTTTGTGATGAGTATGATGTGACTGCGGGATGTGTTAAGACGATTTGAATGTGACGAGAAGTGTTTCCTTGAAATGTAAAAAAGGGCCATTGGGTGCTTGATTTTCGTTTTGATGTGACGTATAGTCTCGAGTATAAATGTTTTGAAGGATCTTTCACGTTGTTAAATTTTGGGACAAATTAAATTCTCATATCTTGTTAATGAGTTTGGACTCAAAAAGATTAAGTAATTACATAGTAATTGTGACTGTGAAAGGGTATAACAAGATGCCAATTTAAGGCTAAGCATGTGGGTTATCCCCTGGGGAGTAATCTACGTAAGTGTGTTCCTTATAATGTTGAGTGGAGAGTTTCTTTTCTACTAGCGGGACGTATGTGTTGAGATTTGAATTTTAATCTGGTTAAAAATGTTGACTTGAGTGTCAAGAGAATGAATGTGAGCTTAGCGGATGATTGAGGTATTTTTATGGTTGGCGTTGTATGAGCTTGAGAAGAATTTTTGTTGAACTGACTGTGGTATTATGGTAGTAATAGAGTATGGGTATTGTGAGTTATCGAGTGTTTTAATTTATGGCTTTGAGCCAAGTGGGGGATCCTGCTATTGACAATTCAATTCATAGTTATATTTTTAATTTTAGTTTTGGTCTGAGGCATACTTGTGGATTAGTTATAATTTGCAGAGGTTGAGATCGAGGATAACTCGAGTACTGAAATTCCTAAATACGGGTTATATTGTGCTTTATGAGTATATGAAAATCATGGGATGAGTGAGTTGTTAGTTGTGAATGATGTAGTGCGCATGGAGTATGAATTTGATCGATAATGTTAAAGCAGGGTTACCTCTTTGAGTGTTGTTGTGCTAATGGGGCACGTGTCTTTCAGCCCGTTTTGGCGGTGCAATTTAGCAATCGAGATTTATATATAGCAATCGAGAATTTTTTCGGATTTGTGTATGGATAGAATCTGAGATTTACATTTAATGGTGTCGGACTTGCGGTAATTCTGTATGACTATGGATTCTACATTCCATATAAGAAAGTAAAATAACAATTTGAAATTCACATAAGGTATTTTTAGAGTGGGCGTTTCGGTTGTGGTACTTATTGGGATGCTTAACAAGAATACCGTAACTTATAGGCAGCCTTAGGGCGATGCGATTTTATGTTAGGATGTCTAGTAGTGAGATTTGGGTAAGGATCGTAGTGTTATGACAAGGAGAAGTGGCAACTTGAGGGTAATTCAGAAGAAACTCGAAGAAAATAGGACAACTGGATTGTCACAACCCAAAATTCATTAAAGGTCGTGATGGCGCCGGACACCGCTGTCAGGTAAGCCAAAACTATATACTTAATTTGGTTCTCATTTTAATATTTTTGAAATCATATTTCCTTCAATTAAATAGTAAAAGATGGAATCTACAGTGTAAATAATAATATTTTACAATAATTTCAATACAGTGCAACCCATAATTGCCCCAAAATCCGGTGTCACAAGTGCATGAGCATCAACTAGGAAGTAAAATAAAATACAACATCTGTCCGGAATAGAAATTTGGACAAGAGAAATATAAATACTCTGAAGGAGACTCTGCTGGCTGCAGATCGTAGCATAGAATGCAGCTCACCTAAGTCCCCGCAATAACTGCGCCTCTGCGCCCACAAAGCCACTAAACATATATGTACCTGCACAAAAAATGTGCAGCAAGTGTAGTATGAGTACGTAAATCAACGCTTACCTAGTAAGTATCCCGCCTAACCTCGAAGAAGTAGTGACGAGGGGTCGACTTCGACATTTACTATGGGCTATAAATAAAATGTCAATAATATAATTAAGCATGGATTACGTAGAACGGTTGTAAGCTCAATATCATGAAATGAGTAAACAATTCTTTTGTTCATAAGAAATTTCCAAATTTATTTTTCGTCATTTAACAATTTTGTATCTCGGGCCAATGAAACCAATATCAATTATTATCAATTCCAAAAATATATCATGCGCAAATCATGTCGAGGTCGTACGACCCGATCCAACATAAATATTTAAATTGTGCACTGCCGAAGGTCGAACAACGTGACCATAGATGCATCTATTTAACCTGTCGAGGCGTTCAGCCCGCTCCACAAAAGAGAAAATACATTTTTAAACAACCAAATTCAAGATTTATTAAGGGCAACTATTCAAGAAAAATACAAATTCTTATTTACAGTCAAGAAGAATGAAGTTTAACCTTTTAAAGTTCCTTTACCAAGTTTCGATATGATTTAAGCAATTTAAATAATCAAGTAGGATGCAAGCATCGTAATTATAACATGATTTGGGTCCTAGACTACCCGAACATAAGCATATTAGTAGCTACGCACAGAATCTCGTCAACTCGTGCGTACGTAGCCCCCACAAATAGAAGCACATATTGAATTATTTCACCTATGGGATTAATTCCCTCTTACAAGGTTAGAAATGAGATTTACCTCGCTCCGAAGTTCCATAGCCGGCTCCCAAGCCTTTCAAACAACTCAAATCGATGCCTAACGCTCCAAAACTAGTCAATAAATGAGCAATTCCATAAATATATACTCTAATACTCATTATAATCCTATTTACAATAATTTCCAACTCCGTTCGAAAAGTCGATAAAAATCACCCTCGGGTCCACGTGTCTGGATTCCAAAAATTTTCTAAGACCAACTTTACCCATAACCCCACGAACTCAGATATATAATTTATTTCCAATTCCATGTAAATATTCGTGGTCAAAATCCAAAAATACTAATTTCTAGGTTTTTCTTCCATATCCCAAATTTCTACCAATTTTCATGTCTAAATCCATATATAAACCTTGCATTTAACTCACAACTAGAAGAAATCACTTACCTCTTGATGATGATGGAACCCCCTCTCAAAATGCTCTCAAAATCGCCTAAGTCCAAGTGGGAAATGAGGAAAATGGGCTAAGTCTCGGAATAAAAAGCCCTTGGCTCCAGTTGCAGATGTCGCATTAGCGACATCTAGCTCGCAAATGCGATGGTCGCATTTGAGACAAATGCATCGCAAATGCGAAGCCAAGCTGCCCCTGCCAGTGTCGCATTTGCGACCAAGATCTTCGCAAATGCCAAGTGGACAGATCTGCAAAAGCGACAAATTGTTCGCAAATGCGAACCCCTCAAAATATTCCCACCCTTCGCAAATGCGAACCCTTCCTCGCAAATGCGATGTTCGCATTTGCGACCATTACATCGCAAATGCGATCACACAAGAACCAGCAATCCAACTTCTTCACAAAACACTCCAGAGCTACTCCGAAACTCACCCCGAGCCCCCGGGGCTCCCAACCAAACACCCACACAAGTCTAAAAATATAACACGAACTTGCTCGAGGCCTTAAATCACATCAAACAATGTCGAATTCATAAATCGCAGCCCAATTCAAGCTTAATGAACTTTAGAACTTCAAACTTCTACATTAGATATCGAAACCTATCAAATCACGTCCGATTGACCTCATATTTTGCACACAAGTCATGGTCGACATTACGGACCTACTCCAACTTCCGAAATTGGAATCCGGACCCGATATCAAAAAGTCCACTCCCGGCCAAATTTCTCAAATACCTTCAAATTTTTAACTTTCGCCAAATGACCCCGAAATGACCTACGGACCTCCAAATCCATATGCGAACGCGCTCCCAATACCAGAATCACCATACAGAGCTATTCTGAGACTCAAAATCCCAAACGGACATCGATAGCATTGAAATGCACTCCAACCCAAATTTATGAAATCCTTCCAAAATACCAACTTCCACAATAGGCACCGAAACATTCCCGGATCATCCAAAACCCGATTCGGACATACGACCAAGTCCAAAATCATCATACGAACCTGTTGCAACCTTCGAATCCCGATTCCGTGGTTGTTTACTCAAAAATCACCCTTTAGTCAATTCCTCCAACTTAAAGCTTCCGAAATTAGAATTTGCTTTCCAAATCAATTCTGAACTTCCCGAAATTAAATTCCGACCATGCGTACAAGTCATAATACCTAAAGTGAGGTTGCTCGGGGTCTCAAACCATTGAATGACGCGCTAGATCTCAAAATTATCGGTCGGATTGTTACATGTGTAGTAGGCTAGACCAGTATGGTAATGGTATGCTCGGTTGTTTTGGGTAATTATGATGTAGTGAGGCTCTACAGATGTTTTGGTGACCTGTGTGGCTTGGTCGAGTTAGAGAAATTTAGTTTTGATAGCTTGATTTTGTGCAAATAGATTTCAAAGTGTTCTTGATGGTTTCTACCATAGTTCGAACCAGATAATTTCTACCGGTGTAGGGGGCATGTTGTGTATTGTGATTTCCTCCTGGATGAGAGCAAATGGAAGGTTTCCAACTAACCGGGTATATAATTTGTTCATGACTCAGAGTTTAGTGAGATTCTCGTGCTTTTTACATGATTGCATGATAGATGCGGTGTATTGTGCAGGATTAAAAATTTACATGTACAAGGTGGCAATTCAGTCTTGAAAGGAAGGTCCCGAATTTTGGACAACATGGTCAGTTTCAGATATCTAGATGAATATTATAACTGCTCGGTAATTCCTGAGAAGGGTGTGCATTTCAGAAGGCGCATTATTTTTTGACTTACGGATGTTCATTGGTATTGTGGTACTCACCTAGTTGATAGACTGCTAATATTCAAATTATTTATATGTGGCACAGAAGAATTATGGAAGTATTCCTAGTGGGATGATCGTGCATGAAGGATGTGATAGTCATTCGACTGTTGGAGTTGTGATCAGTTACGGTTGTTTATGTGTTCTATGAATTTGGGGGACTGGAGTTCTCATAAGCAATTTGTTTCAGGGTTGCGGCCTGTTTGAGGTGAGTATTTTATTTAAACTCAGTGGAGTCACTAATTGCGTTAATTATTTGTGATAGTTGCGCGCTATGAGTTCGTACATATGTGAGGTTTGAGCTATGTGCAGGTATCAGGGCAAGTATTCATACTTGGAAGAACGCTTATGCAAAGAAAATATGTCTTGAGTTGACTGTTAAGCGTAAAGTTATAACGTTTCTCGTATTCGTACCTTTGTCGAGAAATATCTAGGCTACACTTGAGGTTACAAAGAGGCTAATTCCCCGAATAAATTGGGTAGTTACTATTTCTACGTTAACTTGCACTTTTGAGTTGTGATAGCACACTTTGCACATGCCCACTCTATTGCGTGTTGTTTATACCAGTCCAGGAGCATTTGAATTTTATTTCATTTATCATATACATGTGTACTTATTTGATTGCTCCTTCATTATATGCTTGGACTGGAGGCTTGTGACCATGTCGGGCGATTGATATTATTAGCACGTGAGTTATCCGTGCGGGTTCAGATATTGATACTATAGCACGTGAATTGTCTGTGCAGTTAATGTTAGTGTGAGCTCTAGAAGAGCTGGTTACCTTTGTTAGATTCGTGTGTCTTGGTTCTATTATATATGATGACCTTATAACATTGCAGTTGTGGTGGTGCTTGTTGAACTTGCAATACGGTTCTCTTCTTTTTGAGACATTTGCCATTTTTGGGTACACGGATTGCGCAGTTGTGGCTTGAGTTATATTGGTGTGGCATATCTGTGGGATAGTTGTGTTTAATAATATATGGCCATTGGACCTAGAATGGGTACTATCAGGTTTGATTATGGTATATTTGGGAGGATGACATTGAAAGTCAACTTAGAAAGTGATTATGGTTTTGGTTGGGGCGGGAGAGCTCCATGACTTGTTGATATGATAAGGGGTTATGAGATTCCGTGTGTTTATTTTATTATCAGCAATGTACGAAGGTTTTGGAAAGAGGTTATGGCATGATACCGCTTGTTCAGACTCATATAGTGTGTAGATGTGAGATTCGTATCTTGCAAAGAAATTCTGAATGTTGGAAATTGAATTCCAAGGTATATGAGCTAAGGTTAAATTAATGACTTTCAATTATGTTGTGTTGTCAGGCCTATACAAAATAAGGTGATGTGGGATCACCCCCGGATATGTGCATGGTAGGGTGGAACAGTGATTTAAAGGATTAGGAACAACTCTTGGCACGTTCGAGGACGAACGTATGTTTAAGTGGGGGAGATTGTAACGACCCTAGCCAGTCATTTTGAGTATTACCGCCTCGTTCCCTCATTTACTACTCTATTTATGCTTTACAATTGTTATGTGACTTGTCGGGGAAATTGGTTCGCGTCCGGTGAGGTTTTGAAATGAATTGAGACACTTAGTCTCAAGATGAAAACTTAAGTTGAAAAGAATGACCGGATATTGACTTATATGTAAACGACCCCGGAATAGAGTTTTGATAATTCCAATAGCTCCGTATGATAATTTTGGACTTAGGAGCATGTCCGGAACATTATTTGGAAGTCCGTAGTAAAATTAGACTTGAAATTGCTAAAATAAAAATTTAAGTTTGGAAGTTTGAACGGGGAGTTGACATTTTTATATCGGGGTCGGAATCCAATTCTGAAAATTTTCATAGGTCCATTATGTCATTTATGACTTGTGTGCAAAATTTGAGGTCAATCGGACTTGATTTGATAGGTTTCGGCATCGAATGTAGAAGTTAGAATTTCTTAGTTTCGTTAAGCTTGAATTGGGGTATGATTTGAAATTTTAGCGTTGTTTGATATGATTTGAGGTTTTGACTAAGTTCGTATGATATTTTGGGACTTGTTGTTATGTTTGATTGAGGTCCCGAGGGCCTCGGGTGTGATTCAGAGTGGTTTTGGACCATTTTCCTTGTTTTGCAACTGCTGAGCTGGTGTCTGGTGTTGTTCTTCGCGAATGCGAAGGGTCTCACGCTTTCGTGAAGAAGGATTTTGGGGTGCTGGAAATTTCCCATTGTGAACGCAAGGCAGTAGACGCGAACGCGGAGTAGAGGTTGGGCAAGACTACACGAATGTGAGTGGGCTGTCGCGAACGTGAAGAGGAAGGGGAGTCAAGGGTCGCGTTCGCGAACAAGAAAAGCCTGGGCAGAAACATTAAGTTCTGAATTTGGGACTTCTCCATTTTTGACGAATTGGAGCTCGGGAAGAGGCGATGTTCGGGAGATTTTCAAGAAAAACAACGGGGTGAGTGTTCTTAACTCAATTTTGGTCAAATTACCCGAATCCATGGTTGTTTTTAACATGTAATCGGTGATTTAAGTTGGAAAATTGTGAAAACCCTCTTGGTTTAATTTGAAGATTTGAGGGTCGAGATGATGTCAGAATTTTGTAAAATTTGTATGATTGGACTCATAGTTGAATGGGCGTTCATATTTTATAACTTTTGTCGGGTTCCGAGATGTGGGCCCCACGGGCAAATTTTGAGTTAAATTTCGGATTCTGTTGGAAAATTAGTATTTTCATATGGAATTAATTCCAATAAATTGTATTGACTGAATCGAATTAATTATGACTAGATTTGAGGCTTTCGGAGACCAATTCGCTAGGCAAGGGCATAGCGTAGTAAGAAATTAAAGGGTTTGAGGTAAATAACACTTCTAAACTTGGTTATGAGGGTATGAGTCCCCGAATTTGGTGTTATATAAATTCTTTGGAGGTGACGCACACGATAGGTGACGAGCGTGTGGACGTGCACCATAGAAATTGTGATTTGAATAAATCCTATGAGTTGTAAAATTAACGAATCATGTTATTATTCGCATATTTTTCACGTGTTAGGAAATTAAGTTGAGACTCGTATTAAAGATCATGATTAGGCTAACGTGTCAATATTGTGGGACCCACAGGGTCGTGTTGCTGTTGAATTTAATTGTTTTAAAAATGTATATTTCATACTCAGTCACGTTCATCCATTATGAAGATATTTATGGGATCGGGGTTGTCCGCCTACAGCAGGCCATATCGACTTTATATATATTATTATTATATGGAACGTGGTTGCCCGCCTGCAGCAAGCCTTATAGTCTTTATCATTATATGGATCGGGACTGCCCGCCTGCAGTAGGCCATATCAGCTTTATATCACGCTTGGGCTGAAGGAGCCCCTCCGGAATCTGCACCCCCCACAGTGAGCGTAGATGATATATATATACGGGATGTACTTCCTAGGGCATGGACTTTTCTTACTTATTTATATTCTTGATGAATTTCTCTGGACATGGATCTTGTCTAAAACATTTACATTTGGAGATAAATTACCCCAGGGCTGGATTGGCCTTATACGGTACTGAGTGACTGACTGACTGTCAAGGTGTATATATATATATATATATATATATATATATATACACGGGATGGAATGTCCCTGGGCTAGTTTGGCCATAAACAGTACCGAGTGACCGAGTGATTAGTGATCAGGAGTACATGAGGTTTTCCACTAAGAGGTCATATCCCTCATATCATACAATATTGAACTATCTTACTTGTACTGATTTTAACTGTTGAACTTGAAAGCATGCCTACATTTCTGTACCGTTATTTATATACTGGACTGTACCTGCGTAGCCCGTCACTACTTTCAGCCCAGAGGTTAGTCTTGTTACTTATTGAGTTGGTTGTACTCATACTACACTCTGCACCTCGTGTGCAGATCCAGGTGCTTCCGGACACGGTGACTGTTAGATCTCAGGGTATTATCAGTTGGAGACTATCAAGGTAGCTGTCTGGCGTCCGCTGATCTTGACTCCCTCTTCCTTTCAGTTATTGTATTGTTCTATATTTTCAAACAATATTTTTATCATCCAGAATTTGTTATCATTTAGATGCTCATGTACTCAGTGATACCAGATTATGGGAGTGTTTTGTTTCTGAAATCGTGAGGGTTTTCTATGGAATTTAAATATTATGTTTTCAAACATGAAAATAATTGAGTTTTATGGAGATTGTCGGCTTGCCTAGTATTGAGATAGGCGTCATCACGATGGGTTAGGATTTTGGGTCGTGACATTGAGTGTCTTGCATCACTTCAACTTCTTGAGGAATGGAAACATCATCTTCTAGTGGATCAAAACCAGGAGGTGTAAGATTCGTATTCTGAATGAGCTAGCTCAGAATACGAATGAGCTAATACAAAGGGCTCATTTGTTTTCAGAAAGCGTTGGCGGTTAACACTTACAAATCTATATTAATCTACTTAATTCCCTTTTCTTGGTCATATATTTCAAACCACTTACATCGAAACAAAACCAATCTTCTTTGCCCAACAAATTGTAACTCAAGAATCTCAGTTAGTTCTCCATAGTAATCTATATTTTTATTTTCTTCATTTGTCTCACCAACTACAATCACCCCATAATTTTGAGTTCTTAAACCTTCAGCATAGTCTTGCACATGAAACCTATATCCATTAACAACGTAGCCACAGAAACTTGTTACATATGGTGTAGGACCACGTGACAATGAGAGCAAATCTGTCATTTTCTTAGTATTGTCGTGTTTGTACAGACCTGCAACCTATCACGACCAAGCAAATAATTTAGCAAATACTATTTGCATATTTGGTTTGAAAAATAATAATATCTTATTAGTACTCACCTTTTCGTTTAACCAACTAATGAATTGTCGATCCGAATTTTCTTGAGAGTCATTAGCCAGAGTTTGTGAAAACTCTCTACAAAGAATTAAAGAACAATATATCATTTTAAATAAAAATGTTAGATACTGTATAAGTAAATTATGGGGACAAGTCATTACTTACTCGAGAAATGGTTGAACTTCATCACAGTTCTTCAAAATATAAATATGTGCTTATTCAAATTGATGTGAATCAAGTCTGCATGGTTTTTCACCTCTTAAAGCTCTTCCAGATTCACAAAATATTGATAAAACTCCATCACATTCTATAACACCGCAATCATAATTCCGTTCAAGGCGATTAAATTTGTTTCCATTGTATGTAAATATCTTGAACATAAGGTCAAACATTCAGTTGCTAAGTACCTCTCCACAATAGAACCTTCTGGGCAAGCCCTATTACAAATAAAAGATTTCATAAAGTATATGTATCTCTTCATTGGATACATATGTCGATATTGAGTAGGTCCAGTAATCTTATCTTCATTAGCTAAATGAATTGGTAAGTGTTCCATGACATCAAAAAAAGTAGGAAGGAAGACTTTTTCTAACTTGCACTCAGTTGAAGGAATTAGGTCGTATATCTGTTCTAATTCTTCCATTCTTAAACATTTTACTCCAAAAATGTTGAAAAATAAAGACAACTCAATAAGTGGTTCACTCACAGATTTGCAGAGCATTCCACGTATCGCAAGTGGGAGTAAATATTGTAGAATAATATGGCAATTATGACTTTTTAAGCCTGCAATTTTACGATCTTTAAGGTTGACACACTGAGAAATGTTTGATGAAAATCTATCTGGAACCTTTAAAGTTTTTAAGAAATCACAAAACTTCTTTTTCTCTTCAGGAGATAATGTGTAAGATGCTCCTGGTAAGTCATATTTATCCACATTTTTCGTTGGATGCAATTCGTTCCTTATATTCATCTCTTGCAAATCCAGGCGAGTTTTTATGGTGTCTTTGGTTTTTTGTTTGATATTAAAGAGTGTCCCCAAAATATTATCACATATATTCTTCTCAATGTGCATCATATCTAAATTATGATGTAATAATAGAGTTTTCCAATATGGAAGATCAAAGAAAATACTCTTCTTATTCCAATTATCACCTCTACTCTCATGTGATATTTTATTTTTCTTCTTTAGATCCTTTGTTAGTTGTAACCCATCCAAATAAGCCACTTGACCAAGTATATCATCACCGGACAATATTTTTGGTGATAATCGCCGCTCCTTAGTGCCATGAAATGACTCTTTATCATTCCTCCATTTATGATCAAGAGGAAGAAAGCGTCTATGACCCATATAGCACCGCTTTTTTACCATTTTCTAACCTAATTGAGAAAGTTTCTTTATTGCAATAAGGGCAAGCCAATTTTCCTTTTGTACTTCATCCAGACAAATTTGCATATGCAAGAAAGTCATTAATGGTCCATAACAAAGCTGCATGTAACATAAAGTTCTTTCTAGCCGGCGCATCAAAGGACTCCACTCCAGTTTCCCATAATTCCTTTAATTCTTCAATCAAAGGTTGGAGATAAACATCAATTGCATCTGCAGGACTCTCTGGACCGGGGATAAGCATCGATAAGATAAAATTCTCTTTCTTCATGCATAACCAAAGTGGTAAATTATAAGGAATAAGTACCACAGGCCAAATGCTATACGGACTTTTGGAATTTCCAAATGGTTGAAAACCATCAGTAGCAAGTCCAAGTCGAACATTACGAGGCTCAACAGCAAAAGATTGGTGCAGTTCATCAAATATTTTCCATGCTACTGAATCAGCTGGGTGTCTCATTATACCATCGTTAACTCTTTTGTGATGATGACATGTCATTAAAGAAGATGTCTTGGAGGACATAAACAATCTTTGAAGTCTTGGCTTTAGAGGAAAATAACGTAAAATCTTATATGGTATCTTTTTTCCACTTTTAAATTTTATTTTCTCACTACGTTTATCCTCTTTCCACCTAAATGGACCACAAACTTTGCAAAATTCAAGAAACTCATCATCCTACTGATATAACATGCAATCATTCTTACAGGCATCAATCTTCTTGTAAGAAAGCCCAAGGTCCCGAATTATCTTCTTTGCTTCATAATATGAAGCTGGCAAGTTTGTTTCATGAGGCAATAAATCTTCCTTCAACATCTTCAACAACATTGTAAATGACTCATTACTCCAACTGCCAATACTTTTAGTGTGAAGCAATTTAATCACAGTAGAAAGTTTAGAAATATTTGAACCTTGGTACAGTTGTAACGACCCGACCGGTCGTTTTAAGCTCTAGTACGTCATTCGGCAGTTTGAGGTTTTGAGTAGTTTCACTTCAGGTATTATGACTTGCACATATGGTCAGAATTGAATTTCGGGAAGTTCGGATTTAGTTTGGGAAGAAAATTTTAATTTCGGAAGCTTTAAGTTAGAAGAATTGACTAAAGTTTGATTTTTGAGTAAACGACTTTGGAATGGGGATTGGAAGGTTCCAACAGGTTCGTATGATGATTTTGGACTTGGGTGTATGTCCGGATCGAGTTTCGGATGACCCGGGAGCATTTCGGCGCCTATTGTGGAAGGTTGGCATTTTGGAAGAATTTTATAAATTTGGGTTAAAGTGAATTTCAATGTTATTGATGTCTGTTTGGGATTCCTAGTCTGATAATAGCTCTGTATGGTGATTCTGGTATTGGGAGCGCGTCTGGATATGGATTTGGAGGTCCGTAGATCATTTCGGAGTCATTTGGCAAAAGTTAGAAATTTGAAGGTTTTGAAAAGATTGACCGGGAGTGAAATTTTTGATATCGGGATCGGATTCTGATTCTGAAAGTTGTAGTAGATCCGTAATGTCGAATGTGACTTGTGTGCAAAATTTAAGGTCAATCGGACGTGATTTGATAGGTTTTGACATCGAATATAGAAGTTTGAAGTTCTAAAGTTCATGAAGCTTGAATTACGGTGCGATCCATGATTTTGATATTGTTTGATGTGATTTGAGTCCTTGAGCAGGTCTGTGTTATGTTATGAGACTGTTTGGTGTGATTGGACGGGGTCCCGGGGGCCTTGGGTGTATTTCAAGATGGTATCGGGTCAAGTCGACTTGTTTTGGAACTACTGTTGCTGGTTCTGGTTTTGTCCTTCGTGAACGCGAAGGGAGTCCCGCGTTCGCGAAGAGGAATTTTGTGGCTGCTGGGAATTGGCCTTCGCGACCACGAAGCTTCAACTACGAATGTGAAGCAGTAGGCCTGAAGGCATCGCGAACGCGAGGCTTTGGTAGTGAACGCGAAGAAGGGAAACTGTGCTGGGAAGAATGTTTTAAAAAGCAGGATTTAGCCCATTTCACTCATTTCTCTCATGGTTTGGACAATTTTAGAGATGCTTCAAGGGGAGATTTTCATCATCCATGTCAAGGTAAATGATTCCCACCTATGGCAAGTTAAATACTTGGATTATATATAGATTTTAACATGGAAATTCATGGAAAATTAAAACCTAGAAATCGGTATTTTTGGATTTTGACTACGAATTTGGGCATGGAATTGAGAATAAATCATATATTTGAGTTCATAATGTTATGGGTAATATTTATCTTCGATAATTTTCGGAATCCGGGCATGTGGGCCCGAGGGTTGCTTTATTGGCTTTTCGAACGGAGTTGGAAATTTGTCTAAATTGATTTTTTATGAGTATTAGAGTATATTTTTATTGGTTTGCATATTTTTTGACTAGTTTTGGAGCGACGGGCATTGGTTTGAGGTGATACATAGCTTTGGAGCTGGTTATCAAATTTCGGAGCGAGGTAAGTCTCACGTCTAACTCTGTGAGGGGAAAATTACCACTAGGTGTTGTGTATTGATGTTTGCTACTTGTTGTGGGGGATACGTACGCGCGAGGTGACGAGAGCCCGTACGTAGCTACATTCATGTTATTGTCCGGGTAGGCTTAGGTTCACATCATGCTATAGTTGTACTATTTGAGCAGTCTCTCGCCTATTAAATTCCTCTGTTTTACATTACTACTAGAGACCAGACTTGCTATTATAGAGACTTCACGAGTTTATATCAGTCACCGAATAATTTTACTCCTCTTACGACATGTGTTCGTGATATATATGTTTCATTGAAAGGTTTTATTAAAGAAATTACAACTCACACGTTTATTCGTGAGTGGGGTCAAGGACCCGTCAAATCCTCTTATTCTAATTGGATTGGGTCGTTAGCCCTGGCATGATTATGTACTTCTTATTCTAATGAGATCAGGTCGTTCGCCTCGGCAGGACTATGTACTTCTTATTCTAATGGGATCATGATGTTCACCTCGACAGGATTTATGTACCACACTTTCATGGGAGCGGGCCGTTCGCCTCGGCAGTGCACAATTTATTATTTATGTTGGATCGGGTCGTACGCCTCGCTGTTTCTATAAAAAATATCCTCATGGAATCGTGCGTAATATTTGGCAAGAAGCCAAAGTATCTGTGAGTCTTTCCCTGATTCGAATTATAATAACCTATTTGGTGAGGTCCATTATACATATATATATATATACATACATATATTGGGCCGTACGCCTCGCTGTTTCATATTTGTTCACCTCCTTACTGTACCTGATATTATTGGACCATTAGTGAGTGTCGATATCGACCCCTCGTCACTACACCCAGAGTTAGGCTAGATACTTACTGGGTACACGTGGATTTACGTACTCATACTACACTTGCTACAAATTTTTGTGCATGTACTTTTATGTCCGGTGGTCCTTCGGGCACGGAGGCACGGATGACGCTGGGACTTGCCGCGAGCTGCATTTCGGGTTACGATCCGCAGCCAGCAGAGTCTCCTCCATGGTTATTTGTATTTTTCCTGTCTAATTTGTATTACGGACAGATGTAGTATTTTATTTTACTTCATAGATGATACTCATGCTCTTGTGACACCGAATTTTGGGGGTACTTATGAGTTGTTCAGTTTTGTAATTGGGAAAATATTATCATTTATTCTGTAAATTTTATTTTTGATTATTTAATTGAAGGAAAATTTTGATTTCAAAATACTAGAATGAATAATCAAGTTAATCAACTATTGTTGGCTTGCCTGGCAACGGTGTTAGACACCATCACGACCATTAATAGATTTTGGGTCGTGACAATATGGTATCAGTGCGTTAGGTTCACATAGGTCTCACGAGTCATGAGCAAGTCTAGTAGAGTCTTGCGGATCGGAATGGAGACGTCTGTACTTATCTCCCAGAGGCTACAGGACTGTCAGGAGCACTTCCCTTCTTGATTCCTCATCGTGCGATTTGATTCCTTTGAGGATTATGCCTTCATTTCTTTTCTATTCAATCTTATGCGACGTGGAGCGCTTGTTATCAATTGGGAATCAATGAATTTTAATGGTACTGCATAGGTGGTGCAGGATGTTTCTCCCTGCGTATTCGATTGGGTTAATATCGTCGCCTTGCAGAAGGATGTTCTGTCATTTCAGCTCAGTAGCTGTATTTCTGATGGTTGTGGGGCTATGCACTAATTGCTATGATGTTCATGAGTTGTTATCGCACAGTATTAAAGTAATGGTAGGGTGCTTGTTTATGTGTCGAGGCAGTGAATGACTTCAAAGGAGGTTTTTCTAAGTGCGTGATTCAGAGGTTCAACATTTTATTTTCAGTAGAGGAAAGGCAATCGGACTATGAATGTTCAGGTTTGGGATAATGGAGTAACGAGACTTGTTATTTTCTAGCGTGGTGGAATTCTTAATTGCGATGTGGTGTAATAGTCCTTGTTGAACACTTTAAGGCTCGCCGGTATTATGGCCTTCTTCAAAATCGCCTTTGGGGCAGCGTATTGTGAATGGTGTCAGGGAAGCGGTTGTCATAGATAGCGGAGGGTAGTGATTTAGGAATCGAAGGGGTAATTCTAATGTTGATGGCTCGAGAAGGATGATCTTCTAGGAGGCTTGGAGTTGGTGGCAATTTATTAGTTCAAGCGTTACAGAGATAGATTCGGATTTGAGGCAACAATTGGGCAGCGAAGGACGAGGGAGGTCATGTGGGAGGCATTTTATGGTGGTTGAATTGCTAGAAGGTCAAGTAGGAAAAGCAGAAGTCGAGGAGTTGCTTAAAGGAGAGGGTTTAACCAAAGTGGGAGAGTGGCAGAGTAACATATGGGTTCTATGGTAGGATGGCCACATGCCTTGAGGAAAGTTTGGAGCCATTTGGAAATTCATTGTGGGTAGAGACTATGTCCACGGATTTTATTTGGATGCAACATGACTTCGAGCTTGGGATGCATTGTTGGACTTTTAGCTGATATCAATGGGGAAGAAGGAATCTCGGTGGGTCCCAAGGTTATGTAATTGTAGCTTCAAGCTAAGTGGGAGAGCCCACCATCTATGATTGGATTGTGTGGTTGTCTACTTGTGCGGTTTCTGGTTATCAGTGTATTGGTGGGTTATTACGAGTAAGGAAAGAAAACATCAGTGGTAATTTGAGCAAAAGGATTTGAGGAATGTGTGCTATATTTGGCCTTATCAGTTCATGTTCAGGTTTTGGGAAGACTCAGAGCCTATGCTTCGTGTGGATGTGATGTACAAGGAAAGGAATTCAGCCGGTTACTTTTTTGAGAAGGTGTTCATGTGCTAGCAGGGCCTTGGGGTTTGATTGCATTTGGGAACAAGTCAGAGTGGGTGACTCTCAACAATGGTCCTAGTAGGTTCAAAATTTAAGTGCGGTGCCTAAGGATTTCTAGTCTGTGGTATGGTCAAGTATAGAGCTTTTGCAGTGGATTATGAAAGGGGCTTGGAGTGTTCTATGTTATCATCGGTCTGCGGTGTAGCACTAGAGGAATGGGAGATAATAACTTCGTCTTCATAAAGGAAATATCAGAATGGGTGTACCAGTTGAAGATGCGAATGTGCGCACAAGGAGGGTATGAGATGGTTTGTGGGTTTTGAGACAACGTGGTCCCGTGAAATCGGATCTTTCTGGATGAGTGCGAATTGGGTTCGTTATGTTTTAAATGTAGCTATTATTATTATTCCTAAGGCAAGTCCGGAGTAAATTAGAAAAAGTCGGATCAGTCAGTAATGGCATGACGGTGGCACTGATCAGTTCCTTCAGCGTGTTGAGTTATGTATGTGATTTGTGGCAGTGCGCGCGAGGCTTGACGGCTGCCGTAATTGATTTATTTGGAGGCATTCGATTATTAAGGCATGTTATGTATAGATGGATCCCGGAAGAGTTATGGTGGTTTAGACCACAACTTGAGGTTTGTATTTTCTGCGGTTATGGGAATTTAGTCGCGTGTTGCAATGGTCCTCCTGAAATGAGTTAAGTGAAAGGTTTCTATATGATGAAGTGTTTATTCTATTAGTGGTTCAGGAGTTATGATAAAATTCTTGTACTCTCGTGTAGTGGCATGTTAAGTGCAGTGAGCGGCAGGGGAATTGGAAGCTGATGATCAAGGTTACAGTTTGGTGTCGACAAGAATTTCAAGAGCTCGGATGAGCAGGAAGGGATTCAGATGGTTAGAGTAAGCTGGTATTGTCTTTAGCGTCACCCGAGATTGGTGTTATGTGTAAGAGGCTTTACCTACTGATCGTGAATTCCTGATTTGCTTTACAACATTAGTGTGGCCAGTGGTATGGACATGGAGACTTGTTACCTGGTGCGAAAGGTCATGGGAGTGTATCCCATGGGAAGATTGTATAAGTGTGACATGTAGTCACTTGATTGATTAAAGATTTAAAACCAAGTATGGAGATTGTGGTACTATCGCTAATGTGAGAATTTATGTCTGAAGGGCGCTCGGTTCATTTGGTTGTGGACCATGGAAGTCTGTTCCGGATTTGACGGTTGTTCTTGTGTGTCATGGGAAAAAGGGTTATTGTGGGTCCTTGAAAGGTTATTAGCCCAGTGCGGTACGATCAGAATCGACTTGAGGTCCGTGGATGGATCAAAATGTGAATGTGGGCTCTATATCAGGCCGGATGTGTTCATTTCAGCATAGCGTTGTTTTCGGAGGGGTCTTCGGGCCTTGGATGTTATTTCTGTTGTCGGCCCTTCCGTGTAGTCTTTATTGTGCCATGTGGGTTGTGAGGCGGTTTGATTATTCGCACTCGTATTGAGATCCCGTATAGTTTGTGGTGTTATATGAGCAGGATGGCTCTCGAG
Organism: Nicotiana tomentosiformis; assembly: GCF_000390325.3. Lineage (NCBI taxonomy): Eukaryota > Viridiplantae > Streptophyta > Magnoliopsida > Solanales > Solanaceae > Nicotiana > Nicotiana tomentosiformis. Next base: position 13,290,814 of record NC_090812.1, on the reverse strand, counting down.
ATGCAAGTCATTTATTGCACCTTAGTTGTGCTTGAGTTTTATAGTGTATGACGCTACCCGTCTCCCCAGGATTTGTATTATGCACTTGGCGTGCCATGGTTGATATTCAGGCATTTCGTGAGTATAAGCGTTACGGATTGATGTGTGTTTTATTTAGATTATTATGTGTGGATCAGGTGGCATGCCGCCACGGGTATATGGTTTGATCGGGTGGCACGCCGCCACGGATATGTTGTTTGAATCGGGTGGCACGCTGCCACGGGTATCATGGTTGGATCGGGTTGCACGCCGCAACGGTATCATATGTGGATCGGGTTGCACGCCGCAACAGTCTGACATTGAGTATAGTTTCTCATATCTATTATTGTGTGTTTTGCTTCTCATTTCCTGAGGAAGGTTCATAACATATTTTCAATTGTTTAAATTAGTTACGTGGGTTGAGTAGATCTTTCCAGAGTTCATTTCCTTATGTATCACATTCGAGTTTGTATCTTTTTGGCACATTGTGGCATCATATGAGACTTTTGGCAGTGTCTGAGGTAGCTTATTGCCTGAGCAGCTTGTACTGGGTGAGATGAGATTATTGGACCTGGGATCAATGCGATCAGATTTATAGGAGGCATATTAAAGAGTAAATATTGATATTCAGTCCAGAATGAGGTAATGGTTCTTATCGGGAGGAGAGACTCCATGAGTTGTGATTCGGCATGTGGTTATGAGTTTCTACACATCTCTTCTGTTGTGGCAGTATTGCGAGATCTGAAACGGGACTTATATGCTTCATGAGATGTGTTGTGGGAATCAGATTCGTGGGATTTCGGTTATTATTGTCAGGGGAAGTCATTATGGTCTTGTGAATAATGCGGTGCATGGTGTGAATTCGGTAAGAGTATACAATAAGGTATTGGTACATCGTGTAGTGATGGATACGGTGTTCGTATGTTGGGAACAGACCTGGTAGAGAATTTCAGATGTTGGAATTTGGCTCTAAGGCTAACTTAACTGAATAAAAGGGAGGATTTTCAGGTTTGCTCGAGCTAATGTTCTCAACTGGGTTGTGGTAGCACGGGTAGGTGCACGAGGTGTTACACAATGATTTCGGACAACTCCAAAGCAGTTCTTAGCACGTTCGAGGATGAAAGTATGTTTAAGTGGGAGAGAATGTAACGACCCGACCGGTCATTTTGAGCTCTAGCGTGTCGTTCGGCGGTTTGAGACCTTGAGTAATTTCACTTCAGGTATTATGACTTGCACGTATGGTCGGAATTGAATTTCGGGAAGTTCGGAGTTAGTTTGGGAAGAAAATTCTAATTTTGAAAGTTTTAAGTTGGAAGAATTGACTAAGGTTTGATTTTTGAATAAATGGCTTCAGAATCGGGATTGGAAGGTTCGAACAGCTTCGTATGATGATTTTGGACTTGGGCGTATGTCAGGATCGAGTTTCAGATGATCCGGGAGCATTTCGGAGGATTCGCGTTTGTGGAAGTTGGCATTTTGGAAGGATTTCATAAATTTGGGTTGGAGTGCATTTCAATGCTATCGATGTCCGTTTGGGATTTTGAGTCTCGGAATAGCTCCGTATGGTGATTCTGGTATTGGGAGCGCGTCTGGATGTGGATTTGGAGGTCCGTAGGTCATTTCGGGGTCATTTGGCGAAAGTTAGAAATTTGAAGGTTTTTGAGAAGTTTGTCTGGGAGTGGAATTTTTGATATTGGGGTCGGATTCCGATTCCGGAAGTTGGAGTAGGTCCGTAATGTCGAATGTGACTTGTGCGCAAAATTTGAGGTCAATCAGATATGATTTGATAGATTTCGGCATTGATTATAGAAGTTTGAAGTTCTAAAGTTCATTAAGCTTGAAGTGGAGTGCGATTCATGATTTCGATGTTGTTTGATATGATTTGAGGCCTCGAACAGGTCCGTGTTATGTTATGGGACTGGGTTGTATGATTGGATGGGGTCCCGGGGGCCTCGGGTGTGTTTCGGGATGGTATCGAGTCAAGTCGAGCTGTTTTGGAATTGTTGTTGCTGGTTCTGGTTTTGTCCTTCGTGAACGCGAAGGGAGTCCCGCGTTCGCGAAGAGGAATTTTGGGGCTGTTGGGAACTGGCCTTCGCAAACGCGAAGCTTCAACTGTGAACGCGAAGCAGTAGGGCTTGAAGGCAGCGCGAACGCAAGGCTTTGGTCGCGAACGCGAAGAAGGGGCGACTGTGCTGGGAAGAATGTTTTAAAAAGCGGGATTTAGCCCATTTCACTCATTTCTCTCTTGGTTTGGACAATTTTGGAGAGGCTTCTAGGGGAGATTTTCATCATCCATGTCAAGGTAAGTAAGTGATTCCCACCTATTGCAAGTTAAATACTTGGATTATATATAGATTTTGACATGGAAATTCATGGAAAAATTGTGGAAAAATTTGGAGTTTTGGTAGAAAACCTAGAAATTGGTTTTGGATTTTGACCACGAATTTGGGCATGGAATTGAGAATAAATCATATATTTGAGTTCATAATGTTATGGGTAATGTTTATCTTCAAAAAATTTCGGAATCTAGGCACGTGGGCCCGAGGTTCGCTTTATCGGCTTTTCAAGCGTAGTTGGGAATTTGTCTAAATTGATTTGTTATGAGTATTAGAGTATATTATTATTGGTTTGCATATTGTTTGACTAGTTTTGGAGCGACGGGTATCGGTTTGAGGTGTTAGAGGGTTTTGGAGCCGATTATGAAATTTCGGAGTGAGGTAAGTCTTCTGTCTAACTCTGTGAGGAGGAAATTACCCGTAGGTGTTGTATATTGATGCGTGCTACTTGTTGTGGGAGCTACATACGCATGAGGTGACGAGATCCCGTACGTAGCTACATTCATGTTATTGTCCGAGTAGGCTTAGGTTCACATCATGCTATAGCTGTACTATTTGAGCAGTCTCTCGCCTATTAAATTCCTCTGTTTTACATTACTACTTGAGACCAGACTTGCTATTGTAGAGACTTCACGAGTTCATGATCAGTCACCGAATAATTTTACCCCTCTTATGAAATCTGTGATATATATGTTTCATTGAAAGGTTTTGTTAAAGAAATTATAACTCACACGTTTATTCGTGAGTGGGATCAAGGACCCGTCAAATTCTCTTATTCTAATTGGATCGGGCCATTCGCCTCGGCAAGATTATGTACTTCTTATTCTAATGGGATAGGGTTGTTCGCCTCGACAGGACTATGTACTTCTTATTCTAATGGGATCGGGTCGTTCACCTCGGCAGGATTTATGTACCACACTCTCATAGGAGCGGGCTGTTTGCCCCGACAGTTTAATAGATACATCTATGGTTCGTGCCGTTCGACCCTCGGCAGTGTACAGTTTATTTTTTATATTGATCGGGCCGTATGCCTCACCATTTCTATAAGAAAATCCTCATGGAATCGTGCGTAATATTTGGCAAGAAGCCAAAGTATCTGTGAGTCTTTCCCTGATTCGAATTATAACAACCTATTTGGTGAGGTCCATTATACATATATATATGTGTTCCGGTTGAGGAGGAATTGCTAATTAAGAGCTTGAGTTTATTGTAAGGAGGATAATTGCACCACAGATTTACAGTTGTTATTTCATTTATTTACTTTGCCTCATATTTGTTCAACTCCTTACTGTACCTAATATTATTAGACCACTAGTGAGTGTCGATGTCTGCCCCTCGTCACTACACCTCCGGGGTTAGGCTAGATAGTTACTGGGTACACGTGGATTTACGTACTCATACTACACTTGCTGCACATTTTTGTGCGTGTACTTTTATGTCCGGTGGTCCTTCGGGCACGGAGGCACGGATGATGCGGGGACTTGCCGTGAGCTGCATGTTAGATTACGATCCGCAGCAAGCAGAGTCTCCTCCAAGGTTATTTGTATTTTTCCTGTCTAATTTGTATTCCGGACAGATGCTGTATTTTATTTTACTTCCTAGATAATGCGCATGCACTTGTGACACCGGGTTTTGGGGGTACTTATGAGTTGTTCAGTATTGTAATTGGAAAAACATTATCATTTACTCTATAAATTTTATTTTTGATTATTTAATTGAAGAAAAATTTTGATTTCAAAATAGTAGAATGAATAATAGAGTTAATCAACTATTGTTGGCTTGCCTGGCAGCGGTGTTAGGCGACATCACGACCTTTAATGGATTTTGAGTCGTGACAACAGTGGTTGATCAAAATCCTTTAAGAGCCTATACAATTGTTTTGCTTCAGGATTTGGTTCCTCCTCAACAAAATCATAACCACCAGTTTCCATATTATCTCTATCAAAATTGGGGTATAAATCTCTTAAAATCCCATGGATTTCATCTTCACCATCACTATCTTCAATGTCAACATCATCTGCAAGTTCAGAATCTGACTGTGGCTCACCTAACCTCTCCCCATGGTGATACCATAGAGTATAATTTTGGATTATTCCATATACTATTAAATATGACTTAACCAGCTCACGTGTTCCCGAATATGCATTACCATATTTGACGTACGGATACCGTATTTATGTGTTTCTCCTAGTCTTGTAAAAGCATAATCCAAGAATATCTCCACCCCGAGTTTGTAAGCATCATCAAGTCGATCATGAATAAGTTGCATCCATTGTTTGTCAGGTGCCATAATCTAGTACATGCATAATATATATACAAAAAATTATATTAAGAAAATAATGCAAAGGGAGCAAAAAGTAAATGGAATGACATTCGTTAATTATTTAGAAGATTAATTAAGAATTTGTGAATATTCATATAGTTTTATTAATTAATTTAATAGATCAATTAAGAATATATGAATACATCAGATTGTCAAATAAGTTATGTGCAATATAACATGACTTGCACTATTTGGAGTTTATGCAAATATTGGCTTAGTGTTTCATATTTTTTGTTTTTCTTGCACCAATTCTAACATAACTGATAATGTTCTTGCCATGATTAGATACATTAGTAACATAGTTAACTTTTTCTTTTTCCCTAGTTAGAAAGTCTTTCTTTTTGTCATTAATAGCTTAAAACTAGCAATACTTTCAGAAGTTTCATTTTTAAAATAAAGATGAAAATTCATTTGTCACCTACTAATTCTTAAATGTTTAATTACTTTTGCAAGATATGAAGCCTCACTTTTGAGATAAACACAGAGCTCCCTCAATGATATTTGATGCCTATTATGTAATAAAGATCTTTATTGCCTATTGAGTAGTAACCTGATAAAGACATATTTGACTTCCATAAAGCTTCATGATTTTTTAATGTTCTGCTTTTTTATTTGGGTTATTCAGGAAGCTAGTCGATAAAATTATAGCTATAGGGTACTGTGTGTTATTCCTTATTTCTTCTAATTTAAAAACTTTTAGGTATTGCCAATAAGTGCAGAAATAGCAAAAAAATAAAGCAGACCAATCTTTTTTCAAAGTACCACAATGGTGTCTCAAACATCCAAGTACACTAGCACAACCCAAACTGTCACGACCCAAAATTCGTTAAAGGTCGTGATGACGTCGGATATCATTGTCAGGCAAGCCAACACTAAATAGTTAATTAAATTCTCATTTTAATATTTTTAAAATCGTAAATTTACTTCAATTTATCTAGTAAAAGATGAATTTACAGAATAATAACAATGTTTTTCAATTTCAATATTGAACATCCCATAATCATCCCAGAACCCGGTGTCACAAGTACGTGAGCATTTTTTATGAATTTAAAATAAAATATAATAACTGTCCGGAATACAAATTTGGACAGGAAAGAAAATACAATACTCTGAAGGAGACTCTGCTGGCTGCGGGTCGTACATAAGATATAGCTCACCTAAGTCTCCGTAATAACCGCGCCTCTGCGCCTACAAGGCCACTAGTCATATATGTACCTGCACAAAACGAGCAACAAGTATAGTATGAGTACGTAAATCAATGCGTACCCAGTAAGTATCTCGCCTAACCTCGAAAAAGTAGTGACGAGGGGTCGACTTCGACACTTACTGTGGCCATCAATAATATAGTTAGTCGTGGATTTATTACAAACGGCAGTAAACTCAAGAAAATCATAAATCAAGTAAACAATTCCTTTGTTAATAAGAGGTTTCCAAATTAACATTTCATCATTTATCAATTTATCTCAGACCAGGGAGGCAATATTAATATTTATAAATTTCAAGGCAAGCAATACAAGCATGCGCAAATCATGCCGAGGTCGTACGGTCCGATCCATTAAATATTTAAATCATGCACTGCCAGAGGGTCGAATGGCGCGAACCATAGATGCATCTATTTAATCTGCCGAGACGAACGACCCACTCCCATGAGAGTAGTAGAAAATACCCCGCTCGCAAATCATACGTGCGACGCGGTCAAACATAAATTTAACATTAAAATCATATCTCTTTCTTGATTCTTTTCAAAATAAGGGAAATTTAGCTTGTAGCTTTTAATGGAAATTACCCCGCTCGCGAAACGTACATACGGCGCGGTTACACATAGATTTCTTCAGCTATTATATTATTCCTCAATTCTTTTCGAAATTACGAAGTTCAAATGAAACCTTTTAAATCTTAAGTTCTTCAATTTCAACTCCTTTCAAAACATTTAATAAGCAAACTCAACCTCGCTCCCTCTCAAAGCAAACAATAAACATAAATCAATAACAATATCAACAAAGCATGATATGAGCCTAAAACTACCCGAACGTAGGCATAGCTAGTAGCTACGTACGGACTCTCGTCACCTCGTGCGTACGTGGCCCCCACAATTAGAAGCATACAATAATTTAGTTCACCTATGGGGTTAATTCCCCCTTACAAGGTTAGAAAGGAGATTTACCTCACTCCGTAATTCCATAACCGGCTTTCGAGCCCTTCAAACAACTCGAATCGATGCACAACACTCCAAAACTAGCCAATAATTATGCAAACCCATTAATATACACTCGAATACTCATTATAATCCAATTTATAGCAATTTCTAACCCTGATTGAAAAGTCGATAAAAACCTCCCTCGGGCCCACTGTCACGCCCCAACCTCGGGGAGCACGACCGACGCTCAACCGAGTGAACCCGATCGAGCAAGCCTATTAAACCTTTCATACCCGACTCATTCATAACCCAAAAAGGGATTGCATCACCATTTGTAAAACCGGGGAGAGATCAGTTATATAAATATATAAACGTTGCTAGTTCCTTTTCCTTATATACATTAAGCCATAGTTGAGTTTCCAAAATACAAATCGGTCCAACGACCGCCCCAAAATACATACATGACCCACAAAAATGTCTACGGAGCCTCTAAGGATACAAAAAAGCAACATGACTATGCCGGCAACAAAGCCCCGGCTATACCTCAAAATATGAAAACTTATACAAAAGAAGGACTACATATCTCCTGGGAGAAAGGGGGCTCACCAAGACTGCTGTGAGGAGAGAAAGAGAGCACCACTCTCTGCGATCGGCACTATCTTCGATGAAACCACCTACATCCATTCAAAGATATAGCGCCCCCGGCAAAAAGGACGTTAGTACTGTCGAATAGTACTAGTATGTTAGGCAAACACCAATCTTAGTAGAATGAATAGTGAAACAAAGAGAAGGTAGTCATAATAATCAATAAGTACTTCATAGAAATACAAAGAAAACACCGAGTAAGGATTACATAGTTTCCAATTCAATCTTTCCATCTTCTTAGATTAATAATCTTTAGTGCCAAAGCCACAACTCACAATGCCATCGTGGTTTTACACGGAGTCCGGTCTCGGCCCGACCGGCTAAGCTATCTCAAGTGAGACATATCCATATCCACAATGTAATTCAATAATTCCAATACAAATGCCACCATGTGTACAGCATGGCGTCCGATCTCGGCTCGATCGGCTAAGCCATCTCACTTGAGACATAACCTCTTTCAACTGTCCACTCAATTCACATTTCTTTTCCATCTCCATTACATGGCATAAACAACCTCATTTATTAAGTAGTTCTTGGCACTTGCGCACATTTTACAATTCAAATCTTTAAGGATATCATCAATGAATACTATCACAAAGGAGTCGAGGAACGACTTGAAGACTCGATTCATAAGATCCATGAAATCTGTCGGGGCATTTGTTAGCCCGAAAGACATTACGAAAAATTCAAAGTGCCCATACCGAGTTCTGAAAGCTGTTTTCGAAATATCCTGCTCCCTTACCTTCAATTGATGGTACCCAGACCGCAAATCAATTTTGGAGAATAACTTAGCACCTTGTAATTGATCAAACAAATCATCTATTCTAGGCAATGGGTATTTGCTTTTGAGTGTGACTTTGTTGAGTTGCCGGTAATCAATACACATCCGCAGCGATCCATCTTTCTTCCTGACAAAGAGAACCGGTGTGCCCCAAGGCGACACACTCGGTCGGATGAAACCTTTCTCTATCAAATCCCTTAGTTGTTCCTTTAGCTATTTTAATTCTGCCGGCACCATTCTATAAGGTGGAATAGATATAGGTTGCGTGCCCGGCATCACATCAATCCCAAAATCAATCTCCCTGTCTGGAGGAATTCCAGGGAGCTCATCCGGAAATACATCGGGGAATTCATTCACAATTGGTACAGATTCAAGGGTAGGCACCTCAGCAGTGGTGTCCGTAACTCGGACCAAATGGTAAATATACCCCTTCCTGATCATCTTTGTGGCCTTAAGGTAAGAAATAAACCTACCTTTTGGCATAACATTATTCCTCTCCCACTCAATAGCTGGCTCGTTAGGAAACTCAAGCCTCATGATTCTGGCTCGGCGATCGAGTTTGGCAAAACATGAATAAAGCCAATCCATTCCCATTATTACATCAAAATCGATCATCCCTAGTTCAATAAGATCGGCCATGGTATCCCGACCATGCACCGTGACAACACAATCTCTATAAACCAGCGCGGCCATAATAAACTCGCCAATTGGGGTAGATATAGAGAACGGCTCATGAAGTTGTTCCGGTTCTACCCCGAAGCTCGTAGCAACATAAGGAGTAACATAAGACAAAGAAGATCTGGGATCAATAAGGGCATACACATCATGAGATAGAACGGTCAATATACCTGTGACGACATCTGGGGAAGCCTCCGCACTCTGTCGACCACCCATAGCATAGAATCGGCTGGGTCCTCCCGAACTCTGTGCACCACCCCTAGCTGTACCACGCCCTGCGGGTGCTGAAGATCCTCGAGCTGGAGGGTGTGCTGAAGATGTGGCAGCTGTAGGCTGGATGACTGAGCTGTGCCCCTGCCTGCACCCTGACAGGATGCATGACACTCCCTCTGAATATGGCCTCTCATTCCGCATCTTTAACATACTGGCATGTCCAGGTAGCAGACTCCTGAATGTATCCCCCCACACTTAGGGCATGGGGCCCTCTGCTGCTGCTAGAATCTCCCCCCTGATCGGCCCTGATGGTGGGACCCCCTGCTGCCCTGACCGAGATCATATAAACAGCATACTTCGACAGGCGCACGAACTCCATGTGATACTCCCACACATTCCTACTACCCTGTTTAAGGGTCTCAAACTTCACAGCATGGTCTGCCTTAGTCTCGGCAGGCAAGAAATGGTCTATGAAGGCATCCGCGAACTCACTCCATCTCGCTGGAGGGCTCCCCTCCTCACAGGAATCTTCCCACATTTCAAACCAGGAATATGCCACCCCTTTCAGACGATAAGAGGCCAACTCTACCCCCTCTACTTCAGTAGCATGCATAACTCGGAGAGTCTTATGCATCTCATCAATGAAATCCTGAGGGTCTGCCCCGGGATCAGTACCTGTGAACACTGGAGGGTCTAACTGTAGGAACCTGTTTACCCTGAAACTAGAAGAATCCTCTTGCGAGCTAAATAGGGTGGGTGCAACATTTGACCTCTGGGCCTGAGAAGCTACTAACTGAGTCAGCATCTGAATAGCTCCCCTAAGATCCCCATCAGAAATACCGGGACCTGGAGCTGGGGCTGGAGGTGGAACAGGTATATCGGCAGGAGGGATTGTGGCACCCTCCGCGTGTGTAGGAACTGCGGCAGTATGTTCTGGAATAGATGAATCAGGCAGTGTGATAGAAGGGGGACTATCCTCACCCACATTATCAAGTAAGGGATCAACAACCACTCTTGGGGTGGTATTGGCTTCTTGGCTAATTCTCGCTCTCTTCTTAGGTGTCGTTTACTAAAAGTTAGAACAATGCACGAGTTAGGGGAAAACAACCTCACGTTCCGCTCTATCGCACGATATAGAACAACAATGAAGGGTATCATTCTTAAATTTCCAAGTAGCCCCCTAATTATAGACGTGGTCGACAACACACCGATAAGAAGGGCCCTACTAGACACGGCTCCAAGACATCTTAAGACACTTTAAAACCTTAGGCTCTGATACCAAGTTTTTCACGCCCCAACCTCGGAGAGCGCGACCGGCGCTCAACCGAGTGAACCCGGTCGAGAAAGCCTATTAAACCTTTCCTACCCGACTCATTCATAACCCAAAAAGGGATCGCATCACCATTTGTAAAATCGGGGAGAGATCAGTTATATAAATATATAAACGTTGCTAGTTCATTTTCCTTATATACATTATGCCATAGTTGAGTTACCAAAATACAACTCGGTCCAACGATCGCCCCAACATACATACATGACCCACAAAAACGTCTACGGAGCCTCTAAGGATACAAAAGAGCAACATGACAATGCCGACAACAAGGCCCCGGCTATACCTCAAAATATAAAAACTTATACAAAAGAAGGACTACATGACCCCTAGGAGAAAGGGGGCTCACAAAGACTGCTGTGAGGAGAGAAAGAGAGCACCACTATCTGTGATTGGCACTATCTGCGATGAAACCACCTACATCCAATCAAAGATGTAGCGCCCCTGGCAAAAGGGACGTTAGTACTGTCGAATAATACTAGTATGTAAGGCAAACACCAATCTTAGTAGAATGAACAGTGAAACAAAGAGAAGGCAGTCATAATAATCAATAAGTACTTCATACAAATACAAAGAAAACACCGAGTAAGGATTACATAATTTCCAATTCAATCTTTTCATCTTCTTAGATTAATAATCTTTAGTGCCAAAGCCACAACTCACAATGCCACCGTGTTTTTACACGGAGTCCGGTCTCAGCCCGACCGGCTAAGCTATCTCAAGTGAGACATATCCATATCCACAATGTAATTCAATAATTCCAATACAAATGCCACCATGTGTACAGCATGGCGTCCGATCTCGGTCCGATCGGCTTATCCATCTCACTTGAGACATAACCTCTTTCAACTGTCCACTCAATTTACATTTCTTTCCCATCTCCATTACATGGCACAAACAACCTTATTTATTAAGTAGTTCTTGGCACTTGGGAACATTTTACAATTCAAATCTTTCCTTTTTTTTTTGTTCGAATAACATCATCATTCATATCAATAAGTACCATCACATATTTTTTGTTCGAATAACATCATCATTCATGTCGATAAGTACCATCACATAAGGCATTTCACACATAAGGGAAGGAGCTTGGAAAATTATAATTACGTTCTCAAATAGCATGATGACATAGTAACCATCTAAAACAATTAGGGAACATGAATCTTTCGATCAAACACACTAAGGCAAACGATTCTAGTATAATCAAGTTGGAACTTACACCAATTATTCGTACACCAGGAGTTTGATTCTAAGAAGAAGAGAGTTAACCATACATACCTCAATTTCGCTTCTTTGGACTCTACAATAATTCGGAACCCTTAGCAACCTCAATCTATATTAGCAATATACAAATTGAACCCAGAATTAGGAAAACGTTCATGGCTCTAACTCACTTTATTTCCCCACACTCTTTATCACACATGCATGCAAGATAAACCACCCTCATACTCATGAAGTAATACCCTAGTACCCTATTATAGCTATGTTTGAAATTTAGAGCTGGGGTGATGAAGCCTTACCTTTTAGGGTGAAGAATTTTGGTGCTCTACTTGAATATTTCCAAGGCTTTTAGTGATGATTGAAGATCAATTTGATGAAAACTTAGGCCCTCCCTCTTGAACTTAGGCCCTCCCTCTTGAACCCTCTCTCTCTCACTCTAGAAGTATCAGAAAATGAGCTCAAAATAGACCTAAAGGGTGTTTTAACGAAATAGGAGTCGGGTTTTAAATTAAGAAAAATGGTGCCCCGACACAGGTCTACGGTCGCATATGCGACCGCATAATGGTTATGCGGTCCGCAAAGTGACCGCAGAAATGGACCTCAAGGGCCTAAACTTTCGGCTCAGGTATGCGACCAGTATGCGGTCCGCATACTTGTTCTGCGGTCGCATAATGCACCACAGAACTCCCTCCGCAGAAACCCAATAGGAATTATGCGATCGATATGCGATCGCATAATCGACCGCAAAACTGACCTCAAATTGGCCAAACTTACTGCTTCACTCTGCGGCCATTATGCGGTTCGCAGAGTGATTATGCGGCCGCATAATAATTAGCCGCAGAAATGCGTTCTTCTGCGAAACATTTTCCTCTCAGTCCGTAGGGTACTGTTCAATCCAAAAAGTCCGAACCACGGCTCGCATGCTCGCCGCGAAGAATTTCTACTATAGTAGCGCAGGAATCTATCTTGATACCACGAAACTCCGAGTATTTTGGTTAAACGTTTTACGGGTCCTTACACCCACGTGCCCGGATTCCAAAAATTATTTGAAGATAATCATTACCCATAACCTTATGAACTCAAATATATGATTTATTCCCAATTCCATGCCCAAATTCGTGGTCAAAATCCAAAAATACCAAATTCTAGGTCTTCTACCAAAAACCCCACAATTTATACTAATTTCCATGTTTAAATCCTTATACAAACCATGTATTTAATTTATAATAAGTGGGATTCACTTACCTTGGCATTGATGACGAAGAATGAGCTCCCAACGCGCTCCAAGACCGGCTCTCATGGAGAAAATGAAGTGAAAATGAGCTAAGCCCTCGTTTTTAAAGAACACACTACCTAGCCCCGACGTTCGCACCTGCGGCCTCTTCGTCGCATCTGCAGTCTCGCAGGTGCGGCCAAAACCTCGCACTGCACATTCCCTCTGCCTAGCATGACTCCGCACATGCGCCCTCCTTCCGCATCTGCACCTCCACAGGTGCGAACATACCCTCGCACCTGCGCTCCCAGATTCTTCTCTCACCCTCGCACCTGCGACGCACCTCCGCATCTGCGACCTCACAGGTGCGGATAACCTTTCGCACATGCGGTCACCGCCCAGCTTCGCCCAAACCGCACCTGCGACCACTGGCTCGCACCTGCGGCCCTAATTGTGCAGGTGCAATCACACCAGATATCAGCTGCCTCATCTTTTCTTCTAAGTTCAATCTCGATCCGTTAACCATCTGGAATCCACCCGAGGCCCTCGGGACCTCAACCAATTATACCAACACGTCCCAAAACACATTATGAACTTAGTCGAGCCTTCAAATCACATCAAACAACGTTGAAATCATGAATCGCACCCCATTCCAAGCTTAATGAACTTTAGAATTCCAAACTTCTACATTCGATGCCGAAACCTATTAAATCACGTCTGATTGGCCTCAAATCTTGCACACAAGTCATCTTTGATATTACGGACCTACTCCAACTTACGGAATCAAATTCCGACCCCGATATCAAAAAGTTCACTACCGGTCAAACTTCTCAAAATTATCCAAATTTCTAACTTTCGCAAAATGACCCCAAAATGACCTACGGACCTCCAAATCAACTTCTGGTCGCGCTCCCAATACTGGAATCAACATACAAAGCTATTCTCAGACTCGGAATTCCAAATGAACTTCTATAACATTGAAATACATTTCAAATCAAATTTATGGAATTCTTCCAAAATGCTAACTTCCACAATAGGTGAACGCTCACGGGGTATCCAAATTCTGATCCGAACATACGCCCATGTCCGAAATCATCATACGAACCTGCTGGAACCTTCAAATCCCTATTCTGAGGCTGTTTACTCTAAAATCCAATCTTAGTCAATTCTTTCAACTTAAAGCTTTCGAAATGAGAATTTTCGTTCCAAATCAACTTTGAACTTTCGAAATTTCAATTCCAACCATGCGTACAAGTCATAATACCTGAAGTGAAGCTGCTCATGGCCTCAAACCGCCGAACGACGTGCTAGAGCTCAAAATGACCGATCGGGTCGTTACATTCTCTCCCACTTAAACATACGTTCGTCTTCGAATGTGCTAAGAACTGCTCTGGAGTTGTCTGAAATCACTGATTAACACCTCGTGCACCTACCCGTGCTACCACAACTCAGTTGAGCACACTGGCTCGAGCAAATCTGAAGATTCCCCTTGTTTTTAGTCAAACTCACCTTATAGCCAAATTCCAACATCCGGAATCTTCTGCCAGGCCTGTTTCCAGCGTACGATCACCGTATCAATCACCACACGATGTACCAAAACATGACTGCATACCTTTGCTGAATTCACACCATGCACCGCATAATTCACATGACCATAATAACTTCCTCTGATAACAATAGCCAAAATTCCACGAACCTGATGTCCACAACACACCTCATGCCACACACATGTCCTGCTCCAACTCTTGAAGTGCTTCCGCAGCGGAAAAAATGTGTAGAAATTTACCACTAACTGCCGAGTCAACCATTCATTGAGTTTCTCCCCTTGACAAGAACCATTACCTAATTCTGGACTGAATACCGATACTTACTCTTTAACTATGCCTCATACCGATCTGATCACACTAACCCCAGGTCCAATAATCATGTCTCTCCCAGTATAAGCTGCCCAGGCAATAATCCACCTCAGACTCTGGCAAAATCTCATACGATGCCATAATGTGCCGACAAACTACAAACTTGAATGTGATACATAAGGAAAATGAACTCTAGAAAGAACTACTCAACCCACGTAACTAATTAAACAACCGAAAAGGCGTTATGAACCTTCCCCAAAAATGAGAAACAAAACACACAAGAATAGATATAGGGAATTGTACTCCACATCACACTGTTGCGGCGCGCAACCCGATCCAAAATCGGCCACAAGCACGCTAAGTGCATAATACCATCCCTGGGGAGACAGATAGAGCCATATGCTACAAAACTCAAGCACAACTAAGGTGCGATATATGATCTGAATCTCGAGAGTCATCCCGCTCACATAACACTATCGCTACGCGGAACCTCAACGCATAGGAAATTTATCAAGCCGTTCGACAACTCACACGGCACGATATAGTATAACATGAAATAGACGACGACGAAATAACATCCAATGTCCGAATACTCCTCCATAAGGAGCACTATGCCGAAATGAACACATCCGGCCTGACATAGAGCCCATAGTCACTTTTAAATTCATCCACAAACCTCAAGCCGATTCTGATCGCACCGTACTAGGCTAATAACCTTTCAAGGATCCATAATAACTCTTTTTCCCATAACATACGAGAACAACCATCATAACCGGAACAAACTCCCACAGTCCACAACCAAATGAACCGAGAGCCCTCCAGGCATAAATTCCCAATTAGCGATATTACCACAATCTTCATACTTGGTTTCCATTATTCAATCAATCAAGTGAATACACGTCACACTTATACAATCTTCCCGTGGGATATGCTCACATGACCTTCCGTTCCAGATAATAAGTCTGTACATTCATACTACCAGCCACACCAATGCTGTAAAACAATTCAAGAATCTGCATTCAGTATGCAAAGTTTCTTCACGCCAGGCATCGATCTCAGGTGACGCCAAAGACAATACCAGCTTACTCTAACTATCTGAATCATTTCTCGCTCATCTGAGCTTGTGACATTCTTGTCAACACTGAATCTCAACCTTGATCATCAACTTCCAAATCCCATGCTAATCACTGCACTTAATCATGCCAATGCGCGAGAGCACCAAAAATTTCATCATAACTCCGGAACCACTAATAGGGTAAAATCTTTATCATATAGAAACATTTTACTTAGCTCATTTCAAGATAACCATTGCAACACGCAGCCAAATTCTTATGACCACAGAAAATACAAACCTTGAGTAGTGGTTTAAACCACCATAATCCTTCCGGGATCCGTCTACACATAACATGCCATAATGCTCGAATTCCCCTAAATAAAATCAATTACGGCGACCGTCAAACCTCGCACGTACCGCCACAAATCACATGCACAACTCAACACGCTGAAGGAGCTGATCATTGCCATCATCATGCCAATTCAACTATTGCTAACCAAACCTGACTTCTCCTAATTTACTCTGGATCTTCCTTAGAAATAACAACATCTCCTTTATCAATATAACGAACTCAATCTGCACTCATCCTGAGTGACCCCATTTCACGAGACCACATTATCTCAAAACCCACGAACCATTCCATACCCTCCTTGTGCGCATAATCGCGTCTTCAACTGATATACCCATTCTAGTGATTTTTCTATAAATCCAAAGTTACATGCTCCCCTTCCTCTCATGATACCCCGTAGAAATATAACATGGAACACTCCAAGCTCCTTTATCATAATCCACTGCAAAATCTTGATATTCAACCATACTATGGACTCGAAATCCTTAGACACCATACCTTAACTTTTGAATCTACTAGAACCATTATTGAGAGTCACCCACTCTGACTTGGTCCCAAATATAATCGACTCCAAGACTTTGCTAGCACATGAGCACCCTCTCAAAGAAGCACCTGGATGAATCATCTTCCTTGTAACTCACCTCTACACGAAGCATAAATCCTGAGTCTTCCCAAAGCTAGAGCATGAATCGATAAGGCCAACTATAGCACACATTCCTCAAATTGCTTGCTCAAATTACCACTGATGTTCTCTTTCCTTAGTCGTAATAACCCATCAATATGTCGATAACCAGAAATCTTACAGATAGATGACCATGCAACCCAACTGTGGGCGGTGGGACTCTCCCACTTAGCTTGAAGGTTCTATTGCATAAACCTAAAACCCACCAAGATTCTTCCTTCATCGACATGATCTAGCACAATCAACCCGCCAAATTCCTCGAAATTCTTTCTGTTAAACACTTCATGAATACTCTGAATGACTAGCCACATGCACATATTCAACCTCTTCCTGGATAGTCAGTAGAAATTCTCCGTAGGAGCTTCGTCAACACCATGCAATCACTAACCCGCTCACAGGAGATGACCCACCTGTGGAAACTACATACCGACATATTCCAACGTCGCTGCACTAGGTATAATTACTACGAAATCAGTAGATCATCCTGAGTCCGAGCTCATTCACCAGCTGCACCAGTTCATTCACTCCTCATGGACATCAACTAAAGGTGCGACAATATATTCCAATCCAAAGTCATGTGGTATCCTTCTTCATATCATACAACTCCTTTCTGTCACACCCAATCTTCCTCAATATAGCAGCCAATATTCCAAATTAAGCCCGTAGACCTAGTCACTGCCCACCATGAATCCCAAATCACTCTAAACTTTTCTCAAGGAGTGTAGTCATCCTATCACCGAACCCAGATTCTACCTTGCCACTCTCCCACTTTGGTCAAACCCTCTCCTTTAAGCAACTTAACCACCACAAGACACATCCCACATGTCCTTCCTCATCCTTCGCTACCCAGTTGTTGCCTTAAATCAAAATCTACCTCTGTAGCACTTGAACTGATAGATCGCTACCAACTTTAAACCCTTCCGGAAATCATCTTTCTCGAGCCATCAATACTGGGAATGCCGATTCGATCATGAACCACTGCACACTGTGACCTATGACAGCTGCTTTCTCGGCACCATTTATAATACTCTACCCCAAGGCGAATTGAAGGAAACCATAACACCGGCGAACTTATCACATTATAACCAATCAAGGACGATAACACCACATCACATGCAAAGATTCCATAATGCTCGAAAATATCGAGTCCCGCTACTCCATCAACCCAAATCTGAACATTCTTAGTTCGATTGCCTTTCCTCCGTCGGAAGTAAAATACTGAATCTTTGTATCATGCACTGAGTAAACCTCCTTTCAAGTCATTCACTACCACGACACATGGGCAAGTATCCTACCATCACATCAATACTATGCGATGACAACTCATGAGCATCATAGCAACTTGTGCATAGCCTCAAAGCTCTCAGAAGAACAGTTACTGAGCTGAAGTGACAGAATATCCTTCCACAAGGCGACGACAATTGCCCAATCAATTACGCAGGGAGAAACATCCCGCATCACATCTGTAGTACCATTATAATTCCCCAATTCCCGATTTATAACTAGCGCTTCGCGTCGCATAAGATTGAATGGGAAAGAAATGAAGGCATAAGCGTCAATGGAAATCAAATCGCACAATGAGTAATCAAGAAGGGAAGTGCTCCTAACACCCCTGTAGCCTCTCAAAGATAAGTACAGACGTCTCTGTACCGAGCCGAAAGACTCTACTAGACTCGCTCATGACTCGTGAGACCTAAGTTTACCTAGTGCTCTGATACCATGTTGTCACAACCTAAAATCCGTTAAAGGTCGTGATGGCGCCGGATACCACTGTCAGGAAAGCCAACACTAAATATTTAATTAAATTCTCATTTTAATATTTTTAAAATTATAAATTTACTTCAATTTATCTAGCAAAAGATGAATTTACAGAATAATAATAATGTTTTCCAATTTCAATACTGAGCATCTCATAATCATCCCAGAACCCGGTGTCACAAGTGCATGAGCATTTTCTAGAAATTTAAAATAAAATACAATAACTGTCCGGAATACAAATTTGGATAGGAAAAAAAATACAATACTCTGAAGGAGACTCTGCTGGCTGCGGTTCGTACATAAGATGTAGCTCACCTAAATCCCCTTAATAACCGTGCCTCTGCGCCCACAAGGCCATTAGTCATATATGTACCTGCACAAAACGTGCAACAAGTGTAGTATGAGTACGTAAATCAACGCGTACCCAGAAAGTATCCCGCCTAACCTCGAAGAAGTAGTGACTAGGGGTCGAGTTCGATACTTATTATGGCCATCAATAATATAGTTAGTCGTGGATTTATTAAAAACGACAGTAAACTCAAGAAAATCATGAATCAAGTAAACAATTCCTTTGTTAATAAGAGGTTTCCAAATTCACATTTCATCATTTATCAATTTATCTCACACCAGGGAGGCAATATCATTATTTATAAATTTCAAGGCAAGCAATACAAGCATGCGCAAATCATGTCTAGGTCGTACGGCCCGATCCAATAAATATTTAAACTGTGCACTGCCAGAGGGTCGAATGGCACGAACCATAGGTGAATCTATTTAATCTATCGAGGCAAATGACCCGCTCCCATGAGAGTAGTAGGAAATACCACGCTCGCGAATCATACATGCGACGCGGTCAAACATAAATTTAACATTAAAAACATATCTTTTTCTTGATTCTTTTCAAAATAAGGGAATTCAGCTTGTATCTTTTTAAGAAAATTACCCCTCTCGCGAAACATACATGTGACGCGGTTACACATAGATTTCTTCAACTATTATATTATTCCTCAATTCTTTTCGAAATTACGAAGTTCAAATGAAACCTTTTTAATCTTAAGTTCTTCAATTTCAACTCCTTTCAAAACATTTAATAAGCAGACTCAATCTCGCTCCCTCTCAAGGAAAACAATAAACATAAATCAATAACAATATCAACAAGGCATGATGTGAGCCTAAAACTACCCAGACGTAGGCATAGCTAGTAGCTACGTACGGACTCTCGTTACCTCATGCGTTCGTGGCCCCCACAATTAGAAGCACAAAATAATTTAGTTCACTTATGGGGTTAATTCCCCCTTACAAGGTTAGAAAGGAGACTTACCTCGCTCTGTAGTACCATAACCGATTTCCGAGCCCTTCAAACAACTCGAATCGATGCACAACGCTCCAAAACTAGCCAATAATTATTCCAACCTATTAATATACACTCGAATAATCATTATAATCCAATTTATAGCAATTTTTAACCCCGATTGAAAAGTCGATAAAGATCTCCCTCGGGCCCACGAGCCCGGATTCCGAAAATATTTTGAAGATAATCATTACCCATAAGTTTATGAACTCAAATATATAATTTATTCCCAATTCCATGCCCAAAATTGTGGTTAAAATCCAAAAATACCAAATTCTAGGTCTTCTACCAAAAACCTCACAATTTATACTAATTTTCATGTTTAAATCCTTATACAAACCATGTATTTAACCTATAATAAGTGAGAATCACTTACCTTGGCATTGATGATGAAGAATGAGCTCCCAACTTGCTCCAAGACTGGCTCTCATGGATAAAATGAGATGAAAATGAGCCAAGCTCTTGTTTTAAAGAAAACACTGCCCAGCCCCGACGCTTGCACCTGCGGCCTCTTCATCGCATCTGCGGTCTCGCAGGTGCGGATAAAACCTTGCACCTGCGCATTCCCTCTTCCTAGTATGACTCCGCACTTGCGCCCACCTACCGCATCTGCGCCTCCGCAGGTGCGGACATACCCTCGCACCTGCGCTCCCAGATTCTTCTCTCACCCTCGCACCTGCGATGCACCTCCGCATCTGCGACCTCGCAGGTGCGGACAACCCTTCGCACATGCGATCACCGCCAAGCTTCTCCCAAACCGCACCTGCGACCACTGGCTCGCACCTATGACCTCGCACCTGCGGCCCTAATTGCGCAGGTGCGATCACACCAGATATTAGCTGCCTCATCTTTTCTTCTAAGTCCAAACTCGATCCGTTAACCATCCGGAATCCACCTGAGGACCTTGGGACCTCAACCAATTATACCAACACGCCCCAAAATACATTACGAACTTAGTCGAGCCTTCAAATCACATCGAACAACGTCGAATTCATGAATCTCACCCCATTCCAAGCTTAATGAACTTTAGAATTCCAAACTTCTACATTCGATGCCGAAACATATCAAATCACGTCTGATTGGCCTAAAATCTTGCACACAAGTCATCTTTGATATTACGAACCTACTCCAACTTTCGCAATCGAATTCCGACCCCGATATCAAAAAATTCACTCCCGGTCAAACTTCTCAAAATTATCTAAATTTTCAACTTTCGCCAAATGACCCCAAAATGACCTACAAATCTCGGGGTATCTAAATCCCAATCCAAACATACGCCCAAGTCCGAAATTATCATATGAACCTGCTGGAACCTTCAAATCCTAATTCCGAGGCCGTTTACTCTAAAATCCAATCTTAGTCAATTCTTCCAACTTAAAGCTTTCGAAATGAGAATTTTCTTTTCAAATCAACTCTGAACTTCCGAAATTTCAATTACGACCATGCATACAAGTCATAATACCTGAAGTGAAGCTGCTCATGGCCTCAAACCGTCGAACGACGTGCTAGAGCTCAAAACGACTGGTCGGGTTGTTACACAAACCATTATACTAAATAAAACAGAAAGAATGTTTTTTTACAGCAAAGACAAAATTATTATTTTCCAGCTTTCAAATTGATCAATCGTAAATAACTAGATAATGAGAATGGAAAATAGCCAGAACTAGTTCCTAACAGCCAAAACTAAAGGCAGCAAAGAGAAATCACCAAACAATTGTTCTACGATACAATTACCACATTAGCAGGAACATGAAGATGAAAAAATAAACTACTATTGCCTTAGCTTTGTTGATATGACGACAATGATGACCCAGATACTTTTGTGATTTCTAATGGAACTGTATTTCTCCTAATTTCTCTTCAAAAATATATTACTTTTGCGCACCATAATGTAAACTTCTCCTACAATAATAGTCTTATTTAAAATAGAAAGGCAACTAAATTCTTTGGCTAAATTTCATGGATAAAACTATATTTTCAGTTGAAATACTCAAATGCAGCAACTAAAGCTTGTAACTACTAAAAATTATGTTTGAATGAGGGTGTATTTTTTTTTATGTGGAGGCTGAGGGGATCCCACTTGCAGGAGCATTAATCTAAACACATACAATTCCACTCTTATAAAAATTAGTACCATTTGCTTTATAGTATAGAAAACAAACATGATCATGGTGAGCTCTACATAGTTGTTTGATTCTCTTACAATATAATAAGAGAAGAACTAGAAAGTCAAAAAGAAGATCGCTAAAAAATAAGAAAATCCAGAAAACAAACTACTCCAATTAATTCATACAATGTGGGAATGTCTTCAGATGAAGTAAGTGCATCAAGAGGTGAGGAAACAAGTGTAACGACCCGGCCGGTCATTTCGAGAGTTGTAGCCCCGTTTTCCCATTCTCTACCTCTTTTGTCTTCTATATCTGCTATATGACTTACTGGATTAGTTGGTTCGGGTCCGGAGTAATTTCAGAGTGAATTGAGACACTTAGTCTCATAATTAAAATCTTAAGTTGGAAAAGCCGACCGGATGTCGACTTATGTGTAAACGATCTCGGATTGGAATTTTAATGGTTCCGTTAGCTCCGTTGGGTGATTCTGGACTTAGGAGCATGTCCGGATTATGATTTGGAGGTCAGGAGTAGAATTAGGCTTCAAAATGGCGAAAGTCGATTTTTTGGAAAGTTTGACCGGGGGTTTACTTTTTGATATCAGGGTTGGATTCCGATTCAGGAAGTTGCAGTAGGTTTGTGGGGTCATTTGTGACTTGTGTGTAAAATTTGAGGTCAATCGGACGTGATTTGATAGGCTTCAGCGTCATTTGTAGAATTTAAAATTTTTGAAGTTCATTAGGCTTGAATCTGTTTGTAATTCATGTTTTTGATGTTATTTGAGGTGAACTGAGTATCTGACTAAGTTCGTATCGTGATTTTGGACTTGTTAGTATGTTTGGTTGAGGTCCCGAGGGCCTCAGGTTGATTTCGGGTGGTCAACGAGCTTGGTTTCGAGTTGGTGAAGCAGCTGAAGTATTGCTGCTACTGGTGTAACCACACCTACGGAGTAGGCACCGCAGGTGCGAGCCCGCAGAAGCGGGAAGAGAGAATCGCAGAAGCGGGCTAGGTGGAAAAGGCAGTAGTCGCAGGTGCGATGTTCCTTCCGCACCTGCAAGGATGCAGATGCGGCGAGAAGGGCGCAGGTGCGAAGTTTGAAGGTTTGGTTGTTTCCGCAAAAGCGGACAAAGGGCCACAGAAGCGCCTCCGCAGGTGCGAAACCTGGAGCATAGGTGCGAGCACAGTGACTTAAGTGGTTTCCACATAAGCGGAGTAATAACCACATAAGCGGAGTAATAACCGCATAAGCGGTCCCGCAGGTGCGGATAAGTGGCCGCTGGTGCGAAAAGCCTAGGCAGAATGTTTGAAAATAAGGGTTTGCGATTTTAGTCTCATTTCAACATTTTGAACTCTTGAGCGATTTTGGAGAGGATTTTCTAGGGATTTTTGAGGTAAGCTTCTTGTACTCATTTTTTATCAATAATCTTGTTCCCCATTGTTGTTCCCACTTAAATTGTGTGGTGTTGAGGTAAAATTTAGGAGTTTGAGGCTAGGGATTTAGAGAGTTAATTTTGGGGAATTGAATGGACATTTGATGTCGAATTTTGATAAATTTGGTACGGTTAGACTCGTGAGTGAATGGGCTTTCGGGTTTTGTGACTTTTGTCGGATTTTGAGATGTAGGCTTGGGTCCGACTTTTGACCAATTTCGGATTTTGGCTTATAATTTCGTATTTTTCTTGTGGAGTTGATTCCTTTAGTTCGTATTGATTGTATTGTACTGCTTGTGACTAGATTCGAGACGTTTGGAGACCGATTCGCGAGGCAAAAGCATATTGGAGTAGAGTTTTGCTCGGATTGAGGTAAGTAATAGTTTTAAATCTGGTCCTGAGGGTATGAAACCCTGAATTTGATGTTATATGATTGTTTTGGAGGTGACGCATATGCTAGGTGACAGACTTGGTCCATTCCATAAAACTGAGAAGTTGAATAAACATGTTGTTAATTATATGCTCTCCATGTGTTATAGAAATTTGACTGTGAATCATGTTAGAGACCATAATTAGGCTATGTGTTGGTACTGTTGGGACCCACATAAGCCGTGTTACATGTTGGATTACCTGCTAAATGTTATTTGTACTCAGTCTCAATTTTATTCGCATATCATATCTCAGTCTCTATTATTCTTGTTGATACATCATATTATTGCTGTTTGGGATAATTTTCCTGATTTCTGAGTACCCGAGAGACTGGAGAGATTGCTGATTGAGTGAGGCCGAGGGCCTGATTGTGAGGATATTTATGGAATCGAGATGCACACCTCAACATGTTTTCATTGATTCATGCCATGATTTGGCTTGATAAAGCGCTTGGGCTGAAGGAGCCCCTCCGGAGTCTGTACACACCTCTAGTGAGCGCAGGTACCTACTGAGTGCGAGTGCCAAGTGCTGAGAGACTGTGAGGAATGAATGGTTGTGAGGAATGAGTGATTGTGAGGTTGGAGTGAATGGGAGGACTGAGTAATTATTTTCCTGAGAGGGTGGTGTTAATGATTTCATTGTTGTTGCACATAGTTGCCATATATCACTGATTTTGGAAAACTTCTGAAGGATACTTTTATCTAGTTTTTACTTGAATTTGGCACAAATAAACTGATTTGACTTAATTTGCCGGATTTGAAAGCATGTCTACTTTTTTTGTTGAGACTACTGAAAATGAATTATAACTGTGTAGCTCGTCACTATCTTTCAGTTCCTTACTTATTATTGTTACTTACTAAGTTGGTTGTACTCACGCTACACATTGCACTTCGTGTGCAGATTCAAGAGTTTTTGGATGCGGAGAGTGTTGATATTTCGTGTAGCTGACCGTTGGAGATAACGAGTTAGCTGTCTGGCGTTCGCAGTCCTTATTTCTCCTTTCCTATCCTTTTATTTCATTGTATTTGGATCAAAACCGTTACAGTCATTTCATTTCTAGACTGATTATGTATAGATGCTCATGGCTTAGTGCCACCCCGATATTGGGAGCTATTTTCGCACTTGTGTTTTAGGTTTTACCCCCTGTTTATGAAAACTTTGTCTATTTCAAATGTCTTGATTTATTTTTCTGTTAAATATTTAGAGTATTTGGAAATGACGGCTTGCCTAGTACCATCGATAGGCGCCATCACGATAGGTTAGGATTTGGATCGTGACGATAAGGGATTTGGTCATGATTTGATTACTTTGGTAAAGTGGAGCTAATATAAATGATCTTATTGCAGGTGTAACCTTTTTAATCTTACAAGTATCCTAACAAAACCTTCATTGTCCTTTTGATTATATAGAAAGGTGAATATTGAGCATGCCAAACCCAAAAAATGGTTTTTTTTGTCTCCGGATAATACAATTAAGGAAAAAGTTAGCGAATTCTTATTTCACAAGAAAATTTTACAATACAATCACGACCAGATATTGAGAAACCTTTTGTTCCAATAATAATATGCAATCAAACCCAATTCCAAAAAATAATCTGCTCTACAAGACGAATACACATAATTGACCTATAACGAGCAATATTCAATGAAAATAAAGAACTAACTTCTGCTAATTCATCAGCAATGTCATAAAACCTACATGTAATTATAAATTTGGAGCATATGTAATTATAAGATGCAACCCAGTATTTGAAAAACAGAAAGAGAACTGATAACATAAAAAATGCCCAATTTTAAACCACAAAAATAATTAATCCTTACAAAGCACCCTTCAATAACTCCGTAGAGATGTTTAAGAATCAGCTCTAATGAATTTATGCAACAAGGATTAAAAAAAATTCCAATGATTTCCAGTAAATCCTATGATGAATAAGGCTCTGACGGGGTGATTTAAACATTCCTTCAACAACTAAAATGCAAATTTGGCAGCACACTATACTTGGTATAAAAACAAACATAATTTTAAGAGATTCTTTCAACAACTTCAATCCAAATTTGGACGGCATGCTATACTCCGTATGAAAAAAATAAGATAATTTTAAGTCATTCCTTCAACAACTTATACGCAAATTTGGACAAAATAATTGACTGCAAGTTTAGAGCTTACCTTGACGAGAAGGAGATTGAAACCCTAGGTTGCAGAGAAGAACCCAAATTGTGATTCTTTGAAATGTTCAATTTGTGAGATACTAGCTCTCTGCTTTACGTAACTGTAAGTTTTCTAGTTCTAAAATATAGAGATATACTCTTTCGTTTTTTTTTTTGGGGGGGAGGGGGGAGGGGGGTGGAAGAGAGTTGAGGGGGTGCATGGGCGGATTTGTGGGATGCAAAAAAAGAGGGAAAAAATTAGCGACTAATATTTTATATTTAACGTCCGAATTTTATGATTTTTAAAGACCAAAAATTATCCTTTCGTTAATATTATACTAAAAATTTATTATGACGATCGGAAAAAAAAAATTGGTTATCATAAATATACTTATAACGACCAGATTCAAATCCCTTCGTTAGAATTTGGTCGCTAAAAGTCAATATTCTTATAGTGTATTTAATTTTCACATAAAAATTATAGGTAATCATTAAATATTAAGAAAGAAGAGTACATGAAATCATTTTTCAAATCTCATAGTGGATAAGTTTTTTTTTTCTTTTTAAATTTGTAACAACATAATCTCTTGATTTTATTGCTTGCATCTCATTTCGTGATCAATATTAAAGAATACGAAACATGTCACGTTGTGATCTATCTTGTTTGAGTATATTAAATTATATTATTTTAATAAAATTCTTACTAAAACTTTATTTTACATCTCAAGTTCAAATATGTCTTACCCTTCTACATTTTTTTCTCTTTTTGTTCTTTGCTTATAGTTATTATATTACTCATTACTTAATAATGTCTACTGTCATGTGATTTTTTATTAGTTTACCAACTGACTTAATGTCTTGATAATTTTTATTATAATAATCATCGATAATTATAATTTTTTTTATTCTTGAAATTTAATATATTTTTACACTTTATCCTCTTACTCGAGACTCTTTTATCATTTAAATGTATCAATAATATTATATTATCTAACTATTTAATTTATTTATTTAAACTAATCCAAAGTATAAGTATAATTCAAAGTATATATTTAAAGTCTAATATATAGTATTATCACATTTTCATGTGGTTTTCATTAACTTGTCACTTCATTTAATATCATTATCAAAATATAATATAAATAGATAAGTAAAATTCTTAAATTATTTCAATTAGTCAATAAGTTTTTTAAGTATTGCATATTTATTTTATTTATCTCTAATTTATTTTTATTCTTCAATTTTTTTTGTTTTATCTATTAGATTTCGGTTACGTGGCCTTATCCGCAATATGACATTTCTTAGTAATCTACTAATGTAAAGTTCGGTATTACAATTATTTGTTTTAACTTTCTTATGTCTGGTAACAATATAATCTCTTGATTTTATTACTTGCATTTCATTTCGTGATCAATATTAAAGAATACTAAACATGTCACATTGTGATCTATCTTATTTGAGCATATTAAATCATATTATTTTAATAAAATTCTTGATAAAACATTGTTTACTTCTCAAGTTCAAATATGTCTTATCCTTCTACATTTTTTTCTCTTTTTGTTCTTTGCTTATAGTTATTGTATTACTCATTACTTAATATTGTTTACTTTCATGTAATTTTTTATTAGTTTACCAACTGACTTAATGTCTTGATAATCTTCCTTATAATAATCATCCATAATTATTATTTTTTCATTCGTGAAATTTAATGTATTTTTATACTTTATCCTCTTACTCGGGACTCTTTTATCATTTAAATGTATTAATAATATTATATTATCTATGTATTTAATTAATTTATTTAAACTAATTCAAAGTATAATTATAATTCAAAGTATATATTAAAGTCTAATATATAGTATTATCACATTTTCAAGTGGTTTTTCATTAACTTATCACTTCATTTAATATCATTATCTAAATATAATATAAATAGGTATGTAAATTTTGATCTTGAATAAATATTTATTTTATTTTTAAACTATTGCTCTAAATTCTTAAATTATTTCAATTAGTAAATAACTTTTTAAAGTATTACATATTTATTTTATTTATCTCTAATTTATTTTTATTCTTAAAAGTTTTTTGTTTTATCTATTAGACTTCAGTTACGTGGCCTTATCCACAATACGACATTTCTTAGTAATCTACCAATATAAAGTTTGGTATTACGATTATTTATTTTAACTTTCTTAAGTCTGGTATATAATAGCCTATCATAAGACATGAAAGCTGAAAATGAAAAACAAAACAAACCAAAAAAAAGAGGGAGATAGAAGATTTACGTTAAATTTAGGATAGAGTTGATATTAATTACTTCCATAAATAATATTTTTTTCTAAGTATTAATTGTTAATTTTATCCTAAAATTGCCAGATGACTTCTTATTAGTTTGCCACTTGATTTCACCACATTACAAACTATCCTCTTATTTTATGTATATAAAAAATATTGATATAGATATATAAATATAATTTATTAATTCAACAAAAATTATTGCAATTTTTATTAGCTTTGTCCTGATTTTGCTATGTGTCTTAATATGTTACTCGGCTTAACCACATTGTAAATTATTATTCTCTATTAAAATAAAATTTTAGAATATATATATATATATATATATATATATCAGTCAAACTAAATATTTTATTATTAAATAAGCACATAAATTAAAGGGATAATATCACATAAACTAAACCTTGAGTTGGAAATGTATCATGAACGAAAATAAGTCCAAATTCACTCCTTTCGTTTATCACTTGGACCAAAATTAAAGGGAGAATATTTCTTAAATAGAACTTTTATTATAGAACATTTCTTGAACAATTTAGATTAGATTTTGTCATAGTCTTGTTAATCTATATTAGATTTTGTAATAAAATCTATTTAAATTTTGTTTTAAAAGTGTCAAGTGGCTTTTTCTCAATATGTCACTTGGTTTAATCTCATGCTTCACTACCTTCTTTTTAATATAATATAGATGGCGACGAGACGAAAGCAACTTTTCCCATAGTTAAAAACTAATATATTAGAAAGGCAACTGCGAGTTCTCCACTTATCTTGTTAAGAAAGACAAAAGATAGCTTCAAAAAAGCTTGAAAGATAATCGAATCTTGTACTTCTACAATGTGACACATTAACAACTCAACATAATAGCTACCATTCTATATGCATGATTTCGTTTTTGTTTATTTATTTGTTCATTGCCCGTCGGGTTAGAAAAAATCGAATTTGATTTCTTTATTGACGTGCCTGTGAATTGTATGATCCATTCTCTGACTCCTTTTCGAATTTAGCCCTAAACCTCTTTTTTGAAATGTTTTTCAGGCAAAGATACAAAATCCTAGCAATTAATTTTCTTGAAGGTCCTATAAACAATGTGAAAAACTCAAGAACTATTTTATTTCTCTAATGATGGATGAATTAGCCAGTTACAATTATAAGTAGATTACTGGACTGGGTTGCAATGGATCAGGCAAATGGGCTAGATTTAGTATTTCTAGTTTTCTACTAATGGAGGGCCCAAGCTTATCTAAATTTTCATGTGGCACCTAGTTTTGCGCCACCAATTGAATTTATATCTACTTTTTTAAAAAAAAAATTATCTGATACTCAATTTTTGGATAACTTCAGATACATACACTTTACTTTTTTTCTTTACTGCTATTTTCTTTTTTTGTGCTTAAAGTTTCTTCTTCTTCTTCTTCCTAGTTGCAAAATAAGTTTGTTAAATTTGTTGTTGTTTCGACAATTATTGATCATTGAGATTTGTTCTGTATGATATTTAAAAGTTATGTTTCAAATTTGAGCTCATTTGGAGTAGATTTGAGCATTGAATCGTGTATTGAATTGTTGAAATTCCAAGAACAAGTTTATGTTTCAGAACTTAAGATTCGAAATCTGTTGTTGCATTCAATAGATTGAACTACTTAAGATTCGAATTTCTGAAGTTGCATTTGAAAGATAGAAGAACTTTAGATTTTATTTCTGAAGTTTCATTGAAGAGATTGAACTACTTCAGATCTGAGTATGTTACTTTGCAAATTTTTGTGCAATATGTGTATAACTTCAATAATGATCCCAAAATTGGGTATATATGAAAATGCCCTGCCAATCTAGCCTAAGGCAGTCATGGGTCAATATGGCAAAGTTCAAGTCCAGATATGTGTGGTTGACCATAGGCCCATGACATACACAACATACCTTCTTTCTGAATGGGAACATTTAAATAAAATATCAAATTTGTAAGAATTATTTTGGGAAAAATACAAATATAGACGCTCTGAAAAATATTAGCCGATAAAATTTATATTTTTTGAATTTTATATATAATCAGAATATATTTTTTATATATTGGCTAGCGGATATACTTATTTTTGGTCGATTGGCCAATTGTGTAACTAGCCCAATTATTATCACCCGCTTTCCCGTGCATCAATTCATTCATTTTAATAAGGAAATTTTATCTCCTGTAGCTGTAACGACCCGACTTTTCGTTTTAAGAATTAACGCCCCGTTCAGTGACTTAAGGTCTCGAGCAACTTTATAATAAGTATTATGACCCGAGGGTGTGGTCGAGTTTGATTTTCGGAAGATTCGAAATTTAATTAAAAGAACAATTCTTATTTAAGAAGCTTAAAAGAAAAGAGTTGACCGGGGAGTTGATTTTTTGATATTGGGACCGGAATCCGATTCTGAAAATTTGAATACCTACATTATGTCATTTATGACTTGTGTGCAAAATTTGAAGTAATTTCGTATTGATTTGATACGTTTCGGCCAAAGAAAGGCAAAGAAATCATCATTTGGATATCTTTAGAGAACGTTATGGCCAAAATACTAAAGCCTGGCAGTACAGCACCGAGAATTTCGCGGACGCACCAGTTTTTCGCAATCGCGGGACCAGGGGCGCGGCCGCGCTCAAAATTTTGCGGATCGCGAAGTGGGAGATCAGAGGTGCATTATATAAACGGGGTTTAGGGTATTATTTCACATTTTGGACCTAGGGAGCTCGGTTTGTGGTAATTTTTCGTAGGTTTTTCAAGAAATTTATCGGGGTAAGTGATTCTAACTCGGATTTGGTTATTACACATGAATATATCACTGATTTCATCATTTAATTAGTACTTTGAGATGGAAATTTGGTAAAAATTGTAGAAACTTCATAAACCACAAATTTAAGATTTGGAGGTCGATTTGTTATTAGAATTCGATAAAATTGGTATGGTTGAACTCGTATCGGAATGGGTGTTCTGATTTCATGAAAATTATGTTGGGTTCCGAGGGGCTGGTCCCGCATTGAATTTTGTTGACTTTTTGCAATAAATTTTTAAGTCGACGTATTATTATCCAGAATTATTTTTGATGAATTTTAATGAAGTTATACAATTAATATGGTTAGAATTGAGCGGTCCGGAAGCCAATTCAAGCAAGAAGGCGATTTTGGAATATCGGCATTACTTCAAAAAGGTAAGTGTCTTGCTTAACCTTGAGTGGGGGAATTACCCCTTAGGCATCGAGTCTTATATGCCATTTGTGAAATGTGAAAAGCCGTGTACGCGAGGTGACGAGTACATACTCGACTTATATGTGTAAATTTTATTGAGTTAAAGTCTTGAGCATATTGTATGGTGAATTGGGTAATTGTTGGTATATATTTAATCATCTATTTATCGTGCCTAAATCCTTGTTGTTGAATCTGTTGTTATATGACAATTTGATGTGATTGTTACTTGATTATTTATGTAATTTCGTGAATTTGTAGGTTTGATAATTATTGAAATTTAATTTTATTATGGATTTTTCCTCTGCAAATAATTAATTAAATGAGCTTAAGAAGAAGTGTTTATATAATTATTGAAAATTTGATTTTAATGAAGACTTTGTTTTATGTTGAGTAATTTATATCTCTATTGATTATTTTTGGGTGTTGTACACATTGTGTGGAGTTTTTGGCTATTTGTTGTAAAATTAATTGACTTGTTGTAGCTTTGGAATTTGTTATGGCCATTGGGCAAATTGTGATATAAATTGATTTTGTTATATTGCCATGATAATTTTGCGTGTAAATTATTGTATTTTGTGAGTTATTATTTCGGGGAGATAAGGGTGGCATTTTACCGTTGATATTATATGGGTATAAGGGTGACATTTCACTGTTGTTGTGTTTGTTGGAATATTATCTGGGCGGAGCGATAAGGGTGGCTATAGGAGCGATAAGGGTGGCAATCGGAGCGATAAGGGTGGCTATAGGAGCGATAAGGGTGGCAATAGGAGCGATAAGGGTGGCTATTGATATTGTCTGGGCGAAGCGATAAGGGTGGCTATATGAGAGATAAGGGTGGCAATAGAAGCGATAAAGGTAGCTATTGTCAGGGATGATATGTGATGATGTGGGGTTGTGGTGTTGATGATTTTCATGTGATGTTGTGATTTTCTTGTGTTTATTTTTATACCTTGTGCAATTTGTCTTGTTGTTGGTAAATTGATAACAATGTGATTTATGTTGAAATTGAGAGCCTATGGCTATTGCCAGGCGGATTATAAAATGTAATGTGGGCACAAGGTGCCGTAAGTAAATAATGAGGATATTTGGCACTTAAATTGTCCGTGCAGTTGTGATATGAAATGTGGGCACGAGGTGCTGTGATAAAATGATAATGATATTTGGCACATGAATTGTCCGTGCAGTTGTGATATGAAATGAGGGCACGAGGTGCCGGGAAAATATGATGATTTAATTATGGGCACGAGGTGCCGTGAAAATACGAAAAATGGGTTGAGACCCGTGTTTACGAAAAATATGGAAATGGGCTGAGACCAGTATTTTTATGATTATGAAACGAGGTGTCACATGGTGACTTTTTAATTGAAAGAATTATATTCAAAATATTTATTTGAAAGGATTTTTATGTAGAAGGTATTATATGAAAGAATTATATTTGAAGGGTAATTATTTGAGAAAATTAAATTTGAAAAACTTATATGTCAAATACATTTATTTGAAGGATTTGATTTATTGTGCGTAATTATATTTATTAATTATTGAGCGATATTAATAGTATTCTTGTTGTCTGTTGTGCATATTACTGGTTTTTTTATGTTGCCCTTATTGTTATTTGCTTCCTATTATTCTGTATATTATATTGCACATGCTATTAGACTAGTGAGTGTCTTGACTGTACCTCGTCTCTACTCCACTAAGGTTAGTCTTGATACTTACTGGGTACCGACCGTGGTGTACTCATACTACACTTCTGCAAATTTTTGTGCAGAGTCAGGTATTGGAGATATTAGACTTGAGAAGAGTTAAAGCGGGATCGTAAGGATTCAAGGTAGAGCTGCTTGTCGTCGCAGTCCCTTAGAGTTTTTTCATTTCATTGTACTGTTAATTTTTAATCAAACAGTATTGTATATTCGGTCCTCGTGATCATTCCATATATTTAGTTAGAGTTCGTGACTCAGTACTACCAGTCTTGGGAGGTTGTACATTCATATTTGTTCCGATGTTAGTTTTGGTTACTTATTTAATAAAAAAATAGCTTCAAAATGTAATTGTAATCGGCTTACCTAGTCTTAGAGACTAGGTGTCATCACGACGCATGTGGCGGGATTTTGGGTCGTGACAAGTTGGTATCAGAGCCAGGTTCATAGGTTCTACGAGTCACGAACGAGTCTAGTAGAGTCTTGCGGATCGGTACAGAGACGTCTGTGCTTATCTTCCAGAGGCTACAAAACTGTTAGGAAATTTTCACTTCTTTCATTCCTGTCGTGCGGATTTGTTGATTGTAGAATTTGAGCCTTTATATCTCTATTCTATCACATATGGTGAGGACACGTGCTATCGAGTTAGCTGAGCAGGCATCCGCACATACTTCTAGGGCTGCAAGAGGCCGGGGCCGAGGTAGAGGCGGAGGTCGAAGAAGGGCACGTGCCGCGACTGGAGCACCTGTCAGAGCAACAGTTGAGGAGCCACCAGTAGCTCCAGTTGGGGGATAGGTACCAGAAGCACCTGTTGTTACCCCCGGACTTCAGGAGACTTTGGCACAGTTCCTGAGTATGTTTGGTACATTAATTGAGGCGGGATTGATCTCTGTTGCACCAAATATTTCGCAGATTGGAGGAGTAGCTCAGACTCTTACCACAACTCCAGGGCAGCAAGTTCACGTTGGTCAAGATCCGGATGCAATACCGGTACAGCCTATTATTCCGGTTCGGCCTGAGGTCAGTCCCGAGGCATCAGAAGAAGAGCAAAAAAGACTTGAAAGGTTTAAGAGGTATAGTCCACCTACTTTTAGTGGCACAGCTACAGAGGATGCCCAAGGATTTCTAGAAAATTGTTACTGTATTCTCCACATCATGGGTATTGTGGAGGTGAACGGAGTTGCCTTTACTACATTTCAACTGTCAGGCGCAGCATATCGGTGGTGGCAAATCTATGAAGAAGGAAGACCAGCCGATGCCACACCACCAACTTGGGCTCAATTTTATGAAATGTTCTTGAAAGAGTTTGTTCCCCAAACTCTCAGAGATGCGTGGCACACAGAGTTTGAACGGTTGCATCAGGGCACTATGACAGTGTTAGAATATGCTATCAGGTTCAGTGAGTTAGCCCGTCATGCACCAATTTTGGTTCCTACAATCAGGGAGCGGGTCCGCAGATTCATTGGGGGGCTTGATTATGATATTAAAATATGCATGGCTCGAGAGTTGCAAACTGATACTCCATTTCAACTAGTAGTAGAGATTGCAAGGAAGATTGGGGGTGTTTTAGGCAAGGAAAGAGAGTCTATGAAGGCCAAAAGGTCTCGAAGATCTGGAGGGTTCAGTAGATTTTACTCTTCAGATAGGACCCATTATAGCGGAGGCTCGAGTAGTTGGCCAGCTCAGTCCGCACATTAGATTACTCGGAGTGCTCCAGTAAGTTCTTACAATGCATCACCGGTACAAGATTCCTATAATGGTTATTCCAGTTATCCGGTACAGACTCAGTATGAGTAATCGCATCCTCAGAGGAGTTGTTATGAGTGTGGTGACACTAGGTACATTATGAGAGATTATCCTAGACTTGGGAGGGGTGGATTTTATCAGAACACTCAGGCTATGGACCCCAATGCAGTTACTACTCCACGTACACAACCAGTTATGGGTGTAGGACAGACGGGTAGAGGGCGCCTAAGAGGTGGTGGAGGCCCGACCCGTTGATATAATCGCTATGATTTGGCTGAGGCCGATACACCATATGGTGTCGTTACAGGTATGATCCTGATTTGTTATAAAAAGGATATTTTCTCTTAATTTGATTCGGATCTGAATATTGAGGTGAGTCCTCCTATTATGCTCTGCTTATGGGTGAGCTTCGTAAATTGTGACCCACATATATGTTTATCCCTGTTGGGAGATTTAAAGATGTGAGCATGTGTCTGTTATTTTATTTTTGTACACCATTGAGGGCTATAAGTCCAAAAGTAATTTTTATTATTCATTATAGTGGGTTTAATGTGTTTCTAAATAATTGATTCCAATTTTTATGATTTATATTCCCTACCGGTATGAGGGTTCGTTATGTGTTATGAAAAATATTTACGAAATTTATTGAAAAGAAGAAAGAAAATAAATTGAAATTTCAGTTGGCACAATGTGCAAAATACTTGTGATTTGGAGTTGAGGACGAGATCCTCGCATTTTATATATGATGTGAAATATTTAAACCGGGCTACAAGCTATGGTGGAAGTTATATAAGGACGAGGTCCTGGTGGTGAAATATTTATGAGTTTAAATTCTCCCTTTATGAAATTTAATTTGTACAATAATATTAATAGGGTGTCATGCCTTTTAGGCCTATTTGATAATTCTTGTATATTTTCTGTGCATATTCAGTCGTTTTCGTGCTTTAAACATTGAGTTTTAGCCTACGAGTTGGGCGCCCAGGTGGCATTAAATGTGACTCATTAATCCGTGTAAGTAATCATGAGGTATTCATGCCTCACATTCTGTTGTCAGTATTGTAAAAATTCGAAATGAGGTGGGGGTTAATATGAGATTAATTGACGATGCTGGAATTAATTATGAAAGGCTTTTAAGACCAGAGATGTGGTGATGAGCATACATATGATGTGCTTCATGTCCTGATATCATTGTGATAATGCAGTGCTTGTAATGCTGAGATTATGTTATTGATATTTACATTGTGGTATTTTGTTGAGTTGTGGATGTGTTGTTAGGAGTTATTTTGGTGTTACTTTGGCAGGTGGTTAGGCCCAATTACAGAGGAGACTCTATCGAAATTTCTAAAAAATTTGGGAGTTAGAAAAATTTGGGAGATTGATATGTGCGAAAGGAGAGATTAATTATGTTATGTGTTTGAGGGAAAATGATCCTAAGCGGAGAAGAATGTAACATCCTAGAAAATTTTTAAAGTACTTCAACACTATCAAGAAAGTTGATGTGTGTGTAGGCACGAGTGGCTATAGCCAGTTGAGACTAATGCCGTGCACTGATATGAAAAATCAGGCCTTTTGAAAATGTTTGAAGTGTAAGAAATTGATCTTAAAGTTTACAAATATGGATAAAAGAAATAATCTCAAATGAGATGATGTTGTCGGGCTTATCTCAAATGCGGTAACGGGGGATCAGCCGTGAGTATATGTGTAAAAGTAAAATCATCAATTTGGTAACCTCAAAATAATTCTTAGAACGTTTGAGGACGAACGTTTGTTTAAGAGGTGGACAATGTAACGACCCAACTTTTTGTTTTAAGAATTAACGCCCCGTTCAGTGACTTAAGGTCTCAAGCAACTTTGTAATAAGTATTATGACCCAAGGGTGTGGTCGAGTTTGATTTTTGGAAGATTCGGAATTTAATTAAAAGAACAATTCTTATTTAAGAAGCTTAAAAGAAAATAGTTGACCGGGGAGTTGACTTTTTGATATTGGGACCGGAATCTGATTCTGAAAATTTGAATACCTACATTATATCATTTATGACTTGTGTGCAAAATTTGAAGTAATTCCGGATTGATTTGATACGTTTCGGCGTAAAACATAGAAGTTGGGAGATTCGAAAACTCATAATTCGATTAGAGGCGCTATTCGTTTGACGATATTTGAAGCCTCCACTAAGTTCGTATTGTATTTTGGGACGTGTTGGTATATTTGGTTGAGGTCCCGAGGGGCTCGGGTGTATTTTTGGATCATTGGTTGAGAGATTAGTAAAGTTAAGAAATTTGAGAGTTGGAAAATCATAATTACGTTCTCAAATAGCATGATGACATGGTAACCATCTAAAACAATTAGGGAACATGAATCTTTCAATCAAACACACTAAGGCAAACGATTCTAGTATAATCAAGTTGGAACTTACACCAATTATTCGGACACCAGGAGTTTGATTCTAAGAAGAAGAGAGTTAGCCATACATACCTTAATTTCGCTTCTTTGGACTCTACAATCATCCGGAACCCTTAGCAACCTCAATCTATTTTAGAAATATACAAATTGAACCCAGAATTAGGAAAACGTTAATGGCTCTAACTCACTTTCTTTCCGCACACTCTTTATCACACATGCATGCAAGATAAACCACCCTCATACTCATGAAGTATCACCCTAGTACCCCATTATAACTATGTTTGAAATTTAGAGCTGGGGTGATGAAGCCTTACCTTTTAGGGTGAAGAATTTTGGTGCTCTACTTGAATATTTCTAAGGCTTTGAGTGATGATTGAAGATCAATTTGATGAAAACTTAGGCCCTCCCTCTTGAACCCTCTCTCTCTCACTCTAGAAGTATCAGAAAATGAGCTCAAACTAGACCTAAGGGGTGTTTTAACGGAATAGGGGTCGGGTTTTAAATTAACAAAAATGGTGCCCCGACACAGGTCTATGGTCGCATATGCGACCGTATAATGGTTATGCGGTCCGCAAAGTGACCGCAGAAATGGACCTCAGGGGCCTAAACTTTTGACTCAGGTATGCGACCAGTATGCGGTCCGCATACTTGTTCTGCGGTCGCATAATGCACCACAGAACTCCCTCCGCAGAAACCCAATAGGAATTATGCGATCGATAGTTACGCAGGAATCTATCTTGGCACCACGAAACCCCGAGTATTTTGGTTAAAAAATTTACGGGTCCTTACATCCTCCCCCACTTAAGATCATTCATCCTCGAATGAGGATCAAGGTTCACTTAACACTGTTTCAGTTATGCCACATACCATCAGCCCCAAATTTGCCTAACTTCCTAAAAATTTCGCCAGAGTTTCCTTTGTATTTAGGCCTATCCACCTGCCAGAGAGCCCCCAAAGCACACCTTAGCAACATATATAGAATTAAATGGCACAGCAAAATGCAAAATAACAACATATATAGCTAGAAAGGAGTGTCTTTATATTACCCGAACAAGCGATACAAACTTTAGGGAAACAACTTCATAGAACTATTACATGGCTATTCAAACAAATGAGGGTACTTTTCTTTCATTTCATTCTCGGCTTCCCAAGTAGCCTCTTCGACTTGTTGGTTTCACCATAACACCTTCACGGATGTAATTTATTTGTTTCTCAACTTCCGGACCTGCCTAGATAGCAACCAGAATTTCTTCATATGACAATTCTTCACTAACCTCGATGGTCTCAACCAGCACAATAGCAGACGGATCTCCAACTACCTTCTTCAACATGGACACATGGAATACCGGGTGTACTAATGACACCTCAGGTGGTAGTTCAAGCTTGTACGCCACGTGACCTATCCTTTGAATGATTCTATACAGCCCGACATACCTCGAACTTAATTTTCCTTTCTTCCCAAACTGCATGATCCCCTTCATGGGAGATACCTTCAAGCACACCCAATCATCTTCTTTGAACTCTAAATCTCTGCGACGAACATCCGAGTAGGATTTTTGATGACTCTGAGCAGTTTTCAACCGCGCTTTTATGATCTTAAACTTTTCTGTAGCCTGATGCATAAGGTCTGGTCCTATTAGTTCATCTTCTCCAACCTCGAACCACCCAATCGGCGATCTACATCTTCTACTATACAAGGCCTCAAACGACGCCATCTGAATACTGGCATGGAAGCTGTTGTTATAAGCAAATTCTATGAGCAGCAAATGATCATCCCAGCTACCCTTGAAGTCAAGAACACACGCACGCAACATGTCCTCAAGCGTCTGAATAGTCCGCTCTGCTTGCCCGTCAGTCTGTGGATGGAAAGTCGTGCTAAGATTTACCTGAGTACCCAAACCTTGCTGAATTTTCTTCCAGAAATTAGCTGTGAATTGGGACCCTCGATCGGAAATGATGGAAATCGGAGTGCCATGAAGCCTGACTATTTCCTTGATATACAACGGGGCATATTGTTCGGCAGTGTCGGTGGATTTAACTGGCAAAAAGTGAGTTGATTTTGTGAGTCGATCCACGATCACCCAAATTGAGTCAAACCTACGCGGCGTGCGTGGTAACCCTACCACAAAATCCATATTGATCATTTCCCATTTCCACATTGGAATTTCTATACTCTGAGCTAACCCACCGGGCCTTTGATGCTCGGCCTTCACTTGTTGACAATTTGAACATTTTGCCACAAAGTCCGCCACACCCCTCTTCATGTCATTCCACCATTAAACTTCCTTGAGATCATGATACATTTTTGTAGAGCCTGGGTGCACGGAATATCTAGAAGTATGCGCTTCTGCCATGATTCTTTCCCGAAGACCATCTACATTTGGAACACATAGTCATCCTTGGTACTGTAATATACCGTCATCCATGCCAAGAGAAAAAGCTGTAGTCTTATGTTTATGAATCCCTTCCTTCAGCTGCACCAACACTGGATCACTGTATTGTTCTCCTTGACCTCCGTCACAAGCGATGATTCCATCCTATTCCGCACAATCACTCCCCCTTCACTAGAGTCCGTAAGACAAACTCCTAAACTGGGCAACTGGTGAATCTCCCGGGCCAAGGGCCTTTGACATGCCTCCAAGTGAGCCAAACTACCCATAGATTTCCGACTAAGAGCATCCGCCACCACATTAGCTTTCCCCGGATGATATAAAATGTCGATGTCATAATCTTTGAGCAACTCAAGCTACCTTCTCTGCCTTAAGTTCAATTCCTTCTGTTTGAAGATGTATTGAAGACTCTTGTGGTCCGTGAATACATCTATATGGACTCCATACAAATAATGACGCAAAAAGTTTAATGCAAAAACCACCGCCGCAAGCTCTAAGTCATGAGTTGGATAGTTCTTTTCATGATTCTTAAGTTGCCTTGAAGCATATGCTATAACCTTACCATGTTGCATTAATACACACCCAAGACCGATCCTTGAAGCATCGCAATACACCACAAACCCCTCGGTACCCTCTGGCAGGGTCAATACCGGCGTCGAAGTCAATCTGGATTTCAATTCCTGGAAGCTCCTTTCACAAGCATCGGACCACTGGAACTTAACCGCCTTCTGCGTCAATTTAGTCAACGGAGAGGCAAGAGTTGAGAACCCCTCCATGAACCTCCTATAATACCCGGCCAAACCCAAGAAACTGTGAATCTCTGTTGGAGTAGTAGGTCTAGGCCAATCTTTCACCGCTACAATCTTTTGAGGATCAACCTTAATTCTTTCTCCGGAGACGACATGACCCAAGAATGTAACAGATTCAAGCCAAAATTCACATTTCGGGAACTTTGCATACAATTGGTGTTGATGAAGAGTTTGCAAAACTGCCCTGAGGTAATTGACATGAGCCTCTCGACTTCGTGAATACATCGGGTCAAGACGACCTCTTTTCAGTGTTTTAAGTACGCGAGAAGGTCCGTAGCGTGTTTTATGATTGAAATTCATATATGGTTTGTGTCCGGGAGGTTCCGGATGAGATTCGGGGTGAGTTTTGAGCGAGCTCGGATATTTCGGCACTCTAATATTATTTTGGCACTTTTGGCATCGCGGACCACGCATTTTGGGGTGCTGAGGCGAAGGAGAGGTGCGGACCGCAGCAGAATTTCGCGGCTGCGCTTGGAATTTCGCGGACCGCGGTTGGAAGTTCTGCAGATCCGCTAGTCCGACTTCGGAAGCCTATATCTTTTGATCTTCAAGGAATTTTGAGATGATTTAAAATTAAAATTTGTAGCTCTTCGTGTCTAGTTTTCATAAAGGCAAAGAAATCATCATTTAGACATCTTTAGAGAACGTTATGGCCAAAATACTAAAGCCTGGCAGTGCAGCCCCAAGAATTTCACGGACGCACCAGTATTTCGCGATCGCGGGACCAGGGACTCGGCCGCGCTCAAAATTTTGCGGACCGCGAAGTGGGAGATCAGAGGTGCACTCTATAAACGGGGTTTAGGGTATTATTTCATATTTTGGACCTAGGGAGCTCGGTTTGTGGCGATGTTTCATGGGTTTTTCAAGAAATTCATCGGGGTAAGTGATTCTAACTCGGATTTGGTTATTACACATGAATATATCACTGATTTCATCATTTAATTAGTAATTTGAGATGAAAATTTGGTAAAAATTGTAGAAACTTCATAAACCACAAATTTAAGATTTGGAGGTCGATTTGTTATTAGAATTCGATAAAATTGGTATGGTTGAACTCGTATCGGAATGGGTGTTATGATTTCATGAAAATTATGTCGGGTTCTGAGGGGCAGGTCCCGCATTGACTTTTGTTGACTTTTTGCAATAAATATTTAAGTCGACGCATTATTATCCGGAATTGTTTCCGATGAATTTTAATGAAGTTATACAATTAATTTGGATAGAATTGAGCGATCCGGAAGCCAATTCAAGAAAGAAGGCGATTTTAAAATATTGGCATAACTTCAAAAAGGTAAGTGTCTTGCTTAACCTCGAGTGGGGGAATTACCCCTTAGGCATTGAGTCTTATGTGCTATTTGTGAAATATGAAAAGCCGTGTACGCGAGGTGACGAGTACATACTCGGCTTATATGTGTAAATTTTGTTGAGTTAAAGTCTTGAGTATATTGTTTGGTAAATTGGGTAATTGTTGGTATATATTTAATCATCTATTTGTCGTGCCTAAATCCTTGTTGTTGTTGAATCTGTTGTTATATAACAATTTGATGTGATTGTTACTTGATTATTTATGTAATTCCGTGAATTTTTAGGTTTGATAACTATTAAAATTTAATTTTATTATGAATTTTCCCTCTGCAAATAATTAATTAAATGAGCTTAAGAAGAGGTGTTTATATAATTATTGAAAAATTGATTTTAATGAAGACTTTGCTCTATGTTGAGTAATTTCTCTCTATTGATTATTTTTGGGTGTTGTACACATTGTGTGGAGCTTTTGGCTATTTGTTGTGAAATTGACTTGGTTGTAGTTTTGGAATTTGGTTGTGACCATTGAGCAAATTGTGATATGAATTGATTTTGTTATGTTGCCGTGATAATTTCGCGTGTAAATTGTTGTGTTTTGTGAGTTATTATTTCGGGGAGATAAGGGTGGCATTTCATCGTTGATACTATATGGGTATAAGGGTGGCATTTCACTTTTGTTGTGTTTGTTGGAATATTGTCTGGACGGAGCGATAAAGGTGGCTATAGGAGCGATAAGGGTGGCAATATAGCGATAAGGGTGGCTATTGATATTGTCTGGGCGGAGCGATAATGTAACGACCCGACTTGTCGTTTTAAGAATTTACGTCTCGTTCAATGACTTAAGGTCTCGAGTAGTTTCGTAATATGTATTATGACCCGCGGGTGTGGTCGAGTTTGATTTACTAAAGATTCAGAATTAAATTAAACGAACAATCCTTAATTTGAAGCTTAAATGGAAAGAGTTAATCGGAGAGTTGACTTTTGAGAAAACGACTCCGGAATGGAATTTTGATGATGTCAATAGCTCCGTATGGTGATTTTGAACTTAGGAGCGTGTCCGAAAAATTATTTGGAGCTCTGTAGTAGAATTAAGCTTGAAATGCCGAAAGTTAAATTTTTGGAAAGTTTGACCGGGGGTTGACTTTTTGATATCGAGGTCGGAATCTGATTCTGGAAATTTGAATAGGTCCGTTATGTCATTTATGACTTGTGTGCAAAATTTGAAGTCATTCCGAATTGATTTGATGTGTTTCGGCACAAGATAAAAAATTTAAAAGTTCAAAGTTCATAGATTTTAATTTGAGGTATGATTCGTCATTTTGATGTTGTCTGATGTGATTTAAGAATTTGACTAAGTTTATATGTTTGGTTGATGTCCCGGAGGGCCTCGGGTGAGTTTGGATGCCTAACGGATCGAATTTGGATTTGGAGGAGGAGTTGAAGCAGCTGGGCTTCTGGTAAGATCGCACATGCGCGAAAAAGGGTCGCAGGTGCGAGCTCGCGGATGCGAGAAATGAGTCGCGAAAGCGGAAAAATTCATGGGCTAGCCAGGCACCGCGGGTGCGAAAAATTTGCCGCAGTTGCGAAAAATTTTCCGCGGATGCGAAAAATTTGCCGCGAGTGCGAAAATTTTACCGCAGGTGCGAAGAATTCACCGCGGATGCGAAAACCCATGGGCAATACAAAAACAGAGGGGTTCCGAGATTTTGTCATTTTTGGCCATTTCAAGCTCGGGTTGGGCGATGTTTGAGCAAGGTTTTCACGGGAAAACTTGAGGTAAGTCCCTTGTGATTATTTCTACTCCATAATATTGAATTATCATCGAATAATCCGATTAGATTACATATTTTTGAGGTGTCTGAACTTGGGGATTTGAAAATAAAAAATTAAGATTTGGAGGTCGAGTTGTTATTGGAATTCGATAAAATTGGTATGGTTGAACTCGTATCGGAATGGGTGTTCGGATTTCATGAAAATTTTGTCGGGTTCCGAGGGGCGAGCCCCGCGTTGACTTTTGTTGACTTTTTGGAATAAATTTTTAAGTCGACATATTATTATCCGAAATTATTTTCGATGAATTTTAATGAAGTTATACAATTAATTTGGTTAGATTTGAGCGGCCCAGAAGTCAATTCAAGCAAGAAGACGATTTTAGAATATCGGCATAACTTCAAAGAGGTAAGTATCTTGCCTAACCTCGAATGGGGGAATTACCCCTTAGGCATTGAGTCTTATGTGAAAATTGTGTGGTTGGAAGCCGTGTACGTGAGGTGACGAGTACGTACTCGGGCTTATATGTGTAAATTTTATTGGTTTAAGGTTTTAGGCATCTTTATGTATTAAATTGGATAATTGTTGGCACTAGTAAATACTTGAGTTATCATGCTGCATTCTTTAATTGCCAAGTTTGTATTTTATATAATAATTTGGTGTCATTGTTATTTGGATTTTATGTGAATTCCGTGTGTTTGTTGATTTGATATGTTTCTTGGAACTAAATTCATGATGGAATCCTTATCTGCAAATGTTTATTAAATAAGTTTAAATTGAGGAGTTAAAATAATTATCAAGAATGTGGAGCCTTGGGCTATTTATTGATTCTGCTATATATTGGAACTTGATTGTGGTCAGTGGCA
The DNA here is from genome assembly GCF_000390325.3 of Nicotiana tomentosiformis. Taxonomy (NCBI): domain Eukaryota; kingdom Viridiplantae; phylum Streptophyta; class Magnoliopsida; order Solanales; family Solanaceae; genus Nicotiana; species Nicotiana tomentosiformis. The sequence goes on along the minus strand of NC_090812.1, from coordinate 13,246,265 downwards.
AATTGTGATGTGAATTGTTGTATTGTGTTGTGGATTAAACACTCTCCTTGACATTATTTATGCTTCCTACCTTGCTTGTTAATAATATACATGTGCTTGGTGAGGAAGAATGTAAAGCACGAAGGGTGATGCCGTGCCATTTGAATTATATTATCATGTGAGGGAGAGTGTAAAGCACGAAGGGTGATGCCGTGCCATTGAGAGTGTAAAGCGCGAAGGGTGATGCCGTGCCGTTTCATTTATATTATCAGGTGAGGATGAGGGTAAAAGCACGAAAGGTGATGCCGTGTCATTTCATTTATATTATCAGGTGAGGATGAGAGTAAAAGCACGAAGTGTGATGCCGTGCAATTATTTTTATATTATGATATACTCATGGCACGAAAGGTGTTTTCGTGCAGGAGAGTACGGGAGACATACATTATATTGTGATTTTGTTTGTTGTGTATACATTCATGCCTTTATCTTGAGATGTTATTGTGCACCTATATTTTCTATGTGACTTGTAGTTGTTGTTGCTTCCTGGGTGTCTTTACTTTATTCTTTTTTATTGTTATTGGCACTTCTCCTACTTAGTTGGTACTGTTGTATGTATGTACTGTGAGAAAAATATAAATACACGAAGGGTGTTGCCGTGCCGTGCCAATTGATTTGATCTACATATATATATTGGGTGAGAATGAGACTAGTTCACGAAAGTATTGTCGTGCCATTTGATGTGATGTGTTGAATATATTTCTCACGCCATGAAAGTTAAATAAGGCATCACATGGTGACTTTTATTCGAAAGAATTATATTTGAAAGTTATTTACTTAAAAGAATTATATTTGAAAGATATTTACTTGAAAGAATTATATCTGAAAGATATTTACTTGAAAGAATTATATTTGAAAGTTATTTACTTGAAAAGAATTATATTTGAAAGATATTTACTTGAAAGAATTATATTTGAAAGTTATTTACTTGAAAGAATTATATTTGAAAGATATTTACTTGAAAGAATTTATATTTGAAAGATATTTACTTGAAAGAATTATATTTGAAAGATATTTACTTGAAGGAATTATATTCGAAAGATATTTATTGGAAAGAATTATATTCAGAGAGATTTATTTGAAAGAATGCTATTTGAAAGATATATTTATTTGAAGAAAGTATATTTGAGATATATTTATTGAAAAGGATTATATTCTAGAGATTTTCATTGAAAGACTTATAGATAAAAGATGTATATTTTGAAAGACTTGATTAATTAGTTATACCCGTGTTTATTATTCGTTGAGTAATATTTATGATGTTCCTCTTGCCTTGCTGTATAAATCACTAGTTGATTGGTGTTGCCCTTATTGTTATTTGTTTTCTAATATTTTCGTATACTATATTGCACAGATTATTAGACTAGTGAGTGTCTTGACTGTACCTCGTCTCTACTCCATTGAGGTTAGTCTTGATACTTACTGGGCACCGCTGTGGTGTGCTCACTCTACACTTCTGCATATTTTTGTGCAGAGCCAGGTATTGAAGATAACAGACTTGAGCAGAGTTAAAGCGGGATCGTAAGGATTCAAGGTAGAGCTGCTTGGTCGACGCAGTCCCTTGGAGTCTTTTTATTTCATTGTACTGTTAACTTGTAATCAAACAGTATTGTATATTCGGTCCTCGTGATCATTCTATGTATTCAGTTAGAGTTCGTGACTCAGTACTACCAGTCTTGGGAGGTTGTATATTGTAATTATTTCCGCGGTTAGTTTAAAAAAAATAGCTTCAAAAGGTAATTGAAATCGGCTTACCTAATCTTAGAGACTAGGTGCCATCACGACGCCTGTGGTGGAATTTTGGGTCGTGACAGATAAGGGTGGCTATAGGAGCGATAAAGGTGGCTATTGTCAGGGACGATATATGATGATGTGGGGTTGTGGTGTTGATGATTTTCATGTGATGTTGTGATTTTCTTGTGTTTATTTTTATACCTTGTGCAATTTGTCTTGTTTTTGGTAAATTGATAACAATATGATTTATGTTGAAATTGAGAGCATGTGGATATTGCCCAGCGGATTATAAAATGTAATATGGGCACGAGGTGCCATGAGTAAATAATGAGGATATTTGGAACTTAAATTGTCCTTGCAGTTGTGATATGAAATGTGGGCACGAGGTGCTGTGATGAAATGATAATGATATTTGGCACATGAATTGTCCGTGCAGTTGTGATATGAAATAAGGGCACGAGGTGCCGGAAAAATATGATAATTTAATTATGGGTACGAGGCGTCGTAGAATTATGAAAAATGGGTTGAAACCCGTATTTATGAAAAATATGGAAATGGGCTGATACCCGTATTTTTATGATTATGAAACGAGGTGTCACATGATGACTTTTTAATTGAAAGAATTATATTCAAAATATTTATTTGAAAGGATTTTTATGTAGAAGGTACTATATGAAAGAATTATATTTAAAGGGTAATTATTTGAGAAAATTATATTTGAAAGAGAGTTATTTGAAAGAATTATATGTGAAAGATATTTATTTGAAGGATTTCATTTATTGTGTGTAATTGTATTTATTAATTGTTGAGCGATATTAATGGTATTCTTGTTGTCTGCTATGCATATTACTGGTTGTTTTATGTTGCCCTTATTGTTATCTGCTTCCTATTATTCTGTACATTATATTGCACAGACTATTAGACTAGTGAGTGTCTTGACTGTACCTCGTCTCTACTCCACTAAGGTTAGTCTTGATACTTACTGGGTACCGACCGTGGTGCACTCATACTACACTTTTGCACATTTTTGTTCAGAGCCAGGTATTGGAGATATCAGACTTGAGAAGAGTTAAAGCGGGATCGTAAGGATTCAAGGTAGAGCTGCTTGGTCGTCGCGGTCCCTTGGAGTCTTTTCATTTCATTGTACTATTAATTTTTAATCAAACAATATTGTATATTCGGTCCTCGTAATCATTCCATGTATTCAGTTAGAGTTCGTGACTCAGTACAACCAGTCTTGGGAGGTTGTACATTCATATTTGTTCCGATGTTAGTTTTGGTTATTTATTTAATAAAAAAAATAGCTTCAAAATGTAATTGAAATCGGCTTACCTAGTCTTAGAGACTAGGTGCCATCACGACGCCTGTGGTGGGATTTTGGGTCGTGACAGTAGCAAAGGTATACACCCAATTTATTATAAATCAAAATTATTTTAAAATATTATTTTCTATAGCTACCTTTTATATTTTATAGCAAAATATGTATTTATAGTATATACTACCATTGAGGCATGCAATACGCTATTTATGTTTTTTCTCTCTCTTTCTTTTGATTAACACACGATTCTCTCTCAAAATCCCAACAAAAAATTTCTTCATTCTATCTCTCTTCCTCCTCTCTCTTCGAGCAAAATACCTGCTTAGTTTATACGTCGGATATTGCAATGGACTTGTACTGCTTAGTTTCTACGCCGGATATTTGTAATGGTTTTGTACTGCAATATTAGAAAGAAAGAGACTGCAGCTTTCTTGTACGCCAGATATTGCAATGGATTCCTCTACAGGGATACTGCAATATTTTTTATGCCGGAGAAGATTTGAGGGCCGGGGTTTTTGTTCGTCTCCATTTTTAGTTTTAATACAATGTATACAATATTTTGCTTGACCGGAAAACGCCATCTCCGACGAACTTTCTTCTCTTCTTTGCTATTTAATCACATAGAATGATACAAACACATTGTATTATGTACAAATTCACTCAAATACATTATATTTTTGTATAAATACATTATTTTTTGCATGTATTTATGTATTTTGAAGATTTGTATTTTTTAATACAGCTGAATACACCTGTATTCATGCATGAATACAGGATATAAATATTGAAATACACTGAATACAAACATTAAAATAGAACAGAATATAAACAGTGAATATATTTAGTCTTAAAATACAGTAAAATACACTGAATACAAATAGAAATACAGTAAATACAACCAATAAAATATACTGAATACATCAGTAATAACATATACTCATATTAGGAATAACTAAAATATTGTTAATACAAATTCATTTGAATATACTAAATATAAAAATAATGAATACAGTAAATACAAACATTGAATCTAATGAATGCAACAGTAAAAAAAAAAAAATGAAACACACTAAATACAAAAGTTATATACAACTGAAAAATCAATCTAATTAATTGGGTTGATAATGAGGCATGTTAGAATTGATTTTGTTGAGTTATATTAGAAGTGTATCACACTAATTGATATTATTTTTCGTTATTAGACAGCTGAACATACCTATTTTTAAGGTGATTATCGTTACTGTATTCATGAATACAGCAACACGAATGTACATGTGAATAGATGCGCGTACAGCTGGACTGCCCTGATTCTAGGCATTTTTTTATGCTGTATTCATGAATACAACAGCGAGAATACATGTGAATGCATGCGCGTACATCTGGACTTCTCTGATTTTAGACACTTTATTTTTATTAACGCGATTACAACGAATACACTACCGTAACAATCGAATAGTAGCTATAAGAAGTAATTATATAATAGCGATAGAAAATTAATAGTCATTAAACAATAATAACTTAAAATTTTTCTTTTTCTTTTTCACGATAAGGACTTCATAGGCATCTAGAGTCCATCTCATTAATTTCTGAAATAGGTGGTCAATATCTTAGGAAGTTGGCTGATAAATTGACAACCAAATAACCTTTTTATCACGTGCCTTGTTTGCACCAAGTACCAATCAATGTGACTTGAAGGAACTGGTATTACACTCATTTCTTAAAACGTGTCACTTAGTTTAGACATAATCCACGTGTGAATGGTGTTCTTCTAGAAGTAGTAATGGAGCGGTGCAGGGCGAGTTAAGACTTATCAAAACTTTAAACCCGTCCCGCTCCGCTTCCGGTAGTATTTTTCTGCTTTCAACCTGTCCTGTCCCGCAAAAAAGAAAAAAATAATTTTTTTGTTACTTTTGCTAATACACACAAGTTTAATATTTGAAATTTAACATATAGTATTAACTACTTGTATCTTCAGTTTAATTTCTAATATAACGTCAGTTTTTTTAGTAAGTGTTTGTGCATTTCTTTTCTCTTTCCAGATACCAAAATAAAACTCCAAAATAATAGTAATCTCTTTAAAACAACTTAAGTATATGTAGTTACACAAAATTGTTAAATTAAAGTTTAAAGTGAAGAATAATAAGATACCAATCAATGTGACTTGAAGGAACTGGTATTACACTCATTTCTTAAAACGTGTCACTTAGTTTAGACATAATCCACGTGTGAATGGTGTTCTTCTAGAAGTAGTAATGGAGCGGTGCAGGGCGGGTTAAGACTTAACCATCAAAACTTTAAACCCGTCCCGCTCCGCTCCCGGTAGCATTTTTCTGCTTTCAACCTGCCCTGTCCCGCAAAAAAGAAAAAAATAATTTTTTTGTTACTTTTGCTAATACACACAAGTTTAATATTTGAAATTTAACATATAGTATTAGCTACTTGTATCTTCAGTTTAATTTCTAATATAACGTCAGTTTTTTTAGCAAGTGTTTGTGCATTTCTTTTCTCTTTCCAGATACCAAAATAAAACTCCAAAATAATAGTAATCTCTTTAAAACAACTTAAGTAAATGTAGTTACACAAAATTGTTAAATTAAAGTTTAAAGTGAAGAATAATAAGATACCAATCAATGTGACTTGAAGGAACTGGTATTACACTCATTTCTTAAAACGTGTCACTTAGTTTAGACATAATCCACGTGTGAATGGTGTTCTTCTAGAAGTGGTAATGGAGCGGTGCGGGGCGGATTAAGACTTAACCATCAAAACTTTAAACCCGTCTTGCTCCGCTCCTGGTAGCATTTTTCTGCTTTTAACCTGTCCTGTCCTGCAAAAAAGAAAAAAATAAATTTTTTGTTACTTTTGCTAATACACATAAGTTTAATATTTAAAATTTAACATATAGTATTAGCTACTTGTATCCAGGGACGGATCTACCTTATGAGGTAGGGGTACCACGGCACCCGCTTGCTTCATTAAAATTATTATTATGTACATAATATCTCTGTGAAAAACGTATAAATGGATAGAGTGGCACCCAGACGTCACAAAGTGAAAGCGGGTGCCATTGGTTAAGCCTTCCCTTTGAAGGCTTTCTTTAGCCTCGTGAATGCAAGTTCTATTCCATGTTGGAGCAGCTCCGTTGATTTTTTCTTTTTTCTACTTATTACGATTTCTTTCATTTTCAGTTGAGCTTTCATTTTCAGTTGAGCCCTTAGGTGTAACGACCCGGCCGGTCATTTTGAGAACTTAAGTCTCGTTCGGCGGCATAAGGCTCTGAGCAGCTTCATATTATGTGTATTGACTTGCGTGCGTGGTTGAATTCAGTTACCGTATGATTCAGAGTGATTTGGGACACTTAGTCCCTAAAACGGAAGCTTAAGTCTTAAGATTTTGACCGTAGTCGGAACTATGTGAAGACGACTCCGGAATGGAGTTCTGTCGGTTCCATTAGCTCTGTTGGGTGATTTTGGACTTAGGAGCATGTCCGGAATGTAAATCCGAGGTCTGTAGCTGATTTAGGCTTGAAATGGCGAAAGTCAAATTTTTAGAGATTTGAACCGGAAGTGGACTTGTTGATATCGGGGTCGGAATGCGATTTTGAGAGTTAGAACAGGCCCGTTATGTTATTTGGGACTTGCCTGCAAAATTTGATGTCATTCCGGGTTGATTTGATAGGTTTCAGCACGACTTTTAGAAGTTGAAAGATTTGAAATTTATAAGTTCGATTCATGGTGCGATTCATAATTTCGATGTTGTTTGATGAGATTTGAGACCTCGGACGAGTCCGTATTAGGTTATGGGACTTGTTGGTATGTTTAGACGGGGTCCCGGGGGCCTTGGATGATTTTCGGATGGGCTACGGGTCTTTTCCCCTTATTTTTGAACTGCTGTTATCTGTCATCTGGTTTCCTTCATTGAGTTCGCGTCCTTGCCTTTGCGTTCGCGTAGTGTTATTTTGGAGGGTGAAATAATTCCTCTTCGTGTTCGCAGTCACCCTCTCTCGTTCGCGAAGTTCTGCCACCCCCTTCTTCGCGTTCGCATTCCCTATCTCGCGTTCGCGAAGTGCAAACTAGGCCCTGGGCACTGGTGATCATTTTCCTCTTCGCGTTCGCGTGTCACTTACGCGTTCGCGTAGCTATTCCGTTACACTCTTCGCGTTCGCGTACTACTTCACGCGTTCGCGAAGAGCAGTCGTTGGGCCATCATATTTTTCCTCTTCGCGTTCGCGAACGTGTTGTCGCGTTTGTGAAGAACAACTGGGCAGCTTTGTTTCTCTTCTTCGCGAACACGTCCCTTTCTCCGCGTTCGCGATGCACAAAACCCCTGGGTAGAATATAAAGTCCTCTATTTCGAGGGTTTGCCATTTTCACCATTTTTGGAGTTCTAGAGCTCGGTTTTGAGCGTTTCCTTGTGGATTTTTCATGCAAATCGATTGGGTAAGTGTTCTTCACCTAGAATTTATTTATTTCCATGATTCTATCTTTATTTTTATCATTTAATTTGTGTTTTGAGTTGAGAAAAATTGTGATTTTTGAAAGAAAAATTCAAAATAAAAAATCACGATTTGAGGGACGAAATGGTATCGGAATTTGATGATTTTTATATGGTTAGACTCGTGAGTGAATGAGTGTTCGTATTTTGTGACTCTTACCCGATTTCGAGACGTGGGCCTGGGTCGACCTTTAGGGCGGATTTCAGGATTTTTATTAAAGTATTGATTTTATTAATTAGATGAGTCTATTATGGTTGTATTCATGTTATGCAATTGTGTTTGGCTAGATTTGGGCCATTCGGAGTCGGATAATTGAAAAAAAAGGCATTCTTACAGACTGGTTGAGCTTAGTTTGAGGTAAGTATCTGCCTAACCTTATGTGGGAGATTTTTCCCTTAGGATTGAGTCTTCTATGTTGATTGTAGTCCATGCACGCGAGGTGACGAGTGCGTGCTCGGACTTATTTGTGAAAAGTTGTCCTTTTAGGATTCTTAGGTCCTTATATTCACTGAGTATGAAGTTGTTCTTGATATGATTAAGTTCCTATTTACTAGTTTCACCTCTACATGCTTTAATTAGAATTAATTGCTTTCGGGATTCACTCTTATTGCCTATTTGACTCTTATTTGACTTAACTGAAGATTTTACCTCCTCTATTGCCATGCTATCTTTTCATAACTGCTTATCTTTATTTGAAATTATTATTATATCATCTTATAATTTGTTCAGTCTTAATTGAGGTTATGATTATCTTTCCGCTGCTTATCCTTAATTAAATTGTTGAAAATCCTTAGTAATTCCTCAACCTTAAAAGAAGTTTTAGATATCCTATATCTTAGTCGACTTGTTTTATTTGGAATTATTTGACTCATGTTAGTTTCCCTGTTGTTGAAATGTATATTGTGGGATCGTTGATACACATTAGTTTCCCTTTGTTGAGATGTTCCCTTTACGCCTAGCATTCTTTATTGTGGTTATTCCTTGTGAATTGGTTCTACCGTTTCTTTGTGAATTAAAGTTCTTGAGTTGATTTACTTGTCGTACTTTGTATTATTGTCATTGCAGTTGTGGTACTTGTTGTGGTGATGCATGAGGTTTCTGCCATGCGGTTGTTATTATTGTGATGCACGATGTTTCTACCGTGTGGTTGTTATTGTGGGGTTGCACGAGGTTTCTGCCGTGCTATTGTTACCATTGATATTTGCACATGCGGCGTGACAAGGCGGGATATGTATATATATTTATGGGGTGCACATGTGGCAAGACAAGGTAGGAACATTATTATGCACGTGTGGCGAGACAAGGCGGGCATTTATGTTACTATTGCACACGTGGCGAGACAAGGTGGGCTGTGTCAGGGATTGATTTGTGATGATTTATGGCCTGGGGGCATTCTTGTTGTTGATATTTGTTTAGTAGTATGCGTACCTGTGTGAGCTTTATCTTGTAAAAGCTGTGAGAAAATATTCTACGTGATGTCCGTTCGTCTTCTTCCTTATGCTTATTTGCTGGTATGGACTATGTTAGGACACTTGCACAAGCATACACGTAGTTAAGCACTCTTATCAGATAAGAGGTGTTCTTGATATTGTTGAGAATAGATGCTCACCCTTGTTTACTTGTCTTCTATGTGAGAATGGCTTTATTGGCACGTGAGTCATCAGTGTAGTTATGAGGTGTTATGAGGGCACAGGATACCCAGTGTTAGGGTTCAGGTATTGAGACCCGTGAGTTGTGAATTGTTCAAGGTTCGGAACCTCGTGGAGTTGTTGACTAAAACCTGAGGTAAAAGCGGTTGTAATTACTGAGTTATTACTTGTCCTTGCTGTATTCGTGATTCCGGATTTGGGTTGTATTCCATTCACTTTGTCTGCGTCATTTTCATGATATTCCGCTAATACATGTTGTTTCTTGCTTTAATGCCATTACTGTATTGTGAGCCATATTGCATAGTCTTTATGTAGACATCATACTTTTGTTATTCATGTACTTATATATGTTCGATTTATTAGACCAGTGGGTACCTTGACTGTTCCTCGTCACTACTCCACCGAGGTTAGTCTTGATACTTACTGGGCACCGCTGTGGTGTGCTCATGCTACTCTTCTGCACATTTTTGTGCAGATCCAGGTACTTGTTCGTTAGCTAGCTGTGTGAACTATTGCTGTGGAGACTCAAGGTAAACCTGCTGCTGCGTTCGCAGGCTTCAGAGTCACCTTCCAGTTTTCATTTTGTACAGTTTATCCTCATTTCTCGACGGTTGTATTTAGAAGTTTTCTAGCAAACACTTTGCAGAGCTTATGACTTGTACTACGGGTTTTGAAAATTTTAAGAGATTCTATTTAAATAATGTTATTGTTTTAATTATTGTTAGGCTTACCTAGTCCATAAGACAATGTGCCATCACGATACCCAACGGAGGGAAAATTGGGTCGGTACAAGTTGGTATCAGAGCTCTAGGTTCATAGGTGCTACAAGTCATAAGCGAGTTCAGTAGAGTCTTGTGGATCGGTACGGAGACGTCTGTACTTATCTTCGAGGGCCTACGGAACTATTAGGACAATTTCACTTCTTTCATTCCTATAGTGCGAGCTTATTGATCTCGGAGTTTGAACTTTTGTCATTCCATTCTCTCACAGATGGTGAGGACACGAGCTGCAGTTATCGACGACACTGCTCCCGGAGCAGGTATCGCTAGGGAGAGAGGCAGAGGTCGATGAGGAGTACGTGCCGTAGATAGAGCACCTACCAGAGCAGCAGTTGAGGAGCCTCCAGTAGTTCCAGTTAGGGAGTAGGTACCGGAGGCGCATGTTGTTACCCCCGGACTTCAGGAGACCTTAGCACAGTTCCTGAGCATGATTGGTACATTAGCTCAGGCGGGGTTGATTCTGGTTGCACCAGCTATTTCACAGACTGGGGGAGGAGCCCAGACTCCCGCCACCCCAGTTCAGCCCGTGGTCAGGGCAGCAGCATCTGAGGAAGAGCAGCTTAGACTTACAAGGTTCAAGAAATATGACCCTCATACATTTAGTGGTTTGGCTTCAGAGAGTGGACAGGGTTTTCTGGAGGAGTGTCACCGCGTTCTCCGTACTATGGGTATTGTAGAGACGAGCGAGGTTGCTTTTACTACATTCCAGCTCAGGGGAGAGGCTTACCAGTAGTGGCGGGCATATGAGTTGGGTAGCTAGCCGAGTTAGCTTCACTTACATGGGTTCAGTTTTCAGAGATGTTCTTGAGAGAGTTTGTACCTAGTCCCTTCGAGATGCATGGCGCGCGGAGTTTGAGCAGCTGCGCCAGGGCACTATGTCAGTGTCAGAGTATGCCGTGAGATTCAGTGATTTGGCCAGGCATGCACCTGCTTTGGTCGCCACAGTTAGAGAGCGTGTCCGTAGATTCATTGACAGACTCAGGCATTATATTCGGTTCAACACGGCTCGGGAGTTAGAGTCAGATGTTTCGTTTCAGCAGGTGGTAGGGATCACTCACCGAGTAGAGGGCATGTGGGACCAGGAGAGAGGAGATAGGCGAGGCCGCGAGAGAGAGTACAGGCGAGTTCAGGAGAGATAGGACAGGGAGGTGAGGAGGCCTCGTAGACCGGAGAGATCTACTGGTCCTTATTTTGGAGGCAGGGTACGACATGGTAGAGGTTTTGTAGGTCAGCCAGTTCAGTTTGCACTTCAAGCTAAGCACAGTACTTTAGGTGCTCATGGGTCTCAAAGTACCCGTACCGCACAGTTCCCACAGCCACGTCAGCAGAGAGGTTGCTTCGAGTATGGAGATACCAGCCACAGGGTAAGAGATTGTACTAGACTCCGGACAAGCGTGTCACATCGGAGTATTCAGGCGAGTAGAGGGCGCCCAAGAGGGGAAGGCCCGGCTCGTTGATGTGTTTCATATAGTAGGCTTGAGGTCATTGCGCCAGATGATGTCATACATGTATGCTTTTGATTTGTTACAAAGGGGCACTATTCGTATTTGATTCGGTTCTGCTTATCGGGGCGAGTTCCCCTATTTGTTGTTCCACCTATGGGTGAGTTCATGACTCAGTATTCTGTATACGTGTTTGCCCTGTTGGGAGACTCTATGAGCGGTAGCCCGTGTCTATCATTTGTTTCTATTTATTATTGAAAGTTACGAGACTATAAGTGAATTCACGTTGTCCATTATGGTAGGTTTGATGTGATTCCTGAGTAAATTGATTATAATTTGTGATTTGATACTCTACCGGGGTGAGAATTTAACAAGTGTTGAGATTTTATTAGCAGAATTGAGTTAGTGGAGGATTTCCATTGGTATGATGTGTATTCGACTTGTGATTCAGAGTTGAGGGCGAGACCCTCGCGATTCCATGTGATTTGATATGTTTGAGCCGGGTTGCATGCCGCGGTAGAGGGTGATACCAGAATGAGATCCTTATGATTTGTTCATGTACTTTGATTTTTCCTTTTGAATCGATTTGTAGTAGGTATTGTTAGAAAGTTGTGCCTGTCGGGCTTGTTTGATATTTATCTTATGTGTTTCCTTTTACATACTTAGTCAATTTCGTTATGTGCTTCTTGAGTTTTGGCTTGCGGGGTGTGTGCCCGATGGTGTTAGTTGTGACTTATTGAATTGGGTGTATAGTTATGAGGTCTTCGTGTTTCTTGCATCATTATCAGCGTTGTGAAGGTTTGAAACGGGTTGCTAACGGATATGGGTCTAATTGCCGGTGCTGGTTTTGGTTTCGGGAAGTTATTGTGATCAAAAATGTTATTATGGGCCTATGTGTAGTGTTTTGTTGTGTGGTCGTACCTTATGGGTGTAGGCATGAGTTGTTACATCTTGAGACTGTTATCGGTTATGGATGTAGAATCGGGTCTTTTGAAGACAAATAAAAGGTGAGAATTTTGACATTAAGGCTTATCGGTGTTGGCGGAAAGGATGAATTACAGTTGGGATGGTGTCGTCAGGCTTATGTGGATTGGGGTGACGTGGAGTCGCCCGCAGGTGTGTGTTGGATATGTACCTTCAGTGATTTGAAGACTTCGAGGCGATTCTTAGCACGTTCGAGGACGAACATTTATTTAAGAGGGGAAGGATGTAACGACCCGGCCGGTCATTTTGAGAACTTAAGTCTCATTCGGTGGCATAAGGCCCCGAGCAGCTTCATATTATGTATATTGACTTGCGTGCGTGGTTGAATTCAGTTACTGGATAATTCAGAGTGATTTGGGACACTTAGTCCCTAAAACGGAAGCTTAAGTCTTAGGATTTTGACCGTAGTCTAAACTATATGAAGACGACTCCGGAATGGAGTTTCGTTGGTTCCATTAGCTCGGTTGGGTGATTTTGGACTTAGGAGCATGTCCGGACTGTAAATCCGAGGTCTGTAGCTGATTTAGGCTTGAAATGGCGAAAGTCGAATTTTTGGAGATTTGGAACGGAAGTGGACTTTTTGATATCGGGGGCGGAATGTGATTCTGAGAGTTGGAACAGCTCCGTTATGTTATTTGGGACTTGCCTGCAAAATTTGGCATCATTCCGGGTTGATTTGATAGGTTTCGGCACGGGTTTTAGAAGTTGAAAGATTTGAAATTTATAAGTTCGATTCATGGTGCGATTCGTAGTTTCGACGTTGTTTGATGATATTTGAGACCTCGAGCGAGTCCTTATTAGGTTATGGGACTTGTTGGTATGTTTAGACGGGGTCCCGGGGGCCTTGGGTGAGTTTCGGATAGGCTACGGGTCTTTTCCCCTTATTTTTGAACTGCTGTTATCTGTCATCTGGTTTCCTTCATCGCGTTCGCATCCTTGCCTTCGCATTCGCGTAGTGTTATTTTAGAGGGTTAAATAATTCCTCTTCGCGTTCGCAGTCACCCTCTCGCGTTCGCAAAGTTCTGCCACCCCCTTCTTCGCGTTCGCATTCCCTATCTCGCGTTCACGAAGTGCAAACTAGGCCCTGGGCACTGGTGATCATTTTCCTCTTCGCGTTCGCGTGTCACTTACGCATTCGCGTAGCTATTCCGTTACACTCTTCGCGTTCGCGTACTACTTCACGCGTTCGCGAAGAGCAGTCGTTGGGCCATCATATTTTTCCTCTTCGCATTTGCGAACGTGTTGTCGCGTTCGCGAAGAACAACTGGGCAGCTTTATTTCTCTTCTTCGCGAACGCGTCCCTTTCTCCGCGTTCACGATGCACAAAACCCCTGGGCAGAATATAAAGTCCTCTATTTCGAGGGTTTGCCATTTTCACCATTTTTGGAGTTCTAGAGCTCGGTTTTGAGCGTTTCCTTGTAGTTTTTTCATGCAAATCGATTGGGTAAGTGTTCTTCACCTAGAATTTATTTATTTCCATGATTCTATCTTTATTTTTATCATTTAATTTTTGTTTTGAGTTGAGAAAAATTGTGGTTTTTGAAAGAAAAATTCAAAATGAAAAATCACGATTTGAGGGACGAAATGGTATCGGAATTTGATGATTTTTGTATGGTTAGAATCGTGAGTGAATGAGTGTTCGTATTTTGTGACTCTTACCCGATTCCGAGACGTGGGCTCGGGTTGACCTTTAGGGTGGATTTCAGAATTTTTATTAAAGTATTAATTTTATTAATTAGATGAGTCTATTATGGTTGTATTCATGTTATGCAATTGTGTTTCGCTAGATTTGGGCCATTCGGAGTCGGATAATTGAAAAACAAAAAGGCATTCTTACAGACTGGTTGAGCTTGGTTTGAGGTAAGTATCTTGCCTAACCTTGTGGGGGGGATTTTCTCCTTAGGATTGAGTCTTCTATGTTGATTGTAGTCCATGCACGCGAGGTGACGAGTGCGTGCTCAGACTTATTTGTAAAAAGTTGGCCTTTTAGGATTCTTAGATCCTTATCTTCACTGAGTATGAAGTTGTTCTTGATATGATTAAGTTCCTATTTACTAGTTTCACCTCTACATGCTTTAATTAGAATTAATTGCTTTCGGGATTCACTCTTATTGCCTATTTGACTCTTATTTGACTTAACTGAAGATTTTACCTCCTCTATTGTCATGCTATCTTTTCATAACTGCTTATCTTTATTTGAAATTATTATTATATCATCTTATAATTTGTTCAGTCTTAATTGAGGTTATGATTATCTTTTCGCTGCTTATCCTTAATTAAATTGTTAAAAATCCTTAGTAATTCCTCAACCTTAAAAGAAGTTTTAGATATCCTATATCTTAGTCGACTTATTTTATTTGGAATTATTTGACTCATGTTAATTTCTCTCTTATTGAAATGTATATTGTGGGATCGTTGATACACATTAGTTTTTCCTTGTTGAGTTGTTCCCTTTACGCCTAGTATTCTTTATTGTGATTATTCCTTGTGAATTGGTTCTACCGTTTCTTTGTGAATTAAAGTTCTTGAGTTAATTTACCTGTCGTACTTTGTATTATTGTCATTGTTGCTGTGGTACTTGTTGTGGTGATGCACGAGGTTTCTGTCGTGCGGTTGTTATTATTGTGATGCACGAAATTTCTGCCGTGCGGTTGTTACTATGGGGTTGCACGAGGTTTCTACCGTGCTATTGTTACCATTGATATTTGCACATGCAGCGTGATAAGACGGGATATGTATATATATTTATGGGTTACGCATGTGGCGAGACAAGGTGGGAATATTATTATGCACGTGTGGCGAGACAAGGCGGTCATTTCTGTTACTATTGCACACGTGGCGAGACAAGGTGGGCTGTGTCAGGGATTGATTTGTGATGATTTATGGCCTGGGGGCATTCTTGTTGTTGATATTTGTGTAGTAGTATTCGTACCTGTGTGAGCTTTATCTTGTAAACGCTGTGGAAAAATATTCTACGTGATGTCCGTTCTTCTTCTTCCTTATGCTTATTTGCTGGTATGGACTATGTTAGGACACTTGCACAAGTATACACGTAGTTAAGCACTCTTATCGGATAAAAGGTGTTCTTGATATTGTTGAGCATAGATGCTCACCCTTGTTTACTTGTCTTCTATGTGAGAATGGCTCTATTGGCACGTGAGTCCTCAGTGTGGTTATGAGGTGTTATGAGGGCACAGGATGCCCAGTGTTAGGGTTCAGGTATTGAGACCCGTGAGTTGTGAATTGTCCGAGGTTCGGTACCTCATGGAGTTGTTGACTAAAACCTGAGGTAAAAGCGGTTGTAATTACTGAGTTATTACTTGTCATTGCTGTATTCGTGATTCCGGATTTAGGTTGTGTTCCATTCACTTTGTCTGCGTCATTTTCATGATATTCCGCTAATACTTGTTGTTTCTTGCTTTAATGCCATTACTGTATTGTGAGCCATATTGCATAGTCTTTATGTAGACATCATACTTTTGTTATTCATGTACTTATATCTGTTCGATTTATTAGACAGTGGGTGTCTTGACTGTTTCTCGTCACTACTCCACCGAGGTTAGTCTTGATACTTACTGAGCACCGTTGTGGTGTGCTCATGCTACTCTTCTGCACATTTTTGTGCAGATCTAGGTACTTGTTCGTTAGCTAGCTGTGTGGACTGTTGCTGTGAAGACTCAAAGTAAACCTGTTGCTGCGTTCGCAGGCTTCGGAGTCACCTTCCAGTTTTCGTTTTGCACTGTTTATCCTCATTTCTGGACAGTGATATTTAGAAGTTTTCTAGCAAACAATTTGTAGAGCTTATGACTTGTACTACCGATTTTGAGAATTTTAAGAGATTCTATTTAAATGATATTGTTGTTTTAATTATTGTTAGGCTTACCTAGTCCCTAAGACTAGGTGCCATCACGATACCCAACGGAGGAAAAATTGGGTCGTGACATTAGGCCTCACCTCTTTTCCTTCTTTTTCGGTTCTTTCTCTCCTTTTATTACTTACTAAGCCTCTCTTCTTCATTTTCTTAACTTTCAGTACTCATTTTGTTTCTATCATTATACCTTACTTTATGAACAATTATTTTTTATAGATAATTTGAATTGATTTTAATTAGCATATAATTTCTTTATTTTTAATGAAACGATATTAATTTATATATTAGAATATAATTTGAGCAATATCTTCTATTGGGTTTTGAAAAAAAAATTAAATGGCTTGATTGATAGTCTTTTTGAGTTAGAATATCATAGGTTGAATGTTGAAGGTTTTTCTTTAAAAATAATTGTCATATAACTCAACAATTAAGATGGAAAAATAAACAAAGAACAATACAAGTAAATTAATCTAGTCAAACAAAGAATATATAGTGTAGTTAAGGTACTCTTTAAGCAAATATTTATATTGGAGGGGCTCTTTCATGAAATGTTATTTTTCTTTTGTATTTTTATTTAGAATATATTTAAATTAAGCGTTAAAAATTTGAACTAAAATCGAACTTATTTGCTTTGTGAATGAAAGGCCTATTCAAATTAACCAAAAACTAACTGAACCGACCCATTATTCCTAATTTATCTTTGTAGCTACTGATATCTATACTGTATGCATAACATAGCGGCACCCGCAACTTTCGAATCCTGTATCCGTCTCTGCTTGTATCTTCAGTTTAATTTCTAATATAACGTCAGTTTTTTTAGTAAGTGTTTGTGCATATCTTTTCTCTTTCCAGATACCAAAATAAAACTTCAAAATAATAGTAATCTCTTTAAAACAACTTAAGTAAATGTAGTTACACAAAATTGTTAAAGTTTAAAGTGAAGAATAATCAGATATCATTTCTTTCCTATATAAGAAGCACGGTAGAAACAGGTGAAGCAGACATGCCAGCCATCGTTATATATTTACCCATCTCTTTCAATATTATTACATTAACTGCCATCACACAATTTAGTAAATAAAGGTAACTTTTGAGGCATTTTCAAAGCGTACTTTTTCTCCACAAATGCATAGTACAAAAACGTGGGACCCACAATTTAGTGAACAAAGGAAATTTTGGGGTATTTTCCACAGATGCATAGTATCTAAACGTGGCACCCGTTTGAACACATAAATACCCAAGACCTCCACATATGCAAAGTACAAATTGTCAGACGACTATTCCTTGAAAGTTGCAACTGTTTATAAGCACATAATACAAATACTTCAACCAAATCTAAGATTTTCTAAATCAAGTATATTTGGCAGCTCATTTATTTCAAGCACAGAAATTGAAAAGGAAATTGAATTAGGACCTAATAGATAACTAATTGATGAGTTTGAATAGCTAATATGTTAAATCAATAGTTAGCTTGAATAAATAAAATTGACAAGTTAAAACGTAGCAGAATAAATTCACTAAATAAAAAAATGTAACAGAATAAATTCATTAAATAAAGAATAATTTTTAGATATAAATATATGCTAAGTTTAAGTTCAACCTATGTCAATAAGTTAATAATTAGTATTTATATTCATCTAAAACTTTAAACATTATAAATTCATGAAAGAAAGTAAATACAATACTATAACTGTCACGACCCAAACATCCCTCTGAGACATGTCGGGACGGCATCTAGTCTCTACGACTAGGTAAGCCTAACATATTGCGGAAATATCAATAATGGAAGAAAAACTAAACAGCTAACTCCATTAGATACTGAATAACCAATAGTAATGCCGCTCGGCATATACAATAACCAAAACACTAGATGAACACAGTTTCCCAAAATCCGGAACATCATAAGTCACAAGCTACAGAAGGGAACTAGTATCTCTATACTCCAGAGTCTAACAAAAGAAGTACGGAAGATAAATGACATAGGAGAGAATAGAGAGGGACTCCGAGGTCTGCGGACGCGGCAGATGTACCTTGAAGTCTCCGTACAACAATAAGCACTTTCAGCTAGTAGCGGGCTGATAAGAAGTACCTTGATCTGCACATAAAAATATGTGCAGAAGAGTAGCATGAGTACACCACAACGGTACCCAGTAAGTGCCAAGCCTAACCTCAGTCTAGTAGTGACGAGGTCAGGTCAGGCCCACTGGTATATAATAAATAAAACAAGAGAATGTACAGTATAATAAGAGACTAGAATTTAACAAAAGGAAACACAGCAAGGCAACAATGCAACACACAGGGGTAAACAACAGGGAATCTACCGACATACCGTCTCGTAGTCCCAAAATAAATATACAGGGAGAACTCCCGAGGTACCGCCTAGTAGTCTCAAAAGTAAATATGCAGGGAGAACTCCCGAGGAACCACCTCGTAGTCTCAAAAGTAAATATACAAGGAGGACTCCCGAGGAACCGCCTCGTAGTCCCAAAAGTAAATGTGCAGGGAGAACTCTCGAGGAACCGCCTCGTAATCTCAAAAGAAACACACAACTCAAACCGACAAATAAACAGTTAATAGCAAGATTTCTACAGTTATACTGATAAAGAATAAGGAAAAGATTTAAATCAACTAGGCATGCTTCACAGAGTTCAAATAAGCAGTTAAAGCACGTAGACGTGCGATATTAAACTAAACAAGATAACTACACATATTGGAATAACTCAATTAAGAATGAAAACAGACTAATACTCATTTAAACGGTATAACTCAAATTAAAGAAAAAACGGGTTGCTACTCAGTAAAAATAAATCGGGTTTTACAACAAATAGTCCGTGTACGTACTCGTCACCTCACGTACACGGCACTCACATATCACAACAGTACCAAATTATAAGGGAATTTTCCCCACACAAGGTTAGGCAAGCCACTTACCTCGAACCAAACTCAAACAATCGGTAACCATGCCTTTTCCACGAATATCCGACTCCGAATGGCCCAAATCTAGCCAAAATCAATTACATACCATAAATACAACTATAAGAAACTAATCTAATTAATGAAATCAAAGTTAAAGCAAGAGATTAAAAAATTACCCCAAAAAGCCTTCCCGGCCCCACGTCTCGAAATATGGTAAAAGTCACAAAATATGAACACCCATTCACTCACGAGTTCACTTGTACCAAAATTATCCAAATCCGATGTCAAAATCCCAATCAAAACCCAAAATCTTGGTTGAAGAACTTCTTTCCATTTTCCCAAATTTTCACCCCATATCCGAAATTAAATGATGAAATTAATGAGATTAGTGGGATATAACCAAAATGGAGTGTAGAATTATTACCCAATCGATCTCTCTGAAAATCCCTCAAAATCTCGTCCAATTCCGAGCTCCCAAACTCGAGTTTTGATAAAAATGGTCAAACCCTCATTTTAAAATGATATAAGTCTACCTAGTGATTCCTTAATCGCGATCGCGAAGAACAACTTCGCTGCCCCAGGATTTAACCCTATGCGAACGCGCAAAACACCAAGCGAATGCGATGTGATGGCTCTCAGACTTACGCGATCGTGAACGTCCTCATGTGTTTGCGATGAGCAAAACGCGTGGCCCAGCTTTAGCCTCCTTAACTCTACGCGAACACGACTTTGGCCACGCGTTCACGAAGCACCACTTCACACCGCTACCTGTTCTCATCCTTATGCTCTCGAACGCGAAGAACAAAACTTTCTCTGCCCAGCTGAGCCTACACGATCACGGCCCCTCTCTCGCGATCGCGTATAAGAAAACCAAATGCACCAGATCACAGAACTTCAGCCATTTCTCTAAGTCCAAAACGCATCCGATAATGATCCGAAACACACCCGAGGCCCCCGGAACCTCAACAAAAGATACCAACAAGTCCTAAAATACCATACAAACTTAGTCGAACCCTCAAATTACATCAAATAATGCTAAAAACACGAATCACCCTCTGATTCAAACTTAATGAACTTGAAACTTCTAATTTCTACAACCGATGTCGAAACCTATCAAACCACGTCCGATTGACCCCAAATTTTGCACACAAGTCATATTCAACCCTACGAACCTACTCTAACTTCCGAAATCAGAATCTAAACCCGATATCAAAAAGTCCACTACCCGACAAAATCTCCCAAAAATTAACTTTCGCCACTTCAAGCCTAAATGAGCTTCAGACCTCCAAAACACAATCCGGACACACCCCTAAGTCCAAAATTACCCGACGGAGCTAACGGAACTGATGAAACTCCATTCCGGAGTCTTCTTCATACAGTTTCAACTATAATCAAAATCCTAAGGCTTAAGCTTCCGTTTAGGGACTAAGTGTCCCAAAACACTCCGAAACCAAAAACAAAATCTCCCGGCAAGTCACATAAGCAGAAAAAGACACGGGGGAAGCAGTTAATAGGGAATCGAGGCTAATACACTCAAAATGACCGGCCGGGTCGATACATCCTCCCCCTCTTAAAATAATCGTTCATCCTCAAATGAGTATAGAGACATACCTGAAGTGGTGAAAAGATGAGGATAACGGCTGCGCATATCCTGACCAGTCTCCCAAGTCGCCTCCTCGACTGTTTGACCCCTCCACTGCACTTTCACGGAAGCAATGTTCTTTGACCTCAGCTTTCGAACCTGCCTGTCCAAAATAGCCACTGGCTCCTCAACATAAGATAGATCTTTGTCTAACTTGACTGAGCTAAAATCCAATACATGAGCCGGATCACCGTGATACTTCCGGAGCATAGAAACATAGAATACTGGATGGACCCCTGCAAGACTGGGAGGCAAGGCAAGCTCATAAGCAACCTCCCCAACATGTCGCAACACCACAAATGGGCCGATAAGCCTTGGGCTCAGCTTGCCCTTCTTGCCGAACCTCATAACGCCCTTCATAGGCAAAACCTAGAGCAAGACCAGCTCTCCAACCATGAATGCAACATCGCGAACCTTACGGTCCGTATAACTTTTATGTCTGGACTGGGCTGTGCGAAGTCGATCCTGAATCACCTTCACCTTATCCAGGGCATCCTGAACCAAGTCCGTACCCAATAATCTAGCCTCGCCCGACTCGAACCAACCCACTGGAGACCGACACTGCCTACCATACGGAGCCCCATACAGTGCCATCTGAATGCTCGACTAATAACTGTTGTTGTAGGAAAACTCCGCAAGTGGCGAGAGCTGATCCCAAGAACCTCCAAAATCTATCACACAAGCACGGAGCATATCCTCCAGTATTTGTATAATGCGCTCGGACTGTCAGTCCGTCTGAGGGTGAAATGTTGTGCTCAACTCAACCCGAGTACCCAATTAATGTTGTACAACCCTCCAGACCCATGATGTAAACTGCGTACCCCGGTTAGAGATGATAGATACCGGTACGCCATGAAGCCTGACAATCTCGCGGATATAAATTCGAGCCAGCTACTCGGAAGAATAGGTAGTCATCACATGAAGGAAATGAGCTGACTTGGTCAGCCTATCCACAATCACCCAAACTGCATCAAACCTCCACTGAGTCCGTGGGATTCCAACAATGAAATCCATAGTGATTTGTTCCCATTTCCACTCTAGAATCTCTAAATTCTGAAGTTTGGCCGCTGATGCTCATACTTCACATGTTGGCAATTTAGACACCGAGCTACATATTCCACTATGTCCTTTTTCATTTTTCTCCACCAGTAATGCTGCCTCAAGTCCTGATACATCTTCGCGGCACCTGAATGAATGGTGTTTCGCGAACTGTGAGCCTCCTAGAAAATCAACTCACGCAAACCATCCACATTAGGCACACATAGTCTGCCCTGCATCCTCAATGCACCATCTCCCCAATAGCGACCTCCTTAGCATTACCGTGTTGGACCGTATCCTTAAGGACAAGAAGATGGGGGTCATCATACTAACACTTCCTGATACGATCATAAAGAGAAGACTGAGAGACCACACAAGCCAATACTCGACTCGGATAAAAAATATCCAATCTCACAAACTGGTTGGCTAAGGCCTGAACATCCAATGCCAATGGCCTCTCTGCTGTTGGTAGATATGTTAAACTCCCCAAACTCTCTGCTCAGCGACTCAAAGCATTGGCCACCACATTGGCCTTCCCCGGATGGTACAAAACAGTGATATCATAATCCTTAAGACACTCCAACCACCTCCGCTAACGCAAGTTAAGATACTTCTGTTTGAACAGATGCTACAAACTTCGATGATCGGTGTAAATCTCACAAGGGACACCGTACAAATAGTGCCGCCAAATCTCCAAGGCATGAACAATAGCTGCTAACTCAAGGTCGTGGACAAGATAATTCTTTTCATGCACCTTCATTTTTCTGGATGTGTAGGCAATAACCCTACCGTCCTGCATCAACACCGTACCGAGACCAATCCGCAATGCATCACAATATGCAATATAAGACCCCGAACCTGTAGGCAATACCAACACTGGAGCTGTAGTCAAAGTTGTCTTGAGCTTCTGAAAACTCTCCTCACACTCCTCTGTCCACCTGAACGGAGCACCCTTCTAGGTCAGCCTGGTCATAGGTGCTGCAATAGATGAGAATCCCTCTACAAAATGACAGTAATACCCCGCCAAACCAAGAAAACTCTAGATATCCATAGTTGATGACGGTCTAGTCCAACTCTGCACTGCTTTCACCTTTTTCGGATCCACCTGGATCCCATCACTCGATACGAAATGACCCAAGAATGCCACCGAGTCTAGACAAAACTCACACTTTGAAAATTTTGCATATAACTTATTTTCTCTCAAGGTCTGAAGCACAGTCCTCAGGTGCTGCTCATGATCCTCCCGAGTCCGGGAGTACACCAAAATGTCGTCAATAAATACAATGATGAACGAGTCAAGATAAGGCCGGAACACACTGTGCATCAAGTGCATAAAAGTTGTTGGGGCATTGGTCAACCCAAATGACATCACAAGGAACTCGTAGTGACCATACTGAGTCCTGAAAGCAGTCTTCGGGATATCTGGCTCCCGAATCTTCAACTGATGATAGCCTGAACATAAGTCAATCTTGGAAAACACTCTGGAACCCTCTAACTGATCAAATAAGTCATCAATACGAGGCAAAGGATACTTGTTCTTCACTGTAACTTTGTTCAACTGGCAGTAATCAATACACATCTGCATAGAACCATCCTTCTTCTTCACAAATAAGACAGAAGCACCCCCAAGGTGACACATTGGGCCGAATGAAGCCCTTATCAAGCAACTCCTATAACTGGTCCTTCAACTCCTTCAACTCAGGAGGAGCCATACGATATGGAGGAATAGAGATGGGCTGAGTGCCCGGCAATAAATCAATGCTGGAATCAGTATCTCTGTCAGACGGCATGCCCGGAAGATCAGCTGGAAACACATCTGGAAAGTCCCTCACTACTGGAACTGACTCAATTGTAGGGGTATCAATACTGACATCTCTCACATAAGCTAGATACGCTTCACACCCCTTCTCAACCATTCGTTGAGCTTTAAGAAATGAAATAACTCTGCTGGGAGTATACTCTAAGGTACCTCTCCACTCTAATCGTGGTAATCCTGGTATAGCCAGCGTCACGATTTTGGTGTGACAATTAAGAATAGCATAGTGGGGTGATAACCAGTCCATGCCCAAGATAACATCAAAGTCTACCATACTAAGTAATAATAAATCAACTCTGGTCTCAAAGCCACTAAGAGCAATCAAACTCGACCGATACATGCGGTCCACAACAAGAGAATCTCCCACAGGAGTAGGCACATAAACAGGGGAACTCAAAGAATCCTGAGATACGCCCAAATACGGGGCAAAATAAGAGGACACGTAGGAATATGTAGAGCCTGGGTCAAATAATACCGACACATCTCTATGATAGACCGGAACAATACCTGTAATGATAGAGTCGGAAGCTATTGCCTCTGTATGAGCCGGAAGAGCATAATATCTGGCCTGGCCTCCCCCTCTAGGGTGACCTCGACCTCCACGACCTCCACCTCGAGCTGGCTGAGTAGGTGGGGCGGTAGTTGGTGCTGGAATCAAGCCTGAGGACCCGGTGGAGCATGATGTGCCTGAGAAGTCTGTGGAGGTGCACCCCACCTAAGTCTGGGGCAATCCCTCACCATATGGCGAGTGTCACCATACTCAAACCAAGTTGTCGGAGGGCGTGACTGCTGTGACTGGCTCGGGCCAAGACTGCTGGACTGGCCGCTAAAAGTGCCTCGAGCAGGAGGCACACTAGATACTGGCAGTGCATAATAAGGCTCCTGGGGCCTAGCAGGGACCGGAATACCACTGGCAGCTGGAAGAGCTGAATGAACGGGGCGACTCCCATAACCCCTACCATGGCGAGTTGTTGGGGCACGAGCACCAGAATAAGAATCGGTCTCTCGAGACCTCTTGGCCTCTCTATCCCGGGAAAGCATGCCCTCCAATCTCCTGGCGATACTCACAACCTGCTGATAAGAAATATCCATCTCCAACTCCCTGGCCATACTAATCCAGATACTAGGGTGGATTCCCTCAATAAACCGTCGAACCCTCTCTCGAATTGTGGCAACCAAGGCTGGTGCATGTCGGGCCAAATCATTGAAGTGGACTGCATACTCTGACACAGTCATAGCACCCTGGCACAGCTACTCAAACTCCGTGCGCCATGAGTCCCTAAGGCTTTAAGGGACATACTCTCTAAAAAACATGTCCGAGAACTGAGTTCATGTAAGTGAAGCTGCCTCATCCAGACTACTCAACTCATAAGCATGCCACCACTGATAGGATGCTCCTCTAAGCTGGAAGGTGGTAAAAGAAACCCTGCTCGTCTCCGCTATGCCCATAGTACGAAGAATACGATGACACTCCTCTAGAAAACCTTGAGCATCATCTATAGCCAATCCGCTGAAGGTAGATGGGTGGTACTTCTTGTACCTCTGAAGTCTGAGCTGCTCCGCCTCAAAAGCGGTTGTCCTAGTATCGTGTTGAACCGGAGCTACTGGCTGCATCGGCATAATCTCTGGAACCTGGTCGGCCTGTACCCACTGCTCTAGAGTATTGGCGACGGGAGTCTGTGCTCCTCCCCCGACCTGATATGTGGCAGGAGCAAGTGAAATCAATCCATCCTGAGCTAAGGTGCTGAACATGCTCAGAAACTGGACTAGAGTCTCCTGGAGGGCTGGGGCAGCAACATGTACCTCAGGTGCCTGCCCTCCAGCTGGAGCTACTGGGGGCTCCTCTGTAGCAGCTCGTGCGGGTGCTCTGGTTGCACCGCATGGACGTCCTCGGCCTCTACCCCGGCCCCGTCATCTCGCAGCTCTAGCAGGGGGCGCGGGTTCCTGGTCATCAGATCCTCCGGTACGGGTCCTCACCATCTGTGAGAAAGAATAGAATACAGAAGTTTAGAATATTTTTTTGATGTCAACAAATTTCGCACGACAAGGAATCAAAAAAGTATAATTTTTCCTAACAGTTCCATAGCTTCCCGAAGATAAGTACAGACGTCTCCGTACCGATCCGCGAGACTCTAATAAACCGGCTTGTGACTCACAACACCAATGAACCTAGAGCTCTTATACCAACTTGTCACGACCCAAACATCCCCCGAGACATGTCGTGACGGCACCTAGTCTCTACGACTAGGTAAGCCTAACAGATTGCGGAAATATCAATAATGGAAGCAAAACTAAACAACTAACTGCATTAGATACTAAATAACCAATAATAATGCCGCTCGACATATACAATAATCAAAATACTAGACGTACACAGTTTCCCAAAACCCGTAACATCATAAGTCACAAACTACAGAAGGAAACTAGTATCTCTATACACCAGAGTCTAACAAAAGTAGTACGAAAGGTAAATAAAATAGGAGAGAATAGAGGGGGACTCCGAGATCTGCGGACGCGACAGATGTACCTTGAAGTCTCTGTACAACAGCAAGCACTCTCAGCTAGTAGCGGGGCTAATAAGAAGTACTTGGATCTGCACACAAAAATATGTGCAGAAGAGTAGCATGAGTACACCACAACGGTACCCAGTAAGTGCCAAGCCTAACCTCGGTCGAGTAGTGACGATGTCAGGTCAGGCCCACTGGTATATAATAAATAAAGCAGGAGAATGTACCGTATAATAAGAGACTAGAATTTAACAAAAGGAAACACATCAAGGCAACAGTGCAACACACAGGGGTAAACAGCAGGGGATCTCCCGAGATACCGTCTCGTAGTCCCAAAATAAATATATAGGGATAACTCCTGAGGGACCGCATAGTAGTCTCAAAAGTAAATATGCAGGGAGAACTCCCGAAGAACCGCCTCGTAGTCTCAAAAGTAAATATACAGGGAGAACTCCAGAGGAACCGCCTCGTAGTCTCAAAAGTAAATGTGCAGGGAGAACTCCCGAGGAACCGCCTCGTAGTCTCAAAATAAACACACAGCTCAAACTGACAAATACAACAGTTAATAGCAAGATTTCTACAGTTATACTGATAAAGAACAAGAAAAAGAAGGAAATCAACTAGGCATACTTCACAGAGTTCAAATAAGCAGTTAAAGCACGTAGACATGCGATATTATACTAAACAGGATAACTACACATATTGGAATAGCTCAATTAAGAATGAAAACAGACTAACAGTCATTTAAATGGTATAACTCAAATTAAAGGAAAAATGGGTTTCTACTCAGTAAAAATAAATCGGATTTTACAACAAATAGTCCGTATATGTACACTGCGCTCACATATCACAACAGTACCAAATCCTAAGGGGATTTCCCCCACACAAGGTTAGGCTAACCACTTACCTCGAACCAAGCTCAATCAATCGGTAACAATGCCTTTTCTACGAATATCCGACTCCAAATGACCCAAATCTAGCCAAAATCAATTACATACCATAGATACAACTATAAGAAACTAATCTAATTAATGAAATCAAAGTTAAAGCAAGAAATAATCACCCCAAAAAGCCTCCCTAGGCCCACGTCTCAGAATCAGGTAAAAGCCACAAAATATGAACACACATTCACTCACGAGTTCACTTGTACCAAAATTATCCAAATCCGATGTCAAAATCCCAATCAAAACCCAAAATCTTGGTCGAAGAACTTCTTTCCATTTTCCCCAAATGTTCACCCCAAATCCGAAATTAAATGATAAAATTAATGATAGATTAGTAGGATATAACCAAAATAGAGTGTAGAATCATTACCCAATCGATGTCTCTGAAAATCCCTCAAAATCTCGTCCAATTCCGAGCTCCCAAACTCAAGTTTTGATAAAAATGGCCAAATCCTCGTTTTGAAATGATATAAGTCTGCCCAATGATTCCTTAATCGCGATCGCGAAGAACAACTTCGCTGCCCCAGGATTTAACCCTATGCGAACGTGCAAAACACCAAGCGAACGCGTCAGGATGTTCGCGATCAGACTTACGCGATCGCGAACATCCTGACGCGTTCGCGATGAGCAAAGCGCGTGGCCTAGCTTTAGCCTCCTTAACTCTACGCGAACGTGACCTTGGCCACTCGTTCGTGAAGCACCACTTCACACCACTACCTGTTCGCATCCTTATGCCCGCGAACGCGAAGAACAAAACTTCCTCTGCCCAGCTGAGCCTACACGATTGCGGCCCCTCTCTTGCGATCGCGTATAAGGAAACCAGATGCACTAGATCACAGAATTTCAACCATTTCTCTAAGTCCAAAACATCCGAAACACACTCGAGGCTCCCGGGACCTCAACTAAAGATACCAACAAATCCTAAAACACCATACAAACTTAGTCGAGCCCTCAAATCACATTAAACAATGCTAAAAACATGAATCACCCTCCGATTCAAACTTAATGAACTTGAAACTTCCAATTTCTACAACTGATGCCGAAACCTATCAAACCACGTCCGATTGACCCTAAATTTTGCACACAAGTGATATTCAATCCTACGGACCTACTCCAACTTCCGAAATCGGAGTCCGAATCGGATATTAAAAAGTCCACTACCAGTCAAAATCTCCAGAAAATCGACTTTCGTCACTCCAAGCCTAAATGAGTTTCAGACCTCCAAAACACAATCCGGACATGCCCCTAAGTCCAAAATCACCCAACGGAGCTAACGGAACCGACGAAACTCCATTTCGGAGTCGTCTTCACACAATTCTGACTACGGCCAAAATCCTAAGGCTTAAGCTTCCGTTTAGGGAGTAAGTGTCCCAAAACACTCCGAAACGAAAAAATAAAACCTCCCGACAAGTCATATAAGCAGAAAAAGATACGGGAGAAGCAGTTAATAGGGGATCGGGGCTAATACACTCAAAACGACCAGCCGGGTCGTTACAATAATATTTTGCAATTTAAGTTGTTTGTAATGCATCAAATAGTAGTACAATTATTTGGGCGCCAACTCTTTCAATACGAAGGAATGTGCATACCTTTTTTCTAATAAAAGTAATATTATGTAAATAATTTATTGTAAAATTTTACATTAATTTTGCAACTTTAAAATTAGTTTCTAATTTAACTTTTACGATATTATTTCTAACCTATTAACCCTTATATTGTCTTGAGTTTATTTATTTTTAAATACTAACATTTAAGCTAATTACTAATTTAGTTATTAATTTATTTTATATTTGTTATTTACCCTAAATAATGGACCAAATCACTAGAATATATATTATGGAAAAAACCGACAATTTATAGCATTTTAATTTAGTTACTTCTTGAGTTGCATGTGATATGTCTATTTGCATTTATACTGTTTGAAACTGATTTGACTATCCCGAAAAATATAAGAAATGATGGAAACTTGTGTTAATATTTCCTTAAAAAATATTTCTTACACTCACTTATTATTTATAATTTTTTTTAATGTCATAGGCGAAATTTAAATATAATAACTATATCTAAAAGTTTAGTTAAAATTATTGAATTGGATGGTATATAGTGTTCAATCTCGAGAAAGTTGACTCATTAAGGATATTCAAGTAGTAGATATTTAATAGCTAAGCAATTAAATATTTTGAAAATTTCCCTTAATACTTGAGAATATTGATTAAAAATTAAAATTATTTACAGGGATATTCTATGAAAATACCAGTTAAAATATTACTATATTATTAGAATATTCTTCTTTCATAACAATTTTAATTGCAATGTTGGGCCCGTGCGACAGCACGGGCTTTACTTCTGCTAGTACTGGAAGTTAGGGCGTAATACTTTATAGGAATTTTTTCGTTCCTATACACTATTTGAAACTTTATTACCAAAAATATCCACGTTTAGTTATTTACCCAACCTAAACAAGCTTTATCTACAAAATATATATATTTATTTAAACTATCCTTTCTGCGGTAGCCTTCCTTTTTTAGATGCGGGATTTTGGGATCGCGTAGGATTCTTCAGAGATTTTACTGACGCAATCATCGCATATTAATCAAGCCAATGTATTTGTAGAATCCTGCTATTATGCCAATTTTCTCTGATTATCATCGCACCATAATCAAGTTATATTCTCTGGTTTTCTCTGTTTCCTCTGGTTTTTCATAAGCGAAGGTTTTGAAAAATAAATTGCAAATAATTATTTATAATTGTATTGAATTTCGCGATATAATGTCCAAATTAGCGATTATGCTTCAGCTAAATGGTCATTGGGATAGCATTGGGAGATACAAAGATTTTAATGTTGATGGAATTGTAGTCAACGGGGATTCAAATTATAGTCAATTGAATTCTGCAATTGCAGAGTATCTAATGATCGATACCTCCGCAAAAAATCATCGAAATCAAATACACTGTCAACAAAGTTGTCCTACATTGGAAATTCGGAATGATATGGGAGTTCGAGTATACATGGAGACGAAAAAGAAAAATAAAAGCTTAGGAATATATCTGCTGTATATAACAGTACGTGATTTCGATTTGGAATGCAATATCTCTAATTCGAGCACAATTGCAGGTTTGCTCTATTTTTTCAATGGTGATGTTTTATCAGTTTCATGTGTTCTACAATTTTTCTACAACATATCTACAATGATACTACATAAAAAATTTAGTTCAACTATTATGTCTATTGAAGTATTCAATTTCACGTGTTCTACAATTTTACTACAACCTATCTACAATGTAGGTCTGAATTGTAGATACGTTTAATTGAGTGCAGGTTCATCTGATTATCGTATGTCTAACGTGGTTCAACTGTCAAGCAATTGTAATAAAATTGGAGAAGTATCAGGAATAGTGAAGTTGATTGATAGGCCAACATCTCCGGAGATTGTGGAATATGAAAGTATCATCATAACAGAACATACGCCAAATGTTATTGAAGTAGGCCAAGTCTACCAAGACAAGCAAACAATTATCAATGAAATGAAGCACTATTCTGTCATGAATAGTTTTAATTTAGGGTGAAAAGGTCTAGCGCAAGAAGGTAGAAATAGTTCAATTGTCAAATTCATATTTTTGTTTAATTTATAGTTTTTTTGTAGTTTTTTTTTTGTATAATTTGTAATTTCTTTGTATATAAATTTTATATAATTTGTAGTTTTGTTGTATATAAATTGTTTAATATAAGCTTTTTGTGCTTAAGAAGCCTCTTATTTTGTAACTACATTTTGTCACGACCCCAAATTTTCTTTCGTAGGATGTCGTGATGGTACCAAGTCTCTAAGATTAGGTAAGCCTATCAATGCTGAATAACAATAGAAATATGAAATAAATAAATTTACAAACTCACATAATTATAACTCCCAAAACTCGGTAGAAATAAATCACAAGCTTCTAAAAATTTATTCTCTATGTCTCTATACATCAGAGTCTAAAGAAAATAAGGAAGCAACATAATAAGGATAGAACGGGACTCTAGAGTCTGCGGACGCTGGCATATATACCTCGAAGTCTTCGTACATAGGTAGCTCACTGATATCTGGACTGACAGAAAGTACCTGGATCTGCACAAAAAGATATGCAGAAGCGTAGTATGAGTACACCACAGTGATACCCAGTAAGTGTCAAGCCTAACCTCGGTAGAGTAGTGACGAGGTCAGGTTAGGCCCTACTGGAATAATAAAAGATATGGTAAAATATTTAACAATATAATAACAATAAATGACAATGGAAATGAATCAAGTAAGTAGTATGTCACCATTATATTACACAGAATAAGGGCAAATAATACCGCGAAAAGAAAACAGAAATTTACAACTTTAAGAAACATCATGACAATAATCAAAGGCAAATACAGCCATAAAGAAATATCAACAAGGGCACTCCCGAGGTACTGCCTCGTAGTCCCAAACCATAAATAAATTCACAATATCTCATTTCCTTATATCACCGCGGGGCCTTCACAATTTTTTTTTAAAGAAAATATTTTTCCCGAAATCCCGCATTTTAGCCACTCTTATCGCATCGCATGACTTCTAGTAGGTCCCCTACTAGCCACGCATATCAAGTCTCACCGCATGCGTTTCAACACCCAGACTTTATACTACCGCATGCGTATCAATATTATAATATATCACAATTTACACCTCAAGTGCCCAAATATTTCAATTTGTCAAAATAAACAACATCAACAATATTTTTCACAACAGGGAGCTCACAGCTCAATCACAATGAGTACAAAATCTCACAAAATATTCGGGAATAAATAAACTCGACAAAAAATAATATTTCAAAATTTTAATACATTGCCTCAGAACCAAATTCAAAATATCAAATACTTCATATTAATAATATTTAAATTAAAGAAATTTTTACCTTCAAATAATGCACAGAATAAAAGAAACCAAGTTTTAACTAAACAAGTAAAACAATTAGCAGAAAAAGGTCAAGCAATTTTAAAGTATAAAAAATCAGATAAATGATGAAGAATATAACAAGATAAAATAATTTAATTAATATGCAACAGTGATCTACATAATTTTAAAACATAATCTTCCACATTTAGCCCGAGTACACACTCGTCACCTCGTGTATGCGACTTTTAACACATTACAATCATCATATCAATACCAATCCTAGGGAAAATTTCCCCCACACAAGGTTAGACAAGTCACTTACCTCGGACCACGCTGAATCAGTCAAGTAGAATGCCTTTTCCTCGATTTTCCAACTCCAATCGGTTCGAATCTAGTCATAATTAATTCGATTCAATCAATGCAAATTATAGGAATAAATTCCATAAACAAAATTATAATTTTCCCATAAAAATTCCGAAATTTCACCCAAAAATCGATAGTGGGGCCCACGTCTCGGAACCCGACAAACATTATGAAATATGAACGCTCGTCCAACTACGAGTCCAACCATACAATGTTTTACCAAATTCCGACATCAATCCTAAATAAAAGTCTATGAAAATGTCTACCATTTTCAACCCAATTCGCTGATTTAGGGATAAAAAAATAATGGATTCGGGTATTTTGACCAATATTGAGTTAAGAACACTTACCCCGTTATTTTCCTTGAAAATCTCCCGAAAATCGCCTCTTCCCTAGCTCCAATTTGCTAAAAATGATTTTCAGATCTTAAACATTCTATCCAGGTTCGCATTTGCGGACAAAAACTTCGCATTTGCGAATGAATAGTACCTCCCATGAACAGTGTTCGCAATTGTGACAAATTGTTAGCAATTGCGAGTGAACAATTATAAAAGCATAAATTGAGCAGTAAATAGAAAAACAGGGTTGTAGTACTCAAAATGAACGGTCGGGTCGTTACACATTTTTCATCACATTTTTTAAATTATTTCTATTCTATAGCTACTGCCTCGTATGTGTTGTGGACAATTGTACAAGGCACTTCAAGTCCACCAGCATAAACAAATCAGCATTGTTCAAATTTTGAAAATTCAATAGCTTGCACACATGTTCTTTGATGGACAATACATACATACAATGCAAACCTACTGTCATGGTAGTTGGTAGCATGGTTATACCAAAATATGCGGATCCTAAGACAATATACACACCAAAAGACATACAAACATGCGGATCCTGAATCAATTTAACCTTTTCCAAAGCATCTTGAACCAAGTCCATACCCAATAATCTAGCTTCACCCGGTTCGAACCAACCCACTGGAGACCGGCACCGCCTACCATATAAGGCCTTATACTGCGCCATCTGAATGCTCGACTGATAACTCTTGTTGTAAGCAAACTCCACAAGTGGTAAGAACTGATCCCAAGCACCCCCAAAAGAATTATCAACAAAGGCACTCCTAAGGTACAGCCTCGTAGTCCCAAATCATAAATAAATTCACAATATCTCATTTTCTTATATCACCACGGGAGCTTTCGCAATTTATTTTAAAGAAAATATTTTTTCCGAAATAGCATCCCGCGTTTTAGCCACCCTTATCACACCGCATGACTTCTAGTAATTCCCCTACTAGCAACACGTTCATTTCAGCATAGCGTTGTTTTCGGAGGGGTCTTCGGGCCTTGGATGATATTTCTGTTATCGGCCCTTTCGTGTAGTCTCTATTGTGCCATGTGGGTTATGAGGCGGTTTGATTATTCGCGCTCGTATTGAGATCCCGTATAGTTGTGGTGTTATATGAGCAGATCATATATCGCACCTTAGTTGTCCTTGAGTTTTATAGCATATGACGCTACCCGTCTCCCTAGGATTTGTATTATGCACTTGGTGTGCTTATGGTTGAGATTCAGGAATTTCGCGAGTATAAGCATTACGGCTCGATGTGTGTCTTATTTAGATTATTATGTGTGGATCGGGTGGCACGCTGCCACGGGTATGTTGTTTGGATCGGGCGGCACACCGCCACGGGTATCATGGTTGGATCGGGTTGCACGCCGCAACAGTATCAATTGTGGATTGGGTTGCACGCCGCAACAATGTATTATTGAGTACAGTTTCCCACATCTATTATTGTGTGTTTTGCTTCCCATTTCTTGCGAAAGGTTCATCACATCTTTTCGGTTGTTTAAATTAGTTACGTGGGTTGAGTAGATCTTTCCAGAGTTCGATTCCTTATGTATCACATTCGAGTTTGTAACTTGTTGGCACATTGTGGCATCATATGAGACTTTTGGCAGTGTCTGAGGTGGCTTATTGCCTGAGCAACTTGTACTGGGTGAGATGAGATTTTTGACCTGGGATCAGTGCGATCAGATTTATATGAAGCATATTAAAGAGTAAATATTATTAATCAGTCCAGAATGAGGTAATGGTTCTTGTCGGGAGGGGGGACTCCATAAATTGTGATTCGGCAGGTGGCTATGAGTTCTACACATCTTCTCTATCGTGGCAGTGTTGCGAGAGTTAAAGCAAGGCTTAATTGGTCATAAGGTACACTACGGGCTTCAGTCAGTGGAAATTTTAGCTGTTGTGCTTTGGAAAGATTGCCTTGGGCAAATGATTTACGTGGTGCATGGTAAGAATTCAGTAAGGGTATACAACCGTGTTTAGTACAGTATGTAGTGATTGATACGGTGCTCGTATATTGGAAACAGGCCTGCTGGAGGATTCTGGATGTTGGAATTAGGCACTAAGGCTTATTTGACTAAATAAAGGGGAGAATATTCAGATTGGCTTGAGTTAATGTGCCCAACTGGGTTGTGGTGGCATGGATAGGTGCACGAGTTGTTAAACAGTGATTTCAGATAACTCCAGAACAGTTCTTAGCACGTTCGAGGACGAACATATGTTTAAGTGGGAGAGAATGTAACGACCTGACCGGTCGTTTTGAGCCCTAGTGCATCGTTCGGCAGTCTGAGGCCATGAGAAGTCTCACATCAGGTATTATAATTTGTGCGCGTGGTCGGAATTGAATTTCGGGAAGTTCGGAGTTGAACTGAAAAAACAAAACTATCATTTCGGAAGCTTTAAGTTGGAAGAATTTACTAAGGTACGATTTTTGAGTAAATGACCTCGGAATCGGGATTCGAAGGTTCCAACAGGTTCGTATGATGATTTTGGACTTGGGCGTATGTCCGGATCAGGTTTTGGATGACCCAGGAGCCTTTCGGTGCCTATTGTGGAAAGTTGGCATTTTGGAAGAATTTCATAAATTTGGGTTAAAGAGCATTTCAATGTTATCGATGTCCGATTGGGATTCTGAGCCTGGGAATAGCTCCGTATGGTGATTCTGGACTTAGGGGTGCGTCCGGAAGTGGATTTGGAGGTCCGTAGGTCGTTTCAGGGTCTTTTGGCGAAAATTGGAAATTTAAAAGTTTTTGGAAAGTTTGATCGGGAGTGGACTTTTTAATATCAGGGCCGGATTCTGATTTCGGAAGTTGGAGTAGGTCCGTAATGCCAATCATGACTTGTGTGAAAAATTTGAGGTCAATCGGACGTGATTTGATAGGTTTCGGCATCGATTGTAGAAGTTGAAGTTTCAAAGTTTGTTAAGTTTGAATTGGAGGGTGATTCGTGTCTTAAGCATTGTTTGGTGTGATTTAAAGGCTCGACTAAGTTCGTATGTTGTCTTAGGACTTGTTGGTATGTTTGGTTGGGGCCTCGGGGGCCTCGGGTGAATTTCGGACGGTTAACGGATCGAGTTGTGTTTGGGGGAAATATTGAGGCTGCTGTCTTCTGGTGTAACTGCACCTGCGAGGTTAGTGCCGCAGGTGCGGAGCTGTAGAAGTGGCCATGAGGGTCGCAGAAGCGGAGGCTAGTCAAAGGGCCTGTGCCGCAAAAGCGGGCATAAACGTGCAGGTGCGCGAGCGCAAAAGCGCTTGGTGACCGCAGAAGCGGAAGAGCAGATGCGCTATATGAGGCGTAGATGCGGGGACTGTTGGGCCGAGCTGGAGCCGCACCTGCGATGGAATTTCCGCATGTGCGGAGCCGCCGAAGCGGCTATTTGACCGCAGGTGCGAAGGTTGGGCTGGGCAGTGTGTTTCTTTAAAACGAGGGTTTGGCTCAATTTCACTTCATTTCATCCATGGGAGCCGATTTTGGAGCACTTTTAGAGTGCCATCTTCATCAACTATAATGGGGCAAGTGATTTCTTCACATTGTGTGTTAAATACATGATTTTTATATGGATTAAAGCATGAAAATTTGTAAAAATTTGGGATTTTGAAGAAAAACCTAGAAATTGGTATTTTTAGATTTTGACCACGAAATTGGACATGGTATTTGGAATAAATTATATATTTGAGTTTGAGGTATTATGGGTAAAGTTTATCTTCGAAAATTTTCAGAATCTGGGCATGTGGGCCCAAGGGTGATTTTTATCGACTTTTCAAGCGGAGTTAGGAATTATTGTAAATTGAATCATAATGAGTATTAGAGTATATATTTATGGGTTTGCACATTTATTGACTAGTTTTGGAGCGTTAGGTATCAGTTTGAGTTGTTGGAAGGGCTTGGGAGCCGGTTAAGGAATTTCGGAGCGAGGTAAGTCTCCTTTCTAACCTTGTAAGAGGGAATTAACCCCATAGGTGAATCAAATCATTATGTGCTTCTATTTGTGGGGGCTACATATGCATGAGGTGACGAGAGTCCATGCGTAGCTACTATTATGCTTATGTCTGGGTAGTCTAAGACCCATATCATGTTGTACTTGCGATGTCTGCGCCCTACTTGTTAATTTAGCCATTTAAAAAATTTAGAAACTCGATAAAGGAATTTTAAAAAGGTTAAACTTCATTTAGTTGACCGTTAAATGAGGATTTGAAATTCGTGGAATAATTACCCCTTAATAAATCTTGAATTGGTTGTTTAATGTGTTTTCTCTTTTGTAGAGCGGGTCGAACGCCTCGGTAGCAGATAGATGCATCTATGGTTCGTGCCATTCGACCCTCGGCAGTGCACACTTTAAATATTATGTTGGATCGGGCCGTACGACCTCGGCATAATTTGTGCATGATAAATCTTTGGAACTAATTATAATTGATATTGCTTCTTTGGCTTGGGATATAAATTGTTAAATGATAAGAATAAGTTTGATAAAATTTCCTATTAATAAAATAATTGTCCACTCACTTCTTGTTATTGAGTTTACAGTTATTTCATACAATCCATGCTTAAGTATAATTTCGGTATTTACTGTTAGCCCATAGTAAGTGTCGGAGTAGACCCCTCGTCACTACTTCTTCGAGGTTAGACGAGATACTTACTGGGTACGCGTTGATTTACGTATTCATACTACACTTGCTGCACATTTTTGTGCAGGTACATATATGTCGAGCGACCTTGTGGGCGTAGAGGCGCAGTTATTGCGGGGATTTAGGTGAGCTGCATTCTATACTACGATCCGCAGCCAGCAGAGTCTCCTTCAGAGTATTTATATTTCTCATGTCCAAATTTATATTCCGGACAAATGTTGCATTTTATTTTACATTCCTAGTCGAGGCTCATGCACTTGTGACACTGGGTTTTGGGGTGATTAGGGGTTGTCTTGTATGGAAATTGTTGAAATATTATTATTTACTGTGTAAATTCCATCTTTTACTATTTAATTGAAGGAAATATGATTTCAAAAATATTAAAATGAGAATCAAATTAAGTATTTATTTTTGGCTTGCCTGACAGCAGTGTCTGGCGCCATCACGACCTTTAATGGATTTTGGGTCGTGACAGTTTACACATAGATCAACATCCGGTCTACTTTTCCAACTTAAGCTTTCCATTTAAGAGACTAAGTGTCTCATTTCACACTGAATTCACTTCAGACCCGAACCAACTAACCCGATAAGTCATATAACAACTATAAAGCATAAATGGAGCAATAAATGGGGGAACGGGGTTACAACTCTCTAAACGACCGTCCGGGTCGTTACATCCTCCCCCTCTTAAACAAACGTTCGTCCTCGAACGGGTCTAGAAACATACCTGGAGTATCAAATAGGTGTGGATAACTGCTCTGTATCTCCCGCTCGGTCTCCCAAGTAGCATCCTCCACGGGCTGACCTCTCCACTGCACCTTCACTGAAGCTATATCCTTTGACCTCAACCTCCGAACCTGCCGATCTAAAATGGCCACCGACTCCACATCATAAGTCAAATCATCATCTCACTGAACCATACTGAAATCCAAAACATGATACGGATCGCCGATATACTTTCGGAGCATAGAAACATAAAATACTGGATGCACACACGACAAGCTAGGTGGAAAGGCAAGCTTATAATTCACCTCCCCAATCCTCTGAAGTACCTCAAAAGGCCCAATGAACCGAGGGCTCAACTTTCCCTTCTTCTCGAACCTCATAACACCCTTCACGGGTGAAACCTTCAGTAGAACCTTCTCCCCAACCATGTAAGACACATCACGGACTTTCCTGTCGGCACAGCTCTTCTGTCTGGACTGCGCCGTGCGAAGCCGCTCTTGAATCAATTTAACCTTGTCCAATGCATCCTGAACCAAGTCTGTACCCAAAGGTCTAGCCTCACTGGGCTCAAACCAACCCACCGGAGATCTACACCGCCTCCCATACAAAGCCTCATACGGGGCCATCTGGATGCTCGACTGATAACTGTTGTTGTAAGCAAACTCCGCGAGTGGCAGAAACTGATCCCAAGAACCCCCAAAATTAATGACACAAGCGCGTAGCATGTCCTCCAAAATTTGAATAGTGCGCTCGGACTGTCCGTCCGTCTGAGGGTGAAATGTTGTGCTCAACTCAACTTGGGTGCCCAAATCTCACTGCACGACTCTCCAAACCTGCGATGTAAACTAGGTGCCTCTATCTGAAATGATAGAAACCGGTACACCATGAAGGCGAACAATCTCTCGGATGTAAATCTCAGCCAACCGCTCCGAAGAATAGGTAGTACCAACGGGAATGAAGTGCGCGGACTTGGTCAGCCGATCCACAATCACCCAAATATCATCGAACTTCCTCGAAGTCCGCGGGAGTCCAACTACAAAATCCATGGTGATCCGCTCCCATTTCCACTCTGGAATCTCTAACCTCTGAAGCAATCCACCCGGTCTCTGATGCTCATACTTCACCTACTGACAGTTAAGGCACCGAGCTACAAATTCCACTATATCCTTCTTCATTCTCCTCCACCAATAGTGCTGCCTCAAGTCTTGATACATCTTCGCGGCACCCGGATGAATGGAATACTGCGAACTGTTGGCCTCCTCAAGAATCAACTCATGTAGTCCATCCATATTGGGCACACAAATCTGACCTTGCATCCTCAATACCCCCATCATCCCAGATAGTCACATCTCTGGCATCGCCGTGCTGAACCGTGTCCTTAAGGACAAGCAAATGGGGGTCATCATACTGGTGCTCTCTGATGTGATCATATAAGGAGGACCGAGAAACCGCACAAGCTAGAACCCGACTGGGCTCCAAAATATCCAATCTTATGAACTGGTTGGCCAAAGCCTGAACATCAACTGCAAGAGGTCTCTCCCCAACGGGAATGAATGCAAGACTATCCATACTCATCGCCTTTCTACTCAAGGCATCAACCACCACATTAGCCTTCCATGGATGATACAAAATGGTGATATCATAGTCTTTTAGTAGCTCCAACCATATCCGCTGTCTCAAATTTAGATCCTTCAATTTAAACAAGTGCTGGAGGCTATGATGATCAGTAAATACCTCACAAGACACACCATAGAGATAGTGCCTCCAAATCTTCAACGCATGAACAATGGCAGCCAACTCCAAATCATGAACATGGTAGTTCTTCTCATAAGGCTTCAACCGGCGCGAAGCATAAGCAATCACTCTACCCTCCTACATCAACACACACCCAATGCCGATCCGAGAAGCATCACAATACACTGTATAAGAGCCTGAAGCTGACGGCAAACTAGAACTGGAGTTGTGGTCAAGGTAGTCTTGAACTTCTGAAAGCTCTCCTCACACTCATCCGACCACCTGAAAGGAGCACCCTTTTGGGGTTAGTTTGGTCAAGGGCGATGCAATAGACGAGAAACCCTCCACAAAGTGACGATAATAACCGGCCAAGCCGAGAAAGCTCCGAATCTCCGTAGCTGAGGACGGTCTGGGCCAACTCTGAACCGCCTCTATCTTCTTCGAATCCACCCAAATACCCTCACTGGACACCATGTTTCCCAAGAATGCCACTGAACTGAGCCAAAATTCACACTTGGAGAACTTGGCATAAAGCTTCTCCTCCCTCAGCCGCTGTAACACAATCCGTAGTTATTGGGCATGCTCTTCCTGGCTATGAGAGTACACCAGGATATCATCAATGAATACAATAACAAACAAGTCGAAATAAGGCTGAAACACACTGTTCATCAGATGCATGAATGTTGTTGGGGCGTTGGTCAGCCCAAAAGACATCACAAGAAACTCATAATGACCATAACGGGTCCTGAATGTTGTCTTTTGAATATCCGAATCCCAAATCTTCAACTGGTGATATCCAGAACTCAAATCAATCTTGGAGAACACCCTCGCTCCCTAAAGCTGGTTAAACATATCATCAATACGCGGCAAAGGATACTTGTTCTTGATTGTAACTTTGTTCAACTGCCAATAATCGATGCACATTCTCATAGTACCGTCCTTCTTCTTCACAAACAACACCGATACACCCCAAGGTGACACACTAGGCCTAATAAACCCCTTATCAAGGAGTTCCTCAAGCTGCTCCTTCAATTCCTTCAACTCAGCTGGTGCCATGGGATATGGTGGAATAGAAATGGGTTGAGTGCCCGGCACCAAGTCAATATCCTTATCGGGCGACATGCCCGGCAAGTCTGTAGGAAACATATCCGGAAATTCCCGTACCACCGGAACAGAATCAATAGTAATAGCATCGGCACTAACATCCCTCACAAAGGCCAAATAAGATAAACAACCCTTCCGAACCATCAGTTGGGCCTTCAAATATGAAATCACTCTACTGGGAACATAGTCTGGAGAACCTCTCCACTCAATTCTTGGCAACCCCGGCATCGCCAACGTCACAGTCTTAGCGTGACAATCTAGAACAGCATGACATGGATACAACCAATCCATACCAAGATCACTTCAAAATCAACCATGCTAAGCAACAAGAGATCAACTCTAGTATCCAAACTCTCAATGGTCACTACACATGACCGATATACACGGTCCACAATAATAGTATCGCCTACCAGCGTAGAGACATGAACAGATGAAACTAAGGACTCACGGAGCATATCCAAATGACGAGCGAAGTATGATGATACATATGAATAAGTGAAACCAGGGTCAAATAGTACAGAGGCGTCTCTATGACAAACTGAGACAATACCTGTGATCACTGCGTCTGAAGCAACAACATCTAGTCTGGTAGGAATAGCATAGAATTGATCCTGACCGCCGCCTGATCGGCCTCCCCCTCTAGGGCGACCCCTAACTGACTGAGCTCCACCCAGAGCTGGCTCAGTGGGTGGTGAAATAACGGGAGCTGAAGTCATAGGCTGACTCATCTGCTGAGCTGGACCTCCCGTAAGGCGGGGACAATACCTCTTGATGTGACTCATATCTCCACACTCTAAACAACCCCTCTCAAAGAATGGCGGTAGGGACTGGAGAGAGCCCCGAGCACTAGAATACCCGCTAAATGAACCTGGTGTCGATGAGCCTGGAACTGAAGGTGCATGGGATGAACTCTGAGCTGTTATGGCACTGAGAGATGACTGGCCCTGATGATAACTATATGAACCATGGCTGGATGATGCATCACGATGAACTGGACGACTCGTCTGAGCGTGCCTGTAAGGTCGACCTCTGTCGCGGTAAAACTGACCCCCTGAAGGAACACCGCTGAAATCACCTGACCCACGAGGCCTCTTGGCCTCCCTCTCACCCTCCTAACCACGGACCATCTCTATCTGCCGAGCAATGTCTACAACCTCATCAAAAGTAGCACCAGATACCCTCTCCCTAGTCATAATCAACCGTAACTGATATGTGAGGCCATCGACGAACCTTCGAATCCTCTCCCTATTAGTGGGAACTAGCCAAACTGCGTGACGAGCCAACTCATAAAACCTCATTTTGTACTGTGTCACAGACATGCCATCCTGACGAAGTTGTTCAAACTGCCTACGCAGCTCCTCTCTACGAGACTGCAGTACGAACTTCTCCAAGAAGAGAACGGAGAACTCCGGCCATGTAAGTGGTGCTGCACCGACCGGCCTGCGCCTCTCATAAGCCTCCCACCATCTGAAGGCAGCCCCAAAAAATTAAAAAGTAGTGAAGGAGACCCCACTGGTCTCCAGAATACCCGTTGTCCGAAGCATCCGCTCACACCTATCCAGAAAACCCTGAGCATCTTCTGACTCAACACCACTAAATGATGGAGGTCGAAGCCTCCCAAATATCTCAAGCCTCCTTTGTTCATCGTCTGCCATAACAGGGACTACCGGGGCCTGAGCAGCTGCAGCCCACTGGGCTGGTAATGCCCCCGATATCTGAAGTCCATGCACTACCTGATCCGGAGTACAGGCAATAGGGGTATGAGTACCTCCTCCGGCTTGAGAAGTGGCAGGTGCTGCCTGAGCCAAAACCACCAGAGTAAGGCCAGTGCAAACTGTCAATATCTGGGCCAAAGTCTCCTGAAGGCGTGGAATCACAATGGGCACAGCTGGTGCCTGAGCTGGAGCAACTGGTGGGTCTGCAGGTGCTGCACTAGCTATACCTCTGCCCCTACCGCAGCCTCTACCACGACCTCGGCCTCTCACGGCCCTAGCTGGTGGTATTAGTGGCTGTCCATCCTACCCAGTAGTACGTGTCCTCACCATCTGTGAGAGAATAGAATAAAAGAAATTCAGTTTCCGGAATCAACAAATTCGCACGACAGAGTACAAGAAAGTGAAATTTTTCCTAAGGGTTAGGCAGCCTCTCTAAGATAAGTACATACGTCTCCGTACCGATCTGCAAGACTCTACTAAACCTGCTCATGACTCGTGAGACATATGTAACCTAGGCTCTGATACCAACTTGTCACGACCCAAAAACCAACCGGCGTGTTGGAGCCTATCGTAGAACTAGGCAAGCCGCTACTCAACTATCTCAACACAGTAAAAGCTTTAAAATATAGGTAGAAGCAATTTAATATTTAAGAAAACCCTTTTTAAAACTAAAATAAATGCGCAACACAATATAATCTATCCCAAAATCGGAGTGTCACCGAGTACATAAGCATCTATGTCAGAATACAGTCTACTACAATGTCTAAGGAGTAAAAAATGGAAGTACAGATAAAGATAATGAAGGAGAGTCAAGGCCTGGGAACGCCATGCAGCTACCTCGATAGTCTCTGAGATCCTGTCTCCTCAATCAGCAACCGCCATAACCAGAAGTACCTGGATCTGCACACGAGGTACAAGGTGTAGCGTGAGTACAATCAACTTAGTAAGTAACAAACCCAAACTATGGGCTGAAAGTAGTGACGAACTCAACCGGCACAGTTCAATACAGAAAATAACAGTGCAGAAATGTAGACATGCTTTCAAGTTCGGTAAATATCTTAAAACAGTAAAATGCACCAATCTGAATAATATAAAAAAAATATAACTCCTCAACCTCTACCATGCCAATGTAATGCACCATGCTGACAGCCTCATGTGCTCATACTCTCGAATACTCAACCACTCGGTATTGTATATGGCCCATACGGCCCAGGGAAGATCCATCCCAGAACAAATACATCACTGACTATAAGTCACCCAGTACCGAGGAAGGCTAATCCAGCAGTGTGGAGAAGATCCATCTCTAGGTTCACACTCTCAAATAATCAACCACTCGGTAGTGTATATGGCCCATACGGCCCAGGGAAGATCCATCCCAGAACATATACATCACTGACTAAGTCACCCAGTACCGAGGAAGGCCAATCCAGCCTTGTGGAGAAGATCCATCTCCATATAATATCATCCGCGCTCACTGGGGGGTGTGCAGACTCCGGAGGGGCTCCTTCAGCCCAAGCGCTATCATAAATTAGTATAACCAATACAGCGTGCATCCCGATCCCACAATTGTCACTCATAATCAGGCACTCGACCTCACTCAGTCATCAATCTCTCCAGTCTCTCTCTCACTGGCTCACAATGTCATGATACTAGCCCCAAAACAATAATATGATGCATCAAAAAATAACAACAGAGATTGCGATGAGATATGAAATGAATGAATATGA
Organism: Nicotiana tomentosiformis; assembly: GCF_000390325.3. Lineage (NCBI taxonomy): Eukaryota > Viridiplantae > Streptophyta > Magnoliopsida > Solanales > Solanaceae > Nicotiana > Nicotiana tomentosiformis. The sequence goes on along the minus strand of NC_090812.1, from coordinate 13,201,854 downwards.
CTGAGTATGAAATATCAATGAGATCAGTAAGACAACAACAAGAAACGACCACTATGGGTCCCAACAGTACCGGCATAAAGCCTAGACATGATATCTAGCATGAGTGACAGTTCAATTACTTTATCACATGATGAAAACAAGGATATCAACAAGATAAAACCACTATACGGTGCCATGGAGTCAACCATGTCATAATTCTCACGGTCCACGCCCGCACGCCCGTCACTTGGCATGTGCGTCACCTCAATACCAATCACATAACACATAATTCGGGGTTTTGAACCCTCAGAACCAAGTTTGAAAGTGTTACTTACCTCAATCCGGGCTAAATTCTACTCCAAAATGCCCTTGCCTCTCAAATCCATCTCCAAACGTCCCGAATCTAACCACAAGCAGTTCAATACAATCAATAGGCTAAAGGAATTAATTCCACAAGAAAAATATGAAATTATAGCCAAAACCCGAAATCGGCCCAATCACCCCGGGCCCACATCTTAAAATCCCACAAAAGTCACAAACTCCGAAAGCTCGTTCACTCACGAGCCCAACCATACCAAATTCATCAAAATCCGACACCAATTGGTCATTTAAATCCTCAAAACAAACTTTCCAAATCCCTAGTCTCAAATCCCTAATTTACACCTCAAAAACACACCATCTAGGTGGGAAATCAATGGGAAAACATAATTATTGAAGAAAAATGAAAAAATGAAGCCACAAATCTCGGACCCCGCTGATATAGGTTCTGCCCAGGAACTTCTGCACCTGCGCGCCCGTAGGTGCGAAAAATCTGGGCGCACCTGCGAAAATGACTAACTCCGGCTACCTCCGCTTTTGCGACACATGATCTGCATCTGCGCTATCGCAGGTGCGGAGAAACCATCGCACCTGCAACCCCTGCTTGTCTCCACCCCTTTCCGCAATTGCGGCATCACATCTGCGGTCCCCTCTCCACAAGTGCGGTCACACCAGCAGCTCTCAGACTTCAGCAGCTTCTCAAATCACGTTCCAAGTCCGTTAACCACCCGAAATCAACCCGAGCCCCCCTGGAACCTCAACCAAACATACCAATAAGTCATATAACATCATACAAACTTAATCGAATCTTCAAATCACCTCCAACAACATCGAAAACACGAATTACACACGGATTCAAGCCTAAGAAACTTTAAAATTTCCAAATTCTACAAACGACGCCGAAACCACGAACCTCAAATTTTGCACACAAGTCATAAATGACCCCATGAACCTACTGCAACTTCTGGAATTAGAATCCGACCTCGATATCAAAAAGTTAAACCCCCGGTCAAATATTTCAAAAATTCGACTTTTGTCATTTCAAGCCTAATCCCACTACGAACCTCTAAATAATTTTTCGAACACACTTCTAAGTCCAAAATCACCATACGAAGCTACTGGAATCATCAGAATTCGAATTCGAGGTCGTTTACACATAGATCAACATCCGGTCGACTTTTCTAACTTAAGCTTTCTATTTAAGAGACTAAAGTGTCTTATTTCACATTGAATTCACTTCAAACCCGAACCAACTAACCCGATAAGTCATATAACAGCTATAAAGCATAAATAAAGCAGTAAATAGGGGGACGGGGTTACAACTCTTAAAACAAAAATCGGTACCAAAGTATAACCACTTATTGAATTCTTCTAATAAGTGAGGATCAACATCGTCGCCAATAACCCCAGTAAATGGATGCTTGATGAGGAAAATTGGAGGTCCAACAGAAGTGCTTCCCCCATGACTGTAAAAAGGGAGAAAGGAGGATTTGACAAGCTTTCCAGGCTGCCTTGTTCTTCCTTGATGCACAAGGTTGTTTCATCTTCATTAAGCTCGCCGAACTTAACAATCTGGGAGAAGTTCTCTGGCAGCTCAAAATCATCAAGTGTTACTTCCCCTTTTTCAGACCTGGAGTCATTGTCTGAATCACCTACATTAATGTAGTCAGTTGTTTCACCTTTAAAATTTAAAACAAAAGAACAACATTGTATGTTGCATCAGTTCTTTTTGAAAAATTGAAAATCTATTTTTTTTCCTACAACTATATTGTAACATATAATACCACTGAAATCTTCACAGCAATCGTCTCCTTGTTGTATAGTATTTTCTTGTTGAATGGGAGATTGCATTTTTGTAGTCTCCTTCTCCTCATTTAAATGCTCTCCTGGAATGCCAACTTTAGCATCCTGTTTTGTAGAGTCCACATGCATAGTTTCCTTCTCTGTTACAATAAATGTGTATAACTTAATAAAATTATAGATAATTTATAGTAAACATTAACAACATTGTATATAAATTGTAGTTTAATTGTAGTAAATTTGTTGAAATGTTCTCCTGCAGCTGATGTGCACAATGTATTATGAAATATGATGATAAAATATACTAAATCATACCTGCATTTTCTTTATCCAATGCCTCTTGAAATTGGGAAGATAATTCAACACCTACAGGAATATTCTCCTCAATTTGAATGTCATTCATGTGTCATGTATCTAAGAAAACCATTGAAAATATAATGTAGATTATTTGTTGGTAATGTAGGCTATATGTAGATATATTGTAGATATAATATAGATATAATGTTAATATAATGTAGATACATGTTTTACTGCTGCTGGCCAACACTGGTTTAGCACTACTACCCGGAATGTGTTGATTGTTTTTTTCTTCGTAATGCTCATCATTTTCCGTAAAACTGCCAGTAAACTGCAAGCATAATTTGTTAGGCTATATACTTTATGAATGATAATAGAAACTTAGACATGGTAAAAAATTTTGTCCAAAATGAATATATTTCGAATGAAACCTTAGCATCAATGTTATCCTTTTGAATATTTATTGCCTGTAAAACATACTTGATGGAATCATTGAGTAGCAGTCGAATGCTACCTAGTTCTTCAAAAACCTAATGAACAAAAAATAGTTATAATGTATCTTACAATTAGAGCCTTACATATACATATACATATATATATATATATATAAAGAAGACTAAAAATCAAGAATTATATATACCTCTTTCTTGAAGGTTCCAAGGTCTGAACCCACCTACATATTAAAATATAAAGAGTTAACGAAATAATTTGCATAACATAAATTAAAGAAACCATCTAGGATTATGTATAGATGTTACCTTATCAACATCTTTTCTTAATTTTTTTATTTGTTTCACAATATCTTGCTTGACATCTATTCCCATTACCTGCTTATGTCCGGATGGAGATGGAGTATCTGTCGGATGCTCGGCCTTTGGTTCAGCTTCTTCAAGGATGTATTCAACTTTATCAGGCAAATTCATTCTTGAAAGCTCTTCTGGTGCTTCAATTATGTTGGTGAACTGAGTGAAAAAAATATGTGAGGGACCTAGTCATAATATGTATAAAATGTGTAGATAATTTGTATTAAATTGTCTGCCCAGAAGTGAAAACCATTTACCTTGATCCATGATAGTTTGATCATTCTATCTTTCAATGCAGATAATTATATCTTGTACTTACTAACTGTTCAGTTAAGTATGCGGGGGATCGAATTACCAACCCTTGTAGCTATATCCGTGTTGACTGTAGAGCAACACTCATACAACCATATTTGCATAGCTAGTGCAAAACCTCGAATGACATAAAAATGCATAGAAGGGTTGAGCTTGTGCCTAACGGACTGAAGCAATTTTGTATAAGATTCGATACCCCATGCGTAGTTCGCATACTGCCCCGAGTCCACCAAGTAGAACCTAAAATGGTCTATCAAACCTAAATTATCTTTGTATGAAGGACAGAGGAAGAATTCGATTAGATAGAGAATACACAACTTGACTGCATCCTCATCGTTCACCCAACTACGGCTGGTTACAATTTGTTTCAGGTATGACTTCTCAACTTTTTCCTTGTTCGTAAAATAGCTCTTCATTATTTTACTGTCATACTTAGTTGTGTAACCAAAGTCCGTCACTTCTATAAAACATCTAAGGTCACTGATCAGGGCAAACTCTCTCAACTCAAAGTTCAGCCTCTCACCCTTTATCTCTACTGTAAAAAAGTCGGAACCAGATGCGTTCAATTCATACTTCATGAGAAGGTGAATTGCCTGATTTTGAATACATATTTTGGGTAAGGAAAGTAAATGCCCAAAACATATCTTCTTAAATAGCTTTAACCCATTTTCAGACAGTAAATCCTTAATTTGGCCAGGAATAGCAGGGTCGGATAATGTCTGGAACCTATTGATGCCATAATCAACATCATGTTGTGCAAAAAATGTTCGATTTTGCACCAAAAGAAACACCAAGTTAATAAAACTTGTTTCAAAACTAGAAAACAAAATAACTACATTTCTACTATATTTTAGCTACAATCAGAAAAATATTAATACATTGCATACAAGTAAGTTTCAACATTAGTAAACATATATAATAATTGACTACATTGAAGCTACAAATGCACTGATGAACTTATGTTTAGAGCAAGAAATTAGAAATTAAGAACTAAACATAATATATACAATTTCTCTACAGAAAATGAAACTAACATCTACAAAATAGAGCAAATAATAACCAATAAAACCAAATAAATCATGTAGTACATTCCTTAACTAAATAATTTCGAATAATATACAAGAAATCTACAATTTACAGGAAAATGTAGAAAATTTGTTAACCTACAACAAATCTACACAATGTTTCAAAACCAGAAAACAAAATAACTACATTTTAGCTACCATCATAAAAATATTAATACATTGCATACAAGTAAGTTTTAACGTTAGTAAACACATATAACAACTGACTACATTGAAGCTACAAATACACTGATAAAATTATGCTTAGAGTAAGAAATTAAAAATTAAGAATTAGACATAATATATATAATTTCTCTACAGAAAATGAAACTAACATATACAAAATAGAGCAAATAATAACCAATAAAACCAACTAAATCATGTAGTACATTCCCCAACTAAATAATTTTGAATAATATACAAGAAGTCTACAATTTACAGGAAAATGTAGAAAATTTGTTAACCTACAACAAATCTACACAATGTAGACAAAATTTCTACAAATACAAAAAAAATAAAAATTATGTATGAGAATGAGAATGAGAACAAGTTTTTTAACTTTAAAAAAAAAAATTGAAACTACTAAAATTTTACCTTCTCAAATGACTGTTGGGGTATAGTTTTAGATGATTTTTGAACCTTCTTCTTTTTTGAAGGTTTAACAGTAGGAGAAACTCTTATTTGTTTTTGCAACTTTCGAGATAACTTGTCACGACCCAAAATCAAACTAGTCATGATGGCACCTAACCCAACCCGCTAGGTAAGTCAACTTTCAATTATCCAATTCCAATAATAATTATTAAAGCAATTTAAATGAATAAAGATTTTAATCTTATACAATCATCAAGAACTAGTAGTACAAATTATGAGCTTCTAAGAATAGAGTATATAAAGCGGAAATGAAATAAATACATAGTCTGTTTGAATAATACATAAACAGAGCTTTTATAAATCTAAGGCTACCCTAAACAAGAGGCAGCTACAACAGGAATGCAGGTACATCTTCAAGTCCCGCAACCATCGAGCACAGCAACAACAACAGCCAACATCTGCACGCAATGTGCAGAAGTGTAGTATCAGTACAACCGACCCCATGTACTGAGTAAGTAACAAACCTAGCCGTAGGTTGAAAGTAGTGACGAGCTTCTACCAAGGGCGGGTCCATAACCAATAGTCCATAACAACATAAAGCAAATAATACCAGAAGTAACTCATGGATAAAATACTCAGCCAAATCATGATTTCAAAAATAATAGTTCTTTCTTTCAAATACATCAGTGAAAACCCAAATCGTTTGCCGAAGTTGCCAAAAATATGAATAGTTTGAAAACAATAAATTTCTTCCAAATTCTTTTCAATAATAAATAAGATGTTTCATTTTCCTTCCAGATAACCCGTGTAAAACAAATGCATCACTATGCTCATCTGTCAAAATGTGTGAGAAATCATGAATGATGTGATGTTGTACAGCATGAGAAAAATACATCTCTATGCCTGTATGTCATGTGTGCATGCCAATACGATGCAACTCAGTGATAAAAAATCATAAACAGCCCATCGGGCAGAACATCACTCATATACAGCCCCTCGGGCAAACCTCACAGGCACTTGTGCCATTCAGGCATACCTCACAATCACTCTTGCCACTCGGGCATACCTCACGGTCACTCATGCCTCCCAGTCATTCAGCACTCGGCACTTGCACTCAGTAGGTACCTGCGCTCACTGGGGGTGTGTACAGACTCCGGAGGGGCTCCTTTAGCCCAAGCGCTATAATCTGCACGGACAACTCACGTGCTGCACGGACAACTCACGTGCTATAATAACAAAGTATGCTGCAGGCGGGCAGCCCTGATCCACACTCATCCTCACAATCAGGCCCTCGGCCTCACTCAGTCATCAATCTCTCCAGTCTCTCGGGCTCACAATGTCATGAAAAATAGCCCAAAAATGATGATATGATGTATCAATAAATAACAACAAAGACTAAGATATGATATGCAATGAAATGAATATGACTGAGTATGAATTTTCAATTTAACACAATAATTCACAGCAATATGACCTATGTGGGTCCCAGTAATACTGGCACATAGCCTCAACATGATTTTTAATATGATTTTCAGCTTAATTTCTTCAACACATAAAACTACATAGAAAATTCCAAGATTAATTGACTACAAAATTTCACGGAAACAATTTTGTCACAGTTTCTATAGTGCACGCCCACACGCCCGTCACCTAGCATGTGCATCACCTCCCAAAAATTCCACATAATACATATATTCGAGGATCATACCCTCAGTTCCAAGATTAGAAGAGTTACTTACCTCGAACAAGCCAAATCCAATGTCGAGCAAGCTAAGCAATGCTCCAGCAACTCCACTCTGCGTGTATCAACTTTCAAACGGCTCGAATCTAGTCACAATTAATTTGATTCAACCCACAAAATTTATAGGAATTAATTCCATATCAAAATACTAATATTTCCACAGAAATCCAAAATTATGCCCCAAAAATCACCCATGAGGCCCATGCCTCGGAATCCGATGAAACTCACAAAATCTGACAACCCATCCAATTGCGAGTTCAACCATACTAATTTCACACAAATCCGACTCTGAATCGGTGTTCAAATCTCGAAAATTTATTTTATGAAGTTTCTACAATTTTTCCCAAATCTCCACCTCAAAATACTAATTACATGATGAAAACAATGATATATTCATGTATGTTAACCAAATCTGAGTTAGAATCATTTACCCCGATGAATTTCTTGAAAAACTCACGAAATATCGTCTCCAACCGAGTTCCCAAGGTCCAAAAATGAAATAATAACCTAAGCCTCGATTATATAGCCCATTCTTTGAAATCACCATGCGATGTCCACGAAATTCCAAGCGCGGCCGCTCCCCGGGTCCCGCAGTCGCGAAAAACTGGCGCGTCCACGAAATTTTTGGGGCTGCACTACCAGGCTTTAGTATTTTGGACATAACTTTCTCTACATATGTCCAAATGATGACTTATTTACCTTTCTAGAAACTAAACACGAAGGGCTACAACTTTCATTTTTGAATCATCTCAAACTTCCTTGTAGATCAAAAGATATAGGCTTCCGAAGTCGGACTAGCGGATCTGCAGAACTTCCAACTGCTGTCCGCGAAATTATGCCGCGGTCCGTGAAATTCCAAGCGCCTCAGCACCCCAAAATGTGCGGTCCACGTTCCTCCTTCGCCTCAGCATCCAGAAATGTGCGGTCCGCGTCCCCAAAAGTGCAAGAACAATATTAGAGTGCCGAAATGCCCGGACACATTCAAAACTCATCCCGAAACTCATCTGGAACCTCCCGGACACAAACCATAAATGAATTTTAATCATAAAACACGCTACGGACCTGCTCGCGCACTCAAAACACTGAAAAGAGGTCGCATTGATCCGATATTGACCATGGTCAAACTCTCAAATTTCTTAACTTTATAAATCTCTCAACCAATGATCCAAAAATACACCCAAGCCCCTCGGGACCTTCAACCAAATATACCAACACGTTCCATAACATAACACGGACCTACCTGAGGCCTCAAATCACATCAAATAACGCTAAAACCACGAATCACATCTCAATTCAAGCCTAATAAACTTTGAACTTTTAAATTTTATATCTCGTGCCGAAATACATCAAATCAATCCGGAATGACTTCAAATTTTGCACACAAGTCATAAATGACATAACGAAGCTATTCAAATTTCCAGAATCAGATTCTGACCCCGATATCAAAAAGTCAGCCCCCGGTCAAATTTCCCAAAAATTCAACTTTTGGCATTTCAAGCCAAATTCAACTACGTAACTCCAAATAATTTTCCAGACACGCTCTTAAGTCCAAAATTACCATACGGAGCTATTGAAATTATCAAAACTCCATTCCGAGGTCATTTACACATAAGTCGACATCCGGTCACTATTGTAACTTATGCTTTAAACCTTGGAACTAAATGTTCCAATTCATTCCAAAACCTCACCGGACTCGAACCAATTACCCTGACAATTCACACAACAACTGTAAAGTACAATTTGAGCAGTAAATGAGGAGACAAGGTTGTAATACTCAAAATAACCGGCCGGGTCGTTACATAATTCTTCTTCGATGAAATCATCATCGGAAGCAATTTCTTTGCCCTTCCGCTTTACAGATTTACCAGATGTCGAGGCTTCACCAGCATCCCTATCATGCTTATGTTTTGTTCGAGCTTCTGCCCTAGCTTCACGAGGGAAAAGTTGGGCTTTGTCTCTGGTTTTGCATGTGATGATTTTGAAACTTTTTTGGGTGAATCCTGTGAGAAACACCCAAATCAAAAGTAGGAATATCACCTACTTTAGCTTTTTTAGGGCTAATATTCGAAAGTGCTTTCTTCTTCATTGAAAGTTAAGGAAAAATTTAAGCAACTACAATTTTGGTAGGATTTAGAGCTGGAATCTATAAAAATCGAGAGGGATTTTTGAAGAAGAGTGAAAACGGGCGTTAATAGAGGGATATATTGAAGAAACATGGGGGGTATGGAGAGAGAAACGTGGAGGGAGTGGGATATGTACGTTAGAGTGATTATAGGAGTTAATGTATTCTCATTAAATTCCTAAAATGTACATAATTGGTAAATTGTATATGATTATGTAATTAAATTGAAACTTGAGTAGGGAAGATAATAAAGTTTCAAATAATGTATAGGAATGTAAAAATTCCTACTTTACTTTATATATTCATAACCCATCAATATTATAGTGTAGTAAATAAAAAATCAAGACCCATCACTGTTAGACTGTCGTAAAATCTAGAAATAGTTGCCTAACGTGTTATGGGTCTTAGAGATGCTACTTATTTTTTTTTCTTCTTTACTTGGTTTTGTTTCTAAGTTGGTAGTAATTTTGATCTTATTATAAATTGGTAGCTTTAAATCAGTGGAAGCATATTTCTAATATTTTTATTTCTTTTCTCTTTGATAAAACCTGCAAATTTACTTGTCTCATAGTAGCATAAACTAATTTTAAGTGGATCTTCAGATAGAAGAAATGCTTGCGAAAAAATCTTGAGGGCATATCAGATTCAAAATTTTAAGCAAAACTCCTGAAACTCGCCCTCGCCCTAGCCCCTCGCCCCGCACCCGCGTTAGATTTTCAAAAGCTGTTTCAACCCACCCCGCACCCACCCTACACCTGCACAAAGCCAAACCCCATGCCCCGCACAAGGTTCAACCAGGGGCGGATTTAGGGGGGCGGAAGGGGGTTCACCCAAATCCCCTTCGCCGAAATATTACTCTATATATATAAGGTAAAATCTATTTTTTACCTATATATATTAAGTTTTGAATCCCTATGACACAGCCCAAAAGTGTAGCTTAGTGGTCAATGGAGTTCAAAACTTTTGTAAGATCATAGTTCAGTTTCCACTAGCTACAATCTTTTTTAACTTTTTCTTTCTGAACCCCCTTCGCGGAGATCCTGCCTCTGCCACTGGGTTCAACTCGCCCCGCCTTGCACCTGCCCCTCCCCATTGCCATCCCTAGTTCTTCCCGTGCTACATCTTTGATATTGCACTAGTATTTCTTGTTGGGGTCGAAATTAATAACATTGTGCATGCGGAAGCTAACAATACAAAGTTTAGTGGACGATTAATCAGACGATAAAATAATTATACTAAAATATGATACTATTATGGGGTTTGGTCATTTGACCTACAAAAAATCAGTATAAAAATAAAAAACTATTGAGAGAAAAATTTCCCCCTAAAGAAGACTCTTTAATGACTACATTGTGAATGCTATTGTTGTTAGTGTAGGAAGCAGATATCCTCAATTTATAGATATCGAAGGCTTTTTCTCTAAGAAAAGGATAAGGCGTATGGAGGAGATTTAATCATTTTAGAAGTCTTTTTTCCTTTCTTCAAGAAAGAGAGTCCTAATAGATTAGAAATTTAGGGCAAAACCCTAACACTTTTAACCCTAACACTTCTTAACATGTACAACAACAACAACAACAACAACAACAACAACAACAACACAAGTGAGGTCTCGGGAGGGTAAATTAACTATGTAATTATTTTTAAGTAGTAACTAATTCTGATTTGATTTTTTATTTATAGATGGCTCAAACTGGACAAATGTCTGGACGAGCACAAATATACATTGCTCTCATAAGAATCAAGATGGAGTATATGCTAATGAAGAAGCAAAACAAATATGCGTAAGTTTTTGTGAATTCTTAGCTTATCTTAAGAAACAAATCATGAGGACTAATGAATATGCTAGATAATTGAAGTTTACTCAAACTTGATATATTCTTCAAAAGCTTCCCTGAAAGTAAGGTAATCTTTTTAGCCATGTGCTTCTAATATCTTCATTTCGGAGTAAAAAGGAGAGAACGTATACCTAAAACATTCAGGTTTTTGGGGCCATAATTGGAGTTTTCTTATGTCTTGAGGGATCACATTTAGATACAGTTTGTCGGTCCAAAAGAACTGAATCATTTCCATATCCTTCAATGCCATCCACTGTTCTGGCATATTTAAGCCTCTCTTCAGTTGGAAGAGCAAAGAACTATTTTCTAATATCACACACTTTGTCAAGAAATGAATCTTCTATTCCATGATTTATGACCTGAATTTCAAATATTACCCCATATATATGTTACTCTTAAACGTGATGACTAATGCTATTTTTATTTAATTGTTTCATTTTGAAGATTTTAAAAAATCTTATATATCCAGTATTCTAATTAATGAAGCAGAGACTAGAACCATAATAAATCCTTGGGAATTACTCTAAGAAGTTGCTGATCAAAAGGATAATATTTCTAACATAGGTTGGACAACTAAGCCTAGATTGGAAACAGATGGGCGTGTCAAGGTTTATATGGTTCTACTAATTAAGATATGTATATTTTGACACTAGACAAATGCATTCTTGTTGGTTTAGTTGTGACAATGAGTTTTGTATGTATAGGAAAGAATTGAGTTAGCTTTGAGCCAAACCACCATAGACGAGTCTCAAATTTTGCCAAATGATATCGTTGGTAAGGTGCTAGGAAAAGAGCACTCTGGAAGGGTGAGGTGTTTGGGATTAGGCTTTGTCCCTAGTAGAGTTTTTAAATAAGTAAGACCCCGTTTTGATGGTACAAGTGCTTCAAGTAGTGAAGGTTCATGTTCGTCCCAATGTCAACATAAATGTAATCAAATGATGAACGCTTTTAAGATATATATGATAATGAAAGAAGGGACGATACCAGAACAGATTGCGGAGTTCTTTGCTTCTCCTTCGATGGTTTCTCCTACAACGGTAAGTAAAGATCTGCAAATTGTTTTCACTTAAATTTGTCTATTTGCAAAGATAGAGTGGCTTAGATTAGTACTATTCTTGTATGTTGTATCTGTTTTCTTTGTATAACTCCTCTCTCTATTATATTTTTCTTTCTGATTCTAGCATGAATTAGTCTCACTTTCTAATGAGATGCACAAACATCTTTTTTCTCAGTCCAATAAAAAAAGACAGCAATGTTGATCTAAATTTGAGTTTTAAGTACAAAGGAAGCTTGAAGAGTTATACTTATTTACTTACAGTATTTAGTAGAACCGAGAGTTACTGCAATTTTTGATTCTGGCATGATTTTTATACTTTACTTTTTTTATGTAGCCAAGTGATGCGAACAGTGGACCCCTTTCGCCCATGGATGCAAGAAGATCATGTGGTGATAGTAATTCTAGTGACAGTCATTGATTTCATTGTAATTGTCTTAGATAATTAATTGTGACGATGTAATTGCGTGGTTGAAGTGGATATTAGAATGTTGGAGTGAATGTTGTGTTTAAAATAGTTTTTGAGTCTGATGATGCTACTTAATGTTGACAATTTAGTTTTAAAGACTAATGATATTTTATGATAATATTTTGTGATTTTACGATATGTTATCGATATCTTTTAACTATAAATTATATTTTTTTTGCTTTGATTATGATTTACAGCTTAATTAGCGATCTTGTCAATAATATATGAATTAAAAAATTCAATAAATTACTGAGGTTATGACTGACAGGAGATTTAAATATAAGCTAATAAAAAGCATAAAAATTATATTGCGGAGGTTTAAAATTGCCTCCATTTGTAACTGAATTATTTTAAAAATAATTTTAATTTTAGATCTGCGGGGGTTAACCGCAGCGAAGTAACCTCCGCTACTTAGTTCTGGTGGTCAGCAAAAAACTGTCGCAAATCGATTGCGGCGACTCTTATTTTGGGGGTTTTAATGACTGCCGCAATAACATATTGCGGGGGTTTCAAACCGCCGCAAACCTTAAAAATAACCCCCGCAATTAGGCCCTTTTTTATAGTTAGTGTACGCAGACCTTACCCTTAACTTTAAGAAGACAGAGAGGTTGTTTCCGGTAAGCCCTCGGCTCAAGAAGGGAAAAGGGGAGGGACAGTAACAAGAAAACCGATCTGAAAATCGAAGCAAAAATACAAAACTAGCAATAGATAATGCAATCAAAAAACTGAAACAAAGACAACATCAAGTGTTAACAAAAGTATAGGGATACGAAAAAAAATACGAAAAACATCAAGTGTTGTATCAAAGCTACTGTTACAAACAAGGACAACACCCGGCTAGCTAACCCTTAACCTTTATTCTCAACCTCCACTCTTTCCTGTCCATGGTTATGTCCTCAATAAGCTGGAGCAATGCCACTGATATTTTTAACTTTAATACCACACAAGAGGGGGAGTAATTTGTGTGGTACCCAATTTTTCGCCAACACTGATTATAGAATGACCGGATTCTTCTATGTGTTACTTAACCTACTATTGCTGAAATAGTAAATGCAGAAAGTAAAGAACACAAGTATTTTACGTGAAAAACACCTGGCTCAAAAGGTGAAAAAAACCACGACCTACTTCTCAGTAGGATTTTCCCAAACTTTCCACTAAATCACTGGGCCAAAAACTACATTTACAAAATACTTTTGTAAACCTAGGATTAACTCTAATCCCATTGTGGCAACCAGCCTCTAACTGCTGCGATAACTTCAAGTTAACTCTAACTTGAATACTCTAAGTACCTATTACAATTGCCTCTAGATAAAGCTGAAAGGTACAATATGAAAACACCTACTACAATTGAACTAGAATAAAAGATAGACACTTGGAGCTGGTTCTTCAATCTGGTTCGTGAAGTTTCAGGATCACACTCTTAAATCTCATAGGAATTGCATATAAAATGCCTTGCTATTTTGCTCTCAATTTGTGCTTAACTTCAGTATGTGTGCATCGCAGTTTAATGAGAACATCCTACGATTTATAGAGTTAGTAGAGTAGAAAATAACTAGAGTTCTAATGTTACTCTTCCTTGGTGGAAGAGTTGTAGTTGATCTCAACTTCTAACTCCTGCCTTATCTTGGATAGTGTTCACTTTGATTAAGGAGTTCTCCTTGTCAATTATGCAACCTTTTCGATCAGGAGATATCAATTTTACCAAGTTAAGCTTATCGCCTTCATGTACATCCCACATACTCGAATATGCCCGTGTCTATGCACACAAGGGATGGACCTGGTTCATGCCTGAGCTTTCTTTGTCAATCTTCAAAACTAACCTTCACTTGGGACAACAAATTCCCCCTTTTTGATGATGACAAACTCTGTGCTCTTTATAAGCTTAGGCCCTGTTTCAACTTAGCACAACATCAACACAATGTTAGAACATTTTTCCTTTTTATCACTTATCATCAAGGACCAGGTACATTAGGTTATAAACATCACTGTTCAAAGTGTAAAGCACGACCTTTTTCCCCCTTTTAGCACCATCGAAAAAATGCACAAATAAGTAAGATAAACAGATTTTAAAACTTACTCATGGCCACTGGGGCTACTTCAAATGCAATCATGGGTTAATCATCATATATCAAGCTAAGCATTTTAACCATTAAAGAAATATAAACAAACAGTTAGAGCAAAAGACAGTGAATTTCTTTGATGATTGATAAGATCCTACCACAAAGCATAAGAAGATATAAAAACACTAGAAATATGAGCAAAAAAACTCCCGAACTGGGTCACTGATTGATCTACACTAGGCTAGGAGGCTTAAGGCTGGGAAGGACTAGGTGCTTGGTTTTTGGCTTGGAGGAGTTTCAGCATATTCTGAAGAATGCCATCATTCATCTCCTTTTCTCTTGCCATTTCAGTTCTGAGAGCATCTCTCTCAGTCTCCACCTCTGCCAACCTCTTCTTCAGCCTCTCAATCTCAGCATCCTTAGCCCCACTTTCTTCAGTAGGTCTGCGAGGGTTTCCTCTACAGATGAACCAGGTTCATCTCTATTTTTCTCAAGTTGAACAAGCCCTTCAGCAGCTTTGCTAGACCCACTTCCCCCTGTTTTCTTTACACTCCCCTCTACTTCAGCAGATTTTTCTCCCCAAACAACCATTGCACCTGTGTCTTTGGTTAAACTAATAGGAGTGTGTGAAGAATCAGCCATCATTTCCCCTCACAGCACTCCTAACTCCCTTGCTCTCTTTTTCTTTTCCCTTTTTCATTTTTACCACCAACTTCTCCAGATTCAGTACTTTCAACGCCTGCCATAAACCTTACTAGTACAAACCTATTCTCCAAATTTGTACCTGTTCAATTTCAGAAGAAACAGTTTCTTCCCCCTCAGTAGCAGATTTGAATGATTCATCAGATTTTTGGGGTTCTTCTTCCTTACCCGCTTTCAATTTTTTATTTATTTTCTTCATTTGTTCTCTCCCCGCAACAACCTTGCGAGCAAGCATCTTTACTATTTTCTTAGAGTTTGGGGTGGTGGAAGGGATGATAGTGGGTGTGGAAGTCAAATCAAACTGAATTTCAGTTTTGAAAAGATTTTGGAGTGTATCCTTAGAATCTAGGTACTTCAATTCGGTTGGGACTCTTTTGAATGGAACTGGTTCACTTGTAACGGATAAGTCCAAAGGGAGTTTGGAATTAAGTAGGACTCTGCTCATGATCCAAATATTATTATTTCAAATTATGCAAAGTGTAGAAAATATACCGTGTTATCTTGATGAACCAGGTTCTTCACTGATAATTCTTTTGTGTAAGTCTAAATTTGCCAAAATAGAGAAAATATCATTAGAGATTAATGAGTCATTTTAACACATGGCACAAGAGTATACTATTGAAAGTATGAGTCTGAGAAAAAATTAATCTAATTATATACACATTTTTAGATTTTCTAACCAAAAGCAATTTATTTATTTATTTTAATTTTTTTTCAATTTTCTTTTCGTTGTGAATTCTGAACTGGTCCTGTTAGGTGATCTTAATCATCCCTAATTCTAACATGTTCCTTTCAAAGTGATCTCTATTTAGGGCTTTTGTGAAGATGTCACCTACTTGCTTGTCAGTAGCACAAAATTCCACAGTGATCAATCATTTTTCGTAGTTATCCCTCAAAAAGTGATGCCTAGCATCTATGTGCTTAGTTCTCTTGTAGTGAATCGGGTTCTTGGTCATACTAATAGCACTAGTGTTATCACAAAAAATTGGGATACAACCAACATCAATTCCAAAGTCCATTAATTGATGTTTGATCCACAATAATTGAGCACAACATGAAGCAGCCGCAATATACTCAGCTTCAGCAGTAGATAAGGCCACTGAATTTTGCTTTTTGGTAGCCCAAGACACAAGACATGAGCCAAGAAAGTGTGCCATACCTTAGGTGCTCTTTCTATCCACTAGAAAACCTACATAGCAGCATCAGCATATCCCACTAGATTCAAATTACTACCTTTTGGATACCACAGACAGCGATCAGTGGTGCCTTTTAGATATCTCAAAATTCTCTTGACAGCAGTCAAGTGAGACTCCTTTAGATTTGCCTGAAATCTTGCACAAAGGCCTATACTGAAAACAATGTCAGGTCTACTAGCAGTGAAATACAACAATGAACCAATCATTCCCCTATACAACTTTTGATCAACAGATGAACCAGGTTCATCTATATCCAATTTTGTAGCCGTTGCAATAGGAGTGTCAATTTCTTTGGAATCTTCCATTTTAAACCTTTTAAGAAACTCTTTTACATACTTCTGCTGATGGTTCATAGTTCCATTTGGATTTTGTTTAATTTGCAAGCCTAAAAAGAAATTAAGCTCACCCATCATGCTCATTTCAAATTCACTCCCCATTAGTTTAGCAAATTCTTTACTTAGCTTATCAGTAGTTGCTCCAAAGATTATATCATCAACATATATCTGAACTACCAAGAGATCTTTAACTTTTTCTTTCAAGAATAAAGTATTGTCAATTTTACCTCTCTTGTAGTCATGCTCAAGCAAAAATTTTGATAATCTTTCATATCATGCTCTTGGAGCCTGCTTGAACCCATAAAGTGCTTTGTCAAGTTTGTACACATGATTAGGACTCTCCTTGTTTTCAAACCTCGAAGGTTGCTTGACAAACACTTCTTCCTTTAGATAGACATTGAGGAAGGCCCTCTTGACATCCATCTGGTGGAAGGTGAATTCTATGTAAATAGCAAAGGCTATTAGGAGTCTTATTGCTTCCAACCTTGTAACTGGAGCAAAGGTTTCATCATAGTCTATGCCCTCCTCCTAGCTATATCCTTGAACCACCAGTCTTGCCTTGTTCCTAGTAACAGTTCCATCTTCATCAAGTTGGTTTTTGAATACCCATTTTGTGCCAATTATTTATCTGTCCAAGGGTCTTGGTACCAGATACCAAACTTGATGTGATGATCCAAAAGGTCATCTTTAATTTAATAATTAATTCCGTATTTTAAGACCACAAAAAGCACTATTTATCATTCATCGACTTGTGTGCGCAATCCGTATAATTTTTCGGAAAGTTTTTATATGAAAATATTGATTAAAATGTGAAATAGAGCCTTAAAACTCATTTGAGTTGACTTTGGTCAACATTTTGAGTAAATGAATTTGGATTAGTGTTTTGATAGTTTCGATAGGTTCGTATCGTGATTTGGGACTTAGGCGTATGCCCAGAATTTAATTTGGAGGTCCCTAGCTTAAGTTATGACCATTTAACGGAAACTAGAAATTTAAAGGCTAAAGATTTCCAAGTTTAACCACGGAGTTGACTTTTTGATATCGGGGCCGGAATCCGATTCTAGTGAATAGCTCTGTTATGTCATTTATGACTTGTTTGCCAAATTTAAAGTCATTCCGGATTCATTTAACATGTTTCGGTACAAAATTTGTAAATTGAAAAGTTTGAAAACTTAAAAGTTCGAATCGAGGTGTGAATTATAATTTTGATGTTGTTTGAAGTGATTTGAGACCCCGAGTAAGTCCGTGTTATGTTTTAGAACTTGTTGGTATATTTGGTTGAGGTCCAGGGGGCCTGGGTGGATTCCGGATGGTTAACAGATCAAAATTTGGACTTTAGAAAAAATCTGAAATTTGGGCCTTCTGTTGTAATCGCACCTGCGGATTTTAGACCGCAGAAGCGAGCTCGTAGAAGCGATTTTTGCCTCGCATAAGCGAAAGGGAAGGGGTTGGGCAGTGTGCGCAGGTGTGGAACTTTTGTCGCATCTGCGAAGCCCCAGAAGCGGCTTCTTGTCCGCAAAAGCGTCCCATCCCGCAGAAACGGAAACCGCAGATACGGTCAAGCGTCCGCAGATGCGAAAATGCCTGGACAGAACCCATAAAATTGGAAGTTAGCCATTTTTACTCATTTTTGAGTTTTGAGTTTCGGATTTAGGCGATTCCAAGGGAATTTTTCATGACTTTGAATTTGGTAAGTGTTCTATAACCAAAACTGATTATATTTCATATATCCATGTCTATATTCATCATTTATTTCGGATTTAGATGGAAGAAATTGGAATTTTTGTAAAACTTTTCAAAAACGAAAAATTAAAATTTGAAAGTCCATTTGACATCGAAATTTGGTAATTTTTGTATGGTTGGACTCGTCTCGGAACGGACGTGGGCCCCACTGATGATTTGTTAGATGAATTTTGGATTTTAATCCGGAAAATTAGTAAATTCTTATGGAATTAATTCCTACGATTTTTATTGAGTATAGTGAATTGTTTATGACTAGATTTGAAGATTTCGGACACGAATTTGCGATGCAAAGGTTTATTGGATTCTTTAATTTGGTTGCAAGCGAGGTAAGTGTTGCGGTTAACCTTGACTTGAGGGAGTAGGACTTATTTGTCTATTTGCTACATGATTTAATGTGCGGGTACAAGGTATATGTGAGGTGACGAGTACTTATGCATTGTGGTTGAGTCAAAGCATGCAGGTGAAATTTGTTTATTGTGATCTATTTAATTAAGATATTCCTGCTTAAGTTTATTATTAATTATTTGATCATTATTCATGAAATTATTATTCATTTAATTATTGTTGAATATTTTGGAAGGTGAAGTCGGTATTCTGGTATTGAATTGATTGATAAGTGTATATCCCTGCATTTAAATACTCTTCCGAATTTATATTATTATTTTTATGATAAGGAAGAGTGTAAAAGCACGTAGGGTGATGCCGTGCCATTTTAATTATTCATAATATCACTGTCATGGTAAGGAAGAGTGTAAAAGCACGAAGGGTGTTGCCGTGCCATTTGTGAGTGTAAAAGCGCGAAGGGTGTTATCGTGTCATTTGTGAGTGTAAAAGCACGAAGGGTGTTGCCGTGCCATTTGTGAGTGTTAAAGCACGAAGGGTGATTCCGTGTCATTTTCAGAGAGTGTGAAAGTACGTAGGGTGATGCCGTGCCAAATGAGAGTAAAAGCACGAAGGGTAGTGCCGTGCCATTTTTATATTATCATTTGCCCATTTTATTGTTGATAAATTAATTGACTACTAAGTGATGCACCTCCTGCTGAAATTATCATATCGTCCCTCTTCGCATGTTCCCTCCCAATTTATAAATTGTTATTTATTGTATTATTGTTACTTTGAGTTCGTATATACTTGTACATGTTATTTATGTACGTGTCTTGTCATAGTCTCGTCACTACTTCGTCGAGGTTAGGCTCAGCACTTACCAGTACATGGGGTCGGTTGTAGTGATACTACACTCTACACTTCTTGTGCAGATTTCAGAGTTGGTTCCAACGGCGTATATTAGAATTGCCTGGTTACAGCTACCAGTGGAGACTTGAAGTATAACTGCAGCGTTCGTAGTTCTGAAGTCCCCTTCTATTTTATCTCAGTTGTGTATTATCTTTCAAATAGCTTGAATTTTATTCAAACCTTTATTTGTATTATCTTAGTAGCTCGTGCGCTTGTGACACTAGATTCGGGAACGTATTTTGATAATTCGGTATTTATGGTCTTTCGCACTTTATCTTAGCAATTGATTTCTATTTAATTAAATTTGCTTTAAAACACTTAAGATTATTTTAACGTTGGCTTGCCTAGCAAGTAAAATGTTAGGGGCCATTACGATCCTGAAGGTGGAAAATTTTGGGTCGTGACAGTTGGTATCAGAGCAATAAGTTACATAGGTCTCACGACTCACGAGCAAGCTTAGTAGAGTCTGAAGGATCGGTACAGAGATATCTATACTTATCTTTCAGAGGTTATAAAGTTTAGGAACAATATCACTTCTTTCTTATTCTATCGTGCGATATTATTCTATCATCGATAATTGAATCATTCTATTCTTATTCCCTCGCAGATGGAGAGGACACGTAATACATCTACCGACGGACAGGGACCAGAACCCCCGGTGGCAACTATGACCAGGGGTAGAGGTCGAGGCCGAGGTCGTGCTAGAGGCCGAGGCAGAGGCAGAGGTAGAGCTCAGTCTAGAGCTCGAGTAGCAGCACCTGTTATGGAACCTCAAGTGGATCTTCAGGAGGAGGTTCCCGTTCAGACTGTACCGGTTGGACCAGTTCAGGTCCCGGAGGGATTTATAGCTACTCCAGTGCTTCAGGACGCTCTAGTCTCTTTGGTGAGTCTTATGGAGGGCGTGGCCCAGAATGGTACATTTCCAGTGGCACCAGCCGTCTCACAGTCTGGGGGAGGAGCACAGACTCCCACTACCCCCGCTCCGGAGCAGATGGCTCCACAGTATCAGGCTCCAGCAGCCCCACCAATTGGGGTAGTGCAGCCAGTTGTTGCGGCACAGACCGATGATAGGCCCGCCATGTCTTCTGAGGCCTTATTGAGACTGGATAAGTTTACTAAGCTCTTTCCAGTTCACTTCAGTGGTACACCTTCTGAGGACCCACGGGATTATCTTGACCGTTGCCATGAGGTACTGCGGAACATGGGTATAGTTGAGACCAATGGGGTCGATTTTGCTGTATTTCAGATGACGGGTTCCGCCAAGAGGTGGTGGAGAGATTATACATTAACCAGACCAGTTGGATTGCCTGCATTGACCTGAGAGCAGTTTTCACGGCTATTTCTAGAGAAATTCCTCCCTATCATATTAAGAGAGGATTACTGCAGGCAATTTGAGCGTCTATAGCAGGGCAGTATGATTGTTACTCAGTATGAGTCCCGTTTTGTGGATTTAGCCCGGCATGCTCTCCTTTTACTACCTACTGAGGGAGAGAGAGTGAGGAGGTTTATTGAGGGACTCACTCACCCTATAAGGCTTCAGATGGCCAAGGAGACCGGAAGTGAGATTTCTTTTTAGGCGGCTGCTAATGTTGCTAGGAGGATTGAGATGGTTATTACACAAGATAAAGGGCAGGGGTCTGATAAAAGGCCTCGTCATTTCGGTGGGTTCAGTGGTGCCTCGTCTGGAGGCAGGGGTAATTTTAGTAGGGGTCATCCTCCCAGGCCATTTCATTCAGCACTCCAGGCATCCTACAGTGCAACACCAGCTCCTATCAGTGCACCTCCGATCCAGAGTTTTTAGGATGGTTACTCAGGTCGACAGGGACAATTTCAGGGTAAGCAGTCACAACAGCCGAGGTCCTATTATATTTGTGGTGATCCGAGGCACATTGCTAGATTCTGCCTCAGATCTCAGGGCAGCATGCAGCAGCAGGGCTCTCGTGCTATGATTCCAGCACTGGTTGCTTCACCGCCTGCTCAGCCAGCTAGAGGTAGGGGTCAGGTAGCTAGAGGTAGAGGTCAGACCGTTAGAGGTGGAGGTCAGGCTGTTAGAGGTGGAGGCCAGCCAGTTAGAGGCCATCCCAGGGACGCAGTTCAGAGTGGTGGGGCCCAGCCCCGATTTTATGCTTTTCCAGCTAGGCCTGAGACCGAGTCATCCAATGCTGTGATTACAGGTATTATTCCAGTTTGCCATAGAGATGCTTCAGTTCTATTTGATCCATGATCTACTTATTCCTATGTGTCATCTTATTTTGCTTCATATCTGGTGATGCCTCGTGATTCTCTGAGTGCTCCTGTGTGTGTGTCCACTCCGGTGGGAGATTCTATCATGGTAGATCATATCTATCATTCGTGTGTGGTTACTATTGGGAGTCTTGAGACTAGTGTGGATCTTCTACTTCTTGATATTGTAGATTTTGATGTCATATTGGGTATGGATTGGTTATCACCTTATCATGCTATATTGGATTGTCATGCCAAGATGGTGACCCTAGCCATGCCGGAGTTACCTCGATTAGAGTGGAAAGGAACTCTTGGTCATTCCACCAGCAGGGTTATTTCATATATGAAGGCTCGGTGTATGGTCGAGAAGGGGTGTCTAGCGTATTTGGCTTATATTCGTGATCCCAGTGCGGAAGTTCCTTCTATGGATTCAGTTCCAGTTGTTCGTGAATTTCTAGATGTATTTTCTGTAGATCTGTCGGGGATGCCACCCGACAGAGATATTGACTTTTGTATTGATTTAGCTCCGGACACTCATCCCATTTCTATCCCACCATACCATTTGGCCCCGCCGGAGTTGAAAGAATTAAAGGAGCAGTTACAAGACTTGCTAGATCAGGGATTCATTAGACCCAGTGTCTTGCCCTGGGGTGCACTAGTATTATTTGTAAAGAAGAAAGATGGTTCAATGCGAATGTGTATAGATTATCGGTAGTTGAACAAGGCTACTATCAAGAACAAGTATCCACTGCCAATAATTGATGACCTATTTGACCAGCTTCAGAGTGCCAAGGTGTTTTCAAAGATCGACTTGAGGTCTGGTTACCATCAGTTGAAGATTAGGGAATCTGATGTCCCTAAGAAAGCTTTTCGGACTCGGTATGAGCATTACGAATTCCTAGTGATGTCATTTGGGTTGATAAATGCCCCAGCATAATTTATGGATTTGATGAATCGGGTGTTCAGACCCTATTTGTATTCTTTTGTAGTTGTATTCATTGATGATATCTTGATTTACTCCAGCAGTCGAGAGAAGCATGAGCAGCATCTTCGGAGTGTGCTTCAGACTTTGAAGAATAATCAGTTATATGCCAAATTTTCAAAATGTGAATTTTGGTTAAACTTAGTTGCCTTTTTGGGGCATGTTGTATCGGCGAAAGGCATAAAAGTGGATCCTAAAAAGATTGAGGCTGTTCAGAATTGGCCTAGACCTACTTCGGTAACAGAGATCCGGAGTTTCCTAGGTTTGGTAGGTTATTATCGTTGGTTCGTGGAGGGGATTTCATCTATAGCAAGCTCATTGACCAGACTGACCCAGAAAAGTGTTCCATTCGGATGGTCAGACGAGTGTGAGTTAAGCTTTCAGAAGCTCAAGACTGCTTTGACTACGGCGCAAGTATTGGTATTACCCACAGGTTCAGGATCTTATACGGTGTATTGTGATGCATCTCGCGTTGGGCTTGGTGCAGTATTGATGCAAGATGGCAGGGTGATTGCATATGCATCGTGGCAGTTTAAAGTTCATGAGAAAAATTATCCTGTTCATGACTTAGAAATTGGCAGCCATTGTCCATGCTTTGAAGATTTGGAGACATTACCTTTACGGTGTCTCATGTGAGGTATTTACTAATCATCATAGCCTACAGTATCTATTCAGGCAAAAAGATCTCAAATTGAGGCAGAGAGATGGTTGGAGTTGTTGAAAGATTATGATATCACCATTTTGTATCACCCCGGAAAGGCCAATGTGGTGGCTGATGCTTTGAGTAGAAAGGCTATGAGTATAGGCAGTCTTGCGTATATTTCGGATGGTGAGAGACCGTTAGCTACAGATGTTCAGACTTTGGCTAATCAGTTCGTGAGATTAGATATTTCAGAGCCCAGTCGGGTTTTAGCTTGCACAGTCACTCGGTCTTCTTTATATGAGTGCATCAGAGAGAGGAAATATGATGATCCTCATTTACTTGTCCTCAAGGACACAGTGCGACACGGTGATGCCAAACAGGTTGTTGTGGGGAAGATAGAGTTCTGCGAATGCAGGGTCATATTTGTGTGCCTAATATGGATGGGCTTCATGAATTAATTCTGGAAGAGGCCCACAGTTCCAGGTATTCTATTCATCCAGGTGCCACCAAAATGTATCAAGATTTGCGGCAACATTATTGGTGGAGGAGAATGAAGAAGAATATAGTTGCATATGTAGCTCGGTGTCTGAACTGTCAGCAAGTTAAGCACGAGCATCAGAGACCTGGTGGTTTGCTTCAGAAGTTAGAAATTCCTGAGGGGAAGTGGGAGCGTATCACTATGGATTTTGTTGTTGGACTCCCACAGACTTAGAGAAAATTTGACGTAGGTTGGGTCATTATGGACAGGTTGACCAAGTCAGCACATTTCATTTCGATGGCAATTACCTATTCTTCAGAGCGGTTAGCTGAAATTTACATTCGTGAGATTGTCCACCTTCACGGTGTGACCGTGTCTATCATTTCTGATCGAGGTACGCAGTTTACCTCACACTTCTAGAGGGCTGTACAACGTGAGTTAGGAACACGGATTGAGTTGAGTATAGCATTTCATCCACAGACAAACGAACAGTCAGAGCGCACTATTCAAATATTGGAAGATATGCTTTGCGCTTGTGTTATAGACTTTGGAGGTTCTTGGGATCAGTTCTTGCCACTTGCGGAGTTTGCGTATCATAATAGCTACCAGTCGAGCATTCAGATGGCTCTATATGAGGCATTATACGGAAGGCGATGTCGTTCGCCAGTTGGCTGGTTTGAACCGGGAGAGGCTCGGTTGTTGGGTACCGATTTGGTACAGGATGCCTTGGATAAGGTCAAAGTTATTAAGGATCGACTTCGCACAGCTCAGTCTAGGCAAAAGAGTTATGACGACCGCAAGGTTCGTGATATTGCATTTGGGGTTGGAGAAAGAATATTGCTCCGAGTTTCACCTATGAAAGGTGTAATGAGGTTCGTAAAGAAGGGCAAGTTGAGCCCTAGGTATATTGGACCCTTTGAAATTCTTGAAAGAGTGGGTGAAGTAGCCTACAGGCTTGCACTACCACCCAGTTTATCAACGGTTCATCTGGTGTTCCATGTGTCTATGCTCCAGAAATATCATGGTGATTCGTCCTATGTGTTAGATTTCACCTCAGTCCAATTGGACAAAGATTTGACTTATGAAGAGGAGTCGGTAGTTATTCTAGCCCGGCAAGTTCGACAGTTGAGGTCTAAGAGTTACCCTTCAGTTCGAGTGCAATAGAGAGGTCAGCTGGTAGAAGCATCTACCTGGGAGTCCGAGTCGGACATCCGGAGTAAATATCCATACCTTTTCACCAACTCAGGTACTTTTCTAATTCCGTTCGAGGATGAAAGTTAGTTTTAGAGATGAATAATGTGATGACCCAAAAAGTCATCTTTAAATTTTATATTTAATTATGTATTCTAAGACCTCGAAAAGCACTATTTATCATTCATCGACTTGCATGCGCAATCCGTATAATTTATCGGAAAGTTTTTATATGAAAAAATTGATTAAAATGTGAAATAGAGCATTAAAACTCAACTGAGTTAACTTTGGTCAATATTTTGAGAAAACGGATCCGGATAAGTATTTTGACAGTTTCGGTAGGTCCGTATCATGATTTGGGACTTGGGCGTATGCCTGGAATTTAATTTGGAGGTCCCTAGCTCTAGTTATGACCATTTAACGGAAACTAGAAATTTAAAGGCTGAAGATTTCTAAGTTTGACCACGGAGTTGAATTTTTGATATCGAGGCCGGAATCTGATTCTGGAAATTAGAATAGCTCGGTTATGTCATTTATGACTTGTGTGCCAAATTTGAAGTCATTCCAGATTCATTTAACATGTTACGGTACAAGATTTGTAAATTGAAAAGTTTGAAAACTTAAAAGTTCGAATCAAGGTGTGAATTGTAATTTCGATATTGTTTGATGTGATTTGAGACCCCGAGTAGGTCCGTGTTATGTTTTAGAAATTGTTGGTATATTTGGTTGAGGTCCCGGGGGCCTCGGGTGGATTCCGGATGGTTAACGGATCAAAATTTGGACTTAAGGAAAAATCTGAAATTTTGGCCTTCTAGTGTAATCGCACCTGCGGATTTTAGACCGCAGATGCGAGCTCGCAGAAGCGACTTTTGCCTCGCATAAGTGAAAGGGAAGGGGTTGGGCAGTTTGCGCAGGTGCGAAACTTTTTGTCGCATCTGCGAAGCCCCAGAAACGGCTTCTTGTCCGCAGAAGCGCCCCATCCCGCAGAAGCGGCCCCATTTCCGTAAAAGCGGAAACCGCAGATGCGGTCAAGCATCCGCAGATGCGGAAAGGCCTGGACAGAACCCATAAAATCAGAAGTTAGCCATTTTTACTCATTTTTGAGTTTTGAGTCGGATTTAGGCGATTCCAAGGGGATTTTTCACGACTTTGAATTGGGTAAGTGTTCTATAACCAAAAGTGATTATATTTCATAAATCCATGTCTATATTCATCATTTATTTCGGATTTAGATGGAAGAAATTGGAATTTTTGTAAAACTTTTCAAAAACGAAAAATTAAGATTTGAAAGTCCATTTGACATCGAAATTTGGTAATTTTTGTATGGTTGGACTCGTCTCGGAACGGGTGTTCGGATTTCGTAAGTTTTTTCGAGATTCGAGACGTGGGCCCCACTGATGATTTTTTAGATGCATTTCGGATTTTAATCCGAAAAATTAGTAAATTGATATGGAATTAATTCCTACGATTTGTATTGAGTATAGTGAATTGTTTATGACTAGATTTGAAAATTTTGGATGCGAATTAGCGATGCAAAGGTTTATTGGATTCTTGAATTTGGTTGCAAGCGAGGTATGTGTTGCGGTTAACCTTGACTTGAGAGAGTAGGACTTATTTGTCTATTTGCTACATGATTTAATGTGCGGGTACAAGGTATATGTGAGGTGATGAGTACTTATGCGTTGTGGTTGAGTCAAAGCATGCGGGTGGAATTTGTTTATTGTGAATAATTGTCTATTTAATTAAGATATTCCTGCTTAAGTTTATTATTGATTATTTGATCATTATTCATGAAATTATTATTCATTTAATTATTGTTGAATATTTTGGAAGGTGAAGTCGGTATTCTGGTATTAAATTGATTGATAAGTGTTTATCCCGCATTTAAATACTCTTCCGAATTTATATTATTATTTTCATGGTAAGGAAGAGTGTAAAAGCATGAAGGGTGATGCCGTATCATTTTCAGAGAGTGTGAATACACGAAGGGTGATGTCGTGCCAAATGAGAGTAAAAGCACGAAGGGTGGTGTCATGCCATTTTTATATTATCATTTTTCCATTTTATTGTTGATGAATTAATTGACTACTGAGTGATGCACCTCCTGCTGAAATTATCATATCGTCCCTCTTCGCATTTTCCCTCCCAATTTATAAATTGTTATTTATTGTATTATTGTTACTCTGTGTTTGTATATACTTGTACAGGTTGTTTATGTAAGTGTCTTGTCATAGCCTCGTCACTACTTCGTCGAGGTTAGGCTCGACACTTACCAGTACATGGGGTCGATTGTACTGATACTGCACTCTGCACTTCTTGTGCAGATTTTAGAGTTGGTCCCAGCGGCGTACATTAGAATTGCCTGGTTACAACTACTAGTGGAGACTTGAGGTATAACTGCACAACGTTCGCAGTTCTGAAGTCCCCTTCTATTTTATCTCAGCTATGTATTATCTTACAAACAGCTTGAATTTTATTCAGACCTTTATTTGTATTATCTTAGTAGCTCGTGCACTTGTGACACCAGATTCGGGGATGTATTTTGATAATTTCGTATTTATGGTCTTCCGCACTTTATCTTAGTAATTGATTTCTATTTAATTAAATTTGCTTAAAATAGTTTAGATTATTTTAACGTTGGCTTGTCTAGCAAGTGAAATGTCAGACGCCATCATGATCCTGAAGGTGAGAAATTTTGGGTCGTGACACTTGACTCCTTTCAAATTGGTTGAGTTCATCCTGCATTGCATTTACCCAGTCTACATCCTGCAAAGCTTCAGCAACATTTTTAGGTTCAATAAGAGATAAGAAAGCATCAAAAGCACAAAGATTCTTTAATGAAGATCTGGTTTTGATTTCAGAGGTTGGATCTGTAATTATGTTCTCAATGGGATGAGAACTTTGATACTTGTAGGATTTCACAACCAGCTGGTTTTCCTTTGATGTTCCTTCAGTGTTTTGTTGCTGTGGAACAGGTTCATGGACAAGTTCCATTGAGGTTTGAGGATCATTTCCTCTTTGTTCTATTCCCTCTGTCAGGTTGCCTTGGATAGAAGGACATGTTCCATCACCTGTTTCTTCTTCCAGTACAGCTTCAGTCTGGGCTGTGGTTTCATTTAAGTTTCTCACCAGCCCAATTGCTTCATCATCATGTTCCTGTCTCTCAGAAAGAATGTTAGTTTCATCAAAAACCACATGAACACTTTCTTCAACACACATAGTTCTTTTGTTATATACTTTATAAGCTTTGCTATGTGAAGAATATCCCAAGAATACTCACTCATCACTTTTGGGATCAAACTTACCTAGGGAGTCTTTACCATTATTGCGCACAAAGCACTTGCATCCAAATGCCCTAAGATGGGATATGTTTGGTTTTCTCCCTTTAAGTAACTCATAGGGAGTCTTCTCTACAAGAGGTCTAGTCATGCACCTATTTATGATGTAGCATGCAGTATTTACAGCTTCTGCCTAGAAGCTATGGGGTAGTTTACTATAAAGAAGCATAGTCCTAGCCATATCTTCAAGTGTCCTATTCTTTATTTCAACTACTCCATTTTGTTGTGGAGTCCAAGGAGCAGAAAAATTATGATATATGCCATGCTCATCACAAAATTCAGCAAATTTAGCATTTTTAAATTTAGTGCCATGATCGGACCTAATTGATGCAAGTTGATTACCTAGTTGTTTCTGAGTTTTTCTAACAAAAGAAGTGAACATGTCAAATACTTCATCTTTAGATGTTAAAAACAATGTCCAAGTAAACCTAGAGTAATCATCAACAAGCACCATCACATATCTTTTACCACCTCGCTTAATGTTCTCATTGGACCACAGAGATCCATATGGACCAGTTCCATTGTCCTGGTGGTGCTTACCACTTTCTTGCATTTAAAAGAGGATCTTACCTGCTTCCCCCTTGCACACACTTCACAAACTTTGTCTTCCTTGAACTTGATGTTAGGCAGCCCTATCACCAGGTCCTTGGATACTAATTTGTTGAGTTGACTCAGACTTGCATGTCCAAGTCTTTTGTGCCAAAGGAGGGGATCATTGTCCAACAGACTGAAACAAGTGAGTTCATTTTCTGAGAGTGTGGACAGATCTAAAAT
The DNA here is from genome assembly GCF_000390325.3 of Nicotiana tomentosiformis. NCBI lineage: Eukaryota > Viridiplantae > Streptophyta > Magnoliopsida > Solanales > Solanaceae > Nicotiana > Nicotiana tomentosiformis. The sequence goes on along the minus strand of NC_090812.1, from coordinate 13,172,571 downwards.
ATATATATTGTTCACTCTTTTTCCCTGCAAAACAATCTTGCCAGTGGTAAGATTAATCACAAAACATTTGGTAGAGGTGAATGCTACCAATTTACCTTTATCACACAGTTGTGATACACTGATTAGACTGTATTTTAGGTCATCTATCAAGTAGACATTCTCAATAGAGTGAGAATCAGTCTTACCTACCTTTCCAACCCCAATGATCTCACATTTCTTCCCATTTCCAAAGGAGACATTACCTCATTTGAGGTCCTCAAGTGAAAGGAACTGGTTCTTGCTTCTTGTCATGTGCTTTGAGCAGCCACTATCCTGTACCATATTTGGCTGCTCCCCTTCACTTGAACCTGCAAAAGGAAATCAGGGGTTAGTCTTAGGAACTCAAACTAGTTTGGATCCCTTTCTATAGGCAAAAGGATGAATCAGATTCTTTTTAGCCCAGCTTGGTAGCCTATTCTTCCCTTGAACATATTCTTTGTTCTTTTGGCTTGCCTTTTCTTTTGCATTGCATTCACTTTTATAGTGACATGTTTTACCACAGTGAGTACAAATCTTGTTCTCAGGAAGTGTAAGGTACTTGCTTTTGGGATCCCATTTAGGTGGCATATTCCCAAAGCCAAGTCCTCTTCTATTGCTACTATGATGTTCTTGTAGCCATGAAAGTGCATCGGAGGACCTGTTCCATTTACAAGTTCTGTCTAGTTCATGCTTGACTTTGCTTAGATCCTCTCTCAAAATTGTAACATGCTCATCCTTCTTATACAACTCATCTTTTAGTTTACCTACATTTTCTTCTAGAGTGAGTTGTGTGCAATCAGTTGTCTTCTTACTTGTTCCTAATTTCAGTTTTAGGTGTTCAGATCTAAGTTCTAGGACATTTGATTCAAATGCATGAACCTGGTTCTTTAATGAAGTATTTTCACTTATAGTCTCACTAACCCTAAGTTTTAAGTTCTTACACTTTGCTTTCAAAATCACACATTCCTTAGACAGTTGTTCATTTTCATTGTTTACATCCTCAGATTCATCAATGAAATCTAGAAGTAATTCAGATAGCCTTTCTTTAGACAAAAATTTAATCTTGTCTTTGAGATGAATTACACTTACCTCAGATTCCTCATCAGATTCTCCAATGGCCATAAGTGCTTGTTCATATTCATCATCTAAGCTTTCATCTGAGCTTTCTCCCCAAGCAGCAACCATAGCCTTTGTTGATCTTTTGTTCTTCTTGGGTTGAACCTGTTCCTTCTTCCTGTTTCTTCGTTCAGCTCTTTCCTTCTTCCATTCAATTTCCCATTGAGGGAAGTTCTTGATGTGGTGATCAGTCTTACCACACTTGTAGCATCCCTCATTAGTTTGCCTTTCAGGAGCCTTTGGTTTGTTGTAGCTTCCACTTCTTGAAGGACCCTTTTCTCTCTTTAGGTACTTCTTGAAGTCCTTTGTGATCATAGCCATTTCATCATCTTCTAGATCAGAACCTTCAGTGATTCTGAGTGCCAGGCTCCTTTCCTTCTTCGGTACATCCATCTTCATGGTTTGCCTTCTAAGTTCATAAGCAGTGAGATTTTCAATTAGCTCATCCAACTTTAGAGTGGCAATGTCCTTTGATTCCTGAATGGCAGTGATTTTGCTCTCCCAAGTAACTGGCAGAACCCTTGTCAAAATTTTCTCAACTCTGTCTTCTTCATAAATAATCCTTACAAGAGACTTAAGTTCATTTGTAAGTGTGGTGAACCTTGTATACATCTCTTGGATGGTTTCCCCTTCCTTCATGGTGAAACTCTCATATTGAGAATATAGTAGTGTTCCTCTGGACCTCTTCACTTGAGGTGTTCCTTCATGGGCCACTTGCAAAGTGTCCCAGATTTTCTTAACAGTGGTACATCTTTGGATTCTACTGTACTCATCTGGACCGAGTCCACAAACAAGCCATTTCTTGGCTTTAGCATTCTTCTCCTATTTCCTCAAGTCGTCAGCAGTGCAGTCAGCTCTTATCTTTGGCACCTCTTCTCCTTCGACATTTATCTTCATGGTAGCCATTGGACCATCTGTGACAATATCCCATAGCTCATAGTCTTCTCCTATAATGTGATCTCTCATCCTGTTTTTCCACCAAGAGTAATACTGGCCGTTGAAAAGTGGTGGCCTAGCAGTGGATTGGCCTTCCCAATTTTCAGGTGGTGCACTCATCTTGATCTTCTCCTAAGGTGTTAGCCTCTTCAAGGATAACCCGCTCTGATACGAATTGATATTTTTAACTTCAATACCACACAAGAGAGGGGGTAGTGATTTGTGTGGTACCCAATTTTTTGCCTAAACTGATTATAGAAGGATCGGGTTCTTCTATGTGTTCCTTAACCTAGTATTGCTGAAATAGTAAATGCGAAAAGTAAAGAACACAAGTATTTTACGTGGAAAACACCTGGCTCAAAAGGTGAAAAAACCACGACCTACTTCTCAGTAGGATTTTTCCAAACTCTCAACTAAATCACTGAGCCAAAAACTACATTTACAAAATACTTTTGTAAACCTAGGATTAACTCTAATCCCGTTGTAACAACCAGCCTCTAACTGCTGCGACAACTTCAAGCTAACTCTAACTTGAATACTCTGAGTACCTTTTATAATTGCCTCTAGATAAAGCTGAAAGGTACAATATGAAAACACCTACTACAATTGAACTAGAATAAAAGACAGACACTTGGAGTTGGTTCTTCAATCTGATTCGTGTAGCTTCAAGATCGCACTCTTAAATCTCGCAGGAATTGCTCATAAAATGCCTTGCTATTTTGCTCTCAATTCGTGCTTAACTTCAGTATGTGTGCATCGATGTTTAATAAGAACATCTTGCAATTTATAGAGTTAGTAGAGTAGAAAATAACTAGAGTTCTAATGCTACTCTTCCTTGGTGGGAGAGTTGTAGTTGATCTCAACTTCTAACTCCTCCATTGTCTTGGATAGTGTTCTCTTTGATTAAGGAGTCCTTCTCCTTATCAATTATGCAACCTTTTCGATCAGGAGATATCAATTTTACCAAGTTAAGCTTATCTCCTTCACGTACATCCCACATGCTCGAATCTTCCCGTGTCTATGCACACAAGGGATAGACCTGGTTCATGCCTGAGATTTCTTTGTCAATCTTCAAAACTAGCCTTCACTTGGGCCAACAGCCATATCTTGCCTAATTACCTCTCCCCGATACTTTTTCGCTCTGCCTCTACCTCTCTGTTGACCCTCTAATGCTAGCCTTTCACACCTCCTCACCGGAGCATCTAAGTCTCGCCTCCCGCATCTTGTCCTCTACAGGGGCCACAACCACCTTATCCCGGATAACTTCAGTTCTAATTTTATAACTTGGTATGCCCGCACATCCACCTTAACATCCTCATCTCAGCCACCTTCATCTTCTGGACATAGGAGTTCATGACTGGCCAATACTCCGTCCCATACAGCATAGTCGGTCTGACCACCACTCTATAGAACTTACCCTTAAGTTTTGGTGGCACATTCTTATCACACAGAAAACCGAAAGCGGGCTTCCTTTTCATCTATCCCGTCCCAATACAGTGTGAGACTTCCTCGTTAGTCTCCCCATTCCCTTTTGTAACAGACCTAAGGTATTTGAAACTTTCTCTCCTAGGGATGACTTGTGAATCAAGCCTCATGTCTTCGTCCACTTCCTGAGTCATGCAACTGAACTTGCACTTCAAGTATTCTATTTTGGTCCTGCTCAACTTGAAACTTTTAGACTCCAAGATCTGTCTCCATACCTATAACCTCTCGTTAACACCACATCGCATCTCGTCAATCAATACAATTAAAGTTCAATATCCATTTTGAAAACACAAATACCATATTATTGATTAGAAAAGTCTAATCGAAAATCAAGTTTACCTGGAAACATAAGCAAGCAATTTTATTTCTATAATATATTAAATTACACTGATAATATAATCCTTTTTATGAAAAGTATGTGGCAATATAACTTAGATAAAACTTGAAATCCAAAAAAGAATTGATCATATATACGTAGAAAGTAGAATTCTTTTGCCTGAGTTTTGTTTTCTCAAGATATACGACTCTTCGTATATCGAATGTAAATAATTTCTGATGCGAACTAAAAGTAATAATACCTCAACTTTAAATACGTATCATATTCCATAGTTAGCAAGTTAACTTCCATACTAATTACTATATATGTCTCAATTTACTTGTCATTGCTCGAATACTACTAAAGGTCAACTTGATCAATTTTTGGAACAAAGCCAGACACGATTACTTCATTTTTTTTAAATAATATTTAAATACTTAAAACCCACACGATAGGTACGAAACTTTATAATTTAATATGATGACGAAAATTAAATATATGAGTAAAAGATTTCTTGTTTTATTGGATCCCGTATCTTATCTTACCATGCATCCTCCATACCCTTTATTCAAATAATTTCCTCACATATGAAATGACTTATCAAGTAAAGTTAAAATTATAAAAGTAAAACCTTGTAGGTGTTAACATACATCGTACGTCTACATCTTCTAATTAATACACAGGACCAAGAGCATGGATCACGCCTCACAATTTAACAATAAAATAATATGGAGAAGTAACGTCTGAACACATAATTTCATATTATTCACGTGGAAATAGGGGAAAGAGACGGCTGAAGTGTGGGACTCTTCTGCCTCCTTTTTAGATCACTATCACCCCCGAGATATTATAGGACTCCATGAAAAAAATTTCAAACATTTTAAAATGTTTTTTGCTAAAAACATTTGTAATTATTGGAACATACTTACTGAAAATATAATTCAAAAAGATTACGAAGTTGATGTGTGAATTCATATGGACCATTAATAAAATATAATTATCCGTGTAGTACGTATGACTGAACATCATTTCTTAAATTTCAGCAGTATATATGTCCAATATAATTAAGACCGCAGCTTTGATCGACAATAAGCAAAATATGGCTGCGGAATTTGACATTAATATTATCACAAGCGTTAAACAACTTACGGAAATGCCGAATGTGATGAAAGCAGTAGTGCCTTGTTACTATGCTCACCCAAATAGCCCCATTCACTCCCCGGCCTTTGGCACGAGTGATGCAGATCTAGATTCAATCCCTATCGTTGATCTTTCCCTCCTTTCCTCAGAAGATCCTGATCAACACTCCAAAGCCATACACGACCTTGGACGAGCCTGTGAAGACTGGGGTTTTTTCATGGTACGTATACGTATAATAAACAAGCGACCTTAACTAGCTGTTGCACGTACATAAATGAATGCTTGTAATGTGTGATGCAGGTAGTGAACCATGGAATAGCAGAAAGTTTGATGAAGGAGATGATAGAGGTGACAAATGAGTTTTTCGAGATGGCCGAGGAGGAGAAGAGTCGGTACATAGGGCAACAAGTATTTGATCCTATAAAGTATGGCACCAGCTTTAATTATACTTCAAAGGAGACAATCTATTACTGGAGAGATTACCTTAAACTCTCTGTTTATCCTCACTTTCACTCCCCTCATCAACCCAAGCATTTCAGGTGATAATTAATTATATATGCAGAAGATCTTTTTGACAGAAAAAACTTATCTGTTGGCTTTTACATAAGTATTTAATATGATCGATACATGACATTCACTGACCAAATGATTACAAGGTCTCAAAATTAGTAACTAATTAGAAGTTCAATGAGTGAATAAATATTGTTCTTTAATTATCTGACTGCATTTAATAGGATATGCTAATTTGGTACAAAGAAGAAGTCAAATCTTAAAACTATCATATCATATTGCCAGAAAAAAACAACTTACAAATCGAATTATGCGTATTTATGTCAGTGAATAACATAGAATTAATAAGTTATACCATTCAGAATAACTTCCTGTCATTTCGCTATATACCCTTTAGATTATGCATGGTTGAACAAACGTAATTGTTCTTTAAAAACTAATACGTAATTAAGTAGGTGACAAGATAGCATGAAACGAAAAACTACTACACTATACTAAAAAGGAGAGCTAGCTTGAAACGTTAAAAAGCAATGTTCAAATTCGTACCTCTTTTTCTTTTGGCTAGTGGGGATAATGAATGGCATTTTGATTGATGTAGTAAATAAACAAAGAAACAATAATGACATTTTAAATGAGAAACGGAGAAGTTGAATTATAAATTGCTCATTTAGCTTTTATGAATTCAAACTGTTTTGCTTCTCTCTTTAATTTTTTGAAGGACTTCTTGAAGAGTTATATTTCAAGTCTCAAGTTAATTAAATAAAATAATTCATGCATGTCGATGGATAGGATAGTTTGGGTGTCCTTTATTTACCTTAATCTATACAGCAGATTGTAAATTCTGCACATATATATTCCCTCTGTTTTAATTTATGTGAACTCATTTGACTGGACACGGAGTTTAAGGAAAGAGAGAAGACTTTTGAACTTGGAGTATAAAATGAAGCACACATATTTTGTGTGGTTATAAATCATTGTATAAAGGTAAATTGTTTTCAGATAAGGAAATGAGTCATTTTTTTTTTGACACAAACTAAAAAAAATAGGTTTACATAAATTGAAACGGATGAAGTAAAAGATTGCACACACTTGTTTCCCCTAAAATGTAGTAGCATGTCTCATCAAAGTAAATTTGGAAAAGCCAATAATTGTACAACAGGAGAATCGTCCTATCGAAACTATTACTTCAAAAAAAATCCAGATTTGAAATTTGGCCACGAATGATCACAAATCAAGCTAAAAGGAAATGGTCGATGTCACGTCTAAGGTGCGTTCAGTGAAGTCATCTGTCAACGGGTCACCCGTGTCTGAGGTTGGCCTGTGCACTCTACATCCATCCAATAAAATATGTGGCCTAAAGTCAAACTTCTTAAAAGGGCCCAAAGTTTTTTATTTTTATTTTTTAAACTTCCATACTATATAGTGCTCCTTTTGCTTTAATTTTATGATGCAAAATTTGAATACACGTGAAATTTGAGAAAGAAAAAGATTTTAATACTTGTGGTCATAAACCTACCATAATATATGTGGTTATAAGATTTTTAAAATTTGTGATCTGTATCATTCTATCACTGTGACTATATAAACTTTTTATTAAGTGTAAAATAAAAATTTAAATTACATAATATTATTTTCAAATTTAGAAAACTGTCATTCTTTTCTAGAACAACAAAAAATAAAATATTATCAGAACCGAGAAAGTATGTTATAGAAAATTACATATTTATCATCTAACTCAATTGTATTAATGACTTGTTTATTTACGAATAATTTTTCATATTTTCTAATTTAATTTTTTTTATAGTTTGTTCAAAATTTATCAAGAGCTTTTTTGTGAGATTGTCTTAAAATTTCATTTCTCCTTTTTTTAAAGGAGAACAATGTGCAAATTAGAGTGTCGTGCGTTTTGTTTAGTTCATTTTTTTTTTAATAAAGCTCTTTTAATTTATTAATAGTCGTCATGAAAATAAGGTTCGTTTCCCTAATTTTTATTTTTTATTTTTGTTTTCTCGTTTCATTTTACAGAGAGCTTTTAAGGGAGTATTGTGAGAAATGCAGAAAAGTGACAAGAACGTTACTCTCAGGAATATCAGAAAGTTTAGGACTGGAACACGAGTTGATGAAAAAATCCCTGGATCTGGACTCGGGTATCGAAGTATTTGTTGCAAATTATTATCCAGCATGTCCCCAGCCCGAACTTGTAATGGGCCTTCCACCCCATTCAGACTTTGGGCTTTTGACCCTTCTCATACAAAATGAAGTTGGAGGTTTACAACTACAACGCAATGGAAAATGGATCAACATCAATCCCATTCCCAACTCTATTTTGGTTAACACTGCTGATCACCTCGAGGTATAAGATAAAATCAATTTTTGGGTTTTTATTAAGTAGTATTACTCATTTAATCCTACATTTTTCGTTTGAGATTCTTCGTGAGGCTACTGTAAGCAATTATTTGATACTTCGAATTTTGAAATGGTTAAATTTTCATTTTTTTGGGTAGCTTTATCACATGTTTATGGTAGTTTTAGTGACGAATTTGTCTATTTCTAATTTTACACTAAACATTGGTCAAAATAATTCTTGAAAAACTCAAGTGACCATAGTTTCATACTTTCATTTTCTTTTAACATTTACACTATGTGCAATTTCAACACTGTTGTGACTATGCTGCTTTCCTTGAGCCGATAGTCTATCGAAAACAGTCTCTCTGTCTTCACAAGGTAGGAGTAAGGTCCGTGTATACGCTATCCTTCTCAAACCCCACTTGTGGGAATACACTGAGTTTGTTGTTGTATTTACTGTATGCAATCTGATTTCTTTTTGTGGCATGGACAGATATTTACAAATGGGAAATACAAGAGTGTATTGCACAGAGCAGTAGTGAAGAAAGTAGCAAGGATATCAATAGGAATTGCAAATAGCCCAGCTATGAATGCCACAGTGAGCCCAGCTGCTTCACCTTTAATCCAAAATGAAAGATTTCCACCACTCTATTTTCCAACCAAATACAGTGAATATGTGGAGATGCAACAGACTAATCCGCTCGACGGAAAATCCTGCTTGGATCGAATCAAGATTATTTCACCATCACTAAAATAAAAGACCTTGTGAAGCACACATTATTCTTTGATTTTGTTAAACATAATATGCTGCCAAAGTTACTAGATTATTTTGAAAATTTTCTCTTAAAGTTTGTTACCTTCCACTTTGTCAATTGACATATAATAATGTTTGTCGTGGCAAATTGCCTTTGGTTCACTTTACAAGCTATATTACAAGTTGCCCCTTTCTATGTAACTGGACATGAGTTATTGGTCTTTATGGATAGATGAGGACTGAGGAGAACTTTTACTTAAATTATGTCTCGCATAATAAATACTATAAGTTCTGTAAATTGAAGCATTCTATTTGTTCGACAAGTGAATTTTACCCCAAAAAAGGTCATTCAAAACTCCTTTATTAATAAGAATGGGTTAATTTATCTTTTGATGAATTTGACACACAAAAGAAAAAGGAAAAACGTTTGCGTTATTGCCCTTCCACTTGTCATTCAATAAAATGTTTGCAACAGCTTGTGTTGCTACTTTGAAACATAAAACAAAATATCTGGATAAGTGACAATCAAATGTAGACAGCAAATATTATCATCATAACATAAAGCAAACTAGGCACGCAACATTACAATCATCACTGGGCTTATCTCCACAATGTAACAGAGATGGAGACCACAGCTGCTCCACTGCTTCAAACACCCAATTATATCAAACAATTAGCTGAATCGCCTGATCTCCACTTCATACCTGCTAACTATGTTCACTCTACAAATAATCCATGTGACTCCTCTGATTCAAACTCAATTCCCATCATTGACTTTTCTCTACTCACTTCGGGTGATCCTCATCAATGTTCCATAGCCATCCACCACCTCAGCAAAGCTTGTCAAGATTGGGGCTTCTTCATGGTAAGTATTACGAATCCTGTTGGTTGGCTACCTCAACTTTTACCTTGTTGGTCAGGGTTCGATTCCCATTCCCTACCTTGTTTTGTGCTAGAGAATATCTAGCTAATTGATATGCAAAGTGCAGGTAGTGAACCATGGCATACCAGAAAATTTGATTAAGGCTGTGATTGATTGCACACATGAATTTTTCAACTTACCAGAGGAAGATAAGCGGGAGTATGCTGGGAAACATGTATTGGATCCTATAAGATGTGGGACAAGCTTCAATGCCTCTAAAGAAAATGTCTTCTTCTGGAGAGACTATCTTAAGGTCTTTGTGCATCCTCAGTTTCACTCCCCCACCAAACCCCAAGGCTACAGGTATCCACCTATTCATTTTACAAAGATTGCTACTATTTGAATTGTCCATAGTTAGACAATGAATATAACTTATTAGATAGTGTTTTGTCAATTGGATCTAACTTATTACATCTGACATCGTAAAGAACTATGTTCCAGTTACTAATCCAACTTATGAAAATTTAAAAGGGATATTGTGTCGGAGTATTGTGAGAAAATACGGGAAGTGGCAAAAATGTTACTAGGAGGTATATCAGAAAGCCTGGGGCTTGAAGAAGGTTTCTTGGACAAAGCTCTAGACTTGAAGTCAGGCCTTCAAATCTTTGTGGGAAATTACTATCCAAATTGTCCTCAACCTGAACTTACAATGGGGATGCCACCCCATTCAGATCATGGCCTTTTAACTCTTCTCATTCAGAACCAAGTTGGAGGTCTCCAAGTTCAGCATGAAGGCAAATGGATTAATGTCAATGCCCTACCTAATTCTCTATTGGTAAACACCGGCGACCATCTTGAGGTAAATTATATAGTGGTTTGAAATAACAAGTTACTTCAATTTGATTATTAATGAAATGTCTTTTTCTCATGTTAGATATTCAGTAATGGAAAGTACAAGAGCAATATGCATAGAGCAGTGGTGAACAACAAAGTAACAAGGATATCAATAGCCACAGCTCATGGTCCATCACTGGAAACAATTGTGAGCCCAGCTTCTCCACTTGTATATAATGAAAACAGCGCAGCAGCTTATATTCCAATGAAGTACAGTGAATACTTGGAGTTGCAACAAAGCAACCAACTAGATGGAAAGTCCTGCTTGGAAAGACTCAAGTTTCCAAGGAACTGAGTATTTTTCCCTTTCTTTTCCTTGGGAACTGACCTCTTGTTTCCAAGTGCTTGATGAGATTCTTCTCATATAGATAACAGAGAACTAAGCTGGGCTAATGGAACAATAAAAAGGGGTGCACTACACTCCGGCTATCTGAGGAGTTTGGCAACGATCAGGTCACAATGGTTCTAATGTAAAAATATAATGGTATAAATTCAAACTGTTATACTATAGTGTAAATTGTGATCTTTTAATCAGTAAACATTTAGTACGATCGACACATTCCTTGGTAGCGAACTCAACTGAATTTATGGCTTTATGGCTTTCGTGACATATATACAAATATGTCAAAAAATTAAATATATACACCCATGACTAAAATTAGAAATCCATCAGTACCATTACTGATTAGACTCTATATGACGGGGGATTTCCTACGTGTTTAATAACCAAGTGAATAAAAGGGCAGTCCGGTGCACTAAGTTCTCGCTATGCGCGAGGTCCGAGAAAGGGTCGGACCACAAGGATATATTGTACCCGGCCCTGCATTTCTTCAAGAAGAACCCGTGAATATATTCAAATGTCATTTTCAGATAGGACTGATGCTAGTAAAGTGGATCATTACATATCTCCATCTCTCCATATATGTCCAAGTTGATGACTCCTACTGATGTTGAAGGTTGCTTCTCCAAACTTTCTTTGTGTTATTTATTTATTCATTTATTTTTCTCTCTCTGGATACCACAATTTGTTAGGGTGCAAATAGTGAAATAGGTGAGTTCTGACTCATCTGAGTTGGATAAATTCGGGTGGCTTTGAACTGGTTAAATGTAATTCCAAGACTATGCAAAATATTTTAAAAAAAATTGACTTTTGGCGTACCAAACATACTCGAACAGTCAAGTTTCATCCTCCTCAGCCTCCACCATCCCCATATCAGACCTGGTCTCCAAAAGAAATGCCCAACCAAATGGTTAGCTGTGGCAGAAAAATTGTAGTTAGTTTATATTTTTGTTGTAGACTTGTAGCCGAACAAAATGTAATACACTACTGTTTATCCGAAAAACGGATAGAGTTGAATTTATACGTAGTTCTAAGGATATGTGGTATAGCTTAATACAAATCGTAAGGATAAATAGAAATATCAAATATGGATCGCAAAGAATGCAAAATAAACAGGGTTGGAAAGAAGATGATTTCTAAAATTAAGCAAGATGAATCAATTAATGAAGCTTAAAAGAATAACTCTCGAATATAGGAGAATATGGTGCTTGAATTACAATGTGAGCAAAAGCTGTCCTCTACACAAATGTAGCCATCCTCTTTATAGCGGAGGATCCTACTTTTAGATATAATTAAAAATACATAGTGGGAGACCCATGATAAATCAGTTTTTCCATGATTCCTGCCAAGATTCTCTCATCTAGTGGGATTGCAACGGCTCTTGTCTGTAAGCTCGATATTAACTCGAGCTCTCGATCTTGACTCAAGCTCGATTCTGACTCTGGTCCCTGTATAGATTCGGGGTCGGTGTTGGTCGGTCTCTGAATCATAAGCTCGATAACTTTACTTTGCATCATAGTTCGATTTGGATTCGAGCTTGATAATAACATCGAGCTCGACGTTGATCGATCCTTCGGACTCGAAGCTTGGTAACCCGACTTCGGACCTCAACCTGATACTATGAAGATACTTCTCTGATCCAATGTATTACCATTCAAACCAGTCCGTACGAAGGACTAACCGGTTTTTACCGTATACAACTATAATATTTTGCAAGTTGCCTTTGATTCAGTTTAATTATAGATCCTAAAAGCATCTTTTATTGACTTGATATGAGTTAGTGGTCTTTTAATATGTACTAGTAGTAATAGATTACAAAGAAATGTAAGCATAAATCATCCTTCTATTCAAGGATTTTCATTAGCCGAGCAACAATCATCACTACTACAAAGGCCTGTTTTCAAACTTTCCATGACTAGTCCTATTCAACTAGCCAATGTGAAAAAACTAGCTGAATCGCCTGATCTCTTCATACCTTCTAACTATGTTCACTCTACTATCAATTCAGGTGACTCCTCTGCCACAGACCTCGATGATGCAATTTCACTCCCCATCGTTGATTTTTCTCTACTCATCTCCGGTGATCCACATCAACGTGCAAAAGCCCTCCACGATCTCAGCAACGCTTGTCGAGATTGGGGTTTCTTCATGGTACGTAGTATGCAGAAGCAGATTTTCGGATTTAAACTTAATTGGTTCGAGTTCGTTGAAGATTATATATATGTGGTTTAATTGTAACAACTCCCAACACTCTTTTTAATTTGCTTTTACCAAGAGAATATTAATTGTCGTATATACTGCAGGTAGTGAACCATGGTATAGCAGAAAATTTGATAAAGGCAGTGATTGATGTGCATACGGTAAAAACCGGTTAGTCCTTCGTACGGACTGGTTTGAATGGTAATACATCGGATCGGAGAAGCGTCTTCATAATATCAGGTTGAGGTCCGAAGTCGGGTCACCAAGCTTCAAGCCTGAAGGACCGATCAACGTCGAGCTCGATGTTATTATCAAGCTCGAATTCAAATCGAACTATGATGCAAAGTAAAGTTATCGAGCTTATCATTTAGAGACCGACCAACACCGACCCCGAATCTATACAGGGACCCGAGTCAGAATCGAGTTCGAGTCAAGATCGAGAGCTCGAGTTAATATCGAGCTCACAGACAAGAGCTGTTGCAATCCCACTAGAGAAGAGAATCTTGGCAGGAATCATGAAAAAGCTGATTTATTATGGGTCTCTCACTATGTATTTTTAATTATATCTAAAAGTAGGATCCCCCACTATAAAGAGGATGGCTACATTTGTGTAAAGGACAGTTTTTCCGCTTATATTGTAACTCGAGCACCATCTACTCCTATATTGAAGAATTATTCTTTTAAACTTCATAAATTGATTCATCTTGCTTAGTCCAAAAAGTAATCTTCTTTCCAATCTCGTTTATTTTACATTCTTTGCAATCTGTATTTGATATCTCTATTTATCCTTACGATTTGTATTAAGTTATACCACGTATCCTTAGAACTACATACAAATTCAACTCTATCCGTTTTTCGGATAAACAGTTTGGCACCCACTGTTGGGCTAAGGTTAACAGTGGTTATTTGATACGAATCTGCAAAAACACACCGTTTGCGCTTGTTTCCAAAAGTATCTTGGATTTCAAATTAGCAACGACCAACTATCAATCAAATGACTTTACCTATCGACAACGAAGTTGGTCTTCAGGATGAGAACAACAACTTGACAGCCGGTACCGAAAGACCACTTGTCAACGCCGTCGGAGCTCGAGTCGAAATACCATTAGACGTTAATTCGCATGTGGCTATTAAGGAAAACCAACGCTCTGAGCCTGAAAATAGCATTCACGGTGGTGCTCGATCTGCACCTCGAGACACTCATAACTTTGAGAAAAACGGAATCAGCTTGCGTATGATTTTCGAAATATTGCAAGCTCAACAGGTAGTGATAGCTCAGTTGCAGAGTCAAACCCAGGTACCGAGTAGACCGGAACCCAGTCAACCCCGAGAAATCGCCCATACAATAGAACCGGCAATAGTGAAATCAAATGAGCAGGAGTCGGGGACTAATCCCGAAATTGCTAAGATGTTCGAAGAACTGACCAAACGAATAGAATCGGGAGAAAGGAGGGTCGAAGAAAATGACAAGAAGGTGGAAACATATAACTCCAGGGTTGATCAGATCCCGGGGGCACCACCGATACTGAATGGCTTAGATTCCAAAAAATTTACACAAAAGCCTTTTCCCCCAAGCGCGGCTCCTAAACCGATCCCAAAGTAGTTTCGCATGCCCGATATTCCTAAATATAATGGAACAACCGATCCCAACGAACATGTCACCTCTTACACATGTACCATCAAAGGGAACGATCTAGAGGACGATGAGATCGAATATGTATTATTGAAAAAATTTGGTGAAACCCTGACAAAGGGAGCAATGATATAGTATCATAATTTACCGTCTAACTCTATCGATTCTTTTGCTTTACTTGTAGATTCTTTCGTAAAAGCACATGCTGGGGCCAAAAAGGTTGAGACCAGGAAGTCAGACCTATTCAAGGTGAGACAAAAGGATAACGAGATGCTAAGAGAATTTGTATCTCGTTTCCAAATGGAACGAATGGATCTACCACCAGTCATAGACGATTGGGTTGTTCAAGCTTTCACTCAAGGTCTAAACAAACGAGTAATGCAGCGGTTCTCTGGATGCCCAGTGTAGTCCCCGATCTCAAGAACTGGGTACGGGATCTAGCCTCAACCTCCATATACGCCAAGCGTTTGTGGCGTGATTTGTCCAAGGGCCGATGGGAGGCCAAAATTCATGGTGAACCTCTTTTTGGTAGTTCGAACGAGATGCTTTCTATATGGTTAAACCAATTTTCTTGTATGTGGGTATGGGCAAAGATGCAGTTTTGAGGCCCTCATCCGTTAAGGAAGAGGCTTTGGCCTCTGATCCAAAGCCGGTGAAAGATAATAAGAGAAAAAGGACCTCTACTTCCGAAGACCCAAAATCGAAGACGAGGATGGCTCGTAAGCCGAGGAAGAATACCATCCCTTTAACCATGGAATCAGTTCTTCGTCTAAAGGATGAAGAATAAGAAGAAGAAGAAAATGATGGGTCCATGTTGGTGGCCCGAACGAAGAAAACTATCGATGCCCCTAAGGCAGTTGCATCGATGGTGATTTATAAAGATGCGCCTTAGACTGAGGAGATATCCGAGGAAGGTTCGGGCAGAGTCCCCGAACCGTTAGAGATCGAGGATGCTTCCTACCTAAGTCAACAATCAGTGGGTATATCAAAAGAGACCGATCCTGAAGCTCTCCGGACTGAGAAGAACGCCCCAAGCGAGTCGCTTGGGGAAATAGTAATCGGGGACTCGCCCAATCTCCCTACCTTTTCCGAAGGGGCGATTCGGGATGCCCAAGCTTTGGGGGCCCACGAGATAAAACGATCACATGAAGGGGAGGACCCCTTCTGTGATTTGTTTACTGTTGTTGAGGATGTTGTTGTCCCCAGTGATGTTTCGGGCCTTTTCTGTGAAGTGCAACAAGCTCTAAATCGGGTAAGCTCTAACTTCCTTCGTTGATACCGCATTCATGTTCATTATTCTATTCTAACTTTTTTTCTTCTTTCTTCGTAGGCTGCAACAACTCATCGAGAAGTATGTTCTCAGTCTTGAGCCGAGCTGCGTCGATACGAGGCCGACCTCCAACGGGTCGTGGAGGAGAGGAACGCCCTAAAACTCCTCTTAGGGCAAAGAAGAGAAGAAATCAAAGGCCTTCGAGCTGAGTTGGCCAAGGCTCATCAAGACCAGACCGACCTGACCGAGCAGGTAATGATAATATTAAGAACTCATGGGCTTGATTCAGGATCAGAGGCTAATATTTTGATCTCACAGCTGCAGCAGAAACTCGAGACGATCGGGAAGCTTCGTGAAGAAGTTGATATGATAAGGGCGGATACCATGGGATGGAAAGATGGCATGGACCGTCTTGCTGTAGAAAATGAGACTGTTCGGGCCCAATTGTCATCGACTGTAAGCCAACTTCAAGGCATGAAAGAGAAGAGCTCGGTTCAAGCGAGAAGAATTGAGGAACTCGAGGCTCGGTTGGCCTACGAACTTGCCAAGGCCAAATCTGATGCCGAAAAGGCAAAGTCCTATGCGGATGCATTAGTGGCCGTTTATTGGGCCGATGCTGAAGCTGCTCATGTACAAGCAAGAGAGGCAGCCGAGACCGCCAACACTAGAGCACATTGAGTTGCTGAGCTTGCTAAGTGCCGATCTCGTAGGGAGACCCTCGAGGAAATCCATGCTTGAGGTTTTGACCTCACTGAAGAGATAAAAAGGACTAAAGAGCTCGAAGACGATGCAGAAGCCTTGGTTTACGATGATGACAATGATGATGATGACGTTGATGAGAGCAAGAGTGGGTCCGAGAGCGGAGAGGAGCCCGATGGAGAAAAGACCGCCCTCAGGGATAACTAAGAAACTTAGTCCCTTGGTTTCTGTTTCGGACGTTGCAAACAATCATGTAAACAATCCTGTAAATATATACAAATATCTTTTCTTCTCCCGTCTTGCATCTTGTTTTTTTTCCTGCCTTGTGAAGATTTTATTCATGCCTTATGAATGTTTTCATAAAGATTTAGGAAATTTGATCGAATTTGGACTTCGTAGTCTTTATAACCGAGTGAGTAGCCCTTAGGCTTATTAGTTGAGTGAGTGATTCGAACTCGAAGTAATATAGCCCGTAGGCATAATAATCGAGTGAGTACTTGCTCGAACTCGAAACAAAAGTAGCCCGTAGGCTTAGTAGTCGAGTGAATGATTCGAATTCAAAGTAATGTAGCCCGTAGGCGTAGTAGTCGAGTGAGTGCTTGCTCGAACTCGAAATAGAAGTAGCCCGTAGGCTTAGTAGTCAAGTGAATGATTCAAACTTGAAGTAATGTAGCCCGTAGGCGTAATGGTCGAGTAAGTGATTTCGAACTCGAAGTAATGTAGTCCGTAGGCTTAATAGTCGAGTGAATGATTCGAACTCGAAGTAATGTAGCCCGTAGGCTTAATAGTCGAGTGAGTGATTTCGAACTCGAAGTAATGTAGCCTGTAGGCTTAATAGTCGAGTGAGTGATTTCGAACTCGAAGTAATGTAGCATGTGGGCGTAGTAGTCGAGTGAGTGCTTGCTCGAACCCGAAATAGAATTAGCTCGTAGGCTTAGTAGTCGAGTGAATGATTCGAACTCGAAGTAATATAGCACGTAGGCGTAATGGTCGAGTGAGTGCTTACTCAAAGTAATATAGCCCGTAGGCTTAATAGTCGAGTGAGTGATTTCGAACTTGAAGTAATGTAGCCCGTAGGCTTAATAGTCGAGTGAGTGATTTCGAACTCGAAGTAATGTAGCCCGTAGGCTTAATAGTCGAGTGAGTGATTTCGAACTCGAAGTAATATAGCTCGTAGGCTTAATAGTCAAGTGAGTGATTTCGAACTCGAAGTAATGTAGCCCGTGGGCGTAGTAGTCGAGTGAGTGCTTGCTCGAACTCGAAATAGAATTAGCACGTAGGATTAGTAGTCGAGTGAATGATTCGAACTCGAAGTAATATAGCCCGTAGGCGTAATGGTCGAGTGAGTGCTTACTCGAAGTAATGTAGCCCGTAGGCTTAATAGTCGAGTGAGTGATTTCGAACTTGAAGTAATGTAGCCCGTAGGCTTAATAGTCGAGTGAGTGATTTCGAACTCGAAGTAATGTAGCCCGTAGGCTTAATAGTCGAGTGAGTGATTTCAAACTCGAAGTAATGTAGCCCGTAGGCTTAATAATCGAGTGAGTGATTTCGAACTCGAAGTAATGTAGCCCGTGGGCGTAGTAGTCGAGTGAGTGCTTGCTCGAACTCGAAATAGAAGTAGCCTGTAGGCTTAGTAGTCAAGTGAATGATTTGAACTCAAAGTAATGTAGCATGTACGCTTAATAGTCGAGTGAGTGATGGACCTTGGTAGCCCAGCGCTGAAGTTTTATTAACCTGTCTCGAAAGAGGCGAGGACAGTATAATCGAATGAGATTATCGAGGGTGAAAGGCATCCCCTCGATTTTGTTTACAAAGAAACAGATCAAAATAACGATCTGCCTAAAAGAAGGATCGATCTGGCCTAGGGTTATTTAGTATTGAAGGCAGAAATCGATAATAATAGGGTCGAGGGGACCTAACGTGAAAGGGTAAGTATACACACTTAAAAACCATTTCACATAAGTGGTAATATCTTCTTCAAGAGACGGGATTACTATTTCTTTATTCTCCCAATTGCAATCTTTCTTTAGTTGTTTGAGGTACCCCTTGGTTTTCGAACACATATACCTCGATACTCGCTCACATCGGCTGGGAACCGATGAGCCTTTGTCGATTTTAAAATCAGAAATAAGAACACACGCCCCAGGAATGTATTCCTTAAGCCGGGGCTCCACCGGTGTTTTGTCGGCGGCGGGCTGTGAAGAAGAAGCTTTTTCTTTCTGAGGAATGGTTTTTGATTTTTTTTCCATTTTTGGTTTAAAGATCAAAAATAGAAGGAGGTAACAAAGATTTGGTGTTTTTTAAGAGAGACTTTGCAGTAAAAAATCACAGATTTATAGATGAACTCAAAAGAAGAACTTGGAAAATTTGGATATATAAAAGTGATAAATGCGGCGATCGCAGCCCCTGCTCTTCTCCTTCTTATCTTCCTCTAGTTGTATTTAGCTATTTTTTGGGCTGAGCTAGCCTTGATATTGTTAGATAGATTATAGTATATGCTCATGACTAGTGACACCCCGATGTCAGGCTTTTCTTTTCCGCACTTCTCTTTTTCTTTGATTTGAACTCTTTAAATGGAGGTTTTATGTTAAATAACCTTGAAATTATCTTTGAAATGAAAAAATATCGTTTTGTTTTGGAAATGAGCTGGCTTGCCTAGTTCCACGATAGGCGACATCATGATAGGGGTTAGTTTTGGGTCGTGACAAATAGTCACTCAACTCGTCACAACAACTCAACCACTCGGCTCTCAGCCCTCAACACTCACACTCAATGGGTACTCACGCTCACTGGGGGTGTACATACTCCGGAGGGGCTCCTACAGTCCAAGCGCTATAATCTGCACGACCAACTCACGTGATGCACGGACAACTCATGTGCCATAGTATTAATATTTGGATCTGCACGGCCAACTCACATGTTGCACGGACAACTCAGTAAAAGAAGGGCTATTTATAGATTGAGCAATGACGGTTCAATATCAGTGGTGGCCAACCACCGTCTGACACGCATTAAATGCCTTGGAAAACTAAACCGACGGGATAGCTATCACGTGTGTCATGATCGAGCCCGATGTAAACGTCAGCTTATATCGGATCGAGCCATTGGGAAATCATATTGTTTCTCACCGCATCCTTTCCGAGAAACGAGGGGACTATCTGTATACGGTAAAACCGGTTAGTCCTTCGTAAGGATTGGTTTGAATGGTAATACATCAGATCAGAGAAGCGTCTTCATAGTATCAGGTTGAGGTCCGAAGTCGGGTCACCAAGCTTCGAGCCCGAAGGACCGATCGACGTCAAACTCGATGTTATTATCAAGCTTGAATCCAAATCGAACTATGATGTAAAGTAAAGTTATCGAGTTTATGATTCAGAGACCGACCAACACTGACCCCGAATCAATACAGGGACCCGAGTCAGAATCGAGCTTGAGTCAAGATCGAGAGCTCGAGTTAATATCGAGCTCACAGACAAGAGCCATTGCAATCCCACTAGAGGAGAGAATCTTGGCAGGAATCATGAAAAAGCTGATTTATTATGGATCTCCCACTATATATTTTTAATTATATCTAAAAGTAGGATCTTCCACTATAAAAAGGATGTCTACATTTGTGTAAAGGATATTTTTTTCGCTTATATTGTAACTCAAGCACCATCTACTCCTATATTAAAGAATTCTTTTTTAAGCTTCATAAATTGATTCATCTTGCTTAGTCCAAATAGTCATCTTTTTTCCAACCTCGTTTATTTTACATTCTTTACAATCTGTATTTGATATTTCTATTTATCCTTACGATTTGTATTAAGCTATACCACATATCCTTAGAAATACGTACAAATTCAACTCTATCCATTTTTCGGGTAAACATGATGGAACCCATGAATTTTTTAACTTGCTAGAGGAAGAAAAGCAGGAGTTTGCTGGGAAGCATGTATTGGATCCTATAAGATGTGGGACAAATTTCAATGCCTCTAAAGAAAATGCCTTCTTCTGGAGAGACTATCTTAATGTCCTTGTCCATCCTCATTTTCACTTCCCCTCCAAACCCCACGGCTACAGGTATCCATATAATTGCTATTCCTTTTCAAATTTTCGTCAAAACGGTTTCCTAAGTTCAATTTCAGTATGCTAACCGGCAGAAAAGAATTTTAGATTATAATGTCACATAAAAATATACTCTCTATTTGATGCAGTTACTATCTGGAGAGCCAAATAAGTTTTTCTTTTGACTGCACTTTTTCATATGCCTTTTATATTGACGCAAGATTATGTTTAGTGATATTGTGTCGGAGTATTGTGAAAAAAGCCGGGAAATAGCAAGAAAGTTACTATCAGGGATATCTGAAAGCCTGGGGCTTGAAGAAAGTTTTTTGGACAAAGCCTTGGATTTGAAGTTGGGGCTTCAAACCTTTGTTGCAAATTACTATCCACGTTGTCCTCAGCCTGAACTTGCAGTGGGGTTGCCACCGCATTCGGATCAAGGCCTTTTAACAATTCTCGTCAATAACCAAGTTGAGGGTCTCCAACTTCAGCGTCAAGGCAAATGGATTCATGTCAATGCCCTTCCCAATCCCAACTCTCTCTTGGTTAACACTGCCGATCATCTTGAGGTAATTAAATCCCCTAATTAATTCCCCCAATTGTTCACAATATGCTTTGTTTAATTATTAATTCCATGTTAGTAGGTGGAGGTGAATTATATATATTTCATACGTAGACATAGTTCAAGTCGAAATCAATAGAACCCATATAACCAAGGGCAGAGCTAGTAAGGGCGAAGGGTGGTTAATTAGACGAACACCCTTAGCAATGTAAATAGAGCAGTGGTGAACAACAAAATAGCAAGGATATCAATAGCTACATTTCATGGTCCATCACTGGAAACTATTGTGAGCCCAGCTTCTCCACTGGTAGACAATGATAACAAACCTGCAGCTTATATTCCAATGAAGTACAGGGATTACTGGGAGTTGCACCAGAGTAACCAACTTGATGGAAATTCCTGTTTGGAAAGAGTCAAGATTAGAAAGAACTGAACAGTGTTTGCTTTTTTACTGTTCCCCTTTCTTACTTTGCTGGAAAGTGGAAATTGGGCTCTTATTTCCGAGTGTTTGATGATATTTCACAAGATTTTGGGTCTCGAAGTTCCCTTTGTCGTTAAGTATTGTCTGTGATTTTATGTGTTCATTCAATCCAAGACAGCCGTTATCTCTATATGCAAATAAATCTTGCTTGATTCTAAGTATAAAGTAAACCAAACTGCCGCAAAAACTCATACTATGTGCTTTCATAAGTCGGGAACATTAATGGGAAAACACAAAATCCACTACTCCCTCTGTTTCATATTAAATGAGGTTGTTTGACTGGGCACTGAGTTTAATAAATATAAGTAGATTATTGCCAAATCACTTTAAGTACCAATTTTACTCTTAAGGGCCCACATGCTAGCTTTTTAATGAAAATCATTATAAAGTAGATACTAAATCAAATTTGACCCACATGTCCCATCTTCTCTGCCACATTAACTAAGTCAAAAAACTTTTCCTTCAATTCTCACGGTCTACTCGCTACTCTAGACTACTAGCTACTGGCTATTCTCAGAAATTTCTTCAATTCTTATGGCGCCAAAAAAAAAAATGTCTTTCATTCTTGTGGCTCCAAAACTTCTCTTTTTTAATTAGGTGATAAGCTTGTCTATTTATGTAGAGATATTTGAGATTATTCACATATGCTTTCAGTGTTTCTCTTCATAATCCTATTTTTTCTCCTAGTATTTCTAATTTTCTCTTACATTCTGATTATTTCCTTTAATCCTATTTTATCTAGCATATGACATTAATTATATACAAATGAGTGACTCGCAATTATACTCAACTATTAGAAAAAGACGACTAAAAATTGAGGAGCATCATGCTATTGCCGAATGGCTTTTGAAGGAAAGCAAAAATGGAGTTGCTAAACATGGGTCTTTAAAGCAAGCAGTGATTTTATTGAATACTTCAAGGAGTACTGTTGAAAGAATTTGGCAACAGACAAAATTAAGTGTCGCTAACGGTACTCCATTAAATGTGTCTCCGCATATTGTAGGTAGAGTTGGGAGAAAACGAATTCATGTCGACATTAATATGGTAAAAGAAATTCCTCTTTGCCGCCGAACAAATATTCGATCTTTGGCATGTGCTATGGATATGTCAACGTCAACTATTTTTCGACGCATCAAAGAAGGAGCTATAAGGCCACATACCAATGCCATAAAGCCTCATTTGACGGAGGAAAATAAGAAGGCAAGACTTCAATTTTGTCTATCAATGATTGAGTCCGGTACGCTAAATTCAAATCCTATATTTTCAGACATGTTTAATTATGTTCATATAGATGAAAAATGGTTATTTTTGTCGAAAAAATCTGAAAAGTTTTATCTTCTCCCTGAAGAACAAGAGCCAAATCCATATAGATCTTGCAAAAGTAAAAATTTCATAACAAAAGTTATGTTTATGGTTGTTGTTACGCACCCTAGGCTTGCTGAAGATGGAACTGAGTTATTTTCAGGAAAAATAGAAATATTTCCTTTTGTGTTCAAGGAACCCGTCAAAAGGAATAGCAAAAACAGAGTAGCTGGAACTTTAGAAATAAAGCCTATTTTATCAGTCACTAAAGATGTCACTAGGACTTGTTTAATTGAAAAAGTTCTTCCGACGATTCGATCAAAATGATCACTTTCGCAGTTAAATGCTCCTATTTTTATCCAACAAGATAATGCGAGACCTCACCTTAGTGTTAATGACTTGCAATTTACCGAAGCTACTCAGCAAGATGGATTTGATATTAGGCTTTGCTTTCAACCTCCTAACAGTCCATATTTAAATGTTTTGGACCTCAGATTCTCCAGAGCTATTCAATCTCTTCAACATCAAATGGCTTCTAAAACTATTGACGAGTTAGTAAATGCAGTCGAGAAATCGTTTAATGACATGAAAGTTGAACGGCTGAATCACGTGTTTCTGACTCTACAATCTTGCATGGTTGAAGTGATGAAAGATAAAGGTGAAAACAATTACAAAGTGCCACATACGAAAAAAGACATGCTAGAACGACATGGAACTCTTCCTACTCAAGTTTGTTGCGACACATTGGTATTGTTAATGAAACTCTAGCTCTGCTTTAAGCTAGAGTTATAGATCAAGGTTATCTGCAACTTATTTTTGTAAAGTTCATCATGACAGTATTTGTGATCGATTATCTAGTGACTTTGGTCAAATAATGTCGCTTTATAACTTCAATCAATGTGTCATTATTGATAATTTGGGATAAAAAATGAAGCACGTAAGTAAGTTACATATGGCTCGCAATATTCCAATTTCTTGGAAAATAATTATAACTGCAACATAATGGAAGAAGCCACTTGCCAAATGGAAAAGATCTGACACTAATGGCTTCACTTTTTCAACATTTGACTGTTAAACCTAACACAATAAAGTTATATCACAAACTATTTACTCTTAAATTTAGTGGGTCCGTATCAGATTTTTGAAGGAGGGATGGTAAGGGTAATATTGTTATCTCAAAAGTAAAGGATTACCAAATTTAGAAATGTGTTATTTATTTTGAAACAGACTAAAAAGGAAAGTACCTCATTTAATATGAAACGGAGGGAGTACAATGAATATTGATGTAATGTGTTTTCTAACAAACTTAGTTTTTAATTAGTTGTTTAATGTTTCATTTTAGTCATACTTTTACACTAGTATTAGCACCCGCGCGAATGCGCGAACACTAACCATGTCAAATATTTGAGTTATTTGGATTATATGTAAATAATCTTAAAATTTAAATCTTCTCGATAAATATAAATAATCATTGGATGTTACGTGAAAAAGATTAACTATTTCTCAAATCTCCTAGTTATAATTCTATTTTTTTGGGTACCATTCTCGCTGGTGTCATTGGATCCTAAAAATAGTCAGGAAGCAAAATAATAACTCATATTTATGACAAAATAATCAAAGGTTGAGACTATGAAGGACTCTTTGGATACGACTTGACTCTTTCACTATTACTTGAACTCTTATTTAGTGTGTTGATATCTTTCAAAAAATATTTCTATTTTAAAATTTCGTTTTCTAAAACTTTATTTTTTAATAATAATTATTTTTATAATAATGGAAGTGAAAATATTATCCTTAATTCAAAACTCATTTTAGTCGGCTATCTAAACATTTAAAAAATTATTTAGCTAGTGAAAATATTAAATATCTGAGTTATTTGAATTATATGTAAATAACCTTAAAATTTAAACCTTCTAGATAATTATATATAATCGTTAGATATTAATTAAGAAACACTAAATGGAAAAAGACCAACATTTTCTCAAATCTCGTAGTAATAATTTTATTTTTGTACCATTTTCATTGGTGTCATTGGAACCTAAAAATAGCCACAAAACGAAATAATAGCTCGTATTTATGGCAAAACACAAAGGTTGACACAATATGATTGATTCTTTTGTTATGACGTGACTCTTTTACTATGACTTGAACTCTTATTTGGTATGTTGTTATCCTTCAAAAAATATTTCTAATTTGAAATTTCAATTTCTGAAACATTATATATATTTCAATAATGATTATCTTTATAATGATAGATATTATCCTTAATTTAAAATCCACTTTAATCGGCTATCTAAAATTTTAAATGATTCTTTAGCCGGTGAAACTTTATTTTAGTATGACTCTATTTTGAGTTTATCGATATCTCTAGCCACAAATTTTAAATTTTGAATATGCTATGTATACAGATTTTTTGTTCTTTGAATCATTAAATGTTAAATTAGTTGATTGTTATCATATAACATTGCATATATTATCTTAAAATTGCCAAGTAGTTATTTCTCATCACCATACTTGGCTTAACCTTAATGCAAACTACTCAAATTGCATTTAAATTCAAATTCGAATATTATATCAGTTTGTTAGTAATAGTGATTTTTTTAAAAACGACACACAATGTAAAGTAAAAAAAATATTTAAGATATCCTAATCCTATAATCTATGTATTTGAGTTGAAAATAATATTTGAAATAGATGAGATTAGCTTTCAAATTTTTATACTCAACAAAGATGAAACAGAAGAAGAAATTCGTTGTCATCTCTTATTTCTGATTTTTAGAATTTCCATACATTTTTTTCTATATTTATTTTCTTTTATCTTATTTTTTATGTCTTTTTTATTTTGTTACAAAAAATTAATTTATTTCGCTATAAAAGGATGAGTTTTAATAGAAATTTTCCATATAAGAACTTTATTTATATTTTTAGTCTTTGGTTGAAATTCTGTCATATTTTTCTTTTGGCTTTATCTAATCAACCTAAATAGGTGCTTACCCAACTACTTATATTAAAAAATTGAAGGATCTATAATTTATATATAATCCATATATAATATTTGTATAATCGTGTGTTGTCGGTATATCATCTATGTATATTAGCTATAAAAAATAAACAATATATCTGGCCAGATATTTATGTAAGTAGTATTTAAATAATTAGAAAAGATAACAAATGTTCCAAACATGATTGCATATGAACATTAACCGAATTAAGTATGATAACAAATAATAAAAGATAAATTTCTTTTTTATTTTAATTCAAATTTAAAAACTTTATCTATAAATTCAAAATTATCCTTTAATTCAAATTCATTTTATATATATACACACACACGCAATCTTGTATTTCTATTTGACTAACATAGTCAAATATAGAATAAAGTTACCATATACTATTGGCATTTATTAGCTTGCCACTTGGCTTAACCACAATGCCAATTATATATGGTAACTTTATTCCTTTATTATATATATATATATATATATATATATATATATATATATATATATATATATATATATATATATATATATATATATATATATATATATATATAGATTATTCCAAAAATATTGAATTTTTTAAATTGACGGATTTCATGTTTACATATGTATTAGCATGAAAAGTACTATACTCCTATCTAGTTTACCATGTTAGAAATTATTGAGGATAAAAATGACATATATACTTTTCGTCAAAATAATAAGGAAGGTATAATAGTAGTTTCATAATTTTTGTCAGCACATGTTGTTTACACCAAACCAAATAATTTAGCTTTAGTGGTTTAAAATTAAATTGAGAATACATTTGCAGTTAATTATAAATAAGTTAATATATGTACATGAAAGGCAAATATCTTTTCAATTATTTGGTATAAACACTAGGAGCAATTAAATTTTTACCCATTTAGCGTAGCCAAGCAACCTTGAGTTTGAATCCGGACAATAGAATTTTAAATTTTTTCGAAATAAATTACAATATTTTTGGAACTACATAAAAATAGAGTACTATAACTCACAATAAATTAAATCCAAAAGGTGCCACATAAATTGGGATGGGAAGCAATTTGATATTATGGTAAATAACTAAACTTAAAGCAAACAAGTCAGGATGGCCGAGTGGTCTAAGGCGCCAGACTCAAGTTCTGGTCCTCGTGAGAGGGCGTGGGTTCAAATCCCACTTCTGACAATTTTAACGCACCTTTTCTTTTATTTTCCGTATCAACTGTGACTATTGGATAGCTAGGGTTGAGTAAATTGACTGTAATCTATTTCTTCTCTCTTTTCCTATCTAAGTAAAAAGTTGGATTGCAAATATATACTACACCTCTCAGAGCCGTCAATATAAATTTGGCAGTCTAGCCCAACCCCGTAATTTAGCTGAGTTGGGCTAGAATTTTTTGAGTCCATTTAAAAACGAAGCTTTTAAGCTCGACTCGAGTAAGCCCGTGGCCCATGAGGTTTGACTGAGGCAGGGCTGGGCCGGACCGTGGGCCTAATAAAAATATGTATTTAAAATATAAAAAGTATATGACACAAAAAATAAGAAGACGAGTATCTCAAGCTTAAAGTTTATTAAGCTTGTCATATTAAAAGATCAAAGTCTTAAAACGTTAATTAGTTTTAAAATTTTAATTATTCTTAATATTTAACTAATTAATATTACATACGAATTGTAGATGTAGATGAAACTGAAGATATTAAGACAACCTTCTCACAAGCGAATTCAAATGTGTTTTATGAAGATGATGTGATAGATATCCCATAAGCGTCACAGACGTTCTCTTGAATAATTTGTTTTGAGTTTTGACTTTTAGTGAATGAAATATAGTCTTGTCTTTTACTTTTTTAGTGTTTATTGTGATATATTGAAACAATATAAAAAGTTAGTATTACGTTTTGTGAAATTTTTCCAATAAGATTTTTTAGCTTTTAAATATTTATCTTTTTTTAGGTTAGAACTTAAAGAAAAAATATAAAATTATATTTTATAAAAAGATGGGCCGGCCCGTGGGGGCCTGCAACCTACATAGGACTGGGATGGACTGACCATTATAAGGCCCATCAAAATGGCGGGCTAGCCCAGCTCAATTCGTCAATTACTAAAGCCCATGTAAACTGGGTTGGGCTAGCCCGACCCCGCCTGTATTGACAGCTCTATCCTTTCTGACGTTAAAGAAAGCCGCAACATCTAATGATGGTTGCTGCTATATCACTTCCTCACGCCACTATATGAAGGGCGTCTAAAGAACCCTTCCTTTTCTTTTATGCTTCTGATCGACGCTTCTGCGCTTCAAGATTTGTTCATCAGCTGCAAACTTCTTTCAACTCCCATCTCTTCCAATTAACTAGAGAAAGAATTTTAAAAAAAAAACAGTTTGATGTAAAAAGCATTTCGTATTTGTTTACCCTTAAAATCGGATAATAATTAAATTTGTAAGTGGTTTTAATGATACGCGGATTAACTTGATACAAAGCGATAAATTAAGTTTCTATTGAATAAGTAAAAATAAAATAAATTCAAACCACACGAGTTGGATAGTTTTAGCTTTGATGGAATAGTAGCTTTCGAGTCGGGCTCACCACGACCGGTGTCGATTAAAAAGAACAAGAGCTTCAAGACTGAGAAAATAATAATTTATTATTTTTTAGTGCATGTTATAGTGTGTCAAATGAATTGTTAGACCCTTTTTATATAATAGTGAAGTCCTATTTTAGGTACAACTCGATAAAAGGTAAAAAAATCTTCTGATTCGCTAATTGCCGGTTCCTTATCGATACGTGCCGAGATTCCCGCCGTGACATTCGGTCGGTCACGCATATTTCGGCCTTTTTGTTGGATATGCTGGATCATCTGACAATATTCTTCGAAGTCGTTCGAGGCTAGAATCGATTCCGGGATTACGACCTCGGTATCCTCGAAGGCAGGCATCATGCCCCGGGTTCTAACCCGGTGGGATTTAGGTTCGATTTCGGTCCCTTATTGCCATATCTCGAGCCTGACTTATCTTGTCGGAGGGTAGGATGCACCATGGGCTTGATTTTACCCATATACAGTATTCATGCAGGATCCGAAAAAGGGTCGCACCCCTAAGGGTGTGATATAGATAGTCTACCCTAATGTAAGACATTAATAACTCCTTTCACGGCTCAAACCCGATAATCTTTGGTGACATGACAAAAAATTTTAAAAACATAAAGCCACTTCAGTAGGACATGATGAACCTAAAATTAGAAACCCTGATACACTGTATCTGCCTTCCATTTTACAATAATAGAAGACCTATTTTCATTTGCACGACAATACTTTTGTGTAGAGTTTTAATCCCACGAAATTCTTTTCACGTTAATAATTCATTCTCGACTATTTATTGGCCAGGAACCCCATATTTGTTTTCACAAAAAATGCGTTAGCAAGTTTAACATTAAGCTAGCGTTTGGCCATAGATTCTCAAATTTGTTCTGAAAATTTTGATTTGGATAAAATTTTGTTTGAAGATGAAAATGTGTTTGGATATCAGTTTTCAAAACATATTTCCAAATTTATTTTGGAAAAACATGAAACATGACTTATACCCACAAGTTTTAAAAACTATCACAAATACCCAACAGTATCATTATCAATAACATTCATTATATTATCGCAAACCATAGTCCTGAACATACATAAATTTGATACAAAATTATCATTTTTATAATGAACTACATGATACACTATTAGGTGACCGAGAAACCAAACAACATTATTACAAAATAATAAATTATGGGTTCTTTTATAAAATACAAAAGTTTGGAATAATTTTTAAAAAATATAATAATGATATTTTGGCCTAGCTAATTTTGGGATTTGTATTCTGCCAAAATATAAATAAAATTTATTGCCAAATATGTATTTGACAAATAAAATACAAATTTATTTTGATAAAATTTATGGCCAAACGGGGAGTAAGATTTGGTATTGCAAAAATATGTCGTACAATTTTAGTGACAACCTTCATAGTGTAACCCACATTGAATTGATTTCCACCGCCCGATCTACTGACGTGGCGTAACATGACACGCCAAAAGAGCAGATCGGCGCCAATAGTGAGGGTGGCAGTTTCAGAATCACGTGTCTGTACCGGAAAGTGATCTCCTTTTTCTTCCTCTCACCAAAAACCCTTCTTCACTCCTTCCCCCCCCCCCCCCCACACTACCGTTCCTTCTGTATGAAGGTACCAAAAAGAAAATTTTACTCCTACTAGAATATTCTATCAATCCCTGTTTTCTGATTTTTAGGCTACATGTTCTGTTAATCGAACTATTTTTCAGAGATTTAGGGTTTCACTAACTACCTTCTGTGAAAGGAGGATAAATATGTCTTTTACCTCGGAGTTGTATGCTCAAATGGGTCGCAGGAAAAGGAGTAAGAGGCATTTCGCATTAAGAGGTACTTAGCCCTTTACTTTTCTTGTTTAATTTTTTTAATTGGTATTCTTTGTTTCATTTGTTTTGTGATAATTTTGTGGGTTTTGTTTCATACCCCTTTTTTCTTGAAATTGCAGAATGTAACAAAAAGTTGGAACTTTTTATGCACCTGTTTTATGGTTGGTAGATCTTGTTATCCGGTTGGGCTGTTACAACTGAATTAGTTAATTGGGGCATCAAGGTAGTAGCTTTATAGTTTTGACAATCTAGGTGTTTTTTGGTTAGATGTAGTTTGGAGGACTGCTTTTGATTTAGAGCTAGCTTAATTGCTTAAATTTTTGCATGGAGAACTTGGGGAAAAAGAGAAAGGGGGTAGATATTTCCGTCACTTGTCAAAAAGATGTGAGTCCATTGACAGTAGTCAGGTCACATTTATCGCTTGAGGATTACTCGCGAAGGAAAAAGAAATCTAGGGAAATTGTGGTTAAAGATGCTAACTGTTGTAGGAAGAGTGTAATCACAGGAGTAGTCACTGCCCCACCTTGTGGGAGTGCACGTTCACGCTCACCTGGACGGGGTCTTAAAAGGAAAATAGGTTGCCTTGATTCAGCCACTCGATTAGGGAGGAAGAAGAAGATTGAGCAGGATTATGAGATGGGAGAAGTTATTGGGAAAGGGAAATTTGGGTCTGTATTATTATGTCGTAGGAAGTTGAGTGGAGAAAAGCATGCTTGCAAGACTCTCCGTAAGGGAGAAGAGATCATTCACCGTGAAGTGGAGATAATGCAGCATCTCTCTGGGCATCCAGGCGTTGTGACACTGAAGGCTGTGTATGAGGATGCTGAATCTTTTTATCTTGTTATGGAACTTTGCTCAGGAGGAAGGTTGCTTGACCAAATGGCTAGGGTAGGGAGATATCCTGAGCAACAAGCTGCTAACGTGATCAAAGATCTGATGCTGGTTATTAGATACTGTCATGAGATGGGTGTTGTGCACAGGGATGTTAAGCCTGAAAATGTCCTCCTTACAACCTCTGGACAAGTTAAGGTTTCAGACTTTGGGCTAGCGATGAGAATTTCAGATGGTAATTCAAGATGACCTATTTTCTTTGAATTTGACTTGCTAAGTGATAGCTTTCATTTTGTTCTGCCAATTCATAAATCTCTTTTGGCACCTATATTTTTATCAGTATTTGGCACCTATTATATTCACATTTAAGGCTTTAAGCAGTCTGCAGACGGACAAAGCTGCATATATCTGTATAAAGATTAATTTCATCATACAGATTATACAATGTGTTTTGTAAAATAATAGCACTAGAAAGAAACTGCATGCAAGTTTGTGAAGTTTAAGATCTCTCTCGAATGATATGATGATGGGGTTTTTCATATAAGTCTCAACTGTTTGTCTCATAGGATGTTAGCTTTGTTAATGTTGTCTCTTGTGGGCCATCATGAAATCTCTCTTTTTAAAGTCTTTCTAGTTCCTCTTGGAAGATTCCTTGCTCCAAACTAGGTGAAGGGGGATATGCACATGTGTGTGTTTTCATTCTTGCTCGAGCTGGATGATGAAAGATTATCATGAAACCAGCTGGAGATTGGGGGTCGGGCTGAAACACTTGAAGATGCACATTTGGGGATTTGATGATATATGTGCACACTTCTTTTCGTCTTGTATTGTTTGTACCATCTTGCTACCTTTATTAATGAAACCTTTACCATTTAAAAAAGATGATATGTCTGCACAAACACACACACACACACACACACATATACATATACATATACATACACATGTATGAATGTGTATATACTCAGCTGTTTCGTTTGTTCAGCAATGAGGTATCTGATATGCCCAATTCTTTATTTTATGGTGCTTGTAGGTCAGAGTTTGACTGGTGTGGTCGGAAGTCCAGCTTATGTTGCTCCTGAGGTTCTGCTTGGTGATTACACTGAGAAAGTGGACGTATGGAGTGTCGGTGTCCTCCTGCATGCACTTTTGATGGGCGGGCTCCCATTTCAAGGTGATTCTTTGGAATCTCTATTCAGCGCAATTAAGGAGGAGAATCTTGAGTTCACTGGTGGACACTGGGAATCTGTGTCACAACCTGCTCGTGATTTGCTTTCTCGTATGATGACAAGGGATGTTTCAGCAAGGTACAGTGCCGATGAAGTACTAAGTGAGTAACCTTCAGATCTCTTCCGTTTCTTAGCTGTTGCTTTGTTGCCTGTTCGCTTTATATCTTATATTCTTTTGTCGGTAATTTCTTTTGGATGAAATGTACTCAAAGAGGACTAGACAGAATTAAGGGGTTGGGATCTACCTTTGGATCATTATTTAGCAGCATGTATGTGTTGCCTTGCAAATAGAGTATGACAGATGACTGATTGATCATCTATATCTTGGTGTACCATCCTACTCTATGAAAAGACAATGGTGAGATGATTCAAGAATTGTCAAGTAACCCCACAGGGGAAACACAAGGGCAATTCAGATGGATGTCTGTGTCATGTAACTTGTAGTATTAGAGCAATCATATATACTTAAATGTTTATACTTCCTATATCTCAATAATTTTCTTAATGTAACCAAGCACAACACACTTATTTAGGTGACAATTGAAATTTTATTTTATTTTGAAGATGTGGATCCAAAGTGGAGAAATCTACTTGGCCTAGTGGTCAATGAAGTGAGTTAAGAATTATGAGGTCTCAGGTTCAAATCCCAGTGTAAACAAAAACAATAGGTGATTTCTTTTCTGCTTGAACATCTGTCCAAGCCTTGGTGAATAGAGTTACCCGGTACCTGTTATTGGCGGGAGGTAGCAGGTGCCCCGTGGAATTAGTCGAGGTGCACCCGAGCTAGCCCTGACACCACGGTTATTTTAAAAAAAAGTACTTTTTGATGAACGAATTAGAGCTTATTTATTTGGAAGTGAGAGTGGTAGTAGGATACTATTAGGAAATTGGACGCAAATTTTGGCTCACCTAAAACCAAAATAAGACGATTAAATTGCGACATAGAATTTAAAACCTTTTGTTGCGTAATGCATAGTAGTATTATTAGGCCAGCCTACGAAAATAATAGAAAAGAGAATATGGAAGACTAGGCTAAAACTTAAATTTACCAAAAAAAAAAATTAGATGAGACTTGATTTCATCCGCTCTTAAAGTACCTTCTAAGACTGAATATTCTACTATGGTTACTATTGTGCCAGATACTTTATGTTTGCTGGTCATTTTAGTTGCATGGTGTGGCTGTGATGATATGCATCATACTTTCATTTATAGATGATATGAGTAGAATAAATTGATGTGATGTTGGTACAAAGGAACGGATGTATATTTAATAACTTGCATAAGAATCATAAATCCTTCGAATAACTTGCATCTAATGTATGTTGAAGTCTTCTGTTACACTTCCTCTTCAGAAATTACTCCATTTGCTGCCCCCATCCTAAGCCTTAAACCCCCCCCCCTCCCCCCGGAGGGGAGGGAGCATGGAGGGTGAGGATTCCGTGTTTAAGCATCAAAAACACTATAGAATCTACAAAATTTATGAATTTCCAGCTGAAGACAACTCGCTCCATAGGCCTAATAATTTTATTCCCTGTCAACAAGCTATAAGCTATGCTGATGGACATGTTCCAAAGATTCAATTTTGGTTAATTAAAGTTCCTTTTAATCGAGAAAGCCTCTACAATTTCGTAAACACAAAAAACTACTTGCTCAAACATATCTCAAAACTCATTTTGGAAAAACAATCTTATAGAACCACGCTGTGCTGTAAAAGTATTTGTGTCAGTCAATGAGCTTTGGAAAAGGTATTAGATGGGAGTTCCCCTGGTGTTGATGGAACAGTCATCTGTATTTAGGCGTAGATTCCTGTTGATAGATCTAATTTAGTGGGTAAAACAGTTTCAGTTTGACATTCTTGCTCTGAAATGTTACCTGACAAGGTCTGTTGGAACTTTGGTGTAAAAGTGTTACCTGACATTTTTTTTGGGAGTCCAAAACCTAATTGTGGTGTTTTTGGGCTCAAACGACACAAATAGGTTAAAAAAAAAAACTGAGTACCATTTTATATATAGCGCGGTTATTCACCGCGCTACCATTTTTTTTTTTTTTTACCTAATTGTGTCGTTTGAGTCCAAAAACACCACAATTAGGTTTTGGACTTGGGGGGGGTTCATGGTGGCTATCTTTGTTTTCCACAGTGTTTATAAGAATGATGGCATCTCATAAAAGTCTTGACAGCGAAAAGGTTTAAATGTCTAAATCTCACGCTTGCCTGATTGCATTGCTTTGTGATTTCATGATACCATTTTTCTGTATGTACAGGGCATCCATGGATTTTATTTTACACAGAACCCACATTGAAGAACCATGTAAAACCAATCAAAAGCAAGCTGACTGCTACTACTAGGATAGAACGGGAGAGAAGAAACTTAGCTTTTAGCTCTCTGAGTGATGACTTTGGTTCAACTTTAACATCTGGTAGTTCGTCCAAGATGCCTGAAGGTGAAGACTCTGGTTTTATTGATGCTCTCACAGTGGCCGTTTCACACATGAAGATATCAGAGCCAAAGAGAAGTAGAATATGCAGCCCAGCCAGAACAATTGATCAAGAATGTCCCCCTAACATACAAGCTAACCACCTCTGTACAGCATTTTGACGGGTATGACCTTAGCTTTGGAGCAAAGGCGGAGCACAGCATGTTGCAACAACTATTGACATCCCAACTGCATGAAGTGGTAACTGGCGACTGATCTCATTTAACCTTTGGCTGTGAATAAATTATTAATAAAAAGAGTTCTGTGTCAGATAATACTAGACGACTAGTTTGGCTTGTGAATTCTTAACATTTTTAACTTGTCAGTTGGAGTGTGAGTAATGTAAATAAGGTGTGTTTTCGTAGTTATTTCTCTGAGCCCGTTGTAACAAAAGTTTCAAGGGTCATAGAGATAATGCATTTGGAATCAAATCTTGTTTAACTGCATCATAGATATAAGCTGAGTAATTTATTTTGAGTTGAAAGAAAGATTAATGGTTGATCGTGGAAGACCTCATCATGTCCTGAGGAAAAAGAGCATAAACCAATCCACGAATGGATTATATAAGAGATTATATTTTTTGATAGATTTAAGAGAAGAAATAAGTTAAATACGATGGGAGGTGTATTAATGGGCTTCTTACTCGGCATGAGATATCGTGGAACTCCATTATTAGTCTCATAAAAAGAAGTTGCGGCATGTCTGCCATCTCAATATGAATTTATGAGACAACCATGAACATACCACATGTTTGAGAATGGCTAGAGATATGATAGCCACATACTATTATTATCTTATTAATAATTGTAAATTCGTCAACTTAATCAGACTAAAATAATACTTATAGTGCGGCTGCATTCTCACTCTGACAAGTTTATATTGTATGCATTTATATGAATGATATATCTTGTTTTACCTATATATTATCTTAAATTATTTCAATCATATATGAATCTTCTTTCTCAGCTTCTTGAATAAAAATTACATCATTTAGGATAATTTTTAGCTCCTGATTTGATCATACCGCTTATCAATCAGATCACTTAGTTAAGGAATAATCCAATAATCAAGATGTCATGATAATGTCACAAGTTCGGATCTAAGTCATTATTAAATCAATTTGGTTGTCTTATGTTTGATCCCCTATTAACTATTACAGCAACTTTCCATTTCTTTCTCAGTTTATCCTAACGTATTAAAAGAAGGGGGGAATTATGATCAATTTGCAGCTCTCATTTTTTGGAATACGTAATATCAATCCATCAATCTTTGCAATGGGTAAATGACTAAGAAAAGTAGCTTTAACGAACACTATATTTTGTGTATATTATATGTTATAGTAATTAAAAAGGCTAGCTGCAGTGAAATAAAGAGACATGGGTCATGAATCTGACAGATTGACCCCTTAGCTAAATCTCACTTTCATATAAATAAATGTTGATGATTCCAAAATGGCTTCTATACTTCTCTACTGTTACAGTCATTACAACCACAATTCATGAAACATTTGGGACCCGCAACTTTTGCTATGCACCATTCATCAGGAGTGTAGTACAACATCCCCATTGTAATCTATTTACCACTTAAGTTATTAATTTTCCGCAAAAAGGAGCTTGTTTCTTGGTCAAAATATTTGTAGATTAACTTTTTACTAAAAAAAAAAAAGCATTAGTAACGGCTTCCATGGCTCGAAATTGTGCTCTACATGGTCATACATAAATGATTTTATCGTTGTTCTAAAACTAACCTTCAAGCTCAAAAAAAAAATGGAAGTTGATATATTAGTGAAGACATAAGTAGGCCAAAGTGACAAAGTTACATATAGAGCTGAAAATCCTACTTTTCATAAAAATCTTTTTAAAGACAGAACCAAAATTTTGGAACAGTATGTAAGAAGTATCATTACGTATCCATTATTTGTATGTATACATTTTAAGTCAGTAATGGCATGCATGAGAATGACACTTTTCACCACTTCACTAGAAGAGCCCATACCTAGACTTAACTATATCTTGATATAAATGGCCAATCCAAAGAAGAGGACAAGAAAATGAAAGGAAGAATGAGAGTTACCAGAAATATATTACCCTAAATTATTTACACTTGAACTGAAAGGAAAATGGTGGTCCATACTCCTTCATTAGAGAATAAATTTGATGTCTACATTTGTAAAAGACTTTCACCCACTCCATTAAAAAAAACTTCATTAGTCCTTCTCTCATGAAAAAGAATGTTTTGGACATTCCAACTAGTCTACACAAAGTTGTAAAAGATTTAAATGTGGGGAGAGCTTAAAATAGCTTTACGCCAAAAATAACAAACATATGAAGATTAACCTCTCTTTTTTCCATTCAAGACTCACACCTATTGAGAAATTTTAATATTTCAATGATTGGAAAAGGGAATTAGCAGTGAATTGATCCACACAAAACACACACACACACACAAAATAGTACCAGTACTGTGCCCATTACTACACAGCCTGTTGGAGGCCTTGAATATTCCTGAGAAGCCGACAAATATGAGATAATTCCAAGCATTCCCATGTGGGATTTTCCCTTTTTACTCATCAATCCAGCTTCTCTACTTGTTCTGCTCTTTTCTTACTCTACTTCTCTGCTTCCCCCTCTCAACTTACTGTCACTTTCTTGATAAATTTCTCTGCTGTGAATTTTGTTTCTAGTCCTTAAAGCTTTCTCACCATGTGGGAATCAGAAACTGAGTCTGTTAGTGGAAGAGATTATGGCAATGGAGTTCTCACTGCTAGCAAGAATGGAGTTAAGACTGATAGTTTTGAGCAAAAAGGCCAGTCTTGGTATGTACTAACAGACTTGTTTGCTTTAAAATTGTTCAATGATATGATGACCTGTGTTTTTCTCAATGTCATTATTTTGGAGTACCTGAATTTATTTCAGACTAAATGATTAAAATGGTCAATGATTTATATATATTCTTGAAATAGGTATGTAGCAACTGATATCCCAAGTGACCTTTTAGTTCAAATTGAAGATGTTAGCTTCCATTTACACAAGGTAAGTACCATAAACTGAAAACACTTAAATTTCTATCTCATGTACTATTTGTCTTGTGGAAAAGTTAAAGTGGCTAACTAGTTCCTCTTTGTTTATACCCCAACTCCTAAATATCATAAAAGTATCCTTTGCTTTCTAGAAGTGGAAAAATGAACAGAACAATATATGAATCAAGGGGTGCAGAATTGGACAAGATAAGTTTAGATGAACTACCAGGTGGACCTGAGGCGTTTGAGCTAGCAGCAAAGTTCTGCTATGGTATTGCTATTGATCTATCTGCAACCAATATTTCTGGCCTAAGATGTGCAGCTGAGTATCTTGAAATGACTGAGGATTTGGAAGAAGGCAACCTTATATTCAAGACTGAAGCTTTCCTCAGCTATGTGGTTTTATCTTCATGGAGAGACTCTATATTGGTGCTAAAGAGCTGTGAAAAGTTATCACCATGGGCAGAAAACCTCCAAATTGTTCGAAGATGCAGCGAGTCCATTGCGTGGAAAGCTTGTGCTAATCCAAAAGGAATAAAATGGCAATACACAGGAAAGCCTACAAAAGGTTCCAGCCCAAATTGGAACCAAATGAAGGATTCCAGCCCAAGTAGAAACCAGCAAGTAGTACCCCCTGATTGGTGGTTTGAAGATGTTTCAATTCTCAGGATTGATCACTTTGTGAGAGTGATTACCGCGATCAAGGTAAAGGGCATGAGACATGAACTGATAGGTGCTGCAATTATGCAGTATGCAGCTAAGTGGTTGCCAGGTTTGATCAGAGAAGGATCCGGATTGGCGGATGATGGCAGCAACATCAGTAATAGCATTAATGGCACTAGCAGTGGTAGTTGGAGAGGCGGCCTCCATATGATAGTAGCGGGAAGTGGAGATGAAGTACCAAGTGTCCAGGCCAAAGATCAAAGGATGATTGTTGAAAGCCTAATTAGCATAATCCCACAACACAAGGACAGTGTTTCGTGTAGCTTCCTTCTTCGACTATTGAGAATGGCAAACATGCTGAAAGTAGCTCCAGCTTTGATAACAGAATTGGAGAAACGCGTAGGAATGCAATTTGAGCAGGCTACATTGGCTGATCTTCTCATACCATCTTATAATAAAAGTGAAACCATGTATGACATTGATCTTGTGCAGAGGCTTTTGGAACATTTCATAGTTCAAGAGCAGACAGAAAATTCAAGTCCTAGTAGATATTCATTCTCCGATAAACATATGCACGATGGAATTCAAAGGGGTACAAATCTAAATGCCAAGATGAGAGTGGCAAGGCTCGTAGATAGTTACCTAACAGAAGTATCCAGAGATAGAAATCTTTCTTTGACAAAATTTCAGGTCTTGGCAGAGGCTTTGCCAGATTCAGCAAGAACATGTGATGATGGACTTTATCGAGCAATTGATTCCTATCTTAAGGTACTTTGATCCAATCCATTCAAGTTTATTGTTCTGTGAATCATTTACATTCTTGAACCAATCGTTCCTGATTAATCATGAATATAGTTCTCTTTTCTGCTCTAATTTAATGTTACAAAGATCAACATTAGCATGCTTGTATATCTTTGTAATAGTTAAACAAAACTACAATTATACACAATCCTTTCTCAAGTAAAAGTGACGATGATTCAGAATTCTGAAATGCTATATATGCTAAATATCTAATGATCGGATAGAAGTAAATCATCTGCAAATACCACACCTTTGCAATTATGTTGTCTGCATCTCTAGAATTCCAGCCCAACATGCTTCTCTTTTTATCAGAAAGCTCATTGATATACAACACGTGCGACAGGCCCATCCTACGCTCTCAGAACATGAAAGAAAGAGGCTGTGCAGGGTGATGGATTGCCAGAAACTCTCTGTCGATGCTTGCATGCACGCTGCTCAGAACGAAAGGCTCCCACTACGAGTGGTGGTGCAAGTTCTCTTCTCTGAGCAGGTGAAAATAAGCAATGCAATGGCTAATATCTCTCTCAAAGATCCAGGAGAATCTCATTATCAACCTCTGGTATCTAACCGTAAGTCATTGCTTGAAGCAACGCCACAATCATTTCAAGAGGGATGGACAGCAGCCAAGAAGGACATCAACACTCTTAAGTTTGAACTAGAAACTGTGAAGACTAAGTACCGAGAACTCCAAAACGACATGGATAACTTACAGAGACAGTTTGATAAGATTGCAAAACCAAAACAAGCCTCAGCATGGACTGCAGGGTGGAAAAAGTTAGGCAAGCTCACAAAAACGACGAATATAGAAACACATGACTTCAACGGTCAGGTCCCAAATGCTGAACAGACTACAAAGACACCTAGAAGGTGGAGAAATTCCATTTCTTGAGAAGTAAAAGGCTATGAGATAGAAGAGCAGAGTACCAGTTATCAGTGTTCCCTTCTATTCAAAATTATCATTCTCCTCCTATCACAAGAGTAGTTAAAACGTTCATTTTTATCATAGATAGAAATTATGTGAGATAATAGCACAATTTATTATAGATTCTCTAGTTTACTGGTGACTGGTTTCTCAGTAACGATTGTACCATCTTAAGTATGTTATGCATTTGAAGGTGCAGTAAAGCTGGTTTGTGTACCATCAGTGACGTGCAGTTAGCTTATTGTTATTTTCTGTGACTATCAGTAAAGAATTACATGAACATAGTGACTAACTTGACTAATTGTAATACAGAACTAAGGTAGTATTCTTTGTAACACGAAAAAGGAGAGAAGATCAAGAAATAGACCACTCAACAATGTATACTTGTTATTCCCGGTCAATATTGCTGTATTTGTAAATATTAATTCTGCAAAATATAAGTTAACGTAATGAAACAATAATAATAAATTCGAGCCCACTGAATTCACAGTGTTTTCTTAAGGAATTTAATCCCCTCCTAGTACCCAAGGTAATGGATTATTTCCTCCCAGGATAGAACGAATAACACACTGGTGTAGCGGTACTTCAAACCCCAGTGTTTCGGCGAACACAAAGTTCGGTAGCAAATCACACTTACAGTTGCTTTGTTTGAAGTTAAAAAAACAATGCAGAACGAAGGAGTATATACTCAGAAAAACGTATGGAAGTTCTGAGAGGAAGGAATGCAATGTATAGCCAATTTGTTGAGCGAATTGTATGTTGAGTTGAGTATCTTTCTTCAACATTTGCTGCTCATATATATAGCAGCCAAGAAGGAGTGCAAGACCAAACGTCCACCCTTCATGGTGGAGCAAGCATTACATGTTTGTGGAGCAAGCACTTCATGGTGGGAAGACCATTATCCGGCTGCCAAATTATCAATACACGGATTGGAAAATATCCGTTACAAATACGGATAATCTTACGTTAATATTTACTATTAACAAATAAATTTAGTCCAAAAAATTAATCAATCAATCGATCATTTGACCAAATCCAAATCCAAATCCGAAGCCGAAGCCGAAGCCGAAGCCGAAGCCGAAGCCGAAGCCGAAGCCGTAGCCGTAGCCGAAGCCGAGCCGAGCGAGCGACGACGACGACGGCGCGAGGCTTGCTTTCTTCTTAACTCTTTAAGAGCTACAAGAAGAGCAATTATATATATACCCACCAAAAATGTCTTCCACTTCCAATATGGGACAATGTCTCATTGTTAAGAGGGGGAAACTTAAAATTTTACTCAAAATTTTATTTTCCCTCCATTTCCCATTCACCCTCATTTTAAGAATATTACATCTTAAAATAAAACCTCAACAATCCCCCACATGAATGGGGAATGGCTATATCACGGAAGTATGCATGAAAAAACTGTGTGATTTACAAGCAAGGATTAATTGCATCTGGATAAGTAGGTTTTCCTTTGAACTTTCCGTAGTAAACTTATGTCGGATATACTCGGTCAATCGGTAGATTTGATATCTTTGAACCGTCGATCTTTGGTGTATACCTAGACAACCATAAGTCACACAATCAACCCTTAACCGTCTTTGGTTCTCATTGTTGTGTTCGTTTCAGCCATGAACACCGCCTGGTTTCATAAGTGCGTAGAGAACTGGCCTTACAAAGTTCTCCTTGAAGCGGCTCACACTTCACACTTAAATAGGTGATTCCTAAACGTGTCATCCTGTAGATACACTATTTGATATACCCCGTATCAAATTTAGAAATCATTAAAAAGCCTTAATGCTTTATCCTTGGTACTGAACATTGTCTCATCACGAGAATGGACTAAAATTTTATTTGACAATGTTGAACCGTCATTAATGACTTTGTTTGATCTCTTTGAACCTAGATCTTGGGATCTCCAGTCTTCTAGGTAGAGTTACCGCCACAATGACTTGTTCTCGGCCATAGCCCCATTCCCCTTGATGATTTCTCAACTACCTCTCTAGTTAGGCCTTTTGTAAGTGGATCCGACATATTATCACTTGACTTTACATAGTCAATTGTGATAATTCCTCTAGAGAGTAATTGCCTAACGGTTTTATGTCTTCGTCGTATATGACGAGATTTACCGTTATACATGACGCTCCCAGCCCTTCCAATTGCCGCTTGACTATCACAATGTATGCATATTGGTGCCAACGGTTTGGGCCAAAATGGAATGTCTTCCAAGAAATTCCGGAGCCATTCAGCTTCTTCACCGGCTTTATCTAAGGCTATGAATTCAGCCTCCATTGTAGAGCGGGCAATACATGTTTGTTTGGACGACTTCCAAGATACCGCTCCTCCACCAATAGTGAATACATATCCACTCGTGGACTTAGAATCAGTTGAACCGGTGATCCAATTTGCATCACAGTATCCCTCAATCACCGCAGGGAAATTACTGTAGTGCAATTCAAAGTTCTGGGTATGTTCTAAATATCCCAAAACTCGTTTCATTGCCATCCAATGAGATTGGCCTGGATTGCTCGTATATCGACTCAGTTTACTTATAG
This sequence comes from Nicotiana tomentosiformis, assembly GCF_000390325.3. Taxonomy (NCBI): domain Eukaryota; kingdom Viridiplantae; phylum Streptophyta; class Magnoliopsida; order Solanales; family Solanaceae; genus Nicotiana; species Nicotiana tomentosiformis. The sequence continues at coordinate 13,129,763 of NC_090812.1, read as the reverse complement.
CACAAGCTATGTCTGGTCGTGTACAATTCATGATATACATTAAGCATCCCAATACACGAGCATAATCCAATTGTGATATGCTTTGGCCTTTGTTCTTTGCTAATGCAAGATTCACGTCAATTGGAGTCTTTGCAACTTTAAAGCCCAAGTGCTTGAATTTTTCAAGTACTGTCTTAATATAATGAGATTGTGACAATGCCAGACCTTGAGGAGTCTTATTGATCTTAATTCCCAGAATTAAATCAGCAACTCCCAAGTCTTTCATATCAAACTTGCTATTGAGCATACGCTTAGTAGCATTTATGTTGGCAATGTCATTACTCATTATCAACATATCATCCACATATAGGCAAACAATGACTATGTGATTTGGAACATTTTTAATGTACACGCATTTATCACATTCATTTATCTTAAAACCATTTGACAACATTGTTTGGTCAAATTTCGCATGCCATTGTTTGGGTGCTTGTTTTAGTCCGTAAAGAGACTTAACAAGTCTACATACCTTCTTTTCTTTACCTGGAACCACAAACCCTTCAGGTTGTTCCATGTAAATTTCTTCCTCCAACTCTCCATTTAAGAAAGCCGTCTTAACATCCATTTGATGAATTTCAAGACCATACACTGCAGCTAATGCTACTAACATCCGTATGGACGTAATTCTTGTAACTGGAGAGTATGTATCAAAGTAGTCTAGACCTTCTCGTTGTCTATACCCTTTGACTACGAGCCTTGCCTTGAATTTATCAATAGTGCCATCATCTTTGATTTTTCTCTTAAAAATCCATTTAGAACCCAAAGGTTTATTTCCAGGAGGAAGATCAACCAATTCCCATGTATGGTTGTTCAATATGGATTCTATTTCACTATTGACTGCCTCTTTCCAAAACAATGATTCCGAAGAAGTCATAGCTTCTTTAAATGTTTGAGGCTCATTCTCCAATAAGAAAGTCACAAAATCTGGTCCAAATGAAGTAGACGTTCTTTGACGTTTACTACGTCTTGGATTCTCCTGATTACATGTACTTTCTTTTGTTTCTTCCCGAGGTCGTTTAGATCCTTCACCAAACGATTCACATTCCTTTTTATACGGATATATATTTTCAAAAAACTCAGCATTATCTGATTCTATAACCGTATTATTATGAATGTCGGGATTTTCTGATTTATGAACCAGAAATCGATATGCTTTACTATTTGTCGCATATCCTATGAAAACACAATCAACGGTTTTCGGTCCTATCTTTACCCTTTTGGGTTTAGGAACTTGCACTTTTGCCAAACACCCCCACACTTTAAAATAATTCAAGTTGGGCTTCCTTCCTTTCCATTGTTCATAAGGAATGGATTGTGTTTTGCTATGGGGCACTCGATTTAATATTCGATTAGCCGTAAGAATGGCTTCCCCCACAAGTTCTGTGGCAAACCAGAACTTATCAACAACGCATTCATCATCTCCTTTAATGTGCGATTCTTTCTTTCCGCAATCCCATTAGATTGGGGCGTGTAAGGGGCTGTTGTTTGATGAATAATTCCATATTCTAAACATATTTCTTCAAAAGGAGATTCATATTCACCACCCCTATCACTTCTTATCATTTTTACTTTCTTGTTAAGTTGCGTTTCAACTTCATTTTTGTATTGTCTGAATGCGTCTATTGCTTCATCTTTACTATTCAGTAAGTAAACATAGCAATATCGAGTACCATCGTCAATAAAAGTTATGAAATACTTCTTTCCACCGCGAGATGGTATTGACTTCATGTCACAAATATCTGTGTGAATTAAGTCTAAAGGATTTGAATTCCTTTCAACTGACTTATAAGGATGTTTAACATACTTAGATTCCACACATATTTGACATTTTGATTTTTCGCATTCAAACTTGGGCAGTACTTCCAAGTTAATCATTTTTCGCAAGGTTTTATAATTGACATGACCCAAACGTACATGCCATAAATCATTTGACTCAAGTAAGTAAGAAGAAGCTGAAATATTATTATTATTTTCAACAACCATTACATTTAGATTGAAAAGGCCCTCGGTGAGGTAACCTTTTCCCACAAATGTTCCATTCTTACTAATTACAACCTTGTTGGATACAAAAACGCACTTAAAACCGTGCTTAACAAGAAGTCCAGTAGAGACTAAATTCTTTCTCATTTCGGGAACATGAAGGACATTGTTCAAAGTCATGACCTTGCCAGAAGTCATTTTTAGAAATACCTTCCCATATCCTTCAACTTTTGCTGTTGAAGCATTTCCCATATAAACTGTCTCTCCGGGTTCAGCAAGAGCATAGGTAGCAAAAGCCTCTCTAACTGCACAAACATGGCGAGTGGCTCCTAAATCAAACCACCACAGTTTAGGATTTCCCACCAAGTTACATTCAGAGAGCATGGCACACAAGTTATCAACATCATCATGGTTTACTACCATGTTTGCTTGACCCCTTTTCTTGTCTTTCTTCGGAGCACGACACTCCGTAGATTTGTGTCCGGTTTTCCCACAGTTGTAGCAGTTTCCACTGAACCGCTTCTTGCTTGGGTTGTATTTCGGACCAGAAGCCTTCTTCCTCTTTTTGTTAGCTTCAACAATATTTGCTCCCATTATTGTTGAATTTCCACGGCCTCTCCTTTCAGCAGCTTTATTGTCCTCTTCGATTCTCAACCGAACAATGAGATCTTCAAGGGACATTTCCTTTCGTTTGTGTTTCAAATAATTTTTGAAGTCCTTCCACAACGGAGGCAACTTCTCAATCATTGCTGCTACTTGGAATGCTTCGTTGATTACAAGACCTTCAGCAAGTAGATCATGAATAATCACTTGCAATTCCTGGACTTGAGTAATAACAGACTTGCTATCTATCATTTTGTAGTCCAGAAATTTTGCGGCAACGAATTTCTTCATCCCGGCATCTTCAGTCTTATATTTCTTTTCAAGCGCATTCCACAATTCTTTGGATGTCTCCATGCTACTGTATACATTATACAGATTATCATCCAGTCCGCTAAGAATATAATTCTTGCATAAAAAATCAGAATGCTTCCACGCTTCAATCACGAGAAAGCGTTCATTATCTGGAGTTTTATCCGGCAGATCAGGAACATCTTCCTTGATGAACTTCTGTAGACATAACGTAGTTAAGTAGAAGAACATCTTCTGCTGCCAGCGTTTGAAATCAATCCCGGAAAATTTTCCGGGTTTTTCTGCCGGTGCCAACGCCGGTGTTCGGCTTGTCGTTGCGTTGGCAGTCGCCATCGGAACAGCTTGGTTTTCGTTTTCAGTCATCATCTTTTAGTAAAAGAATGACACAAACAAACGTTTAATACACGTTTTCAAACTGGAGTAAAAATCACGTAAATTTTAATATCCAACAAAACGCCACGAAGGCTTAACTCTCCAAAACGGGAGTACACAAACCACAAAGGTTTTAGTTTGCAGAATAATAAGAATAACACAAGTACAGAAATAAATATTAAATTCCTTAAGATTGTTATTCCCGGTCAATATTGCTGTATTTGTAAATATTAATTCTGCAAAATATAAGTTAACGTAATGAAACAATAATAATAAATTCGAGCCCACTGAATTCACAGTGTTTCCTTAAGGAATTTAATCCCCTCCTAGTACCCAAGGTAATGGATTATTTCCTCCCAGGATAGAACGAATAACACACTGGTGTAGCGGTACTTCAAACCCCAGTGTTTCGGCGAACACAAAGTTCGGTAGCAAATCACACTTACAGTTGCTTTGTTTGAAGTTAAAAAAACAATGCAGAACGAAGGAGTATATACTCAGAAAAACGTATGGAAGTTCTGAGAGGAAGGAATGCAATGTATAGCCAATTTGTTGAGCGAATTGTATGTTGAGTTGAGTATCTTTCTTCAACATTTGCTGCTCATATATATAGCAGCCAAGAAGGAGTGCAAGACCAAACGTCCACCCTTCATGGTGGAGCAAGCATTACATGTTTGTGGAGCAAGCACTTCATGTTTGTGGAGAAAGCACTTCATGGTGGGAAGACCATTATCCGGCTGCCAAATTATCAATACACGGATTGGAAAATATCCGTTTACAAATACGGATAATCTTACGTTAATATTTACTATTAACAAATAAATTTAGTCCAAAAAATTAATCAATCAATCGATCATTTGACCAAATCCAAATCCAAATCCGAAGCCGAAGCCGAAGCCGAAGCCGAAGCCGTAGCCGTAGCCGAAGCCGAGCCGAGCGAGCGACGACGACGACGGGCGCGAGGCTTGCTTTCTTCTTAACTCTTTAAGAGCTACAAGAAGAGCAATTATATATATACCCACCAAAAATGACTTCCACTTCCAATATGGGACAATGTCTCATTGTTAAGAGGGGGAAACTTAAAATTTTACTCAAAATTTCATTTTCCCTCCATTTCCCATTCACCCTCATTTTAAGAATATTACATCTTAAAATAAAACCTTAACAATCCCCCACATGAATGGGGAATGGCTATATCACGGAAGTATGCATGAAAAAACTGTGTGATTTACAAGCAAGGATTAATTGCATCTGGATAAGTAGGTTTTCCTTTGAACTTTCCGTAGTAAACTTATGTCGGATATACTCGGTCAATCGGTAGATTTGATATCTTTGAACCGTCGATCTTTGGTGTATACCTAGACAACCATAAGTCACACAATCAACCCTTAACCGTCTTTGGTTCTCATTGTTGTGTTCGTTTCAGCCATGAACACCGCCTGGTTTCATAAGTGCGTAGAGAACTGGCCTTACAAAGTTCTCCTTGAAGCGGCTCACACTTCACACTTAAATAGGTGATTCCTAAACGTGTCATCCTGTAGATACACTATTTGATATACCTCGTATCAAATTTAGAAATCATTAAAAAGCCTTAATGCTTTATCCTTGGTACTGAACATTGTCTCATCACGAGAATGGACTAAAATTTTATTTGACAATGTTGAACCGTCATTAATGACTTTGTTTGATCTCTTTGAACCTAGATCTTGGGATCTCCAGTCTTCTAGGTAGAGTTACCGCCACAATGACTTGTTCTCGGCCATAGCCCCATTCCCCTTGATGATTTCTCAACTACCTCTCTAGTTAGGCCTTTTGTAAGTGGATCCGACACATTATCACTTGACTTTACATAGTCAATTGTGATAATTCCTCTAGAGAGTAATTGCCTAACGGTTTTATGTCTTCGTCGTATATGACGAGATTTACCGTTATACATGACGCTCCCAGCCCTTCCAATTGCCGCTTGACTATCACAATGTATGCATATTGGTGCCAACGGTTTGGGCCAAAATGGAATGTCTTCCAAGAAATTCCGGAGCCATTCAGCTTCTTCACCGGCTTTATCTAAGGCTATGAATTCAGCCTCCATTGTAGAGCGGGCAATACATGTTTGTTTGGACGACTTCCAAGATACCGCTCCTCCACCAATAGTGAATACATATCCACTCGTGGACTTAGAATCAGTTGAACCGGTGATCCAATTTGCATCACAGTATCCCTCAATCACCGCAGGGAAATTACTGTAGTGCAATTCAAAGTTCTGGGTATGTTCTAAATATCCCAAAACTCGTTTCATTGCCATCCAATGAGATTGGCCTGGATTGCTCGTATATCGACTCAGTTTACTTATAGCACAAGCTATGTCTGGTCGTGTACAATTCATGATATACATTAAGCATCCCAATACACGAGCATAATCCAATTGTGATATGCTTTGGCCTTTGTTCTTTGCTAATGCAAGATTCACGTCAATTGGAGTCTTTGCAACTTTAAAGCCCAAGTGCTTGAATTTTTCAAGTACTGTCTTAATATAATGAGATTGTGACAATGCCAGACCTTGAGGAGTCTTATTGATCTTAATTCCCAGAATTAAATCAGCAACTCCCAAGTCTTTCATATCAAACTTGCTATTGAGCATACGCTTAGTAGCATTTATGTTGGCAATGTCATTACTCATTATCAACATATCATCCACATATAGGCAAACAATGACTATGTGATTTGGAACATTTTTAATGTACACGCATTTATCACATTCATTTATCTTAAAACCATTTGACAACATTGTTTGGTCAAATTTCGCATGCCATTGTTTGGGTGCTTGTTTTAGTCCGTAAAGAGACTTAACAAGTCTACATACCTTCTTTTCTTTACCTGAAACCACAAACCCTTCAGGTTGTTCCATGTAAATTTCTTCCTCCAACTCTCCATTTAAGAAGGCCGTCTTAACATCCATTTGATGAATTTCAAGACCATACACTGCAGCTAATGCTACTAACATCCGTATGGACGTAATTCTTGTAACTGGAGAGTATGTATCAAAGTAGTCTAGACCTTCTCGTTGTCTATACCCTTTGACTACGAGCCTTGCCTTGAATTTATCAATAGTGCCATCATCTTTGATTTTTCTCTTAAAAATCCATTTAGAACCCAAAGGTTTATTTCCAGGAGGAAGATCAACCAATTCCCATGTATGGTTGTTCAATATGGATTCTATTTCACTATTGACTGCCTCTTTCCAAAACAATGATTCCGAAGAAGTCATAGCTTCTTTAAATGTTTGAGGCTCATTCTCCAATAAGAAAGTCACAAAATCTGGTCCAAATGAAGTAGACGTTCTTTGACGTTTACTACGTCTTGGATTCTCCTGATTACATGTACTTTCTTTTGTTTCTTCCCGAGGTCGTTTAGATCCTTCACCAAACGATTCACATTCCTTTTTATACGGATATATATTTTCAAAAAACTCAGCATTATCTGATTCTATAACCGTATTATTATGAATGTCGGGATTTTCTGATTTATGAACCAGAAATCGATATGCTTTACTATTTGTCGCATATCCTATGAAAACACAATCAACGATTTTCGGTCCTATCTTTACCCTTTTGGGTTTAGGAACTTGCACTTTTGCCAAACACCCCCACACTTTAAAATAATTCAAGTTGGGCTTCCTTCCTTTCCATTGTTCATAAGGAATGGATTGTGATTTGCTATGGGGTACTCGATTTAATATTCGATTAGCCGTAAGAATGGCTTCCCCCACAAGTTCTGTGGCAAACCAGAACTTATCAACAACGCATTCATCATCTCCTTTAATGTGCGATTCTTTCTTTCCGCAATCCCATTAGATTGGGGCGTGTAAGGGGCTGTTGTTTGATGAATAATTCCATATTCTAAACATATTTCTTCAAAAGGAGATTCATATTCACCACCCCTATCACTTCTTATCATTTTTACTTTCTTGTTAAGTTGCGTTTCAACTTCATTTTTGTATTGCCTGAATGCGTCTATTGCTTCATCTTTACTATTCAGTAAGTAAACATAGCAATATCGAGTACCATCGTCAATAAAAGTTATGAAATACTTCTTTCCACCGCGAGATGGTATTGACTTCATGTCACAAATATCTGTGTGAATTAAGTCTAAAGGATTTGAATTCCTTTCAACTGACTTATAAGGATGTTTAACATACTTAGATTCCACACATATTTGACATTTTGATTTTTCGCATTCAAACTTGGGCAGTACTTCCAAGTTAATCATTTTCCGCAAGGTTTTATAATTGACATGACCCAAACGTACATGCCATAAATCATTTGACTCAAGTAAGTAAGAAGAAGCTGAAATATTATTATTATTTTCAACAACCATTACATTTAGATTGAAAAGGCCCTCGGTGAGGTAACCTTTTCCCACAAATATTCCATTCTTACTAATTACAACCTTGTTGGATACAAAAACGCACTTAAAACCGTGCTTAACAAGAAGTCCAGTAGAGACTAAATTCTTTCTCATTTCGGGAACATGAAGGACATTGTTCAAAGTCATGACCTTGCCAGAAGTCATTTTTAGAAATACCTTCCCATATCCTTCAACTTTTGCTGTTGAAGCATTTCCCATATAAACTGTCTCTCCGGGTTCAGCAAGAGCATAGGTAGCAAAAGCCTCTCTAACTGCACAAACATGGCGAGTGGCTCCTGAATCAAACCACCACAGTTTAGGATTTCCCACCAAGTTACATTCAGAGAGCATGGCACACAAGTTATCAACATCATCATGGTTTACTACCATGTTTGCTTGACCCCTTTTCTTGTCTTTCTTCGGAGCACGACACTCCGTAGATTTGTGTCCGATTTTCCCACAGTTGTAGCAGTTTCCACTGAACCGCTTCTTGCTTGGGTTGTATTTCGGACCAGAAGCCTTCTTCCTCTTTTTGTTAGCTTCAACAATATTTGCTCCCATTATTGTTGAATTTCCACGGCCTCTCCTTTCAGCAGCTTTATTGTCCTCTTCGATTCTCAACCGAACAATGAGATCTTCAAGGGACATTTTCTTTCGTTTGTGTTTCAAATAATTTTTGAAGTCCTTCCACAACGGAGGCAACTTCTCAATCATTGCTGCTACTTGGAATGCTTCGTTGATTACAAGACCTTCAGCAAGTAGATCATGAATAATCACTTGCAATTCCTGGACTTGAGTAATAACAGACTTGCTATCTATCATTTTGTAGTCCAGAAATTTTGCGGCAACGAATTTCTTCATCCCGGCATCTTCAGTCTTATATTTCTTTTCAAGCGCATTCCACAATTCTTTGGATGTCTCCATGCTACTGTATACATTATACAGATTATCATCCAGTCCGCTAAGAATATAATTCTTGCATAAAAAATCAGAATGCTTCCACGCTTCAATCACGAGAAAGCGTTCATTATCTGGAGTTTTATCCGGCAGATCAGGAACATCTTCCTTGATGAACTTCTGTAGACATAACGTAGTTAAGTAGAAGAACATCTTCTGCTGCCAGCGTTTGAAATCAATCCCGGAAAATTTTCTGGGTTTTTCTGCCGGTGCCAACGCCGGTGTTCGGCTTGTCGTTGCGTTGGCAGTCGCCATCGGAACAGCTTGATTTTCGTTTTCAGTCATCATCTTTTCTGTAAAAGAATGACACAAACAAACGTTTAATACACGTTTTCAAACTGGAGTAAAAATCACGTAGATTTTAATATCCAACAAAACGCCACGAAGGCTTAACTCTCCAAAACGGGAGTACACAAACCACAAAGGTTTTAGTTTGCAGAATAATAAGAATAACACAAGTACAGAAATAAATATTAAATTCCTTAAGATTGTTATTCCCGGTCAATATTGCTGTATTTGTAAATATTAATTCTGCAAAATATAAGTTAACGTAATGAAACAATAATAATAAATTCGAGCCCACTGAATTCACAGTGTTTCCTTAAGGAATTTAATCCCCTCCTAGTACCCAAGGTAATGGATTATTTCCTCCCAGGATAGAACGAATAACACACTGGTGTAGCGGTACTTCAAACCCCAGTGTTTCGGCGAACACAAAGTTCGGTAGCAAATCACACTTACAGTTGCTTTGTTTGAAGTTAAAAAAACAATGCAGAACGAAGGAGTATATACTCAGAAAAACGTATGGAAGTTCTGAGAGGAAGGAATGCAATGTATAGCCAATTTGTTGAGCGAATTGTATGTTGAGTTGAGTATCTTTCTTCAACATTTGCTGCTCATATATATAGCAGCCAAGAAGGAGTGCAAGACCAAACGTCCACCCTTCATGGTGGAGCAAGCATTACATGTTTGTGGAGCAAGCACTTCATGTTTGTGGAGCAAGCACTTCATGGTGGGAAGACCATTATCCGGCTGCCAAATTATCAATACACGGATTGGAAAATATCCGTTTACAAATACGGATAATCTTACGTTAATATTTACTATTAACAAATAAATTTAGTCCAAAAAATTAATCAATCAATCGATCATTTGACCAAATCCAAATCCAAATCCGAAGCCGAATTAGTTAGGGAATTGACTCCACCACTGTTCTATGTACAAAATGCATGTGACATGAAAAACATTAGGGGATAAAAACTTGGGAACTGACTCTCTCCATGACATTCACTAGGTAACAAACAAGGCGGTTCTTTGACAGGCAATTAATATATATGTTGTACTCAGAGACGAATCCAGAATTTAAACTTTACAGGTTCAACATTTAAGGTTCTTGGTATCGACCCTATTACATTTTCAAAATTATGTGTTCAAATATACTATTTGTTACAATTTTAGTGAGTTTTTACACATAAATATATGCTCGGCACCGAAAGTATTGGGTTCAGATGAACCTGGTGTTAATATGCTCCATCCGCCTCCGGCTGTACTCGTTAATTTCCAATGATACTGCTCATTTAACGATTCTCCTTTGTCCTGAACATATACTTACACTTTTCGAAGGTTTAAATACCTTAATAATCATCATGAGATATATGAAGTTTCACTTTAAGTATACAAGAGCACATATATGGTTTATAAGATCTTGAATTATTCATCTATTATATTTGGAGTTCAGATTTTGTCATGGCCCCAGAAGACTTGCACAAATCAATAGGAACTAACTCTAGCCCTAGGGTGTGTTTGGTATATCTAAGTATATACTATGTATTTCTTTTTCCTTATTGGAGTCCATTGTGTTATCTTGTCGTCATATCATAGGACTAATAGTTTACATTTTGTTACCTATTCGGCTTGGAAATTGTAAATACTTTTAAGATAGGCAATTGATCTAAGCTCATTTGTTTTTTCCCTCTTTTTTTTTTTTTTTTTTTTGGTTGCATTTAGGTAGGTATTAGGTTTCATGAAAGTGATTAAAGATGAGATATTGGTGTCAAGTTCTAAATCATATACCATTTCTATATTTCTTTCTAAAGAATCATAGAAAGGAAAATGATAAGGGAGGTCTTTTTCCGATTGCACTTTTCTACACCCTTTCCATTGATTTCAAAATCTGAATCATAACTTGCAATACTTTCAAAGAAGAGAATGTCCTGCATACTGTGATTATGTTGATATGAGCGCCGCAACTTTTCATGGTCATGCTAATACGTCTAGGATTTCATTTACATCCACATACAGTATAATGAAATTTTTGCAAATATTCTGATGGTATAAAACTTTTCTACATCAGTGTATAGAATTTAATCCCATAAAACTTTAATTTTTCTCCCAGTTTTATAAGGACTTAAATTTTTCTCCTTATGGAAAAAATACCCCATGTTCGTTGATAACAGTAAACCTTTTTTAGCAGGCAATGATTCAAGTTCAAATAGGTTCCAGTCTCATTGCCTCTCCCATGAGGGAAAACTCTCATTCTACTTGTAAGCAGCAAACGATCCAATATTTTTTTCCATTTAAAACTTTCTTTAAGTAGTGCTAACCCTTAAAATAGACAAAACCACATAATGATCAAAATAGACAAAATGCACAAAACAAAACAAATAATAATAATAAAGCAAGCTATATTTTATTATTAGTTTTATATAAGTGGTAAAAGCATAAAGACAACACACACAGCAATAATAATAGCATGAAACACAAAGGGTCCATGAGGCTCATAAAAAGACACCACGCTTAGAAAAAGACTCACAACTCTCTCCAACTACAAGTGGGAACAAACCAAATTTTAAGACAAGATTTGATCATGTTTCTCAATCAGCCTTTTCATGATAAGCTTTAGAGGGCAGGCCCCTCCCTTTTTCCATGCGCTACCCTTCAACAGTAGTTGCCATCACTATCCTTTGTGGGGATCAACAGAAACATCAACACATCATAACAGTCATTCAAATCAAGAAACATATTGAGGTGGATTGTGGGCCTCAATTACCAAATGCGCATGCATTGAATCCAAGGGTTTTCTCAAGAATTTTAAAGGGTCCCTCTTTTACTGTACACTCATGAGTTGGAACTTTGAAATTGCTACCCTTTCTTACTCCACAAAAAACTCAAAAATAATCCCTTTTATTTCACCCCTTGCAAGTAAAAGACATTCCACTAAGACTCTTCACTTCTGGTGGTTCATAATACTTGTTGCACTGAAGGACTGATGAAAATGGCAAATGCTTCACAATTTAACTATTTTAACAAATAGATTAATGTTCAAGCAACGTTACCCCCTAAAATCCACAATGCTAACGTTGTAGGGGTTGGATACTGATACTCTTTTCTTTAACAAGAAGATGGAGGGTACTCTTGAGGGAGCCCAACTCCTAAAGCTTTGGCTTTGCCCCTCAAAGACTTCAAGTAATCAATTGCTTCATCAATAACCAACAATGGGTCCTTACTCTTTATCCCAGGAATCAAGCTCTCAAGAATTCTCAAGGTCTCACGAATTTTAGCTTTCCTTTTCCTTGTGCTCAAATCATGATCCTCCTCATCCTTCTTCCTAAGAGGAAGTGAGCCTTTAACACATCTTGATTCCACATTATCATCATCATCATCATCATCATCGGCCCATCTAGATTCTATGGATGATGATTTCTTGTGCCCGCCATCTGGCAATCTTTGCCTTTTACATGGGCCATCAGAACTGGCAACTTCTTCTGTAAGTTCCTCAGACAGTTTGTCATGCTCACCACAGCCGCAGCCCCCATTGTTTGCACAAGGAGAGCGAGCCGTGCTAGTTACTTCATCATCCTCACCACAATCATCGTCATCTTCGTCCACTTCAGTGCCATCAGAAGAGTAGAGCAAGGCATTGATTTCTTCTGTGTCTTCATGCATACTACTTTCTTCACCATTTATGTAGCTTTCCTCCAATTTATCTTCAATAATGGGTTTCACAGGAGATCTTCGCTCAACTACAGCAGTCAGGTTCTCATAATACAAACCATAAGCATGTTCTTTCGGTGTAGTTACTTCATTTTCAAGAGGGCGACCTTGACTAAAGTAAAATCTAGTTTGACTCCCAGACTGATCACAAATGAGGAACCTTTTCTGAGAATTTGCAGATGCATCAGTTGGTGGGGAATCTAATCCTATCAAGCGATGAAGTAAAAAGCTAGTATCGTTCGGATACTCATTTTTGGGAGGAGCTAAGCTTGGCAGCCATTTGACTCCATTCTGATTGGCTGCCTTAGAACTTGGCAAACCAGGGGCGAAACATGATGGCCTAGGAGAAACTGCATTTGCAGCACATATGCAAGGGCTATACAGAGATGGAACACCAAGGTTATGTCCATGCCGTAAGAATGCAGTTGCATGGTTCAAATTCGGTGAAGTCCATGCCGGATCCTGCTGGTAACAATTGAGCTTGCTGGTTGTAACCATCTAGACAGAAGAGAAACCTAACATGCATAATGCAAGAACTTAGATGGAAATACACAACAAAATCAATAGAAGTTTAACACAGATAGCAGCACCAAAGACTAAGACGCATACCAGTTATATGGGTTGTATAAATTCCACTTCAAATTACTCTTTAAGGACGTAAATAAGAAGAAAATACTATAAAGCTGGATTAAGACAAAAGCGTGAACTCAGAGCATCTACGTTACAGGCTTCAACAACTGACGGAAGTATTCAGCCTGGTAAGCAAAAACAGATTGTAAGTTAGGTAGCCTTTCAATTACATCATTGAAACCCACAACTGAAAAGCAACACTTAAATTTCCCATAAGTGAGGCAAAAATGTGAACGAACCTGGCAATTCTGCAATGGTTGAAAACATGCTATAACTCTAACTACAATGGTTGCTTTCCCTGTGATTCCACTCTCATGCTTTAAGGCCCGAAATCTTGTTTGTCCTGCTGCTTGGCACACCATAACTACTTTCGACCTTCCAATGAAATTCAAAATCTATGCGGAGAGATAACACTGTAGCCCAAGAGTAACAAAATACTATCTTTCGTAGGAAAATGGAGATTACAAGAAAGGAGAAGGTTGAGGAAATCGCAGTATAGGAAAAGAACCCTGAAAAGACCTAAACTGGGTCACAGAGATGACAAAGTGCCAATGAATCAAAATCAGGACTAAGAGGATTTAAATTTTCTTTGCAGTGGTCTTTCAGCTAATCATACAGATATAACAAGCAAAGAGACAAAACTGACTGGTTAAAGGGAAGAGGAAGATGAAGAGAATGGTAGATAAAAAAGCTGGTTTAATAGGAGAAATAATTTATAGGATCACCCTGCAAAATAAGTTCAAGGGGATGACATAAGAAAACACATCAATTGACAGGCTCAGCCACCGCATGTTGTAGCTTCTTTAAACTGCAGAAGTTGCCACAACTATGAAAGGATGTCAATATGAAGTTAGTTTACCTGAAATATTAGACAACATATGCATTAGTCATGAACCAGAACAACTAAACAGCTTGCAATGTGAATATCACTAAATCCCTTCAGAGAAACAACTGTGTGAATGACTGGACAACAACTCATTTTTTCCCCACAAAAAGTACATGAAACATATCACTTATTCGATTTCATATAAAAAATATTTCAAAATAAAACTAAAGACTAAATAGAATTCTAGGCATGTGCAGTAACCTTGTCTTTAACACCAATCAACCTCAAAGAACTATAAATTAAAAAAAAAATCAAAAACCTAATCAACCTTTAGATTTCTTAGCAGTGATGACTGAACTCACTACACTCTTAAATAATTGGTTCAAAATCCATTTTTTGTTGAAATTTTGTTTTACACACACATTTCTCTATATATACACATTCCGTATCAAAAATACTGGATTTGATTGAATCCGTAGCACTATGGATACATACGCCAAAGCATGTCACTGATACAGCTCTCTTTGAGTTCGTATGACTTCCAAAAAAAAAAAACTGGAAATTTGAAAAAAATCCTAAAATTTAGACAATGACTGTAAAAAATTAAAAAGAAGCGCAGCTAGACATCTCAACAGTAAAAGTATAACTGAAAGATTAAATCTTGCAAGGGAAACCCCATCAATCAAATGCTTCTGAAAGACTTTCGAAGAGGCAAGCGCACACACACAGAAAAACAAAAACAAGAATTCAGAAAAACATCCAGAAAACCTAAACATGACAAACTGATTCAAGGGGTTTTTCTCAATTTCAAAAATCATAACTTTAAGCAAACCAGATAAATCAAAGGGGTTAGAAACATTTATGGTATGAACATTAAGCATAAATGATGTGCATAATAAGAAAAATGCAGCTGAAACAACTTACGAGGGAAGAGATCCAAGACGAGTATATTGACCAGCAAACAGTATGCAAAAATGTTCAAAAATGATTTCAAGAGAGAGAGAAGCAGAAGCAGAATGTGAACAGATTTTATGGTTTCAGAATTCAGATAGTAGGTAGTAGAGCAGGTGAAAAAAGAAGGAAGTGTTGCAGCTTGGGGATTGATGGTCTTATATATACATATTCCAATGACAGTATTGCCCTTCACTAGAGTCATAAGTACAATATTAACCTTTCTTGCCTTTTTTCTTTTTTTCTCTTTCATATTTTCCTTTTTTTTTTCTTTTCATTGACGTCTCAAATGTTGTTTAATCTTTGGAAAAAAAGTGTTTTATATTTTATATAAATTGATTTTCTGTTATATTTAACGTCATTATAATGTCATTTTATAGATCAAGTCTCAAGAATTCAAATAATTTGATTTACTAAAATGAAATTTGGACGTGACACAACCTTAAACCAAGTGTATCATTTAACATTCTTGTAATATGGGTGTCACCTCCCTGGAATATGGGTGTCAATAATTAATATCATACCAATTTTAGAAAATATGTACATAAAATATCTAATTTTACGAAGAGACCATGGGCTCACTGTCTTAGCGCCTAGGTTTTTGCCCACACTACCTTATCAAGCTTCCGTCTAGTCTGTCTTGCCCCCTCAAGACCTTGGCCTTTGCTTGCACACAACCCCACTCGTGTTTTTAGTGTAATCCATCACACCTTAGCCTTGCAACCATTTTTTGCTATTGATAACGCTCCCATTGTCTTGCATGTTGATTGCCCCGCACATACGCTAATGGCAAGGCCATCATGCCACAATCACACCATATGTCGGTCAGCTTCTTCAAGGGTCTAACAAACCACCCCAACTAGTTGAATTTGACGCCCTCGTCGAACAATCTCACCACATGCTCGCCATTTGCAAAGACATCACAAGTTCAGCACCCTTTTAAGAATTATGTTGTACATGCCCTCAAGTGCAACATTTTTTCTCATTTGCTTTTACTGTCTGTCATTCCCACAGCAAATCCCGTACGCAACTGGCCTAATTTGAAAGAATCCACTGCTGATTTTGGTACCAACAACTCGAAATTTTGCATCACTGCCTTGCTTGCCTTTAATGAATTTTTCTAAGCACGGACAGTCCCTTCCACGAACAAGCACACTGATCCCTTGTCTTGTCGTCTTGTTCATGTCCATCTTGTACTCGTTACGAACCTGCTCCGCTCTGATACTAGTTATCACGGGAGCATTTTCTGTCCGCCGAAAGCCTGCCCACTGTGCGGCAGTCAAGTCCCTACTTGACTCAGCCCTCGCCCGATTTCTTTTCTCTTTTGAGGTTTAGCACTTAGAATAATTTTAAGGCACACACAGAATTATGAGAACCCTTTCCCAACCTTTTATAATAAATGAATTACAAAGAAAAATCTCAAGTTTGGCAAAGTTTTGCCATGCTTGGCAGTCACCAACTCACAGAATTTCCGGCACTTGCACAATCTGCCTTATAAAAGCCCCTGCCTAAGGCATTTTGTGCTACCCACTAATTTTGGTAAGGCAATGGCACATAATTTTCCATGCTCAAGCCTTGACATAGACAACCATATGCCTACATCCTCCCCGTTTTCCCTCCCTAGGCACTTAGACGTTTTTAGGTTCTGCTAGCATACATAAATATAGTGCAGTAAGCTCTATTCAGTTTTTCTATTTCAGTTGACATCCCCTAACTGATAGGCCATGATCAAACATTATCAAAAACGTGCATGTCATGATCTAACATGATTAAAAACGTGCATCCATTTAACCCCATGATCAGCCACGCCTGGACAAGACAGTTATAACCGCCTAACTGCACAGCCATATGCCCAACAAACTTGGTAACCGCTCCTTGTGCATTGCATGTGCGTGTTTTGGTCAATTATTGTGCGTCCAAGGCTGGCATTGTGCGCAACCATGCCCTTTTGACAGTGCTCCACCCCAATGTCATAGCCACAGCTTGTTGCCTATGACTTAGCCGCACACACGCCCGCTGCCACAATCACTTGTTCATGTCAAGTTGCCCCAACTTGATCAAGTCTGCCCTTGCCAATGCCATAGCTCATATTGCATCAAGTCACTAAGACATGATACCATTTCCCTTGCTAAGTCGTTTGCCCAAAACATACTTAGGTGCCAGTCTGCTCACCTAAGCCAAGGCAACACCGTATTGCCAATGCCTTAGCACTAAACCGCCTTGTCTTAGTGCCTAGGTCTTTGCCCACACTGCCTTGTCAAGCTTCCATCCAGCCTGTCTTGCCCCCTCAAGACCTTGGCCTTTGCTTGCACACAACCCCACTCGTGTTTTTAGTGTAGTCTGTCACACTTTAGCCTTACAACCATTTGTTGCTATTGACAATGCCCCCATTATTTTGCATGTTGATTGCCCCGCACATAGGCCATGGCAAGGTCATCATGCCACAGCCGGACCATATGCCGATCAGCTATGTCAAGGGTCTAACAGTAGGGGTAGTTTTAATTAGGTATGTATATATTGTAAATAGTTTTCGCATGGGTAGGAAAGAGTAATTATTTTAAGCTCAATGCGTATTTATAAACTACAGTGATATTTACTCAAGATCCAATCCAATTGTGTCGCATAAGAATGAACGAATAAAAGTATTAACAATTGTTCTTAACAAACGTGCAACAAAATTAACAAAATGATGTTTTCGTGATCTAGAACAACTAGTTATGATTATAAGTGCATAACTTAATTTCTTAAATTACATAAGATATAATTATTAGGCAAAAGAAAAGAACACATTCGTTGTGGGAGGTCTCAGTTGTAACTAGTAGGTGTTTAATTGAACAAAAAATGAATTTAATCAAATTGAGTCCCTCGTGCCTTCGATATTTATGAGAATCATGATAGTACTAATTAATTTTAAGCACTCAGGCCGTATCTTTAGGAGGCAATGAATGAGAATGGTCCATTAAACATTATTAGAAAGTTAAGAAGAAACCATAATTGCAATTTCAAAAGCTTAATTACTACTCCACACTACAAAAGAGAAAATAAAATGATTAAGACCATGGTCTGAAATAGGACTTTCAGGCAAAGCAGGTCCAACCACTATATAGAATATAATCGATTGATTCATACTTAATAATAATTGATAACCACTTCGTATAATTGACAAATTTTCAAACAATGAATAATCATAGAGTAAACACATGGCACATCAACGCATATTTAAAGTCTACACTTTTCAAGACACAAAGCAACAATTAACATCAATTGAGGGATTTGTTAGTTTCTTGCTGATTTATTTAGGCATTTTTGTTCCTTTCTTATACCGACCCTCAGATATAATTTCATTTTTTCTTCTTCAAAAAACTCATTGGTTTAGCATTTCTGGCCCTGAATTTCTGATTAAAGACGAGGCAGATAAACGAATGACCAAAACTTTACAATCTTTTATACAGTCTGTCTTATACTTGGTATTACTATCTTGATCTCGCCGCCTGCATTTTAGTGTCATTTCTTCTTGCTCTTTTCTTTCAATTCAATCATGAAAAGGGGACGAATGTAGCTTGTTGACACGAGAAGCGCACGTACAAATTGTCTTAGAGTGCAATTATGTGATTGAAATTTTGTAATAGATATGTATTTTATACTAGTAGTAATTAGTTCCCATTATAATCCAGGAGTAGCTGGTGAAATTGTATTCTGCACCTAGTGACTTGAAATATGAATCAGGATCTAATTATATCCAAATTACTAGCTAGTTTATGGGGAGAGTAAAATCTTTGATCTTGCCGTTTTCACTCGATCTTTCGTTTAATCTAGTATTTGTCACCCCACCATGGGGTCTCTTGAGTCCGAAATCTAATTGTGCTATTTTTTGGACTCTAACAACCATAATAGGTAAAAAAAAAAAAAAAAAAATTGGGTACTATTTTATATATAGCGCGGTTATTCACCGCGCTATATATAAAAGTTGGGCCCACCAATAATTTATCTGCTCAAAACTGACATGCCAATAATTCATAGGGGTATAGCGCGCATATTTAAGGCGCTATACATCAAATAATTGTACCTCTGGACTGATTTTTTCCTTATTTAAGGAGTTTCAGGATTTTGTAAAAATCCATTCACGATCCTTCAGGTCTTCCAAAATATTTGTTCGTTAAGTTATTTTGTATTTTGTTATAATGTCCGAAGAGCAAAAAATTAGAGTTTAATTATATTGGGGGGATGGGGTTGTGGTGGAGAATAACTCAGTACGCTATAGTTGTTCTCCACAGTGTCATGTTAAGTTGTTACTTACAATGGAGTACGATACATTTGTATCGTTACGTAAAAAAATGAGTGAGCAAACGTTCGGTGAATATTAAAGTAACCGGAAGATAGTTGCTTGTTATGCTAAATTTAACATCTAAGACGATAAACCTCTGAAAGATTTTTTGAGGACTCCGGATGAACATCGGGAACTTCTTGTAATAAAAATGTTTGAAATGTACGTCAAGGCTGAAGACGTTCGCAATAATGAGGTTCGGCAAAGTAGGGATATCCCTCAATCATCGGATGGTTATTTTGGAGAAGTTTTAGCCGAAGAGGTTCCAGGTGAAAGAGTTTGGCCTGATCTAAACTTATCTCTACGGGCGAATGAGGAGCGAGGAAATAATTTCTCCCCTAGTTTACATAATCCACAAGTCGAGTGGTAAACTTCAATTGTCCTTTGTGTTATGATGTTTATTTTTATGTATTGAATTTGTATTAACACTCATATATTCCACATGGGGTACCGGCCAGATATGAATTTTACAAGTTATGAACCAACGGCTAGTTGAAATATGCCTAATTTTGGTGTGTTGGATCATGGTGGTCCATCCGGGAGTCATCATCAACAGGATAATGTGCATCATGGGATATCAACATTGTCTTCATCTTCTTCGACAACATCGCGTACGCACTATTTGGGACCGAGGGTATCGTAATCTAGGTCCCGGTTGACACACATTTCTCGTATTTCATCGCTATCATCAATAAGACCACTTGCTTGATTTTCACAACAATACGGGACTCCTACGTCCAACGTTTGTGGTAGAAACTTAGGTAGTCTCTCCCACTCAACAACTGTTGGGAAAACAGGATAATCATTGTCTCTATGTAATTTTTTATTTTCTAATAAATCCCAGTACTGATCCTCCGTTCCTCCCAGGTAGTTAAGATCATCCATTGCATGACGAACAACTAGTGTCTTTTCCATCTCTAGAATCCCATTCATCAAATGCCGAATCACTTCTGGTTCATCTTTGTGTGTTTGTTTGAAAGGTTGCAGACAGTGCTTGTGGCACAACAAGCCCATGCCAGCGACATAGTACTTCATAATCACATCGTTTTGAGTACATGGGAACCCATTGTAGCTTTTCGCCCCAAATTCGCATACCTTCAAGCTTTGTAGAATGCACTTCGCCCTAAATAATGTGCCCTATAACTTTGAGATTAGTGTGTATATTGATAAGCTTATTTTCCAAGGGACACAGAACACCATACCACTTGTCATCAACCAAATCAGTATAGCAACCTAGCATATTCTTTTCAAGGTAGGGATCGATAGTGTTAAAACATGTTCCATGGGGATCTGTTGAACAACCTTCACCCTTTTGCCTCTTCTTGAACCACTTATTAAATGTTAGTGATATTTTTGAAATGGATGTTGTAATGTTTCTTCAAATGGTCTTTGAATACAGATCTCTTGGTTCAGTTTAAGAAGTTGTCTTATACCCTAAAGAATTATAGCGCGCCACCAATATGAGTTATGTGTATTGTCTTGTCGACCTAAAAAAGCTGCAGTTTTGGAATAGTTGTCTTGTACCCTAAAGAATTATTATCACGCGAAACAATGCACGCCACCAATATGCGTTATTTGTATTGTCTTGTAGACCTGAAAAAGCTGTCGTTCTGAAAAAGTTGTCTTGTACCCTAAAGAATTATTATCACGCGAAACATAGCACGCCACCAATATTCGTTGTGTGTATTAGCTACCTATAAAAGCCTAGCACATTTTAGTTATTATTTGTGCTTAACGAAACAAATAGAAAAACTTTCCAATAATTTTTCATTTTTCTTGCATTACGAAATGTCTGGACGCAATGACGTACCAAGGTGTTATTGTGGCAAATGAGCGATTTTGAAGCTATGTCGGTCAAATTGCAATCTGGGGCGCAGACGCTGGATCTGTCAACAACTTGTAAGTTATTATTTTGGAAAAAATGCTTGTTAATATTTTTTATATAACATGTTAATTAATAGTGTTATGTTATAATCCTCATTGGTAGCACGGAAATCAATGTGAATTTCAAGAATGGTATGATGAACCCATTAATCAGGAATATTACAAATCATGTTTGCACTATGTTTGGAATATGACCGGTGAATACGAACTCCAGATCTTTAAACTACAACAACTTGCGGCACTGAAGGAGAAACTAAAAGAGGCAGAAGAAGAAAAAAATAGGTTGGAAGAGATATTTAAGTGGTTGAAGCACAGAATAATGGGCGATAGTGACTAAACAAACACATGGATGTGTTGAGTGTAGTATTTCATCTTTATGTTTTATGTGTCATGTATTATCATTAATTGTACCAAATTTAAATTATGGTAAGTTGTCGTTTTTTTGTGTTGTAGTATTAAACTAATAAATAACCCGAGAAATAAAAATACATGCGCAAATTATGTAAAACATAAATAATGTTGCTATTATATATTTAATGTCATATATCAGATAATAATAAATGTCAATGTGTCCCACAGCCTATATGCTTTAAAGCATTGGTTGGCCTGAGGCGCATCCCGTCTCACCCGGCTACGCTATCAGGATCATCCTCATCACGTCGCCTCTTTATCGAAGGATGCGCTGCAGCATGATCGTCAGTAAGACTGGCAGACTCAGTAGAAGCGACCGTCGGTCCGGCAATAACCTAGAGAATAATAAGATATTTTAGTATATGAAATATAAATTACTAACGTACGAGTTATCTAAAAAAAAATTAATGGTCATACCATGGTCTCGGCGGGCTCCTGAATAAAATCATCAGTCTCCGGCATGTCAGTCTCCGGCATGTGAGTAGCGACACACTGCTCTCTCAGAACATCAGGGTGCACTGGAGTAGATGAAGTATGTGAAACATCCTCAGCAGCCCCCGATGATGAGCCGTAACTCATGCACCTCTCGTATCGGACGATCCTCAACAACCGCCGATGGCCCTGGTCGATCTGGAAAATACTGATCCCACTCCTGCTACGTAATGGTCGTGCTCGCGATCAATAATGGAGCTGACGGGGTCAACTGCAAAGTCCCTAGCAACAGTTGCAGGCTAAATGACGGCATATCATGAGGAGCATCGTGTGGCTCAGGGTAATCACCCGGCTAATCATCTCTAATATCCTCCAAGGGTGCCTCAACGCCCCCTTGCGGGGGACCCCGTCCTTGCCGACCACCACGACCTCGTAGGACACCCCTACCTCTCTAGCCACGCCTGCCACGTTTACCACGTTCAGGCTCCACTGGTGGCCCGCGATGGTACTCCTCTAGCGGCATATAAACAGCCTCGTATCCTAATCGCTCATCATTTCGGGCACGCCTCAATGTCTGGGCAACTAATAAGTAGGGATTTTGGCTACTTATTTGTACTCTTTTACTTTAGTTTTAACTCAAAAATGCTTAAAGGTATTCCCGAAAACTGATAAAATGTGTTTACTTGCAGGAGCATTGGAAAAAGAGCCAAAATGATGAAATTCAACTCAAGGAGTATTTTTGCCTTTTTGGACAAGGACTAAAACCAAGCAAAAAGAGCAAAGTGCGGACCGCACAATATTGAGTGCAGCTGCAGACTATGAAGGACCTCTGACAGAATTCCTTTGCAAAGTGCGGACCGCACAATTATTGCGCGACCACAGAAGATGAGGTTCAGAGAGATGGAGTTCTGAATCCATGAAGAAGTGCGGACCGCACCGGCTGCACTCAGAAATGTGCGGTCTGCAGAAGTCCCTCCTGTCAAGCTCAAATTCAAGAGTGCGGCCGCACTCAGAAATGTGCGGTCCGCAGAATCTGAAGACGTGCGGCCGCAACCCAGAATTGTGCGGCCGCAGAAGTCCATCCTGTCAAGCCCAGCTTCAATGTGCAGCCGCAAAACCTCCGCAGGGGCAATTTTGTCCGATAATTTCAGTTGTGTATAAATAGTTCTTTTTGTTAAATTTAGGTTAAGTTTTGAACTCCAGAAAATAGATAGCCTTTTGTCCTTTACTGCTTTGGGAAACTTTGTGTTAGTTTATCATTTTAACATTGGATTTTCATCCCTTTATCATCTATTATGAGTTTTATTTTATTTTTTTTCCTTAGTTTCTTCATTTTTGCCTATGAATAGCTAAATCTCTAGCTAAGGTTGTGACCCAACCCTAGTGTGGGTACCTATTGGGTGTTTGATTTAGGGGTTGTTTAAAGTGTATGATATTTAGCCTAGTTCTTGCTTGAATTTAGGGATCAATGGTTGCAAACATTGATTCATGCCTAATTGACTTAGTCTCTACTTGAGAAAGAGAGACTAAGTCTAGGAAAACTTGGCTAACAAGAAATTGGGTGAACTCAAGAAATTGATAGCCCCAATTAAAGGGTTGAATCTAGAGATAGTAAGATCCGACTTGAGCATATATCAACGGTTTTGTGAATTACCCATTTGGACTTGAGAAAGCCAAATTGGGCAAAACCACTCTAACTACCGAGAGGTATCGAGTGGGTAATCGTGTGTTGATTGCTATATTACACCCCGACCAACGAAACATGCCCTAAATCCCACAACCCGTTAGGTAACCACCTAGGTAGAAGTCACAACCCTAGATATTTTATAAACTTGAAAAACAACAACACCAAAAATATCGTTCTATAGCTTTACATTTACAAACAATAGCATAAATTTTAGAAGTAGAAAGAAACAATCAAGTATGTGGAAGTGCATTTTAGGCATGTCATACAACTAGTCTAAGTATATACCTAATCCAATATAAGCTCTCTGAGGAATCGACCCCAACTCAAAGTTGGGTAATTATAATTGCATCAACCGCTTCACAATCCCAATCAATGGTGTGAATTTGGGCGACATCAATTTTTGGCGCCGTTGCCGGGGATCTAAAAATGGATTTAGATATATATTTGGTTGTGTGTGACTTGTCTTCTTTTCCTTCCGAGTTACTAACCTTTTTGTGAATCGATTGTAGGTACAAAAATGGCTCTCAACAATGATCCTCTCGAAAACTTACCTTTGGGGGAGGAAGTGGACGATGACCAAGGTGATGAGGTTCCTCTTGAACCTCAAGCAAATAGGCGAGGCCGACCGCCTTATGACAATATTCCCATCCCTCCCCCACATCCACCAAGAGCAGCTCCACACCGGGTGTTGCCAAACGAAGGATACACAAGTGCCATAGTCCCACCCCGCATTAAAGCGGGCAACTTCCAAATCACCAATGTTATGCTCACATTGCTAGAGCAACGAGGATTCTTCACCGGGGCTCCGAGTCAAAATGCATACAAACACTTGAAGGGGTTTGTGGACACTTGCTGGGGGAGTAAACAGACCAACGTCTCCGAGGATGCTCTAAGGTTGAGGCTATTTCCCTTCTCTCTACGGGGGAAAGCCTTGGATTGGTTAGAAAGATTGCCAAACCATTCTATCCATACATGGGATGAATTGACGGAAAAATTCATTACCAAGTTATTTACTTCCGGGCATATGGCTACCCTTCGAGACGAGATTCTAGCATTCAAGCAAGAACCCAATGAGCCTTTGCACGAGATTTGGGAGATGTATCGTACTATGGTGAAAGAGTTCCCGAATAATGACACGACTGAGGCTATGATTCAACAAACCTTCTACAGGGGGATTAATACTACCAATCAATGCATGGTCAACAAACTTGCCGGTGGGAATTTCATGACAACACCATATGCCGAAGCTTGTGAGATTTTAGATAAAATGGCGGATACTTCATCGGCATGGCAAAGTAGAGATAATGTTCCTCAAGGTGATCCAAATGTGATTCACCTACACAAAGAATTGCATGATCATGGGCAAGCAATTGCCGAGTTGACCATAACAATGAATCAATTAGCCAAAGCTCAACTTCAACAAGTTCAAGGTCCTAAGCAAGTAAATGCAATGGAAGGTGTCAACATGATGGTGAACAAGCGAAGGCAAAAGGGTTAACAAGTGCAAAACCGCGTGGAACAATTTGTGCAAGATGATAATGGGTTTGACCAAGACGAATCATACAATGAGCAAGAGGAAGAAGTGCAATATGTGAACAACTACCAAGGGCAAAGAAACAACTCTCAAGGCCCGAATTAACAACAATGGCGATCTCAAGGAAATCAAGAAAATTGGAACAATCAAAACCACCAAGGCAATTGGAGTGGTGGTAACAACAATCAAGGTAATTGGAACAATAACAATAATCAAGGCAATTGGAATAATCAAGGCAACCAAGACAATTGGGGTGGCAACAATCAAGGATATTGGGGAGGCAACAACCAAGAAGGTTGGAATAATAACCAAGGGAATCGGGGGTCGTGCTTTCAAAGGCCCCCGATGTATCAACAACCAAGCAACCCGACTCCTTATCCGTCTCATGGTTCTAGCTCTTCCAATAATGAGATGGGACGAATTGAAAATATGTTCAAACAAATGATAGAGAAAAATGCTGACTCTGATGCTCAACTAGCTTCTCACAACACTTCAATTCGCAAATTGGAGGTTCAATTAGGGCAAATCTCGCAAGCTTTAAACACTCGTCCTAAGGGGGCACTACCTAGTGACACGGTGGTGAACCCGAAGGGTGGGAACAACACGGGACATGCCATGGCCGTAACCACAAGGAGTGGAAAAGGTCGGGAGGCAACAACCTCAAACCAAAGAAGAATTGTGGGTGATGATGTAGTGATTCAAGAAGATGAAATTCCAAGCAATGTAGTTCAAGCTAATAAAGAAGTGAGAATTGATATTGATGAAAATGTGGAGGGGACTCAAGAAGAAGTGAACCCGTCTAGGGAACACGTGATTGACATACCGGAACCGGTAGTGCCAAAGGCCAAGGCACCAATGCCAAGGCCTCCTCCTCCATACCCTCAAAGGCTCGCCAAGCAAAATAGCGAGAACCAATTCAAGAAATTTATTGACATGATGAAGAGCTTATCCATTAATGTGGCATTGGTTGAGGTGTTGGAACAAATGCCCGGCTATGCAAAGTTCATGAAGGATTTGGTGACAAAGAAAAGATCAATGAATTGTGAGACTATCAAGATGAAACATCAAGTGAGTGCTATTGTACATTCAATGGCTCCTAAATTGGAAGATCCCGGCCCTTTCACAATCCCTTGCACTATTGGGAGCGCCGACTTTGCCAAAGCTCTGTGTGATCTAGGGGCGAGTATCAACTTGATGCCCTATTCGGTGTTCAAAACTTTGGGAATTGGGCAACCAAGACCCACATCTATGAGGTTACAAATGGCGTATTGTACTATGAAGAGACCATTGGGTATTATTGATGATGTGTTGGTTCGTGTTGATAAGTTCATCCTCCCGGCGAACTTTGTGATTCTTGATTGCGAAGTGGACTATGAGGTGCCTATTATCTTGGGTAGACCTTTCCTTTCTACGGGGAAGGCTCTTGTTGATGTGGAAGCCGGTGAACTCACCTTCCAGGTGGGCGATGACAAGGTGATTTTCTATGTATGCAAATCTATGAGGCAACCGAATAGCAATGAAGTTTGTTCGTTTGTGGACTTAGTGACTGAGGTGATTGTTGATGATGCTAGTGCCATGATGAATATTGATGATACTTTGGAGGTCGTATTGCTTAATCATGATGATGATGAGAAGGAAGGCTATGTGGAATGTGTAAAGCCATTGCAAGGAATGGGGTCGTACACTTATGAACCTCGAAAATTGTCCTTAGATCTTGAGAACCGGAAGACTCCTCCAACAAAACCCTCAATCGAGGAGCCTCCCAATTTGGAGTTAAAGCCATTGCCTCCACATCTCAGGTATGAATTCCTTGGGCCATGTTCTACTTTACCGGTTATTCTTTCCTCTTGTTTGACTAACGTGCAGGTAGACTCTACTTTGGCGGTGCTACAAAAAGAGGAAGAAAGCTATAGGATGGACATTGGCGGACATTCGGGGTATAAGCCCCGTCTTTTGCATGTGCAATATTATTTTGGAGGAGGATGTCAAACCCTCCGTTGAACATCAAAGAAGATTAAATGAAGCAATGCAAGAGGTGGTGAAGAAGATATCATAAAATGGTTGGATGCTGGGGTTGTTTACCCCATTTCCGATAGCTCGTGGACCTCTCCGATGTAATGTGTCCCAAAGAAAGGAGGTATGATTGTGCTAACAAATGACAAGAATGAATTGATCCCTACAAGAACGGTCACTGGGTGGAGAGTGTGTATGGACTATCGGAAGCTCAACAAAGTCACTCTGAAAGATCATTTCCCTCTTCCATTCCTTGATAAAATACTTGATAGGTTGGCCGGTCGAGCTTTCTATTATTTCCTTGATGGATATTCTGGCTACAATCAAATTCTTATTGCTCAGGAGGACCAAGAGAAGACTACTTTCACTTGTCCCTATGGTACTTTCGCATTCTCGAGGATGCCATTTGGGTTATGCAATGCACCGACAACTTTTTAACGGTGTATGATGTCCATCTTCACCGACATGGTGGAGGACTTTCTTGAGGTCTTCATGGACGACTTTTCTGTGGTCGGGAACTCTTTTGATGATTGCTTGAACAACTTGGATAAGATCTTAGCAAGATATGAGGAAACAAACTTGGTTTTGAATTGGGAGAAGTATCACTTCATGGTCGAGGAAGGCATTCTCCTCGGCCACAAAATTTCAAAGCATGGTATTGAGGTCGACAAGGCCAAAATAGAGGTGATCTCTAAACTCCCACTCCCTACATCCGTGAAGGGAGTGAGGAGCTTCTTGGGTCATGATCGCTGATTCATCAAGGATTTTTCCAAAGTGGTGAACCCCTTGTGTAAACTGTTGGAGAAGGATGCCAAGTTCCATTTCAACGAGGAATGTATGAAGGCATTCGAATTGCTCAAGTTCAAATTGACTACTACTCATATTATCACCGCACCGGATTAGAGCTTGCCTTTCGAGCTCATGTGTGATGCAAGTGATGTGGCGGTTGGAACAGTTTTGGGGCAACATATCAACAAAATCTTCGATCCGGTCTACTATGCTAGCAAGGCCATGAATGATGCCCAAGTCAACTACACAGTGACCGAAAACGAGCTACTTGCTATTGTCTTTGCTATGGAGAAGTTTCGCCCGTACTTGATGGGTACAAAGGTGATTGTCCACACCGATCATGCAGCGCTTCGGTACTTAATGAGAAAAAAGGATTCAAAGGTAAGGTTAATGCGGTGGGTTCTTCTATTGCAAGAGTTTGATCTAGAGATTCAAGACGGCAAGGGTAGTGAAAACCAAGTGGCGAACCACTTGTCTCGTTTGGAGGAGGAGGGGAGGCTACATGACAGCCTTGAGATAAATGATTCCTTCCCCGATGAGTAACGTCTAGCCATTTCAATGACCGGGATGCCATGGTTCGCCGACTTAACAAATTATCTTGTGAGTGGTATTGTACCGAATGAGTTCTCTTCAAACCAAAGGGAGAAGCTCAAACGGGATTGCCTTGACTATTATTGGGATGAGCCATATCTCTTCCGAATTTGTACCGATGGTGTGATTCGACGATGTGTACCGGAGAAAGAACAAGTGGAAATTCTTGAGGCTTGCCACTCTTCACCATATGATGGTCACCATGATGGAGCTAGAACGGAAACAAAAGTGTTGAGTTGTGGATTCTATTGGCCTACTCTTTACAAGGACGCTAGCGATCTCGTCAAGCGTTGTGATGAATGTCAAAGGGCCGGTGGGATTTCTAAGAAAAATGAGATGCCCCTCACCACCATCTTGGAGATTGACATTTTTGATGTGTGGGGCATTGATTTCATGGGTCCGTTAGTGAGCTATTGTGGGAACACTTATATTTTGGTAGCTGTGGATTATGTATCAAAGTGGGTTGAAGCCGTGGCTTTACCCAACAATGAAGCTCGAAGTATGGTGACATTTTTTAAAAAGAACATCTTCACAAGATTCGGTACTCCAAGGGGGATTATTAGTGATGGGGGATCGCATTATTGCAACAAAGCTTTTGATACCTTACTCACCAAGTATGGTGTCACTCACAAAGTCTCGATCCCCTATCATCCTCAAGCAAGCAGGCAAGTGAAAGTCTCCAACCGGGAGATCGAGAGTATTTTGTCAAAGACAGTGAATGCCAACCGGACGGATTGGTCAAAGAAACTTGATGATGCTCTTTGGGCTTATAGGGCGGCTTACAAAACACCGATTGGTATGTCTCCATACGGGTTAATGTTCGGGAAAGCTTGTCACCTTCCGGTGGAACTTTAGCACGAGGCTATGTGGGCATTGAAGAAGCTTAATCTTGAATGGGATGTCGCCGCAAACTTAAGGGTAGCACAATTGAATGAGCTTGATGAATTATGGTACCATGCTTATACAAGTTCGTCCTTATATAAGGACAAGATGAAGTACCTCCATGAAAAGTACATCCGGAACAAGGAGTTCAAAGAAGGTGATCTTGTGTTATTGTTCAATTCTCGGTTATGAATGTTCCCGAGAAAGTTGAAGTCTAAGTGGAGTGGTCTGTTTGAGGTTGTGAATGTGACACCCTTTGGTGCATTAGATTTGAAGAACAAAAATGATGAAGTATTTAGAGTCAATAGTCACCGGGTAAAGCATTATCTTGGCAAAGTTGATGATGGCCACGTCATGGCGTTAATTCATTTCAAGTGATTGATGGTAATATGCGCCATGCCGCGACGTTAACTCAAGCGCTTCTTGGGAGGCAACCCATGCTTCTTTTCATTTTTAATATGCACCAGGAATGAGTGTGCATTGCAGGTACTGTGTTCGAAAAAATTGGCCAAGTGTTGAAAAAATACGGACCGCACAATTTTGTATGCCACAACAGAGAAGAATCTGCGACCGCACAATTCTTTGTGTGGCCGCACAACTAGAGACCTAAAAATCCAACTCTCTGAAGTTTTGAATTGCAGAGAAAAGGTCATTCTGCGGCCGCACACAAAATTGTGTGGACCGCACAAATTTCTGCGGCCGCACTCACTTTTGTGTGGACCACAGAACTTCAGCAAGGTTTAGGTAAAGAGTGCGGACCGCACTCAAAATTGTGCGGCCGCATTCAACTTCAATTTTGACCGACTTTGGTCAACCTATAAATAGGACCTCATTGCACTATTCACAAATTTACACACTCTGAACTTTTGAGACCTAAGGAAGCACAATGCACACAAAGTACCTCACACTCCACATTCATTTCATCAGTGTAGATTCTTACTTGCATCCTTCATCACTAGTATGTTCAATTCATGTTTAGATTTTTCAATTTTTTAAGTTTTTGTTCTTAATTAGTATAGTTATTTTTAGGCCTTCATGTGTGCTTCATATGTCCTAAAATGTCAAATGTTCTTCATGTGTGCTTGAAATTGTATGGGTAATTTCATGTATGCTCATTGGGGACTGGGTAGATCATTCATCATGTTTAATTTACAAATACCATGTTTAAATTGTGCAAATATGGCAAAACCTAAGTGAGTGCTGTTTTATTTTTGAATTGTGCGGTCCGGAGATCTTGAGTTAGGGCAAAATGTGATACATGAAAAGTGCGGACTGCACTCAAAATTGTGGGGTCCGTAGAACAATTATTCGGTCCGCGAAAAAATGTGTGCGACCGCACTTTGAAACTTCAGAGAACCAGTAGTCTGAACCTGGTTTTGTGCGGCCGCACTCAAAATTGTGCGGTACGCACTTCAGCATGTGCGACTGCACTTTGAAATTATATGATCCGCACAAGGCAGTCTGTGGCCGCACTCAATATTGTGCGGTCCGCACTGCCTCTTTTGTACACTGATTTCCTGCAACTGGTAACATGCTTCTGAACTTTAACTGACTTATGTGCTTCGTATTGCAGACAATGGTTTGATCACGAGGCAGAGGTGATACATCTAAAGGGAGAGCTGAACCCTCTCGAGGCCGAGGAAAGGGCACTCAACCTATGGGAGTGCAATCAAAAGCAATAGCCAAAAAGCCGACTATTGGGAGAGGTAGGGCCACAGAACCCTCATAATCAAGCCCGTATGTCCCGTCTGGGGAAGCCTCCGAGGGACAGCCTGAGGCCCAGTCCCAACCACCACAATTCACTAGGAGATACCAACTGCGCAACGAACCCTCCACCATAGCAAGTTCTTCTGAGGGTTCCGATACCGGTAGCCAGGGTTCAGAGCACTCCTCTACACACACTCCCTATGCACCAGTTGCAGTAGATGATGATGATGATGTTCCTGATGATGGTAGGGGAGGTGACACTAGAGTAGGCGGCCTAAAGAGGTCGAAGAAGAAAGAAGTATGGGAAGATAGGTTCGTGAGTTTGACTGCCTTCACAAAGTTTAGAGAGTGGTGGTCCCAGAGATCGCTCACACTTGAGCGACAATTCTTGCTGAAGGATTTGGATAAATACAATCCAAATGTCCTTAAGCAATTCAGGGAGCGCAAGGGGTAGATGTGGTTCACCCAGAGTGTTATGGATGACAAAGAGAACTTGGTATGGGAGTTTTATGCCAATGTGGCACACATCAAGAAGGGTACTAAAGTGACCAAAGTGAGAAATTTGAAAGTCAGATTCGATCCAAGCACTCTGAACACTTACCTGGGATTCGAAGAGGTAGAGGCAATCCAGTACTTGGAGAAGCTTGCTATGGGTGATGCAGCTCGCCCTTGGTTAGCAGAGATTTTGGCTCCTCCAATACTACCACCACCGTGGATCACAGCAGGGGTTCCTATTGCACGGGCCACCCTCAATTTTGAAGCAAAAGGGTGGCAAACCTTTGTGTGCAGCCGTATTGACCCAAGCCGGAATGAGAACAATCTTCCAATCCCCCGAGCAGTTTTGGTGGCATCTATTATGGCCGGGTACCCAATCAATATGGGTGCCATCATGTCGGCCAACATGTCAGTGGTTGTCCGAAAAGGTGAAAGCTCATTCCCATATCCCAACACCCTCACAGAATATTTCACAGATGCAAAGGTGGAACTGGGGAGTTTTGAAACAAAAGTGCGGGCCAAGAAGCCCTTCTCATGGTACTCCTTGCAAGGTCCGAAAAACCCAAAGTTCAAGGGTAAGGTAACTACCACATATCTGAGTGCATCCGCACTCTTGAATTCTGCGGCCGCACAATAATAGTGAGGTCTCCACTTCTTTATGGATACAGAACTCCATCTCTCTGAACCTCATCTTCTGCGGCCGCACAATAATTATGCGGTCCGCACTTTGCAAAGGAATTCTGTCAAAGGTCCTTCATAGTCTGCGGCCACACTCAATATTGTGCGGTCCGCACTTTGATCTTTTCGGGAATGCCTTTAAGCATGTTTTAGCTAAAACTAAAGTAATCCCTACTTATCAACTCCCCCAAACTTAAGCTTTTGTTTGTTCTCAAGCAAATAAGGAAATTCCCACCTCCACAAGAAAATAATATTAAAGTTATTACAGGCCAATGTCATCAAATCAAACCAACCAAAATAGACCACCCCCTGAATAAAAATAATCATTGTCCCCAATGCTTAGAAAAATCAAAATAAGGGAGGGTAGAAAGTAAAGAAAACCCCCTATGTGGTCTCGGGGTGCATAGAAGCATCACTACCCTCGGGCTCCTCCAACTGGATCTCATCATCCTCTGCTCGGGGAATAACGGGGTTAGTGAACATCTGAAGCACCTCCTCGGCAGTATGGGCAGCAAGGTCTGGCTCGTCAGACTGGCCAGCTGGTGCCTCTGCTGATGGTGCTGCTGGGTCTGCTGGTACTGATGGATATGTCTCCATCAGTAGGTCAAATGGTAAATCACCAGCTGATGCAATCTGTCACCTCCTTTCTCAATCTCTCCACTGATTTCTTCGAGGCCTGGTATTTCCTCATCTTCTTCAGATGTTTGCCTAACTCCTCAATAGCTCCCCCATGTGCCACCAGTGTATCCATAATGGTCTTCTGGTTGTCCAGGATCTTCCTCAATGTTTCCTCCACTGACGGAGGAACCTGTGGTGGTGCTGGTGTAGAAGACTATGCTGCAACAACACTGGATATGTCAGACAGCTTTGAAGTAGCTGTCTGCATCCAGTTGTTGAGACTCGCCAATGTCTAGGAGACTCGTAGCGCAGTGAGTGGATATGTGTATGAGACAGGCACTGGTACTGATGTTGATGGTCTAAAAGATGAAGGTGGTGGCATGTCAGTTGTCTCGGTGGAAGGACCGGCTGTTCTCTAAGGCATAGGAGCGGTATAAGGCTCAGCAACTGACTCTGTAATCACCACCGATGGCTCAACAGCCAGATCTGTAACCTGGCGGACGTACTCGTGCAAAGTTGCCGCTCCCTCGCCGGTATGCTGCATCTGCAGTCCTAGCTGGTAGAACCGATGTAATCCAATAGCCTACATAACATGTCAAATAATAATTACGGAATGATAATTTAACGTTATAAGTAAGTATAACAAATAACATACCAGTGCCTCATGCCTCCCAACGTATGGAATGTACCGACCACCAGCGCAATGAACGTGATTCCAGACATGAAGTCGGGTAACGCTGTGATACCAGCCCATATACTCATCATGCTCGCCATTCGTACGCTCAGGTGCAGGGGTGGAGGAATCAGGTCACACCTCTGGTCCCAAACCTCAATCTGGGCCTCTAGCCAATCCAAGTATGTCTGATCAACCCTGGAACGATCATCTCGTTGGTAATGTGTCCTAAGCCAAGCGGGCGGAATAGGTACAAGCTGCGGTCGACCAAACTGGCGAAGGACTCGCTCGGTGGCATGATGCTCGACAATATCGAGACATATCACTGGGACAGAAGAGCTCCACATAGCTCGGCCGCGGGAGAAATAATCGGGCAAACCAGCTATGAGCGTGTCACTGTATGACCTCCGTAAGAACTATTAATCAAACAAAGGAATCGTGAGTAAACGCAACACGTATAAAGCCAGGCCAAGTAAACTTAAGAATACATGTACATGCGCGCCTTCAAGAAAATCCAACAAATTCCTATAATAGGGGAGATGATGTCGAGCCTCGACCTCGCGTCAGTAGCCTCGCCTATAAACCCACCTCCAAGCTAAAGGGAGAAACGTTAGAGGTGGTGCATCCGGAGCGATGAGTGGTAGAGGTGGCTGAAACTGCAGGAATCGCTCCCAGGCCCAAACCCAATATAGATTGTGTACGTAAAATTTAAGGTATTCTTACCCTATGTGTGTTATAATCATGAAAAGAATTGACTATGTTTTCACCCGCACCAGCTGTAAAAATCCGGCAACGTCTCTCTAGGTACCCATGGACGCCCGACACATCTGCCTATACAGGTAACCTAGAATAGCTGCACCCCAGCTGTAACCAGGTAAATCATCTAGCCGCTCAAGATGATGTAGAAATCTCAAGCTGACTAGGTTTCTCGAAGTGTTTGGGAACAGTACACCACCAAACATCAGCAACAACACCAATCTCGTGTGACGATCGATAACCTCCGGCGGTGAATCATCCGTAATCTCTGCATCCATCGCCTCCAGATGCTGCCGGACAGGCGTCTGCTACAAACGAGTGGCTCCACTCAATGCCGTCTCCTCCGCTGGCTGAAATTCGGTGAGCCGCTGCAACATATGCAGGTAATGCAATCCCCTATAGTCTCTGAGAGCATGCGGGTAAGCTAGAGGTAACCCATTAGTCGGCAACCCGAAAAGAACCTCAATGTCCTCAAGCGTGATGGTCGTCTCGCCGATGGGTAGATGAAACGTGTGCATCTCCGGTCGCCATCGTTTTATCATAGCCGTGATCAACGCCAGTCGAACTGCAACCGGCCGATCTCTATGATCCTGCAGAAACCCGAATCCTGAAGGCGTCTAACTATACGGGGAAGGAGTGGGTGGACCCTAATGAACTCCCACATATCGTCTATACGTCTGACGCGGAATGTCTGGGACAAACACTGCCCATTCCATATGTATGAAGACCTATGGTCGGTCTGTAACAACAGTAACTCTAGCGATGCAGGTCCGAGATGCACATGCGGAACCTCCATGACTGTAAATTGAACAATATTAATTAAAGTATTTTTCTTTTTAATTGCTTAACATCTTTAAATATATTGCAATATCTTTAATATTAAAACTTATTCGATATTTTTACTATATTGTTACTTAGGTCGATACATTTTCTATATTATAATTTTATATGTTAATTTATTATTTTATATGTTGGTTTATCATTTTATATGTTACTTTATTATTTTATATGTTACTTTATTATTTTATATATTTATTTATTATTTTATATGTTTGTTTCTTATTTTATATGTTAGTTTATTATTTTATATGTTTGTTTCCTTACTCACTTATTTTTTAGTATAATAGAATTAAATAATTAATTTTCTTAACTATACATACTTTAATTATTAAATATTCATATAAAAGTACTTAGTTTGACAAATATTATTATTTTTTAATGTTATTTTTTTATGTTTGTTGACTAGAATTCGAGAGAGTTTGTGTTTGAACTATCATCTTTTTCAGATATTTTTGGGGCTAACAGATAATTAAATGATTAATTTCAATAACTATAAAGATACTACGCAAAAGGGCACTATATTTTACTACACTAAAGGCACTACATTAAAATTACGGGCACAACATAACACTACAGGGAACTAAACAACATTAAAGTCACATATTAATATATGTACAACAGTAATATCTAAATAAGATTAATTATTCCTAAAATAACAAGTTATCGATTTTACTAATCTTTTAGCACATAATTAATCTAATCTGGATAAAAAAATAAATTGATTTAATCACAAAACAATCACGAAAATACATACATCATAGTAAAAAATAACTAATTACCATTTTTTATAACAACTAAAAACATTAATTATTCATAAAATAACAATTTCTCTATTTTACTAAAAAAATATTTAGCACACTAATAATATAATCCGGATAAAAAATAACAAATTAATTAAATCACAAAACAGTCACGAAATAACATAGAACACAGTAAAAAATAACTAATAGGCATTTTTTATACATGAGTTTTAACAAAAAATAAGTCAAAATACCTCAATTTTATTTTTTTTGAAAGTTGAATATTTGATGATTTGGAGCCGAAACAAGCAACTCATTACGCAATAACGCTTTAGATACGATGTTAGCTTGTTACAATATCGAGAATCTACACTTTTTTGTGGGACCGTTGGGCTCCAACCGAGCTTTTTTTGTTAAAAATGGAGGGGGGGGGGGGGGGAACCCGTGCTGGAATAAAAAATGGGAAAGGGGGGGTAGCGTGGGGAAAGAAGGAGAAGGAACGCTTTTTTATATAGGTATAGCGCATATATACCGCGCTATACCTTCCTGCCCATTTTAAGTTCAAATATAGCGCGGTTATTCACCGCGCTATATATAAAATAGTGCCCAGTCTTTTTTATTTTTTTAGCTATTATGGTCGCTAGAGTCCAAAAAAACCACAATTAGGTTTCGGACTCCTTTTTGGTTATTGATTTTGGACAAACTGCTAACTGGATAGATAGAACTTTCTTCCCCTATTTTTGACAATGTTAAATAGAACCTTATGGCAAATGTGCATGTATAGGACTGACATATACTGAGCCATTGGACACTCTGTAGTCCACAGAGTAGCCTGTGGACATTTGTTGATCACAGTTCACTCCAGTACTTTTCTGGGAGCTTTAACAGTCATTATCATAACCATGATCAAAGAATAAATCAGACAAGATCAATTATTTCTGGAATCGACAGATTTTCTGACAGAAACGATGATTGGTGGCGCTATGGCAACTCTTACCATTGCCACCATAACCACCTCACATGAAAATTTCAACACCCCAACCATCGTTCTTGTTTAGTCTCTCATCCAATATGCTACACGACCTTATCTCTAGATTATTGCAAGCCCCTACAGACGTTGCCAATGCAAAAAGGAGTAGAAAAGGTGTATCATCTCAGTCCGCACCATCTAAAAGGCTAAACAATATGTCACAATTTCTGAACTACTAAATAGTCGATAATGAAAGCAAGTAAAGAAATCAGAACTGTGGCCCGAGACACCAATGTACACCACCAAAGACCATTACTCACATTATCCCATTCCCATCTTTTCCTCCTAGTTTGTCAAATTGAAAGTTCCCACCAGTTCTGTTTGAGCTCTGGCAAGTTTTGTGAAGAAACTTTAGTTGTTTATAGAAGGCATAGGCAAGCATTTAAAGTCGACGAGGACGACATAATCTATATATGCCTCAATCCCATAAAAGTTGGGTTGACCATATGAATCCTCTTATATCTATTCCATTTTACTCAAATCGATTTTATTCCAGTAGTAAATAATTGTCTTCAAAGGCAAATTAGTGGTCTCTTGGAACGACCATAACCCAGAGAAAAGCTAGAAAGCATTCATCAGTACCTCAGCCTGTTTTAAGAAGTTGCATAATGCAAAGTACATGAGCAGTTCGGATACCCTCAAAGCTGTCTTACCAAGTGCCATAATATTATGTCTAACCATCACCAAACTGTCTACTGCAAAGAGTACAACAGCATAGGAATTGCCCAAATGTTGGGAAAATGCTCACTGTGCACCCAGGACTTCAATCTCAAAAACCAGAACTGAGTTGGACTGAATACCCCATGCTGGAAATCCAGCAGCATCATAAGCATAATCAGGAGAGCACTGCAACATTTTAAGACGTCAGTTAAGACTCTCCTTATAGAAGATCTTAATATATAAAGCCTAGAAACTTCATTTTTCATATATGTACAATTATAGCAGGATTAATACTCTTTGGAGGAAAGAGAAGTGCAATTATTGTATGAAGTAGGCAGCTATGACTAGACAAAAATTGAAAAAGGGCTGTTAGGGGAATGATCTGAAAACCATCAATTTATTTTGATTTGTAAATTGTAAAAAGCTTCATAATGCCTTCTGACAAGCCAGTAAGCCCAAAGGATGACGACATTTTTGTAAAGTAAATCTAATGAAAATTCAATCATCTAAAATCACCCAGGAGATATCAAGCTCCTTCTTTTCAACTACCTCTTTAATTTTTTGAATATAAATCCATATAGCTACCTCAAAAATTAGTTTTAAATTTTTTGAATATAAATCCATATAACTACCTCAAAAATTAGTTTCACCTCAACTAAGAAATCAAAAGAAAAGAGAAGGTATTTACCGTTAATCGAGCAACTTCTCCCACTTGCATGCTCAGTACTCCTTCATCCCATCCTGTAAATAAGGAGATATAAGAATAAAAGAACTGCAGCCTGAGAGAACTTTGTCACTATGGTCTGTAGTGTTGTCCTAGTCTCTCCCTTAAAGACCCAGAAGGAGGGGTTTTGTTAAAAAAAGTAAGCACGTCTAACAAATATAAAAGGATCCAAAGAAGGAAACCCTCTTGTAGCAAGAGCTTCAAGGGGGGGGGGGGGGGGTTCTGAGAGAGAGAAACATTGAATGAAATAACAAAACATAACCATTAAGCCAGTGCAAAAGTTTTTCTAAGGCCAAATTTCACTCCATAAATCAGATGTGCTTTTGAGTTGTCAAAAAGTGTTACTTTATCCAAATATTAATCTGTTGATATCTGAAACACTGAAGAATCAGCTGAATTAGGTGTGCACTTCTGTCAGGGGGGTTGATCCTGCATTGAATCTCTTTTAGTACAATCTTAAGCCAGTTTGTCTTAAATTTAGGACCTCTCTGTCATTTGCCAACAGATCTATAACTATCACGGTAGCTTTAAATGAATCCACCTGCAGCTCATTTTGA
Organism: Nicotiana tomentosiformis; assembly: GCF_000390325.3. NCBI lineage: Eukaryota > Viridiplantae > Streptophyta > Magnoliopsida > Solanales > Solanaceae > Nicotiana > Nicotiana tomentosiformis. The sequence goes on along the minus strand of NC_090812.1, from coordinate 13,090,674 downwards.
CAACTTTGACCACCAGCTTTTCATATTTGGATCAACAAGTAATTGTTGAAACTACACCACTTTAAGTCTTTAACCACAAAAACACTACTCTCAACTTTCTCATCTCAACGTCAACCCTGAACTATATTAGGCAAAGAACCTGAAAACTGATAATTCACATTCTGGAATAGGTGGATACTGGATACTTTTATGCATTTTTATTTTGTTTGCTTTATACAAATGTAATATTTTAGCACTAAAAGCTGTTCCGGTAAAAGAGGTATCAGCTTCTGGACAATTTGTACGCTAACAAATCAAGTTTTAGAGATAGAGATTTGAAAAGATAATTGAAATTAACTAAAAGGAAAGTGGTATCACTATGATAAGTTTAATTAATGGTTAGTCTAACACTACTAAGTTTTTCAAATGAATTTTCCAATTGACAAACATTCTTGGGGTATAAAGGCAACATTCTAATGCATAAACCAGAAAAAAAAAGAATATAAATAGAGATAAACATGAGTCAGGACTACCTTTGATAACTTTGCCTTGGCCGATCTTGAAAGAGAAAGGCTGCTGGCCTGGATCCTTAGTGCTGTTACACATAAAAATTCAGCAAATATATACACAAAATCCTGCATCAAACTTCCAAAAAAAAAAAAAAAAAAAAAGGGTATGCTTACCTCCAGAACTTCTGATTCAGGTCTCTATTTTTCCCTGCAGGCATAGAACAAGAAAAACAATATCAATCCAACCTCTACTAAAAACTGTGCATAATAAAGAGTCAAACTAGAATAAAGATTCAGCCTTTGTTGCTCCAATTCGTCCCTCAAATATAAGCAAAACAAAATTTGAAATTCAACCCTTTGACCCTCCGATTGATCCATTAACAAATAAGCTTACTGAATTAGCTACCATGGAAAAATTTTAATATTTGTTTTTTTTTGGGTGGAGCGAAAAATAAAGGGGGAACTAACCGAAACCAGTGCAGTGGACGGTGACAGTTTGACCAGGCTGTGGTTTGGGCCCATTTCCGGCTCTCACGACTTCCTTCTCCACTCCCATTTTCCGGTGATTTTGATGATTTCTCTGATTTTGGTTTAGGGTTTGGCGACGGGAACGGTAGTGATAACTGATAAGTGCCTGTGAATTTCAAGGATCTATCCACGTGATTCACGCGTGCGGCATCGCAACATCTTGGATACTGCCCTTTATGCCATGTTTAGACTATTTTTATCTTGGTAAAGTTTTCTTTTAATCCTTGTAATATATGTCTAAGAATATTTTAATTTTTAATAAGTTAAAAAGTGTATTTTTTTGCCCCTTTATATAATAGATATGTTATTTTTGGATTTTCTCTATAATTATATTACTTTTCAAATATGGAGTTGCAGAGTGTAACGATTAATGAGTTGATAAACTTATAAAAATTCTCAAGCAAATAAATCAAAAGTGCATATTATAATTAAATTAAATGTTAAATGTGCTTACTCGGATATTACATGAACCAAAATCATAATTTAATGATACTTGAGGAATTAAAAGCAAAGTTTCTTCTATTTAAAAAAAATAAACATTTTTTAAAATTTTATAGCAGTTTTGTCAAACATTCTAAAAGTCAAATATGTCAAAAGAAAAAAGGAAAATATGGCAGTCCGTTTTGTGATTCCATTGAAATTGTTGATATTGGTTAAAAAGTGATATTTTATACTAGGTATATATTTTCTCATTTGGACAGCATGTGAAACGAAGGCATTTCAATTTTAGATATCAATAATAGGTGATTTAAAATTTGGCTATCGGAGCCAAATATTCTGAACACCTTTTGACTTCGAGGTCTGTTTGGGATTTCGAGCCCGAAAATAGTTCCGTATGGTAATTTAAGATTTTCCAGCAAAATTTGGTGTCATTTCGAGTAGTTTAAAGTATGATTTGGCGCGTTTAGAGTAAGTTGGAAGAATTTGAAGTTCATAAGTTGATTCTATTTGGTTTTAGGCTGTGATCCTTAGTTTTGATATTGTTTTCCGCATTCCGAGAGTGCGATCGAGTCCGTTTTACGTTTACGAATTTGTTGGTATGTTTGGTCGAGGCCTCGGGCCCCCGTACATGATTCGGAGGGTCGACGGAGCTCGATTTCTCCTTTGAGAAGGGCTGCTGGTACCTGTCATTTGGTGCGTTCGCACCTGCGGTGGGAATGACTACAGGAGCGGCACCATAGGTGCGACGCTGGCTCGTAGAAGCAAAAAGATGAGGGGGATCGGAGCGTCCGCAGAAGCAGACTCGTTTCTACGATGTGGGGATCGCAAGTGCGGAGGAGCCAGCGTGGGCAAGGTCGCAGGTGCGATACGTGAGCCACAGAAGAAGGCTCGCGGGTGAGGCGCTTTACCGCAGGTGCGCTAGTGCTGGGTTTGGTGCTTTCCGCCGAAGCGGCGCCGCAGATGTGATGACCCGATAGGTCATTTTAAAATTTAACATTCAATTCTATGCTCTGAAAACTCGAATAGCACCATTCAACATTCCTCGACTTGCGTGCGTAATCCGTATATTTTTTCGGAAAACTTTTATGTGAAAAATTGATAAAAATATGAAATATTGCTTCAAAACTCATTTAAGTTGACTTCGGTCAACGTTTTGAGCAAACGGATCCGGATCAGTGGTCTGACGGTTCCGGTGGGTTCGTATCGTGATTTGGGACTTGGGTGTATGCCCGGAATCGAATTCGGAAGTCCCTAGCTCGAATTACGCCATTTGACGAAAACTAAAAATTTAAAGGTTTAAAGAATTTCTAAATTGGCCATAATTAGATTTTTGTTGATATCGGGTCTCGAATTACGCCTTTGGCCGAGTTTGCTTACATCAACAGTTATTAGTCCAGCATCAAGATGGCTCCATTTGAGGCTTTATATGGTCGACGATGTTGTTCGCCCATCAGATGGTTTGAGCCCAACGAGGCTAAGTTATATGGTACTGATTTAGTGAAGGATGTCTTGGAAAAGGTAAAGTTAATTCAGGAGCGACTTCGCACAGCAGAGTCCAGACAAAAGAGTTACGCGGATCAGAAAGCGCGTGATTGATCATTTATGGTGGGCGAGAAAGTTCTCCTGAAAGTCTCACCAATGAAGGGAATCATGAGGTTCGGGAAGAAGGGCAAGTTGAGCCCAAGGTTCATAGGTCTATTTGAGGTGTTGAGACGAGTTGGGGAGGTTGCTCACGAGCTTGCTTTGCCTCCTAGTCTATCTGGAGTTCATCCGATTTTTCACGTGTCTATGCTCCGGAGGTATCATGCCGACAAGTCGCATGTGTTAGACTTCAGCACGGTTCAGCTAGATGAGAGCATGTTGCCATTGTTGACAGGCAGGTTCGCCAATTGAGGTCCAAGAAGATTTTTGCGGTAAACGTTCAGCGGAGGGGCCAACCAGTCGAGGAGGCGACTTGGGAGGCCGAGGAGGAAGTGCGTAGCAGATATCCACACTTATTCGGCACTCCAGGTATGATTATAGACTCGTTCGAGAACGAATGTTTATTTAAGACGTGGAGAATGTAACGACTCGACCGGTCGTTTTGCATTATAGATCCCCATTCCCCTAAATAAGACTTCTCGTACGTGCTTTTACTGTTTTATGACTCGCGTGGATGGTTAGTTCGGGTTTAGAAGGGTTCGGGTTGAAATCGGAATACTTAATTCCTTAATATTGACTTTAAAAGGTTAAGTTTGACTTGGGTCAATATTTCTACTAAACGACCTCGGAACCAGGATTTGACGGTCCCAATAGGTTCATATGATGATTTTAGACTTGGGTGTATGTTCGGATCGGGTTTTGGATGAACCGAGAGAGTTTCGACGCATAAAGTTGAAAGTTGGCGCATTGAAGGTTTTAAAATTTTTCAAAGGGATAATACATAAGATGCTCCCTGAACTTGTCCAGATAAATGAGTTTCCTGCTCAACCTTTACGGGTGTCCTAGTACCTCCCTATTGTTATCCAAAGTGAATTTAATACCACCCTAAAAGCTGATCTGGCAAAGAATGTGCTATCACATTCCTATATGCGTGTGAAAGGCAAGAAAAATATTAAAAAATAATTAAACTATGCACGTGTTATCTTTTAATTGGATGTTATCAACTAATTGTACTTAAATATTTATTATTATTATTGTTTGCATTGTTATTTTTTGTTCTTTTATTTCTTTTTCCCTTTCTTCTTTTTCTGTTCTCCTTTATCTTCTTCCTCGTTTCCTCTTCTTCTTTCTCTTCTTAATCCCCAGATATTTTCTATTCTTTATTTTCTTTGTTTTCTTCTTATTCTCAAATTCCAAATCAAAAGCTCACACCTAACTCCTTAGTTTGTCGAAACTTCACCTTCCACCAATATCTCTCTCCTACCTTTTCTTCTCCTTAGTTATTGCTAGTCTACTACTCATTCTTTAATTCTTTCACCGTGTTTCTTAATTAATATTGGGTACATATTTAATTCTACAAATGTCATTATTAAAGGCAATCAAATTTCTACTTTCTCTATTTTCTCTTCCAATTTCTGACACCCATTAGTTCATAATTTAGACCCAACAGTAATGCTTTCTTAATTTTAGTTCCGAATATGCTTCCTTCCCCCCCCCCCTCCCACCCCCACAAAAAAATTCTCTAATTTGGTAATGAAAAGAAGTAAAAGATGATAAAATATGAAAATAAATGGATTTGTATTGTTGATTTTTGAAGCTAGTTGGACGGTCTTCAATGGCAAAAAAAATGGTTGAAAGAAATTGGACGGTGATTTATTACAATTTGTAGTTGATTGAAATCTGAAAATATTTTTAATTAAAAATGGTTTGATAGTTGCTCTCTGTAGGGAGTTATTAATTGGACAAAAATGGTGAAGGGTGTGAAACTGTTGACTTTTAGGGATAATGGTTGTTTGGAGTATTTTCGTGAAGGGAGGGTGGTTATTGTTGAATTAGTCTAGGAAAAAAAAATCATGCAAATGACATGTGTCAACGCGTGTTTACACAGCTAAGATAAAATCTGGTTGTAAGCTTTGAGGGAGGTATTAAATTTACTTTGGCCAATGATAAGGAGATACTAGGACACCCGTAAATGTTGAGTAGGAAACTCATTTATCTAGATAAGTTCAGGGAGCATCTTATGTATTAAGACTTGCACGCAATATTTGGTGTAATTCCGGATAGTTTATGTATGATTTGGCGCGTTCGGAGTAAGTTAGAAGAATTTGAAGTTCATAAGTTGATTCTATTTGGTTTTAGATTGTGATCCTTAGTTTTGATGTTATTTTCTGCGTTGAGAGAGTGCGAGCGAGACGGTTTTACGTTTACGAACTTGTCAGTATGTTTGGTCGAGACCTCGGAGGCCCGTACAGGATTCAGAGGGTCGACGGAGCTCGATTTCTTCTTGGAGAAGGGATGATAGTGCCTCTCATCTGGTGCGTTCGCACTTTCGGTGGGAATGGCCGCAGGTGCGGCGCCTGGCTCGCAGAAGCGAAAAGAGGAGGGGGATCAGAGCGTCCGCAGAAGCGGACTTGCTTCTGCAATGTGGGGATCGTAGGTGTGGAGGAGCGGGCGTGGGCAAGGGTCGCACGTGAGATACGCGAGCCACAGAAGCGGGCTCGCAAGTGCGGTGCTTTACCGTAGGTGCGCCCAGTGCTGGGCTTGGTGCTTTCCGCCGAAGCGGACCTTTGTTCGCAGAAGCGCCGCCGCAGATATGGCCCCAGGTCCGCAGAAGCGAAAATGCTGGAGGCAATGAGGTCTTTTAATGTCGGTACTTAGGCCATTTTTGACTCATTTCTTTCACTTCTTGGGCGATTTTGGAGCTTCTTAGAGAGGGGTTTTCACCTAGCTATTGAAGATAAGAAATTTCTATCGAATGTTAGTTAAACACATAGATTATGGATAGATTTTAACATGTAAAATTATAAAAATTATAGTTTTAGTTGAAAAACCTAGGTTTTGATAAAAATAGAATTTAACCACGAAAATGATTATGGAATTGGGTAAAAATTATATATTTGAGTTCGTGAGATTATGGGTAACAATTATTTTTTAAAATTTTCGGAATCTAGGCACGTGGGCCCGGGGTAAATTTTAGGAATCTTTCAATTGGGGTTGGATAATTACTCTAATAGTTAAATTATGAACTTTTGAATATGTGTTGATTTATTTATATAACATTTGACTAGTTTCAGATTGTTCGGCACTGAGTTGAGGCTTTAAAACGAATTTGAGGGCCGGAAAGTGAGCTTTGAGACTAGGTAAGTCTCTTGCCTAATGATGTTAGGACAAAATGTTATACTTTTAGTACATTACTCGCCTTACATGTTGTTAGTTTAGTGGTTAATTGTGTGACATTTGAGCTAAATTATGCTGTTTTATATGTAGGAGCATCGGAAGACAAAGACGAATGAAAGTTGTACAAAAAGAGGACGGAAATGCAAGAAAAGAGCACAAAATGCCAAGTACCCAAACTGTCCTACAGACCAGGCTTCACGAGGTCTATAGCCAGCTTGACCGCGCTACAGACCAGGCTTTATGAGGTCTATAGCCAGGTTGACCGCGCTATAAGTCTGGCTTCGCGAGGTCTATAACCCGGTAATTAAAAGTCGCAGGTTAAAAGTCTCCACACCAGATTTGGACTCAAGGACTTCAACCCTAGCCTACAATTACTCCCTTAACATGTCTAAGAGAAAATGAGGATGTTTGTTTAGAGCAGATTCGACCTAAAGGGAAGAGACGTTTTTGAGATGAGACATTGTTGGAGAGGCAAGAAGGCTACGAGAATACTTGGAAGCAACTAATCATAAGAGTTTTCTCTTATGTTCTTCCTTAATCTATATTTTAATGCTTTAAATTATTATCACGATTGTTAATATGGTTATGAGTAGCTAAACTTTCCCATCTAGGGTTTGATGGAATCTTTTGAAGGATGATTTTTCTATTGCATTTAATATAATTTTGCCATTGGATTTCTCTTTTTGTTCAACTACGTGATTATTTTAGTTAATTGAAGGCCCTCAATTGACTGTGCCTATTTAGTGTGTATTGCTTGGAAAAGGGTACACATTTAGGTAGTTGTTCAACAACATCACTCCTAATGTATGTGAGGAATCAATACGAATGGTTTAAAGGTGGGATTAGGAATAACGAAACCTTGGTGCGATCTTAGTGAGCGGTGAATTAGTGCCAGCTAGTATTGTACGGAAGAATATGTCTAGTAAATTGTGATAGTTGCTCAGAAGAGAATTATGACACCCGAAGTACTCACGATCGATAGAGAATACTTAGGCAAAATAATAGAAGGCGTAGTAAGAAGGATTCCGATAATTGGGGAAATTATAACTCTAGGCCTCCTTAGTCTTGTCTCCATTTAATACTTGTTAGTTGATAATTTTACTGCTTTATAATATTTGTTAGTTATTAGTAGAATAAAACTCAAATCTTTATAACAAGAAAATTATTTGAACTTGTGTTTCTTTGCGATATTGAACAACTGTAACTAAGCTTTAGTTCTCTATGTGATTCGACTCCAGACTTTTAGACCGGATTATATTTGCAGCGACCGCTTATCCTTTTAGGACTAGAGTTGGGCGTGATCAAATTTTGGCTCCATTGTCGGGAACTAACGGTGTAGTTGTAGGTGTACATATTGCTAGGTTTCAAGTTTGAACTTTATTTTATTTTGTTTTGTTTTATTATTATTATTATTATTTTATTTTATTCTACTTGTTGATTTGAGAAACATGACATCTTGGAATTATGGGAGTTCAAGTGTTGGTAATTCTACTATTGGTCCTCATATATATTGTGAAGGAAACCACTCGTGGAAAAATTATCAAAACATTCACTAGAGCGAGTTATGTGCACCAACTCAATCTAATGTGTGAAATATATGTGATGTTTGTGGTGGTATAGATGGTCACTTTTATGATTGTGCTTGTATTTCTTATCCTCCCCGACCCCTTATTATGATGGTTCTACATTTTCATGTGAAGTTAATAGGAACAAGAAACTTGGGGAAGCTGACCTGAAGGAGATCAAAAATAAGTTGAAGTGTCGTGTGGAACAATATGATGAGAAACCACTCCAGATACAAAGGCAAGAGACAACTATTCACAACTTGAATGCTCAAGCGAATAAACTAATTGAACATTGTAAAGCGCAACAAGCTTACATTGTGGATGCCAAGAAGAGCATGAATTGGTTGCAGAAATTGCCATTATAATGGAGGAGTTGAGAGTAGAATTTGACCAAACCAACCAACTAGAATTTGATGATATCGATGATGAAGAAGTGGTACTGGATTCAACTGAGGACCTTACAGATACAATTTTAATTGATTATAGTTTGTGGCAAGAAGAGGAGGTCGATAACAAGTTGAATTTTCAGTTTGAGTGCATTGGTCCTCACTTCAATCATTTTTTGATATTGTGTTCGGAATGAGGTATGGAAATTGATCTATATGAGCCAATGCAAGAATCAAAGAAAGAGGTGGATGAGCCCTATATTCTGAAAATTTCAAGGCCGTCTAGGCAAGGTGACACTCCTCGGTTGAAAGCCAAAAAGTGCATAAAAAATTACTTAGTTTTTGGCTCGCAACAATTTGTATCGCCTCAAGAGCATGATCATAGAGCAGAATCAAAACTTGGGGTCCAATTCATAAGTTCGAAGTGGAGGCAAAAAGTGATTCGCGTCGTGTCATGACGTTAAATCAAGCGCTTGTTGGGAGGCAACCCAACTTTACTTCTTTTTTTAATTCTTTTTTAATTCTTTTTTTTATTATTGTATTATTATTTTAGTGTTATTATTTATTTCTCTAGGAGCATGGGAAGCAAGGCCATTGGAAGAAAGCAAAGGCAAGTGAGATGGTTAGAACTAAGTGTGGGGTGCCCGCACAAAGAACCAAGTATGAGAAAAGTCTGAGTACCCTATGAGTTGCTAATGTTTTGGCCTTTGGCCTATCAGGAAGTTTCTTTTACCTTCTTGTATTTATGGGTGTGCATTGGGGACAATGCACAATTTTAAGTATGGGGTGAGGAAATTTTTTGGGTGACTTTCTATACTATTTTAGTTGTGTTAGTTTAATTGAATATTTTTTTTTAGAAAAATAGAAAAGATTAGACTTTTCCCGACGATGGATCTATTAGACAGTTTTTTGAGGGTTTAAAGTCTAACAAAAAACACACAATTTTTTTTTTAGAAAAATCCAAAAATATTTCTTTTATTTTTGTAGGTAGTAATAATCCCCCGTGGTTTTTCTTTGTGCCTCGGTTCTTTTTCATGGGATATAGTTTGAACCGGGTCATAGTTTTTTATTTTTAGAGTAGAATAAGATTTAGGGAAAAAAAGAAGAAAGATGAGATTTTTAGGCGTCTTTTACTTGTTTGATAGTACTATTTAGGCTCTAGCTTGTGTATTACCTTCCCTATATTTTAAAATTGCTTATGATGCCTTATTGAGTTAGATAGCATGTCTATTCACGCATATGTCTCATTTTCTTGGCTCGTGTGCACTTTGTGCTTAATGCTTAATATTTTGTGGCTCCGTGGATACTCTTATTATTTGAGAAACTGAATGGAACCGTCCTTAGTGAGTCATGTGCCATGTGTGGTGCGAAAGTGTATAGTCCGTATCATTGCATTAGAGTCTAGAACTTGCCCGCCATGTGAGTTGAAGCGAAATATTAGGTTTTGCTTGGTTTGAAAAATGATTTTAGGCTTTCTTTGATCTTTTTGAACTTAATGTCTACCACAAAAATAATCTATCTCTAGTAAACTCTTTGAGCCTATAGATTTTTATTTGGCACCCACATTACGAGCCTATACCCTTTTGATATTATTTTGATCATTTTACCTGTTAAAGCACTTTAATTGTGAAATGAGCGCTAAAAGAAGTAAGAACTAAGTGTGGGGTGGCTTTTGAGTGGAACCAATGAAAGAAAGAAGGGTGCACTTATTTTATAAAATAATACACCACTAGCAGAAACTGAAAAGGAAAGCAATATTAAAAAAAAGTGAAGAAAAGAAGGAAATATATATATGAATAAATTATTGTCTTGTTCTTGCTAGTGGGATATAAAGTAAAGTTGTGCTTAAAGAAAGATGGAATACTTTAGGGTGTGATCTTGTTTGTAAAATTGAAGTTGGGATTGAGGAATTTGCGCTTAAAGTTAATTTTGTGATGTGTTAAAGTGCTTAGGAGGGTTAGCCACTATTCCAGATATATATCCTACTCGTCATGTAATCCACATTACAGTCATGAAAAAGTCCTAATTGATTTTAAATTGAGCAAGCCTACATTAGTGGAACTTTACATAATGGGCAAGCCTATGATACTTTGTGCATGTATGCGACGTCTTTGTGAGAATGATGAATTTCTTTGATATATGCGAGTCCTTAAAATATATTTGAGCATTTGATTCGAATGTGTGGATTCAACTTACTCTCATGTTCTTGTGGTGAGGGCACATGGTTTCGCAAGGGATATGTAACGTTATTAGATGTCTCTATGATGCTAAGTGTACAAGCCATGAATCCATTGTGATATTGAGTCGATTTGTGAGGCTAGGATTGTTATAAGCATGTTGTCTTGTTGTTGAATAAACTTTTGAAGTATGACATAGAGTAAAGGGAAGTGTGTGTTGAAGGCATATGCTAAAGTTTAATTATTGCTATCAACCATAGTCATAGGTATGGTGTGTTTCGGATGTGCTAAAGGAAAATAAGATGCTCTAGGAATTGGTGGTTGACTCGAGGACGAGCAATTGGATTTCTTTTCTTGTTCAACTACGTGATTATTTTAGTTGATTGAAGGCCCCTCAATTGACTGTGCCTTTTTAGTGCGTATTGCTTGGAAAATGGTACATATTTAGGTAGTTGTTAAACAACATCTCCAGGTACAGTGCAGTCACAGCTCAGGCAGCCCCAGCACAGCTTCAAGTACCTCCATCAATGTAGGATTCATTGAAGGAGCTTCTGGACAACCAGAAGAAGCTCCTGGACAACCAAAAGAAAATCCTGGAGACATTAGATACTCATGGGAAGGTGATTAAGGAGCTGGAAAAGCAGGTCAAAAAGATGAAGAAGACTCAAGCTTCAAAAGAGTCAGTGGAGCTGCTGAAGAAAGAGGTAAAGAAGTTCACTTTTACCGGAGATATTCCACTAGACCTGTTTATGGAGGAGACTGCCCCTGCAGCACAGACATCACAGGCATCAGAGCAGGAGGCTGACAGAGAGCCAGTGAGAAGATTTGTGGTACCCCAGACCGAGGACTTGGAGATTTAGTTAGAGGAACTTGATGGAGCTGATGAGCCTCCACAGTCTGAGGACCCTACCAAAGTACCTGATCCCATGCAGACAGAGACCACATAGGGAGTTTTGTCTACTCTTTATCCCTCCCTGATCTTATTGTTACTTTTAGCATTGAGGACAATGCTAACTTCTATTTGGGGGGGGGAGGGGGAGGGGTCTTATTTTGATTTGATGACTTTGATGACTGGCATGTAATAATTATGATACTATTTTTCTTTATTTTTACTTATCATTATTTTTCACTTTTGGTATGTATATAACTTTACCATTCCATGTATATATTCATCCCCATTTTGTGTATATTCGTTTCACTCCCCTATTGTACATATTCATTTTATTTTTCGTATTTTACTTTATAACTTCTTTTGTAATTTTCCTTAATAGCTTAGCTTCTTATTTCCTTTAGTAGCTTCTTTTTGAGTTTGTAGCCTCTTTTCACATTTCTGCATGATCAATAAGCCTTTGATTTTCTTAATGCCATGGTTCTTTCCAAGGTGGATGTTGTGTGAACCGGGTGCCTCTTCCCAATGATGGATGCGTGACAACCTTCTTAATGAGTTGAGTCTATTTTTCTTTCTGTTTTGATATATAGTAGTAATGAATAAAAGTGTTTCAAGTAAGCTTCACTTGGTACTAACACATTTACCTTCGACCTCATGGTTAGAAACAAGTTGATTGACAAAGAAAAGCTCTAGTTGTGACCTTTAGACTCTTGAGTTGACTAAAACTATCATCAAGTGGTTTCTTTGAGCCATCTATGATATTCAATCTTAGCTAGGGTTGTTGTGGGCCCTCGACTTTGTTCTTTTTAACAATCCATTAGCTTGAGAGAGAGGTGAGGTATTGAATTGCAAGTCCAAGTCCCGTGCTAATAAGTCTAGAACTTGCCCCGAATAACGTCTAGACAAAATTCTAAGTGTAGCTCGACTTGAGAAGTGATTGTAGGCTCTCTTTGGTTCCATTTGAACTGTGAAAGCTTCCGTAGCCTACCAATATGATATCCCTAGTCAACCCCTTTGAGCCTGAGCCTTTTTCATTCAATAGCCACATTACAAGCCTTCATCCGTTTTATAATGACCCTCTCTTGGCACCCAATCTTTCCTTAGCATTCATGATGAGCAATTAGCAAAAACATAAGTTTGGGGGAGAGACAAGTAATTTCAAAGTGATGAAAGGTACAAAAAACAAAAAGAATTGATGAAAAGGAAAGGCAAAGAAAAGGATGAAGAGTTAGAAAGAAATATGTCAAAAAGAAAGAAAAGGTTAAAGGGATTCAAAGAAAACAATTTTGAAAGGTATGAAATGATGAGAAAAGGAGAAAAATGATTGTCATGAAAGAGAAAGAGTGACAATGTGTCTCTCTAGTTCCCCTGAGGAAGAAGAAAATGACTCAAAGAGTCAAGAAAGTATGAGCCGAAATGAGAAAATGGAGTGCTTAAGGAAAGATGGCACCATCATAATTCATTATGTCCTACCTTGATCCAAAAAGCTTTCATTACATCCTGCTAAAGCCCTATAGGATTTCAAGTTGAGCGAGCTTACATTAGTGGTGATTTACATGAGGGGAAAGCTTATGGTACTTAGAGCCGGACTTGTGACATTCTTTTGAGAGTGATGAGCGCACTTCTTTACAATCCCTGTTTTGAGTGTCGCATTCTATATGGTGAGTTTAGCTCATGGAGAGTAGAGCAGGATGAGTTTGGGATCCACAATGAGCTACGTGAGAGAGCGAGCTTCCTTGATGAATTGAGTCAACTCTTGATGCTTTTGTGTCACATTAGAACTAGGGAACTCAAGAAGTCATAGCATGCGGTTGTTAATAATGCATTTGTGTTGAGGGTAATTGTTAGTCCCAATTGATGTTTGATGAAGTCACCTTAGGAAAGCTGAAATTTTCCTTTCTTTTTCTTATGGAGGTAGGAATTTCCTTGTTTGATTGAGGACAAGTAAAAGCTTAAGTTTGGGGGAGTTGATAACTAGGGGTTTTAGCCTATTATTTGCTCTCTTTTGCTTAGGTTTTGGGTCAAAAATGCGTAAAGATATTCCCGAAAACTAACTTAATGTGCTTGTTTGCAGGGTTTGGTCAAAATGAGGCAAAGAAGCCATAATCAACTCATGAAGGAGTCAAACTTGCACGAATCCAAGACTGAGACTGGAGTGATGAGAGCGACAGAAAAGCGCGGCCGCGTAAGGAACACCGTTGAGGCAGCCACTATCACGCGGTCCGCGAAAGTAGATTCAGAGAAACTGCTTTGAGTACTAAAATCACCGCTGACCGCATTGGAAAAGCGCGACCGCGAAAACTTTGGCGCGGACGCGAATGGAATTCCGCTGAGAGCGCAACTTGAGGTTCAGAGACCTTGCAAGTCGGGCTTAACTGAAGAATGCGGTCCGCGTCCAAATTACTCAGCCGCGATAGAAGCACACGCGGACGTGGTTGAAATTACGTGATCCGCAAAACTAAGCCCAATACAAGCCCAGTATTGAGGAAATGCGGACCACGCTCATTATTACGCGACCGCGAAAGCTCAAGCATGGACGTGGTCAGAATTACGCGTCCGCGAATCCTCCGCAGGGGCATTTTTGTCCGAAAATTTTAGCCTAGTATAAATAGATCCTTTTATCAATTTTAGGTTAAGTTTTGTTTAGGAGAGCATGTGAACGGCTGGTGTTTTCCTTTTTTGGGCAAGTTTAGAGTAGATTTACCTTCAAACTTTAGATTTTTATCTTGTACTTTAATATTATGGCTTATAATTCATCTTTATCTTCGATATCTGCTACTATTATGAGTAGTTAGACCTTATAGCTAGGGTTGTGACCCATCTCTAGAGTAGGTATTTAATGGCTCTTGAATTTTAGGGCTTAATTGTTTATGGGTTAGTGATATTCAGCCTAATCCATGCTAAAATTGTTGAATTAGTGGTTGCAAATACTGACTCATACCTTTATGACTTAGGATCTCTTGAGAAAGAGGGACTAAGTCTAGGAAAATTAGGCTAACAAGGAATTGAGGTGAACTCAAGAGATTGATAACCCCAATTAAAGGGTTAAACATAGAGATAGTAATACCCGACTTGAGCCAATTTCACTCGTATTGTATGAACACCCATTTGGGCTTGAGAAAGCCAAATCGGGCAAAGTCACTCAAATTACCAAGAGGTATAGAGTGAGCACTCATGTGTGATGGTTATATCACGACTCCAATCATAACAAGCTTCTCCTAGATTCTCTATACCCATTTGATATTCACCTAGGCAAAAATCACTTCCCTAGTGCCTTTTAACACTTGAAAACTTTCACAAAAAATATTGTATTTAGCTTACACTCAGCATACAATAGTATAAAATTATAATAGAATCAATTGCAACAATGCTTGGAAGTGCAACTAGGAACAACACACACATCTAGATTAGTTAGATACCCAACTCCAAACCAAATTAACTCCCTGTGAAAATTGATCCCGACCTTGTTGGGTAAAATTGCATCGACCATCCTCACTACTCTATAGTGGTGTAGGTTTGTCCTCGATCACAATACTCACCTGGTTGATAGACTGCTGATATTTAAATTATTGTTGTGTGGCACAGAAGAATTATGAAAGTATTCCTCATGGGAAGATCGTGAATAGAAGATGTGTTAGTCATTCTAGTGCTGGAGTTGGGATCAGTTACAGTGATTCATGTGTTTGATGAATTTGGAGACTGAGAGTTCTCAGAAGTATATTATTTCGGGTTGCGGCCTGTTTGAGATGAGCATTTTCTTTAAACTCAGCAGAGGCACTAGTTGTGTTAATTATTTATGATAGCTACGCGTTATAAATGTGAGGTTTGAGCCAATGTGCAAGCATCAGGGCAAGTATTCATATTCGAAAGAATGCTTAGGCTATGATATTCCTAGAGTTGACTGTTAAGCGTAAAGTTATAACTTTTCTCATGTTCATACCTTTGTTGAAAACTATCTTGGATATATTTGAGGCTACAAAGAGGCTAATTTCCTTGAATAAACGTGGTAGTTACTATTTCTGCATTAAATTATCGATTTGAAGTGTGATAGCAGACTCTGTACATACTTACACTATGGCGTATTATTTAAACCAGTCCAGGAGCATGAGAATCTTATTTTATTATCATATACATGTGAACTTGTTTAATTGCTCCTGTATGATATGCTGGGACTGGAGGCCTATGACCATGCCAGACGATTCATATTATTGGCACGTGAGTCATCCATGCCGTGTGTGGGAATTTTATTTCTTTGATAATTTATCTGATTTATTAATTCCTTCCTCTACAATTGTGCATATGCGCCTACAGTTATCCTCTTCACGAAATTTGAGGAGTTGGTTTAATATTGTGGTTATAGTGGTGCTTGTTGAACTTGCAATACAACTCTCTTCCTTGAGACATCTCCCATATTTGGGTACACAGATTGCGCAGTTGTGGCTTAAGTTACATTGATGTGGCGTGTCTATGGGATAGTTGTGTTTAAAAATATAAGGTCATTGGAACTAGAATGGGTACTATCAGGTTTGATTACGGTATATTCGGGAGGATAATATTGAAAGTCGGCTTAGAAAGTGATTATGGTTCTGGTTGGGGCAAGAGAGCTCCATGACTTGTTGCTCTGATAAGGAGCCATGAGATTTCTGCATGTTTCTTTTATTATCAGTAGTGTACAAAGGTTTTTGGAACAAGGTTTGGCTTGATATGAGGTTTTATACTAGTACTTGGTTGGTTTTGAGTAGTTACTGTGATCAGAAATGGTGTTATGAGTATGCGAGTTGTGTAGTATGTTATGCGATTATATCTAGGATTATGGTTATGGCTGAATACAACTTGTTTAGGTTTATACAGTGTGTAGATGTGAGATTCGGGTCTTGAAAAGAATTCAGGATGTTAGAAATTTGGCTCCAAGGTTTTTGGGCTAAGGTTAAAATAATGATTTTCAGTTAGGTTGTGTGGTCATGCTTATATAGAATAGGGTGACATGATATCACCCCCGGGGTATGTGCGTGATAAGGTGGAATAGAGATTTGAAGGTTAAGAACAACTCTTGGCACGTTCGAGGACAACCGATTTTTTTTGAGCATTTATTCTCTTTTCAACTATTTGAAGTCTTAAATAACTTCCTACGAGGTATAATGAATTGTGTGAATTGTCGGTTTTGGTTTTAAGGTATTTCAGAGTTAGCTTGGAAGAATGAATTTTCATGTTGGAAGCTTAAGTTGAAATAGTTGACCGGATATTAACTTATGTGTAAACGACCTCAGAATTTAATTCTGATGATTCCAATAGCTCCGTATGATGATTTTGGACCTAGGAGCGTGTCTGAAAAATTATTTGGAGGCCCATAATGGAATTAGGCTTGAAATGTCGAAAGTTGAATTTTGAAAAGTTTGACCGGGGGTTGACTTTTTGATATCGAGGCCGAAATCCGATTCTGGAAATTGGAATAGTTTCGTTATGTCATTTATGATTTGTGTACAAAATTTGAAGTCATTCCGGATTGATTTGATATATTTCGGCACAAGATATAGAATTTAAAAGTTCAAAGTTCATTAGACTTGAATTGAGGTGCGATTCATGGTTTTAGCGTTTTTTGATGTGATTCAAGGCTTCGACTTAGTTCATATGATGTTTTAGGACTTGTTGGTATATTTGGTTAAGGACCAGAGGGGCTCGGGTGCGTTTCAGGGTGGTTTCGAACCATTTCTAGGCCATTTTAATTGCCTGTTTCTGCTACAGAGGTGTGCATCATGATCGCGAACATTTGGTCGCGTTCGCGAAGAGCAAACAACAGTTTGGGGCCTTATGAATCGCGATCGCGGAAGCTCTTTCGCGATCGCGTAGAACAAATTCTCTCCTGCACTGACCCGACTTTGGAAGCTTATATCTCGCAATCTATAAGGAATTTGGAGATGATCCAAAAACAAAAATTGTAGCTCTTGATGTCTAGTTTTCAGAAAGATAAACCATTTGTCATTTCGAGTTGTGTACAAAACGTAATGATAGATACAGTATAGGCTATCTGAAAAGAGTTTGGAAATCTCTATTGCACGGGGCTGATTTTTGGAAGCTTATATCTAGCAATATATAAAGAATTGGGAGATGGGAAACAAATGAAAGTTATAGCCCTTGGTGTCTAGTTTTCATAAAGTTAAACCATTTACAATTTGAAGTTTTGTACAAAAGGTTATGACCATTATACTAGAGGTTGTCTGGAAGAGTTGGGGAGTTTGTTCTTCGCGATCGCGATTGGTTTTCCGCGATCGCGAAGAGCAATTTTGGGGCTGAAAAATTTTGTGCTTCGCGATCGTGAAGCATTTTCCGCGATCAAATACCTGGGCAGTAGCTATATTTCGAGGTTTCAGCCATTTTCAACATATTTAGAGCTATGGAGCTCGGATTGAAGCGATTTTTGAGGCGATTTTCACCATATGGATTGGGGTAAGTGTTCTATATCCGAAAATGATTATACTTCATGATTATATGGCTATATTCATCATTTATTTCGGATATAAATGGAAGAAATCAAGATTTTTGCAAAAACAAAAATTTAAGATTTGAAGGTCGAGTTGTTATCGGAATTTGATAAAATTGGTATGGTTGAACTCGTATCGGAATGGGTGTTCAGATTTTATAACTTTTGTCGGGTTCTGAGATATGGGCCCCACGAGCAATTTTTGAGCTAAATTTCGGATTTTTATGGAAAATTAGCATTTTCTTATGGAATTAATTCCAATAAATTTTATTGACTGAATCAAATTATTTATGGGTAGATTCGAGGCGTTTGGAGGCCAATTCACGAGGAAAAGACATTGCAGAATAAGAATTTTACGGTTTGAGGTAAGTAACAGTTATAAATCTGGTCATGAGGGTTTGAAACCCTGGACTTTGTATCATGTGATTTTTTTGGAGGTGACGCATGCTTGGTGACGGGAGTGTGGGAGTGCACCGAGAGGATTGTGACTTGGTCCGTCCCGTGGAAACTGTAAAGCTGAATAACTTGTTGTTAGCTATGTGCTCTCTATGTGTTGTGAAAATTTGACTGTAAGTCATGTTAGAAACCATGTTTAGGTTATATGTTGGTACTGTTGGGACCCACAGAGGTCGTGTACATGTTGAACTATCTGCTTAATTATTATTTTATACTCAGTCACAGTTTACTTGATTATTTTATCCAGTCTCTATTGTTCATTATTGATGCATCATATCATTATTGTTTGGGATGATTTCATGATTATTGAGAGCCCGAGAGATTGGAGAGATTTATGACTGAGTGAGGCCGAGGGCCTGATTGTGAGATATTATACTATAGCACGTGGGTTGTCCATGCAACACATGAGTTATCCGTGCAGATCCAGATATTATACTATAGTACGTGAGTTATCCGTGCGGATCCAGATATTCATACTATAGCACGTGAGTTATCCGTGCAGCACGTGACTTGTCCATGCGGATTATAGTGCTTGGATTGTAGGAGCCCCTCCGGAGTTTGTACACCCCTAGTGAGCACGGATACCCATTGAGTGTGAGTGCTGAGGGCTGGGAGCCCAGTGATTATTGTCCTAAGAGGTTGTACTTGTTTTTCATTTGTTGTTGCATTTAGTTGCTATCTGTCATTGTTGTGAAATTTTCTGAACGATTTTATATCCGTAATACATGAACTTGAACTATATAGAATTGATTTGACTTAAAATGCTGGATTTCAAAGCATGTCTATTCTTTGCTGGAATTACTGAAAATGAACTATAACTGTGTAGCTCGTCACTATCTTCAGTTCCTTATTTATTATTGTTACTTACTGAGTTGGTTGTACTCATACTACACCCTGCACTTCGTGTACAGATCCAGGTGTTCTCGGACATAACGAGTGTTGATTCTTTCGCGCAGTTGATTTTTCAGAGATTCTGAGATAGTTGTCGTATTTCGCAGACCTTGTCTCTCCTTCCCTATCTCCTTGTTTACTGTATTTGGTCTCAGACTATCATAGACCGTATTTTTCAAACTTGTAATCATATTAGATGCTCATGTACTCAGTGACATCGGGTTTTGGGGAGTGTTCGTATCAGTATTTGTGAGATTTTGTATTGTATTTAAATATTATATTTTCAAACTTAAAGAAAATCGAGGGTTATTGATGTTATCGACTTGCCTAGTATTGAGATAGGCGCCATCACGACAGGTCAGATTTCGGGTCGTGACAACCAAGTAAGTCGCTTCTTCAAATATTGAAACCAAACCAAACCAATTAAGTCAGTTTTTTATCGATTCAGTTTTTGTCGGTTTTGGTCGATTTTTTGGGTTTTTCGGTTATTTATCGGGTTTTTTCTTAAATATGAGACATACACTACCAAACACATATTCTGGAGACTACGTTTTCAACATAACACTATCAAACCAATTTCTCTTTGAGAAATCTATCATTTACCAAGATATATTGATGATAATTGAATCAACTAGTGATAAATAATTTAAGTACTCAATTAAAAATCAATTATTTTTAACATGAAATAAATTCTTGTATTTAGCAAAAGAAAACTACCAACCAAACTAGAATATAAAGGCAAAGAATTAGATTATTATAATAGTAGAAAAACTAGACTAAAAATATAAATGACTAATATGTACCATAAAATTTTCCAAACTTTATATATATATATATATATATATATATATATATATATATATATATATATATATATATGTGTGTGTGTGTGTGTGTGTGTGTGTGTGTGTGTGTGTGTGTGTGTGATAATGAATTTAAATACCTACTTTTATAGTCGGTTTGGTTCGGATTTTTTCGGTAATTTTTTGATCAAAACCAAAACCAAACCTAATTTGATCGGTTTTTAAAATTCAAAACCAAAACCAAACCAAACCTAAAAAGTATCATTTTTTTGGTCGGTTTAGTTTGGTTTTTCGGGTTTTTATGAACACCCCTACTACCAGTCCTTGGGAAAAGTAGAAAGGTTCAGTTAGTTTATCATTTATTTTCCTCGACAAATCTAATTAAATTGGATTGTAGTTAATTGGCTTACCTAACGGGTTGGGTTAGGTGCCATCACGACTGGTCGGATTTTGGATCGTGACACCTAACCATGTAAGAGGGAACCCACCCCATAGGTGATTTAAATTACTAATTGCTTCTAATTGTGTGGGCTACGTACGTACGTGGTGACGAGATTACATGCGTAACTACTAATTATGCTTTCCCACTCAGTTGCTTTCGTTTTATTTTATTAAATTTTTTACTCCTTAATCTCTTAATAAACAGAATTTAATTACTTGGAAATTTATTAAAAGAGTAATCACATGGTCAGTTCACTGTTGGCTTGCCTAGCGACGACATTGAGCGCTATCACGATCTATAAGTGAAATTAGATCGTTACACAAACAAATGAATCTCTACTTCTTTGTTCAAGCAATTCAACATCTTTGAATAAGAATGGAAACAAGCGTGAATGGAAGCATGCTCTTTGCATCCTAGGGTCTAATTTAGTGGTTGAAGAAATGAGTGAAAAATATGAGGTCTTGATTCAAATTTCAACGAAGGTAAAATAATAGATGATTTTTTTCTATTTATTCAAGTTTTGATGGATAAAATTACTCGGTACATATGTTAGTACCTAGTGGAAGCCATTTATCTTATGAAATTAGTCAGATCGCGTAGAACACTATGATTATTAAAATAAGAAATAGAAGCATGCTCCTTCCCCAGTTAGAACCGAAGTCGAAATAATTGAAGTGAGAAAAACAGATGGTGTCATATATGTTCTATGTTTTTCTCATGTTCATGAAACTTGTAAGTAAGCGCCAAAGGGGAAATGGGGACCAGTGAAAGATAGAAATGGGCTGGTGGTCTGTACTAAGGTGGAGTACAATAAATAAAGGAGATTTTTCACTTATTTAAGACTATTAATATAAATAAAATCATTTCTTATTTACTCCAAAAATAACAGATTTATTTATAAATATAGCAGATTTTAAAGTCCATATATTTAATCCCAAATTCTTAAAATAAATAGAAACCCACTATTTGAGGGATCTGCTTTGATCTTTATTAACCATTTCCTTTTTTCTCTCCCCTCTAATTTCTCTTTTCTTGCTACTTTGTTTGCCCCCCCACATATATATATATATATACTGGAGATGATATACCCCACATATATATATATATATATATATATATATATAAATACATAAGTGGTATATTTATCCTACATATATTGATAAATATACATGAAGCACAAAATAAGTGAATATATAGAGTATTACAAATAACATACCTAATTTATTCTAAGATTATATGTTATTGTTAATTATACACTATGATATCGCTAAGATTTTTTATTATGCCATACGTGGTTGATGGTAAATTATACCATATGTAAGGGAATGAGTATGCATGGTTTACAATGTACATATACCACAAATATATGACCTTACATTTCGCATGATATATAAATTTTCATAAAATACAAGATGTATAAGGTAAACAAATAAATAAATAAATTGTATAATATAGACAAAATTATAGATTATATACCGAAAAATATATTTTTTGCTCGGTTTTAATGGTAGAAAAGATCTTTTCATGTATCAAAGGAATCATGGCAACAATTATGAATAAATCATTTGGCATTTGGGTTTAAAATAGGAGAATATTTTTTATTAGCTATAAAATAGGAAATGATTGGTACAAACGTGATTCATGGTCTGACAAGAGTGGGCTGCTCTAGTGGTAAGCACCCTCCACTTCCAATCAAGAGGTTGTGAGTTCGAGTCACCCCAAGAGCAGCAAGGTGGGGAGTTCTTGGAGGGGGAGCCGAGTTTCTATCGGAAACCACAGGGTAGAGGTAAGGTTTGCGTACACACTATTCTCCCCAAACCTCACTAGTGGGATTATACTTGGTTGTTGTTGTTGTGATTCATGTTGAACTGTAAATCTTTTGCTGCTACTTTTGTTAATTCTTGGAGGGGTAAGGTTTGCGTACACACTATCCTCCCCAAACCTCACTAGTGAGAATATACTGGGTTGTTGTTGTTGTGGTGATTCATGTTGAATTATAAATCTTTTGCTGCTACTTTTGTTAATTCATTAATGCTACTAAGATTTTGTAATATTTTGTTAAATACCGGACAGTTATGAAGCGGGCTAAAGCATCTCCATCTTCGGGCCTGGGCCCATGAAAATCATGTGATCCCGCTCCATTTGTTTGTACCTTCCTTCAATCATACACTTTATCCACCGACACTGTTACTTATCTTTGAGCTGTAAGACGAACGCGTACTCCTTGAATTCACTGCTGATTTGATTTGACAATTGTTTTCGTTAATGTCTTTATTTCTTTTGGAAAATACTACTAAGTATTTTAAATAAGGGAATTACATGCTCACCTTCATTTTTTTCAATTGAATTTATCACTTTGTTCTTGAAACTACGATATAAAGTTCCTTGAATTCTTATACATTTTGGACAACAAACCTTAAAATTGATAATGCCAATCATGGAGAGATCTAGCTAGAAAGATTTTGACCGTGAACAAATAGGTTTAAGGTTAATTGATTCTAAGTAACCTAATAATAATATAGATATTTAGTCGGGGAGTACTGAGGGATAGAGAGATTCACACAATTATTAATCATTCCTTACCTTGATAAAACCATTTTGGAAGGAATGACATCTTTAATAGGGATATTTTACTACTGTCCCATACGTAAAAACAAGGGTAGTTGTTGAATGGGATTGATTTTGATAACTTTTTTGCATGCATGACCTAATAAAACTCCGATCCCAAGTTTTATGGCTAATCGTTTTGTTAAGTCTGACCAAACTTTTCTTTGTCCAATTCGATGGTTAAACAGCTAGAAAGAAGACAAAGAGAGAAAAAGGAAATGTTAATCTTGTGCTTTTCATTTCTCCATCCCCCCCCCCCCCCCCCCCCCCCCAAAACACGAGAAGGAAAATATATATCTTAGACATTTTTTTCTCCTTTTTTCCTTTTTGCTACTTCGCTACATTCAAACAATGACTGATCAAATAAAAATATTTATGTCCTTGTAATACTGTACGAGGTGCAAAATGCGGCATAATTTTTTTTATTAAATAAGTAAAACTCATGTTTTTGGCGAACATAACGTCCAATTAGATAACTTGATCGGAACACAAAGAGCCATTTTTTTTTAAAAAAGGACATCAACTATTTTTGCTAAAACTCGACCATATTATGTAATAAAATAACCAGATCTACAACTACAACATTATAAATTCTGTTTCTATAAGCTAATCGTTGGGGAATTTGGAACAACAATGTTAACACACGGATGCTCTTCCATAAATTTCATAAACAGACAAAACAAAAAATGGAGTTTAAATATGACCTACTTATGGTACAAAAAGAAGACATGTATTTTTGTCTAAAAAAGGGAATGAGTAATGTAAAATACGTCAAATTATACTCAATTACCTATGCATAACATGTTAAATTAATTATTTAAATCATCTATACGTGTAGAGTTTTCTACACCGCGAAAATTTCAGTGTGCGCGAAGTTTTAAACACGGTAAAAAAAGCTAAAAAATAAGAAAGAGGAGGTAAAACGAAAAAGTAGCAGAAATAAAATCCAACGGCCCAAAGGTCCCCACACGCATGTAAAAACAGCTCCATTCCTCCCTATTAAATCCATCCATTTCCAAGATCCTCTCTTCATCATCATCTCTAACTCTAACTCTAACTCTTCCACATTTTTCTCTTCTTTCAACTTCAAACGTAAATATTTTTGCCCCCCTCATTTTCCCATGTTAGTTGAGTTTCAGATCATCTAATTCCATTTCTGGGGGGTGTACCTAGAAACTCAATTTCCATGGAATTTTCTTGACCAAAAATTGACCTGTATTGAGTACATTAAGAAGAAAACATCATGGAGGTAGCTAGAATTAGACAATTGTTGCTCCTTTGGTGTAGAATCAGATCTAGTCGTGTTGCTCTTGTGGGTGGTAACCACACCGCTTCCAGGTTTTGCACTCGCTAAATTCTCCTCTCTTCCACCGTTGGCTTTTCCTCTCTCTGTTCTTATAGTAGTTGTTAAGAATTTGTCACGTACAACTATAGGAGCACAAGGTACAATCAATTGTTGCACAGTCTTGATTCCAAAGCTGTAGAATTTTGGATTGTTTTGCTGTTAAGCGATGGATTTGGGTCGTGAGTATTGCCCCAAAAAGGGAAAAAAGGGGAATCAATTTCCTGGGGTTAAAATTGGACTGAATCAAGATGCCCTTTTGATAATTAAGCTACCAGATTCGAGGGCTTTAAGGATTATGTCACGATCCTTGTTCTTGGCAATGGTTCTTCTCACATTGCCCTCGATTGGGTCCATACTAAGAGGCTCATCCGATGTAATCGACGTGAATTCTGATGATGTGAGGGACTTTAACATGTTGCATAATCTTTTTCGTGATTTGGGAGATGAAGGCCTTGTTAAAAAGGGCCAAAAAGGGCTCATTTTGAGCTCTGAGAATAATGATCATTTGGTGGAAGATTTGGAGTTGTTGAATGACAATGTGGTTGATTTGGTGACTGATTCAGATATGGATAACAAGAATTTAATCCCAAATGAGGCGTTCGATTTTGCAATTGCATGCTCTAAATGGAACAGTAAGTTCATTGATCGTGTGCTCAAGATTGGTGGCATTGTTGTCACTCAACTGAGCAATGATCCTTTAGCTGAGCTTAAAGCTCTAGCTAACTATAGAATTGTGTACATACGACGATTCGACAAGACTATGATTGGTATGAGGAAAATTGGGATTGTAAACGATGAGCTGAATTCGCGGAAAAAGAACATTCTTTGTGGAAGCACACATGAGGATAAGAAAGTTGCGTTGAAAGGATTAGAGGATGTGTTGTTTGAGCCACCAAGAAAGGCATTTGTGCGATCAGTTTCAAGGAAGATGAAGTTTCTTCCTGAGTTGTTAGAGGATTCGCTTGAGAATTACCCCCGAAGAGTTTTCATTTCTGATGAGAAAAATGGGGTAGCAGAGTGGTTTCAAAAGAACTACCCTGCAAAGAATCAAGATTTTGAGATTTACAACTTGGATGTTGAAATCCAAGATTCAGAGGAATCAGGGAACGGGGCGCCATTACTTGGGGCCGCAGAATGGTTAAGCAAAAACGTGAAGGAAGAGGATTATGTTGTGATGAAAGCAGAAGCAGAAGTGGTGGAAGAAATGATCAAGAAGAAGACAATATGTTTGGTGGATGAGTTGTTCTTGCACTGCAGAAATCAATTGGAAGATGATGATGATTTTGAAGAGGAAAATGGAAGCCAGAGGAGGGCTTATTGGCAATGTTTGACATTGTATGGGAAGTTGATAGATGAAGGGGTTGCTGTGCACCAATGGTGGAGTTGAACCTAAGGAATGTGAGACACTTGGTTTAGCTTTGTATTTTTCTCAGTCTATTGTTATTGTTTTTCATTTCATGTATCAAGTTTAAGGCATTGTTGTTTGATTGTGCTTTGTTTCTGTTGGCCAATGTTGGCATGAAAATTGTTGTGTGGTTTATTTAATGTATCCATTTTCTCTCCTTTTCGTGGATTCTGTTTAGGGATTATTAGTAGTTGATAAGTTGGGATCTTCATGTTCGTATAGCGGCGTGTAATACATTGAGCTCGTATTGGCTTTTAGTTCATAAGAGATGAACCCAACCCAATACCTTTTTATGGGTTATGAGCCCACACCAAATTCTGCCTAGCGGCGAAGTGCACAAATAGTACTAGTAGTTTTTAGGGGTTGAAGTACACAAATTGCTCTCAAGGTGGATGGTAATGTTTCCCCTCGGACAATATTTTTAACTTTTGACACCCATAGGGCAAACGGGGGTCAAAATATTTCTGCAATTTTTTGGTTCTTAGGTCCCTTATTTACAGAATAGTCGAAAATTATAAGGGTTTTAAAGTTTAGCAATTTTAGAAAAAATATTGTTTCTCTGTCTCCCTTTGCGTCCTTACAATTTTTTGTATCAGATGAATTTCTCATGAACTTAATAAAGTACGTGTCAACAGTGGGCTTATCATTGATGTAGAATCTTGTAATAACTCCAACCTCACCATGGTACTTATGTTATAATCACATCTTTTTCTAAAGGACCTGTAAATTTTAGATGCACTTATAGATTTTGGCTGTTAATGGATTTCCCAATTGTTACTCCACACAAATATATTTAATCATTTATCAAGTTACAATTCTCTGTTTGTTTTGCAGAGGAGCAATTGCTTTAAAAACACAGTTGCAACTCGCAAAGTATTACTTGCCCTTTAGTTTCGACTGTCGGCAATTTCAGACGATTCGTCAAATGAGTGGAATTTAAAATTAAATCAATCCCCAAGATGTATCAAATGTTGGAATTTTATGCTATTTTATCTATCTTTCTGACCGTCCAGCCCTTATATATTGTCTATTTTTATCATTGGTTTTATGCAATTATCATTTCATGAGTAATGAACTAGCTTTTAGAGTTAAGTGTAAGATCCATTTCCTTAACAACATTCTAATTGCTCTTTAAAAATGGAACGTCAAATAGACCCATGCCTAGCAAATGGAGCGGGGGGAGGGGGTGATGAAATCATGAAAGGAGTTGCATTGTATCTTTAATTAATTGAATATCCATCCTTTCTGGTCAAATAAATAAATACAGAACCGATGTGGACGATGAAAACATTTTATTGTCTATTATTTAATGACTTAGTTTTCTTTTTTTTCTTTTTTTTTTACCTAGAACCCAAATACACTCTATGTACATGAAGTGTAAAACCCGGAAACGTTGGATGAGGCGAGAAAATAAAAAATGTCACCCTCTAAGAATTGATTGGAACT
Organism: Nicotiana tomentosiformis; assembly: GCF_000390325.3. Classification (NCBI taxonomy): domain Eukaryota; kingdom Viridiplantae; phylum Streptophyta; class Magnoliopsida; order Solanales; family Solanaceae; genus Nicotiana; species Nicotiana tomentosiformis. Next base: position 13,063,509 of record NC_090812.1, on the reverse strand, counting down.
CCGGGATTATTGCGTTACTCATAAAATATATAAAAAGAAAAAGATAGGAATAATAAGAAGAAAATATTTATTTACTCATATATCATAATCAAGCTAGTCTTCATCATCGTAAGGATTAACAAGTACAAAGCTTAGATACATAGATCACAACATCGACTAACATTTGCTTCACGAAGCAAATTAAATAATAGAAACACACCTAACTAGATAATATATAAAATAGAAGTTAAGGTCATTCGGAACGGACATGCATGTAATACAACATTGTAAGTACTAATTAAGCAACGTACACTTACAACAGAAGAGATATTAATGAATTATTTAACGATAAACGTAGAGGCCAACTCCTTTAATTTATAGCATGCATTTCAAGGACTAGTGGTCTGTAGAGGAGGTGGGAAAATTGGGAAATTAGGAAGACTGGGATTTGAAGTGCCAGGGAATGAAGATGGTGGAAATGGAGGAAAATTTGGCAAGCCGGGAAAACCAGATGATGGACTAGGCAAAGTTGGAGTTGTAGGCAAAGGGAATGAGGGAAAACCAGGGAAACCTGGTGCCTGCAGAAGATTACGAGCTGCTATAGCTTGGCCAATGCCTGAAATTGACACTGTTATTATGAGAAGAGCTATGAGGATAGTCTTGGAAGAAGAAACCATATTGTTTTGTGTTTGTAAGAAAGTCTTAGTTGAAGTAGTCAAGTTTTGCTGTGAGAGTATGTGCCAGGGGTTTTGGGTGGTTATATAGAGTTGTAGTATGAGGGTATAGAAACATTATGCGCATTCAATTTGTTCACCCTCCTGTGTGGTTGAGAACATGGAAATCCATGGACATAAATTCTTGTAGCTGTCTCTCTCTTTAATTCGACGGGTTGACGATTTGATTATTTCATGAAATACCAGTAATCTCCCATTGACACATGTCGTTGGTACTTAGCGTTTTTCGTTTTTATTGGAATTAAATCTCGATTTTTCATGATTTTCACTCACTTCATTGACCATTAGGTCACACCCTCAAATGCAATTTTGTTGTCTCTTTTACTTTATTTCTCTCCTTTTTTTGGATAAAGTTATTTATAGTCTAACTTGGTATAATCCCTGTTTATTGGCATTTAAAGAGTTGGTTAACTTCCAACTTACCCTCGATCCAACTTGAAGTAGATCTTCATTTTCAGATTCTTTTATAGATGATTTACATTCCTTTTCTTTTCTACTTCGTTAATTTACTTTTTGATGTTATCTCTTTTGAAATACTTCGTTACTAGAGACATATAAGTATTCTTATCTAGTAGACTAGTACCATAGGCAGAACAATTACTCAACTAGGAAATATAAAGATTTGTACTTGTTTAAGTTCCTTATAGTCCCTATCATATTTTCTTAAAAAAGAAAAAGCCAAAAAAGAAAAACAATCAAGAATTAACTCAGTGATCTAGAGACTTAAAAGTGTACCTTATATAATTGCGCATCAAAACGATTGTTCAGCTTATTTTCTTCTCCACATTCTTTGATCTTAACAAATAATGCAAAAAAGTAGTAAATTGCAGTTTAATTTTGTTACTATAAACACTAGGTAAACATATATTTTTCGACTTAGGGTAAGGGCATTCAAGGAAAAAGTGTCAAATGCTTCTGTAAAACAAATTTAGGAAGAATGCATACAACTAAAATGAGAATTTAATTTGATTATCCTTTTCTTTTTCTTTCTACTGAAAATTGTAACGGTGTGTCTTAGCAGGACTTAAAAATTGCTATATTACATTTAGCATATTCATAATAATATTCTGTCATATATAGATAGGAATAATCTCAATGATGCAAATATTTTCTAGCCACGAAGTAAGGTAAGATGAATTCAGACCATTCAAACCAGGGTAGTTTGGATTTTGAATTTAAGAATTACAGCTTATTGTCATGAATCCTTTGGTCTCTTAAATGTGCCCGCTGTCATTGTTCGTTGAGCGTTCAATACATTAAAGTGGCTTTAACAACAACCAAGTACATGAAAAGCGAAGCTTGTCCGAAAAGAACATACTTAATAGACTAAAGAAAAGGAAAGGAAAAACAGTGACACCAGTCACAAGAAGAATTTAGCTTTCGTTTTCTTCTTCTAATATCCGAAATTCACTAGTCCTTCGGATTCGCATCGGTAATATTCCTTATCAAGAAATTCTCCAATTTTAGAGCTCGAATATGATACATATGATTAAGGATAAAAAGTTTTCAACCATATCCCACCATACTTCTTGATGCTAGAAATTAATTACAATATACAACTTTTAAAGTTGTCTTTCCAGCAATATTCATATACAATACAGCTCATGTTCTGAAGCTCAATGCTTAGCAGGATTGGTTAAATGTAGACACCAACCGCTACCTGTATATACAATGACGGTGTAAAGAATTTTTACAATATCAATGCAGTTTAACTAAAATAAAACAAAACACCTTTTTTACGGAATTGTGTTATGCCCTCTCTCAAACGGTAATTTCCTAACGACTAGCACGTCACGCTCCAGTCTATGGAGCCACCGGACGGAGACCTAACGGCACGTCCGGTTAACCAAACTACTCCCCCCACAGTTGCGACAATATCTACCGTGGGGAATCAGTCCAATCACTCTTATGCTAATATAATTTCTGTAACACCAAATATCAATTCTGCCCCAAATCGACCTCCCGTTCTTGCTCGAACCTCGACTCACAATGGCATGCCAGCGGTGATCTTCAAGGCCAAGGACTACTACGGAGTGATGGCAGAAGAATGCAAATATCTGATTGTGGGACGATTCATAAGGGTGAGGCCCCAAATTGAGAAAATTAGGTCAACTTTTGCTGAGAAGATTCCGTTAAAAGGTAATCCTAAAATTGGTGTCTATGAACTACATAATATTTTTATTGAACTCTATAATAAAGAAGATTATAATACGGTGAGATTTAGAAGGAGAATCGAAGTAGATGGAAAGGAAATGTGGCTAACTAAATGGACTCCCGATTGGAAACCAGAGGAAGATGCCTCTTATGCTCCAGTTTGGGTTTTATTACCTAAACTCCCTATGAATTGTCATAAATGGGACTATATCAAACAGATCCTAGCACCTGTTGGTATTCCCTTGGCAACAGATACAACTACTAGAGGGAGAACTAGACCTAGCATGGCTAAGGTTCGTATGGAAATTGATCTTCTTAAACCTCAGCTAGAACAAGTTTGGGTGGGTTTAGAAGATGATAACACTGGTCTTAAAGGTTTTGCACAAAAAAATGAATATGAGACTGTCCCAAAATATTGCAAACATTGTAGATTGCTGGGACACTCAATAGTACAATGTAGATTTTTGAAAAAAAAGAAACAAGCAGAAACTAACAAGGTGACAGAGGAAGAACACGTAGTAGCTGAGAAAGATGCTTTACAAAGGAAGGATCTAAGCATAAGGAAGATAACATTGCTCAGAAAGAAGTTTCTAAATCAATAGAAGAACAGAGAGCACAGGTTCAGAAGACACAAATTAAAATAACAAATATTAATGATCAGATAGCTGCTACACATGCAGGAACTTCTAAGAAAGCTATGAAGGACAAGGAAAAAATGAGGAAAAGGAGACAGAGAAATGCCCTTAAAATTGTCAAGCTGAAGAAAAACTCTAAGAGATCAAACCAACAAAAACTAGTGGAAGGAGCTTCCAAAGCACCTGGAACTAGTAACACACAAAATCATGGCAAACTAGAAAATCATATGGTAGAAAGTGTGAGTTCACTTAGAACAAAGAATGTCAACCATGGAAAATGTGTAGTAGTAGTGACAAGTCAAGAGAAGGGATTGCAGAATTTTAGTATTTCAGCACCCCAAGATCCTCCTATTGAGACTCAAAATGTCTTCCGGAACTTGATACAGGAACAAGATAAACACATTGAAAAGGAACACCTGCAGGTGACACAAAATGATCAGAATATTAACTCAACAGGTCAAGCGCCATTGCAACAAGGTACATTGACTATAGAGGCAACATACAACACTTTGGTACAAACAGAATCTAGAGAAAGATTTGATACTAATCAATGGCAATTACTCAAGGGAAACAGTCAACATCTTCAATCTGATGATGATGAGGAAGTGTTAGAAAGTTTAGCTGAGGATTTTGCTCCTGGAGAGGAAAACCACATGGAAGAAGTAGTTGAGAAAATGAAGGAAACAATTGATAAATATTGTTTATCACCAAGAGGTACTCCCACAATAAAAAAGAAGTCTTTCAAAACATATCCACCTTCTACTCCTATTACTAGGGGCAGAGGAAAATCCAATAAACAAAACCAATCCTAATTATTCTGATGATTAGTACAATCATATGGAATATTAGGGGGGTAGAGTCAAAAGGTACTTTTGACAGATTGATCAAACTCAAAAAAGGCGCAAAGTCAGCTTTGTTGCTTTACAAGAGCCTTTCTTACATAATTCACAGTTGGAGAATTATAAAAGGAAGCTGGGAATGCATGGAGCTTTGGCAAACTGCAATGGAAAGATGTGGTATTTTTGGGACTCTAGTTACACTTGTACAGAAATTTTCAATCATAAGCAGCATCTTACTTTATCTATCCAACATATTAGCTCTCTTGAAGTTTGTTGGGTAACTATAATGTATGCAAAATCTAAATCAAGAAGAAGGAAGAAATTATGGGAAAGTTTGGAACAGATGAATAGTCAATTTCAAGGGCCATGGTCAATTTTTGGAGATTTTAACTGTATCATGAATGCCACAAAGAAAGGGGGGCAGACCTCACAGGCTGAGGAAGAGCTTAGATTTCATCAATTGTATGAATGAATGTGGTATGTTGGATACTGGGTATTCTGGTAATGACTTTACATGGACAAATAACAGAAGGAAGATGAAGAAGATTAGAGAGAGACTAGACAGAGTCTTTTATAATGATGAATAGTCTGCCACCTTTCCATTAATCAATGCAAGACATCTGCCTAGAACAAGCTCTGACCACAACATGCTCCTTATGACATACTCTATAGAAGATATTCCTCCCATCAAGTATTTTAAATTTTTGAGCTTCTGGACCGAGCAGAAAGATTTTCAGAAGATTGTGAAAGACTCATGGAATGAAGAGGTCATAGGTAATCCTATGTGGATTATGCAACAGAAACTAAAGAGGCTTGCTAATTCCTTCAGTTACTGGTCTAGAAACACAATAGGAAATATGTTTGATAAGACCAAAGAATTAGAAGAAAATATTGAAGCTATGGAAGCAACTTATGGGGCGGATAATAGCGATGTCAACAGAACTAATTTGCACAACCTTTATGCTGAGCAAATTAGTTGGATAAAAATGCAGAACAATCTCCTTAAGCAGAAAGCTAGAGTGAAATGGGAGTTTGAAGGAGATAATAACACTAAATACTTTCACAGCACTATCAGGCAGAGGAGAAAAAGATCTTATCTGCACAGAATAAAAAATAAAGAAGGTAATTGGGTCCAGGGGAATAAACATATCTCTGAAGCTGCTGTTCAGTACTTCATCAACCTATTTACCCAACCTATCCAAAGTACTGACTACAGGATTTTGAACAAGCTTCAGAGTCATATTATTGTAGAAGATAACTCTTTCCTGGTTGCTTTGCCTTCTGATAAAGAAGTAAAAGATGCAGTCATGGCTCTAAATCCTGACAGTGCAGCTGATCCGGATGGGTTTAATGGGTGTTTTTATCAATCCTGTTGGAGCATAATAGCGGTAGATGTTGCAAATATGGTTCAAGATTTCTTTAGGGGCAAAAGAATGACTAAGTTTTATACCAGCACCTGCTTGGTACTAATTCCAAAAGTAGAAGCCCCTAGTTCTTTTTCCCAGCTTAGACCTATCAGTCTAAGTAATTTTTCCAACAAAATAGTGTATAAAATTGTCACCATCAGATTATCCACTATGCTTCCTAAAATCATTTCAGAAAACCAACAAGGTTTTATGAAAGGCAGACTAATAACTAAGAACATCCTGTTAACTCAGGAAATCGTCAGGGATATTAGAAAAAGGAATACGGGAGGCAATATGGTGATCAAATTAGATATGACAAAGGACTATGATAAGATATCATGAAATTTCCTAACAGCCACCATGAGAAAGTTGGGATTTTCAGAAGACTTCATTAACATTATATACAGGCTAGTGGCAGATGTTTGGTACTTCATTCTAATCAATGGCTCTAGACACGATTTTTTTCACTCAACTAAAGGCCTGAAACAGGGTGATCCACTCTCACCATCTCTCTTTGTCATAGCCTCTAAAGCTCTTTCAAGTTCTCTTAATTGCCTACATGAAAAAGAAGGTTATGTGAATTTTTCTATGAGTAAGAAAGGTCCTCAAGTTAACCATCTTTGCTATGCTGATGATATAGTCATCTTTTCCTCTTGTCAAAAGAGGTCAATGAACATGATTATGAAAAAGTTACAACAATATGAACAGGCATCGGGCCAGAAAATTAGCAAGGAAAAAAGTTTCTTTCTCACCCATACTCATACCTCTCAATCTATAAGGGATAAAATTCAGAGAGTGACGGGTTACAAACACCACCACTTTCCTTTCAAATATCTTGGTTGTCCTATATATTGTGGAAGGAAGAAGATTAGTTGCTTTGCAGACAAGTCTACTAGACTTCTGCACAAAATTCAGGGGTGGCAGTGTAGGCTATTATCCGTGGGAGGAAGGGCTACACTGATTAAACATGTATTACAATCCCAGTTTTTGCATATAATGGCTGCAATTTCTCCTCCAAAAGCTATTCTAAAACAATTGGAAAAGCAATTTTCAAATTTCTTTTGGGGGGGTATAATGACTCCAATAAAAAGTACCATTGGAGTGCTTGGAACAAGCTGTGTTTCCCAACTGCAGAGGGAGGCGCTGGTTTAAGAAGATTGGAGGATATAGCCAAGACCTTTACTGCTAAAAGGTGGTGGAGGTTGAGGACTCATGATAATCTATGGTCCAAATTCATGATCAATAAATATTGCCAAAGAAGACATCCGGTAGCCAAGAAAAAATAATGTGCTGATTCTAGTTGTTGGAGGGAGCTCATGGAGATTAGAAATAGGGTGGAGCCTCATATCTTGTGGAAAGTCTAACAAGGAAACATCTCCTTTTGGTAGGACAATTGGAGTGGCATGGGTCAATTAGCACAATTGCTACATATTCAAAACCCTGGCAATCTTTTGGTGGAAGATTGTATTACAGAAGGAGCATGGAATATTAAACTCCTTGAATTATTGGTTCCTACCAACATGGTTCAGCACATTAGAGAAATCAAAATTGAAAATACTCAAGGATAGGATAGAGCAATATGGAGATTGTCTACTCATGATTTTTTCTCTTGCTCAACCACCTTTGATCTTCTAAGACAAAAAAGTGGACATCATCAAATATGGAAGGACACTTGGATTAAACACATACCTTTCAAAATCTCATTCTCAATGTGGAGGATCTGGAAGAAAAAAATTTCAGTTGATGAAATTATCTTCAGATTTAGGCAACATTTGGATTCTAAGTGTTCTTGCTGCAGACAGCCACAGGAAGAGACTATTGAACATGTTTTCAATACTAATCCCAAAGATAGAGCAGTATGGACTTTCTTCTCCAAGGCTTTAGGTTTTCATTCAAATCCCCAAAGCCTCTATATAAGAACACTCATATGGAAGAATCAGACAACCTCAAATTTTTATATCAAGACTTTGTATCACATAGCACCAGTTTACATCTGTTGAAAAATATGGAAAGCTAGATGTAGAGCAAGATATGGCAGAGGATATCCAACTATGGAGAGAATATGCAGTGAAATTCTCTTCCATCTAAAGATACACTTGAAGAAAGTTGGAGCACAAATTGATTTGAAATGGAACTGGTATACTCTTTGCAAGGAACTGGACAGTAGAAGACCTTCTTTAACTATTAAACCAGTCATATGGGAGAAACCTCCAAGTAGCTGGATTAAAGTTAATACAGATGGGAGCAGTAGTTCAGAAAATCAAATATCAGGTATAGGAGGCATTGTAAGGGATGGAAATAGAGATTTAATTATGGCTTTTTCTAAAAAGCTCCATTTCTTCACTAATAATCAAGCAGAGATACATGCCGCTTTATTTGCGGTTAACTGGTGCAATCAACAAGGTTATTGTAACATCATTTTGGAGTTAGACTCACTGCTGGTGGTAAATATGATAACTAACAAGAATGGAATTCCTTGGGAATTGTCTCAATGGGTGGAGGAGATTAAGGATAGTTTGCAAATTTACCAATACAAAATCCAACATTGCTACAGAGAAGCAAACTCTGTAGCAGATGTTCTCGCTAAAGCTGCAAGTAACATGCAAAATGGAGATGCTATTTTTTTCTAAAACTGGAAAGACCTTCCAAGGGATGCTAGAGGTTGCTCAAGGATGGATCAATTCCAGATGCCTAATTTTAGGATCAAGAGACAAAGGAAAGGAAATTTCTTGTAAGTCTCCCAATTCTTTTGAAAATCTAACTTCTTTAACCTAGTTTTCTTTGTACTAGGATCTCTCTTTGTTCTTGGAGATGTTATAGTACATGATGTGGAGATAACATGTATAATCTTGTCATTAAAAACAAGTATAAAGTTAGGCATGCCTAACTTACTTGATGTAGACAGAGAGGTAAGGTTTTATTTCCCCTTCTTCATGTGTTCTCATTTTGGATGCTAATATACAGGTTTGGGGTTATGCCTAAATCCCCGCCGTCAAGGTGAGTTTAAAGAAACAAAACCGCTACCTGTTGTCTTACTATCAAACAATGTATGTATATAAATGAATTTTCTTAAAACATAAAATTATGTTATGTTTACAGTACACATTTTCACAAGGAAGTATAGTACGATTATATGCAATAGTGCATATAGTGTATTTCGTCTCTACTCTCAGAATAATTTGATCCTGCTGGAGCCTACATCTTGGGAAGTGCCTCGTGGCTTGGGGCTGCTGGCTATCATTATCAATTTATCATAATTGTAATATAATGAAGAAGTTGTGAGTTGGAGGTTGTCATAATTAATTTATGACAAAAGTGGGTTGCTCTAGTGGTAAGCACCCTTCACTTTCAGCCAAGAGGTTGTGAGTTCAAGTCACCCCAAGAGTAAAGTGGAGAGTTTTTGGAAGGAGGGAGCCGAGGGTCTATTGAAAACAGTCTCTCTACCCCAGGGTAAGGGTGAGGTCTGCGTACACATGACCCTCCCCAGACCCCATTAGTGAAATTATACTGTATTGTTGTTGTCGTAATATAACGAAGATCGGTTAAAAAAGAGTGTCTTTGTTTGTTGATTCTTGAACAAGAAACTAGCAAAAAAGTTTGTATAATAAGGACATCTCACTAACGCCTTGGGCAAGGTAATTAAGGAGGAGGAGTACTCTATATGTATAGGCACTCACTGTTATTAGTTCGCTTTTATCATTACTAGTTTTCTCTCCCCACTTTTCCGTTTCACGTTACTTTGTTTCCAAAAGCAGTCTGCAATTATGCTTTATGGCAACAAAAATTATTACTCTCTCATGTTTATTATGTCATCAGTTATTGCTAGCTAAAAAAGGGAAGAAGAAAAGTATTCCCTTCACTTTTACTTATCTACCATATTAAAGATATATTTTTACTTTTATTTAAATATTTTAACAAATTAAGAGAAAGATAATTTTTTTTTCTTTTTGTTTTACTCCTATCATTAATTACTCATTTTCACAATTATTTCCCAAAATTCTTTAAAATACTATCATTACGAGGGATTATAAGGTAAAAGTGAAAATTCTTTTAGTGAACGGAGGGATAGTTAGTTAGGTGAGTAGTTAATAATTTTACACAGTGAAAATTCGCTGAAGCAACTTCAGGGTAAAGTAATAACGCGATTAATGATGACCTCCAGATCAGGTTTTAAGGTCCTACAGGCATCATATATCAAGGAGTCATTATGTCTCTCTGATTGATAATCCAACTAAACAAATGGTACCTATCTTCAACACTGTATTTAGTTTATCTACACTCGCGCTTCTTCTTATAGTAGTTACGACAGCCGGGGCCCAACAACTATAGTGAAAGGCAAAATTTTTATGCGGAGCCAAATTTTGCGTCATCCGTCAAATTTATATTTACTTTTTAGAAAAAGTTTAACTGATACTTAATTTTTAGATAACTTCAGTACATACATTTTTCTCTTTTTCTTTAATTTTGTTTTCTTCTCGGGTTTGTTAAATTTGTTGTTGTTTCAATAATATGTTGATCGAAATTTGTTATTTATAATATTTAAAAGTTATATTTCAAATTTGAGCTCATTTAAAGTAGATTTGGGCATTGAATCGTGTATTGGATTGTTGAAAATCGAAAAATAAGTTTATGTTTCAAAGTTTAAGATTCGAAATCCGAAATTGCATTCAATAGAGTAAACTACTTAAGAATCAAATTTCTGAAGTTGCAATCAATAAAGTGAACTATTTACAATAACACAACAACAACAACCCAGTAAAATTCCACTAATAGGGTCTGGGGAGGGTAGTGTGTACGCAGACCTTACCTCTACCCCGAATGAGTAGAGAAGCTATTTTTGAAAGATCGTCGGCTCAAGAAAATAAAAAGACAAAAGGATAAAAGGAGACAATATTAGTAACACCATAACAATCATAGGAAAAATAGGAACACCATGAAATTCAGAAGAAAGATGCAAAGCAAAGGGAGACAATATTAATGTCACCACAGCAATCATAAGAAAAATAAGAACACCATGAAATCCAGAAGAAAGATGCAAAACAAAAGCGATAGCTAGTAAATAGGATCTGCACTGAAAAGCGAAATAGTAAGACACAACATTGTCACTAGCTATCTTAGACAAAAATCCTACATAGCTAGTCCCACAATGGTACGAAGTAAGGCACGACTCAACTACCTCCTAACCTACAACCCTAATACTTGACCTCCACATCTTCCTATCAAGTGTCATGTCCTCGGAAATCTGGAGCCTCGCCATATCCTGCTTGATCATCTCTCCCCAATACTTCTTAGGTCGCCATCTACCTCTTCTCATGCCCTCCACAACCAGCCGCTCACACCTCCGTACTGGAGCATCTGGGCTTCTCCTCTGAACATGTCCGAACCATCTAAGTCTCACTTCTCGCATCTTGTCATCAATAGGAGCCACGTGCACCTTCTCCCGAATATCATCATTCCTAATCTTATCTATCCTAGTGTGCCCGCACATCCACCGCAACATCCTCATTTCTACTACTTTCATATTCTGGATATGTGAGTTTTTAACGGGCTAACACTCAGCCCCATACATCATGGCCGCTCTAACCACCGCTTTATAGAACTTACCTTTGAGTATCGGTGACACTCTCTTATCACACAGGACTCCAGATGCTAACCTCCACTTCATCCATCCTATCCCAATACGGTGTGTGACATCCTCATCGATCTCCCCCCTCCCCTGGATAACCAAACCAAGGTACTTGAAGCTGCCTCTACTCGGGATGACCTGCGAATCAATCCTCACATCCACACCCATTTCCCTTGGCTCAACACTGAACTTACACTCCAAGTATTCCGTCTTCGTCTTGCTCAGCTTGAAACCCTTAGACTTAAGAGCCTGTCTCCAAACCTCCAGTCTCTCGTTAACACCGGTTCGCGACTCATCAATCAGAACTATGTCATCGGCGAATAGCATACACCATGGCACATCCCCTTGAATATGGTGTGTTAACGCGTCCATCACCAGGGCGAATAAGAACGGACTGAGCGCAGAACCTTGGTGTAACTCCATTACAACCGAAAAATGCTCAGAGTCGCCTCCTACTGTCCTAACCCGAGTCTTAGCCCTATCATACATGTCCTTAATTGCCATAATGTAGAAAACCGACATACCTTTTGCCTCCAGGTATCTCCAGAGAACTTCTCTAGGAATCTTGTCATATGCTTTCTCTAGGTCAATAAAAACCATGTGCAGATCTTTCTTCCTCTCTCCGTACAGTTCCACCAACCTTCTAACAAGGTGATTGTCGTTCCAGAGAATGACCCGACATGAACCCAAACTGGTTGTCGGATACAGACACTGTCATCCTCACTCTCGCTTCAACCACCCTCTCACACACTTTCATGATATGACTCAGTAATAATAAAGTGAACTACTTAAGATTTAAATTTCTGAAGTTGCATTTGAAAGATAAAAGAACATCAGATTTGATTTCTGAAGTTGCATTAAAGAGATTCAACTACTTCACGTCCGAGCGGATAATTGACTCAAACTTCAAATAATATTTATTCATATTTTCAAATATTGCATATACGGAATTCACATTAATTAATGATCATTCTCTATACACAGCTTTACGAATGACAGCTCTCAATAATATAATCAAACCTTATCATAAAAGACAACTCTCAATAATATAATCAAATCTTATCATAAACTCATAAATGTTGTTAATATTTAGTTTGTATTTTCGTCTCGTTTTATTTAACTTAAATACATATTAGAAAGTAAAATAATTTTGGTCTAATACATATTTTTCCCCCTTAATATGCCAATTCCTTTGATACACCGCAGTTTTACGTGTAACATTCTCGCTAATCCCTTTTCAATCAAATTAATTTTATTTGTAAGGTAGTTTCTCTGCCATTCAAAAATGAGTAGTTTTTTTGTTTTATATTTTTTTTATAGATGAACTTCTCAATTATTGAAGAATTACTTTTCATAAAATAAATTGGTATACATTTATATTATGCTAAATAATTAAAATAATATTTAATATAAATATACACATAATTAATGTTAGTGCATAGCGGGAGCTTAGTGCACCGAGCTGTCCTTTTTTATACACCTAATTAATGTTAAATGGTTAAACTCTAATAAAGAAAAACAACATCTAGAATATTACTTGAAGTTGCTAACATATGAGAAGGGTCTATCAGAAACAGCCTTGTACCTGCACAAGATATAAATAAAATCTGTGTACATACTATCCCGTGGGACTACACTCGTCATTGTTGTTGCTAACCTAGTAAACCATAAGAAAGTATTCAACATTAGTCCAAGAAACAAAAGAACCCTTGTTTGTTTTTGTACCTGTTAATTTTATCAAAGTTTTCAAACAAATGAAATATCAGAAAATTTTCCTAAAACCCAAATGAAGCTATAGTTTTTAGAATTTACATTCACCATATTTATGGGAAAAAATCAATTATTAAAGTTTAGAAAAGTAAATTTGCTAATGTGTGAAATTATTCAGTTATATATTAACTTATTAAAATACCATCTAAATATAGGAATATAACAAAATTTCGAAATAATGGCCATTCAAGGTTTCCTTTTCCAAAATAAAATGTTAATTTAATATCCAAAATTAATTTAAAATTTGGAAAAAATAAACACAAAAATAAAGTAAACAAATACATTATGATTAGTTTTGGTACTCTAATTTTCCTATTTAGTGATGTTCACGTATTTTTTCTTATTATGGTATCTTAAAAAGTTTTATGTTATGAAATATTAATATTAATGTGAAAACTTAGTATAACAAATTTGAGTTCTACTAAAAATAAGGATGTTATCCTGTAGGATTCCAATACTATTCTGTTTTTATTATTTTAAAATGCTATTTTCTTTTAAACACCACCGCGTTGTAAATTGAATCCTTATAAAATTCATACAAAATTATAAAAGCCAAAATAAAAACAAATTCAATTTGTTGATCGTGACCGATGAAAGTGAGTTTATTTGTCTACCATTTTTATTGAGTAAAAATGAGTAAAGGTGATCAGGCTCAAGGTACAGAGATTAAAAATACAAGAATTGAAGGTGCCAAATAATGTATTCATCCATTAATCTTCAATAGACATCTTGATGTGAGCCATGTGTACGTTGAAAATTTAAGAGCTGAGATTGCATTGTGATTTCCCCATTCTGTCACCTCAAGTAACTTTAAGCAAAAATTACATAGTTATTATAAATGAACGACAATCCCCCTTAATCTTTTCCAATATCCATCTCGTCAAACCCGAACAAGCTGCTCACAGAAGGAGTGCTTTTACTTTGCTTCTGACTCTGCTCCTTCACTGACTACTCTTCTCATGATATTAAATGTTGGGAGTATTTTCTTGCTATATCATCTCTATAGCGTTTCTCCATGAATGATGACCCAAAACTCTTCATTTTTCTGGTTTTTTTGAGTATTGAAATGGGTGCAATCTCTTGTTTGTTTTGTAATCTAGTCTTTAAGCAGAAACAAGGAGGTTCAGTAGTTGATGGAACCTTATGTGTCATTAAAAGTTGGCTTTGGACCCCACATGCTTTAGGGAAAAGGTGCCTCACTTCTTCCACGTATCACTAAGGACCCATTTGGCCATAAAGTTTGCTAAAATAAATTTGGGTTTCATTTGGCAAACATATGTTTGACCATAGATTTTGCTTATATTTTGGCCAAATCCCAAATCTCAAATCTCAAAATCAGTTTTGGGCCAAAATATCACTATTATATTTTTTAAAAATTGCCCCAAACTTTTGTATTTTATAAAAGAGCCCACCATTTATTATTTTGTAACGATGTTGCTTTGTCTTCTCGGTCATCTGATAGTGTATCATGTAGTTCATTATAAAAATGATAATTTTGTATCAAAGTTATTTATGTTCAGGACTATGGTTTGCGATAATATAATGAATGTTATTGATAATAATATTATTGGGTATTTGTGATAGTTTTTAGAACTTGTGAGTATAAGTCATGTTTTATATTTTTCCAAACCAAACTTCACTCAAAACAAATGTCCAAACACATTTTCATCTTCAAACCAAATTTCACCCAAATCAGAGTTTTCAGAATAAATTTGAAAATCTATGGCCAAACGCTAGTTAAATCATCAAGTTTTGTGGGTAAATTCTTGAAACTTGGTCAATAAAAAGGGCTTAAGTCATGGGCCAGGCAGGCATGTTGATGATACATGCAGCTGAAGGACCCAAACTGTTGCTTCTAATATAAGAGTAATGAATTAAGCAGCCAAACAAATTCATACATGATTATTGAAGGTTCTATCGCCTAAACCACTAAAAAGGCTTGCTTTACTAGTTGTATAGAGTATATAGAGAGATGCATCTACTCTTTGTTAAACCAAGAAATAGATTAATTTCATAACTCTAAAACATGAATTCCCCTATGTGAATGTGTTAGCAAAAATCCTCTAACGAGCATCATCGTCACCACACATACTTCTGTGCTACACTTTTGGGATTGGCAATAAGCATGCTAGCTACAATCTAATTGACATACTGCCACCCCAATAGCCAACTTACTGATTCTGAAGCTCACATCCGAATTATACCTCATATATAATAGTTGGACAACAAATTCGAACTGTTGCGTAGAGGAGTAACAAGTGTCTCTTGCATCCTTTGTTTGGGTAAAAGTACATACTAACTTAATTAAGGGGTAGATACAAATCCTTGCAGTATTCGTTTCCATGACTTTCAAATAGACTTCAAAATGACATTGCTAAAGAAAGTTATGACATATGAATTACAGGAAAGTGCACACACCTTTTTGTGTACACAAGATATGAATGCGCTTCAGCAGGTGACGTAGCGTAATACAAGAGACCCAATAGCTAGTAATGTATGAACATATCAGAAGAAGGAAGCATGGCGATGATGTTGTTACTGCGCCTGTTTCCCATTGTAATTGTCGTCTCATAAATTAGTTCACCCCCAACGTAGGCAACACTTCGTTCAACGTGCACTGTTCGTGCTTCTTCTTTTGATCGCCTGTATGCATGCCACAGACTAATTACAACAAACAAAACAAATGCAATAGCTAATAGCCACGACAGAGTCCAGTAATACTTATCAACTCGACTCTTATTCAGCGTATCCTGAAGCCAACTTACTTTATTCCCCCTCTGACTAACCTTACTCACTACGTACACTATCAAAATGTTGCTTATACATCCTAACCCGTGCATCAAATTGACGGCAGTGATCATATACGAGGCAGATATGGGCTCAAAGTACATATTGTAGTAATTCTCCAGGCTGTTTCCAACCATCCCGTCTGCTGCCCCAAGAAGAAGATACTGTGGAAGCAGCCAGAACACAGTCATTGGAATTTTTTCGTCCGTCTCGCCTGCTAAACTATACATCTTTACCATAGCGAGTCTTCTTGACTCCACTTTTGCAGCAGTAATAGTGCATAATACCCCCAAAATGATGGATACTGCAACCCCCACTCTAGGAGCTGATGGTTTTGCTTCTGAACCCCATCGCCAATTCATAAATATGTGATATATTTTTTGAAACTGTTCTCTTGCTTCAAATTGGAACCATAGGAAGACAGCTAGAGGAATTCTTAGGTTCCCGACCTTATTGTTCATAGTCTTTGCTTGCTCTAGAAAGTAGGTGTATGACAGAGAAGTCAAAACCCCACCAAGAATGTAGGTCATACACAGTGGGAACTTGCGAATTACAAATTTAGTAGCTTCAACCTCAGCAACGCTGCAAAGCCTCCATCTATTCCTCAGTTGCTGCTCTAGAGTCTGGTCGGGCAAGATTATTGCAGCCTTATCAAGACACCTGAATTGAGTTTTGCACAATTATTTGTCAGTATAATTCTTCTCATATATATATATATATATATATATGACGATGAGGACCCTATTGCCTTGTGACAGCTGAGTCTGTTCTAGATCATCAGTTCACATTGAAAGGGTAGACACCGGTAGCAGAAAATATCTTTACAACTAAGATGGCAAACCAAATAAAGAAACATGCTTAAACTTGAGATTCTTCTTAAGATTAAAGCAAACACAAATGGAGCAAAACACAGACAATGAGAGAGCGAGAGAGGACCTCAGGCTATTGGTGTGAGGCAGTGATTGTATGCCAGGGTCAGATATGTTATACAGCTGTGACACATCTGTAGGCAGTCGATAGAATAACTTAGAGATAGACGCTGCAAAGACCCGGAATAAAGTAGTGATCGGGCTACCTTCTGGTTTAACATACTTATAGGTACAAGATCCACTAAAGAAAATAAAGGCTGCAACTGTGTAACATATTGCTGGGACACCAAACCAAAGCGACCACGGTGATATGTATGAAAATCCCAAAACAGCAGCAGCTTTGAACAGAATCACTGCATAACGTTGCAGAGACCAGATAGACGGACTGTTAGCATTTTGTCCAAGTTGCTCAAGTAGGAAAGCGCGTAAGCTTACTGCTTGACCAGCTGTTCCCAGAGCACACAGAGCCAATGCTATGTAGAAGAGTATACGCTGGCCTTCACCGATGCATTCAGGCTGATAAGCACTGCATGTTCCAGTAGCCTTAGCAAGGACTGGTGGTGTTGACATTGTTAAAAAACCCATGCCCTATGTAGAAGAAACTTTGACTTAATATAAAGTGAATTTCTATTTTATACTCCAATTAAGGGAAGAGTTCTAAGCATTAAATAAGGTTCACAGATCACACTGGCAGATTTCTCGGGTTCAGTAAATTGACACGTCAAGGTTTTGAGTTTTACCGTGGGAAACAAATCGTAATTTAGCACAAGAAAAAACTTAGCTAGACTTAATAAAAAGTGAACTTCCATTAGACTCCATTAGGCTAAGAGAGTAAGAGTTTAAAGAAGTTCATACTGACAGCTTTCTCCAGTAAAATAAGTTCATACGCTTAAGTTTTGGGCGATAACTGTTGGAAGCAAATCTGAATTGAGCACAAGAAACAAGGTTTCAAGGAAGATTAAATATGAAATACAGTAGTGGTAGCTCAGTATGGTGTTTCAAGGTAATATTTGGTCTAATTTTACTCAAACTCAAATCTTTCTATATATATATATTAATTTGTTGCGAGATCTATGGACGGCAATCACTGCAGACGAGCAGCTTGACCATGTTTCCTTCAGATGTGTGTCATGCAACGCAGTGTTAGGAAAGATGGTGCAAGCTGACTCAAGCTAACAGGACAAGAAGGACGGGGCGATTGTGAAATGAGTAAATATTCTGAATTACAAAAAGAGAATGCAGAAATTAAATAATTTAACAATGAGAATGTACCACACAATAGGCGAATATAGAACCCATTAGCACTGGATAGTTGCCGAATAAACCATGAGCAGAAAACAGCATGACTGACTGTAGGATTGTCAGCAAACCAAAGAAGACGCTGACAATTGCAGCTGCGTCTGTGAGTTTGAGCTTCCATACATCAGTCAAGTACACCATCAACATCCACAGAGCATAATGCACGGGAATATTAGCCCAAGTAATGGCTACAACAACAACGAAATTCAAAAACCACATGTTATCATCTCATGAGTCAGAAGGTATTAACAGCATAACATTTCTTCGTAAGAAACTAAAACAAATCGATGAAATAACTATAAGGAGCAGTAAAAATTATCCCAAAGACGTCACTGTATTTGCATATTGCCAAGACATAAAGAGTTCAGCATGTCATGGAATCAAAAGCTGCAATGTCAACTTTATAATCAAACATAGCTCACAAAAATGTTGGAAGTAGGAATAATTACATAAGATTCTGTAAACCATCATTGTGTCGGAACTTGTATCACCGCCTCAAACAAAATCGGTTAAGAATAATGTAGGCAAAGTGAATAACAAAACTGGCACAAGAGTGGGATGTTTATATAAAGGGGATGTTGCGGTACTCAATTTTAGAGGTGAATGGATGAGTTGTATTCCCATATTTGGATTAACAGTTGACATTCTGCCCACCAACCTACTAAAGTCCAATGGTGGACTTTCCTCTTGTAGGACAGACAAGACAGATAAAGATGCATAATTTAAGTAAGAGAATACTAATTTTAGCACATAAAAAGACACCATTGACTTGATTTGTTCATACCCAAATCAGGAGCTACTCATTCTTATAGTTCATTCCAAGAAATTACATCATAGGTCACCTTTTGTGCGTTGTCTTTCTTAGCAAGCAAATTAATAACAAACACGGGAACGACTTTCTAATTAACATTCTCTCTGGCCAACTATAATTATGTAGAAATATCATCATATATAAAGAGTAAACTAATTCAGCTTGAGTTACGCTTGAATCATGTTGTAGCTAATTTCAATCCTATCCCTAGATTTTTGTATTTTATTAGATTTTGTCAGAGGGTGAGTAAGATTTCAATTATACCAAGTATAGAATGTCTCAAAAGATAGGTACTTTGTACACATAAAAGTACCTTTGGCAACTCCTAAGAGGCACTTTCATCTCTAGGTCAAGCTTTACTAAAATAGCAGGTGATGGTGATTTACATGCAATTTGAATAAAGAAAATGCATGAATTATTATTTTAATGAAAAATAAATGACAAGTTGCATCATGCATTGCTATACAGAAAAGTAAAAGGCAAGAGGAAAGTTGCCCCTGATTCCAAAAAGCTAAAGTTTGACCCAAGATCCAGTTTGGATTTGTATATACCTAGTTCAAAGGCTTCATTGTCAAAATCATAAAATACTGCAATTCCCACTTTGTACAGTTCATTCTCAGTTTTCCCACTTTGCTATTCTCAGTTTTTCTAGACTATCATAAGTCCTGTCATTATCATTTATCAGCCTGCAGCATTTAAAAAATAGATCATTTTAAAAATAATCTTGGGATGATGAGAGCAAATTCTGAGACATAAATAAATTCCTCCGACTTACATTATCAAATTGAAGAAAAAAAAGAGGAAAATAGGAAGGTGGAATTAGGACTTTCCTCGGTTGGTGCAATATGGCTGTGGCAACTGAATTTCAGGATTTTTCAATTTGTAACTTCTTACTTACTCATAGATTTTTTCCTTCTTACTCATAGATTTTTCTTATGAATTAGAGTACTTTATCCTAATAATTAAAAGTTTCTTATGTTTTTAAGTTAACTTAATCATTATTAAACAATAAATAATTACTATAAAAGTTTATTTTGGGAAACATTTCTTATTGTATTTTTATTTTAACTAGTTCATCGACACGTATGATACATCGTGAATGCCGGTTCATGTAGTACATAATTTTGTAAAATGATATCAACTATTATTAAAATAAAAGTTTGAGTAAATAATTATAATTTATGAAATAATAAAGTATAAGTTTTTATGAATACTTAATATGGATCGTCGTATGGTGAAATTTTATACACTTATTACAGATAATTACTCCACGTGTTTTTTTCAATAATCTGATGGCGTGGAATTTTTTTGTACTGGCAATTTATTTAAATTAAACAATAATATTCCAAACCATTGTTTTAAAAGGTTTTCTTGGGACTCGTCTCAGGGGTCGCCCGGGGCGGGCACTATCAAATTGCCCCAAAGTTCACGTGTGGGGCTTAGTTCTGTGAGGTTTAACCTCCAAGTATCCGATTGTGTGCTCGAAACACGCCTACTATTCAACGCTTGAGGCTCACCTAACAGTTTCTTATACAAATCATACATCAAATTTCCTAATTAGCCTTGTTGCCCTTCAAAATTCTTTAGAAAATGAATGATTAAAGTTCTATTTTATCTATATATAGAAATATAAAAATTGAGAGATTCAAAATAATAAGCCATATTAGTACATATTTACTAACTGAGAATATTTCTTCTGAATAGATAGCCAGAATTTATATTTTCACTTACTACAAGTCTTCATATATTTGTTTTATGTCTCTCAAATTATTAATTTTTATTATTTTGCTATTTGAAATTAATTTTATAATAAAAATATTATTTTAAATTACAGTACTAATGAAGTTTATTAATTATTAACTTTTAGAGCGTTAAAATGTAGTCCGATACTATTTTTTTTATGAAAGTTTGATTTTTAATTGTTTGTAAGATAAGATGTTATAGTTGATTTTTATCTCATAGTAACTTTTACAATATTGCATTATTTATATTTATAATTTATATTTTTAGATATTTTGGTTTCTATAGTTTTTTTTAATTCTTTTCAATTTTCCTAAACTTTTAATATACTTTACATATTTTTATAGATGTTATGCTATTTTATTATTTTATAAATTAAATTTTTAAACATCCATGGGGCTTACGCCTCGCCCCACGCCCCACGTTAAGGAAAACGCCTCACCAGCTCGCGCCCCAGCTTTTAAAACACTGTTCCAAATATGCGAGCATTTGGATAACTTTTGAAAGAAGTTGTATAAAAGCATTTTTGGAGAAAAGGGTTGGTAGAAAAAGAAAAAATGTAGCAGCAGTCTGGGGAGCAATAATTTACCATATATGGAGGGCGAGGAACTGGATTATTTTTAGGAATCAAAATGTACATATAGAGGCAGTTATAGCACATATCAAAAAAGAACTTGTAGATAGAGTAGAATTTCTTAGTGTGTCGAGGAAAGCAAGAAATAGGAATGCTGTTTTACAAAGAATTCTGTGTACTTAGATTTTATTCTGGAAGCCTAAATTTTCCAACATTAACCTTCCTAAAAGGTAGATGTGTGTTTAGGTGCTCGTTAGGTGTATTGATGATCATGTTGGTTGGTATGGTAATAATATTCACAGTTGTTACCCAAAAAAAAAAACATGTTTGTAATTTGTGGTTACTTTTTGCCGAAAGATTTGCGAGACTTTTGACTGTAACAAGAGTTTCCAATTAAAAATGCCCTCAAAAACCTGCTTCATTTAAAAGAAAAATTCAAAAACATTAGTAGAAAAAACTTCTTGGAAGTGTAAGTTTACAGAGAGGAACATGTATATAAAGAAAGTTATGAAATACAGGAAAGTGCAATGAACTCTTTGTTTAAACCAAAGGAAGGATGCATAGGATTAGAAAAGTTAGTAGTTCTTTACTACACAAGATATGGAATGTGCTTCAGCAGATTCTGTGTTACAACCACCATCATTCCCTATAAACATATCATTACCCAAAAGAAGGAAACATGTCAATGATGGTACCGTTATTGCGCCTATTTCCCACTCTATATGTCATCTCATAAATTGTTTCAGTTCCAATACGGGTAACACTTTGTTCGATGTACACTGTTCGTGCTTCTTCTTTTGATCGCCTGTATGCATACCACAGACTAATCACAACAAACAAAACAAATGCAATAGCTAATAGCCACGACAGACTCCAGTAGTACTTATCAACTCGACTCTTATTCAGGGTATCCTGAAACCAACTTAGTTTATTTCCCCTCTGACTAACCTTACTCACTATGTACACTAACAAAATGTTGCTCATACATCCTAATCCCTGCATCAGATTGCAGCCACTGAGCATGTACGACGCAGATATGGGCTCAAAGTAACCACTGTAGTAACTATTAAAGCTCTTTGCAAACATCCCCTCTACCGCCCCAAGAAGGAGATACTGTGGAAGCAGCCAGAACACAGTCATTGGAATTTTTTCATCGGTCTCGCCTGCTAAACCATAGCTCTTTACCACAGCGAGTCTTCTTGACTCCACTTTTGCAGCAGTAATAGTGCATAATACACCCAAAATGATGGATACTGCAACCCCCACTCTAGGAGCTGATGGTTTTGCTTCTGAACCCCATCGCCAATTCACAAGTATGTGATATAATTTTGGAAATTGTTCTCTTGCTTCTAACTGGAACCATAGGAATACAGCTAGAGGAATTCTTAGGTGTCCAACCTTATTGTTCATAGTCTTTGCTTGCTCCAGAAAGTAGGTATACGACAAAGAAGTCATAACCCCCCCAAGAATGAAGGTCACTGACATAGGGAATGTGCGAATTGCAAATTTAGTGACTTCAATCTCAGCAATGCTGCAAAGCCTCCATCTATTCCTCAGTTGCTGCTCCAGAGTCTGGTCGGGCAAGATAATTGCAGCCTTGTCTAGACACCTGAATTGAGTTTTGCACAATAGTTTGTGTTAGTACAATTCTCTAATATAAATACACTAATCCATGATAGACGGCAATTGAGAAAAAGACGAGGAGGATTCTATTGACTTGTGACATCGAGTCTGTACTAGATCACCAGTTCACAACGGACAAGGGTAGAGATGGGTAGCAGAAAAGATCTTTAAAATCTAAGATGGAAATTAAAATAAAGAAACATGGACTGAAACTTGAGATTTTTCTCAAGTGTAAGGCAAACACAAATGGAAGAAATCACAGATAATGAGAGAGCGAGAGAGGACCTCAGGCCATTGGTGTGAGGCACGTATTGTCTATTACGGTCAGATACGTTATACAGCTGCGACGCATCTGTAGGCAGTTGATAGAATAACTTGGAGATGGACGCTGCTAAGACCCGGAATAAAGTAGTGATAGGGCTACCTTCTGGTTTAACATATTTATAGGTACAAGATCCGCTCAAGAAAATAAAGGCTGCCACTGTGTAACATATTGCTGGGACACCAAACCAAAGTGACCACGGTGATATGTATGAAAATCCCAAAACAGCAGCAGCTTTGAACAGAATCACCGCAAAACATTGCAGAAACCAGATGCAAGGCCTGTTAGCATTTTCTCCAAGTTGCTCAACTAGGAAAGAGGGAAAGCTTACTGCTTGACCAGCTGCCCCAAGAGCAGACAGAGCCAACGCTATGTAGAAGAGTATGCGCTGGCCTTCGCCAATGCATTCAGGCTGATAAGCACTGCATGTTCCAGTAGCCTTAGCAAGGACTGGCGGTGTCGACATTGTTAAAAAACCCATGCCCTACATACAAGAAACTTTCAAGAACTGAAAGTGAATTTCAATTTATACCCCAATTTGGGTAAGAGTTCTTGGATTGTAAAAATCAGTAAGAGAAGGTCAAGAAATTTGGATAAGAGTTCTAAGCATTAAAAATGTTCATGGGTTCGCACTTCGCACTGACAGATTCTCTGGTTTAGTATATTGAAACGTCAAAGTTTTTAGTTAGTACTGTTGGAAACAAATCCTAATTTAGCACAAAAAGAAACTTAGACTTAATAGATAGTGAATTTCCGTTTTGCTGAGGACATAATTAAAAAAAATGTGTTCTCTTTCTAACAACTTAAACGATGAGATGATCACACACATTCAAGAAGGTATAAGGGCAGACAGAGGTCTTGGGTTCGAGTCTCAGCGCCACCCATTATCAAAAAGAATTTTCACGTGCTTGGCCTATGAAAAAGAATCAGGCCCGCACACGAGGGGCATGTTGAGGACATAATTTAAAAAAATTAAATGTATGAATTGATATTCTTTTTTAGCTTTGGGCATTCTAGAGCTCGCACCACAAGAGATTGATATCTAAGCATCAGAGTTTTGTAGAGATTTAACCAGTTTCTTTCAGGTGTCTTGGACAGAATTGCATCAAATATATTTGAGGTTCAGGAAAGAGAAGCAATTGGAAATTTATGACACAAATTGATGATGTAATGCATGGACATAAACAGGAAGAAAATTGTCATGGGAAATTATTAGATTGTGAAACTTGAGACACCCACCCTTTTTCATAAGGTAAAACAGAAGCAACAGATACCTGAATTGCAGCAGATTAATATTACACAAATTTGAAGAGATTTAGTCCATAACAAGATGTAACTAGCAAATCGGAGAGTCAGTCCTAGATTTTTCAGCCTTGAGCTTCAAGAGGACTAGGTTATCTCTGAGTTAATCTTTATCCTAACTGTTTCAATTGGCCATGAAATTTCTTTGGCAATGCATAAGGATTGAGTTATTGAGTTCTACTAATTAGTACCAATTTAGCAATACAAACAACAGAAAATCAACATATTATACATCTGCAAGCATATATTACTGCGACAGTTAAGGGAAATCTTTCTCCATTAGTTTGTTGTAAGACCTATGGACAGAAATCACTGCAGAAGAGCAGCTAGACCATACTTCCTTCAAATGTGTCTCATGCAATGCGGTGTTAGGAAGGAGGGTGCAAACTAACTCAAGCTAACAGGACCAAGAGCTCGATTGTGAATTGGGTAAATGTTCAAAATTACAGAGGAGAATGCAGGAATTAAATAACTTGACAATGAAAAATATACCACACAACAGGCGAAAATAGAACCCAATAGCACTGGATAGTTGCCGAATAAACCATGAGCGGAAAACAGTATGACTGACTGTGGGATTGCTTGCAAACCAAGGAAGACATTGACAATTGCAGCCGCATCTGTGAGTTTGAGCTTCCATACATCAGTCAAATACACCATCAACATCCACAGAGCATAGTGCACCGGTACTGTAACCCAACTAATGGCTACAGCAACAAAGAAATTCAAAAACCGCATGTTAGCATCTAATGAGTGAGAAGGTATGACCAGCATAACATTTCTTTGTAAAAAACTAAAACAAATTGATGAAATAACTGTAAGGAACAGCAGGAATTATCCCAAATCCGTCTCTGTTAGGTGCGCATTGGCAAGCTGTAAAGAGTTAAGCAAGCCATGGATTGAAAAGCTGTTATGCAACTTGATAATCAGACATAGCTCACAAAAATGTGGGAAGTAGGAATAATTACATAAGATTCTGTAAACCATTGTTGTCTCAGAACTTGTATCACCGTCTCAAACAAAAAATAGTTAAGCACAATATAGGACAAGCGCATAACAAAACCTGCACAATATTGTTGAAGAAGGCATGTGTGTGTGTGTATATATATAAAGGATGTTGCAGTACACAATTTTATAGGTCGATGAGCTGTATTTCCATATTCGAAGTAAACTTAATTAACAGTACAACCTACTCAAATTCAAGGGTGGACTTTCCTCTTGTAATACAGACAAAAGACAGATAAAGATGCATCATTTAACTACTAAGAGAAATAAGATATACTATTGTCATCACATAAAAAGAAGCCATTGACTGGACTTGTTCAACCCCATGTAAGGAGCTACTCATTTTTATAGTTAATTCCCAGAAATTACGTCATAGGTCATCTTTTATGTATTGTCTTAGCAAGCAAATAACATCCATGGAAAGGACTTCTAATTTACATTCTCCCTATCCAATTTGCATTATTTTGAAATATAATCATATTTAAAGTGTAAACTAGCTCAGCGTGACCAGTGCTTTGATTTCTGTAAGAGGGCAGAATTTCTGAAAGATAAGTACTTTGTTCAAGAATATATTTGGCAATTCCTCAGAGGCACTTTCTTCTCTAGATCAAGATACCAAACTTACTGATAGTAATGGTCAAGTGCATGCAATTTGTATTAAGAAAAGGCATGATTTTTCTTTTAAATGAAAAGTAAATGACAAGTTGCATCATTTAGTCAATGCAGGAAAATTAAAAAGCCAAATGAGCTAACCTAATTAAAAAACTGAGTTTGACCCAGAACCTAACTTGAGAATTTGGATTTCCCAGCTCAAAGGCTTCACTATCAGTAATCATAAAACCCCCACTTTCTACCGTTTACCTTAGGTTTTCCTCCATGAAAATTTGCACATCTTATGACAGGGAAGGGCCAATTGAGATTTCAAGAAAGACTGCTTTTCTTTTTTCCTATTAACAATCTGATATCTAAACTTACTAATCCAGATTTGCAACGGGTAAGGCCATTTAAGGCAAAACGTGAACTTTAACATTTTTAGAACTCAGAACTCCAAACTTCTATTCGTCAGACTCATTTATATATTGAAATAATTTATCTTCATGCAATAATTTATAGCCACATAAAATATATGTGCCTCATTTTACACCACAAATTTAAAAGTCTTTTATCTTTTTTTTAATTTCGTGCCCAATCAAATGAGTTCACATAAATTGAAACGGGGAAGTATTAAGTTGTAAAACCCATATGTGAGACTATTACAAGTCCTACATCGTTATCAAACTTCAGTTTTTTAAACTAAAAGTTCCTGATGATCAGAGCAATATCTGAAACATAAATCAATTTGGCCCGACTTAATTTTGACGATTATGAACTGAAAATTAACAGATAAAAGGCGGGGCTAACAATTTCGTGAATGCTATATTGCGGCTGCGGCAACATGGAATCAATGATTTTTCTTGCCTGAGTCCGGTGGTAATAGATGTTGTGGATTAGCCCGAATCTTGGTTTGAACAAAATTTAGTTAATTTAATTTTAGTAATAATATTAAATACTTTAAGTAAGAACTTTAAATAGTATTTAGTAAGTGTCAATTAATTCTTTCTTCGACTAACTGTTTTCGTCTGTTACAAAATACTACATTAAGTTGTAGACTTGTAACTACTTTTTCTAAAGATCTGTAAGTCTTTTTTGACTGTAAGAAGAGTTTTCATTGAAAAATCCCCTCAAAGGCCTGCCTCATTAGGAATTACATAAAAAAAAAAAAATCAAAAACATTATGAAAAGTTCTTGAAAAAAGAAAGTTAGATGAACATTTTTTTTTCAAAAAGTTATCACTAGCAAATTAATGCCCCCTAATATTCTTGAATTAATTTGATTTAAAATTAAGAACTATACCCCTCTAAAATAGTTATGAATTGACGTGTGTTTGATACTTCAATTGGAGACCCAAAAAAAAAGGTACTACATTGATTGAATTAATCATTAGTACACAATTTAAAGATGTCACATGCAGTTGGTGGATCGAGTAATATTCCGTACTTATTAATTTGTACGACGACTTTCCATAGTTGAATGATAAGAAGACTTGTTCAATGAACTTAATTTTTTTAATATCAACTAGTGATCGATGGGCGATGAGCTTAGTTATAAGATGTTGTTACAGCATGGGACTACAGCAGTACAGGAATAGATTCGACGTTTTGCAATTTGCACCCACTGCCCTTCCTCGAACAATATACACATAAGTAAATTAGAGAATTTTTTAGTTGTACTGTAATAATATATCCAGTATAATTTTACAAATGGGATGTGAGCAAGGTAGGGGTGTACGCATCTACCTTGTGTGAGATAAAGAGGTTATTTTCCGATAGACCCTCTATTCAAGAAAAAAATTGTTTTTAATTGTATGTGTGTAATAAATAGAAACAAGTCCAAAGTCCATTTATTCGAAATCTTGAATTATGCCTCTATTCTTTGATGTTTAGGGCCCCTTTGGCCATAAGAAAATTTTTTTTTTTATTTTTTTATTTTTTTACCTTTTTCGAAATTAGTGTTTGGCCATGAAAATTTCAAATTTCGTTGAATTTTGAATTTTTTCGAAAATTTGAAAAACTCCAAAAAGTTATTTTTCAAAATTTTCACTTCAAATCACTCACAAAAGTTCAAAGAACCCTGCTGATATGCTGACAAAAGTGGTGACTGCGGTCAAGTTTCAACATTGTTTGGATTTGATCAACATTGTTGAACACTAAAGATTGAAGATGAAGACACAACCAAAATTTGTTATTGAGAGAAAATTGAAGATGTGGAATTTTGCCAAGGTGGAGATTTGTTGAAATTGGCAAAAGTACCACATCGGTGGATGACAATTTTGAATGAGAATTTCACCCTATAAAAGGAGGCCTAATGTTTAGGATTTAAATACACCTCTCATTTGCCTTTTATCTTCTTAAGGCATTTGTATCTTCTCTCTTTAGTATTATTTCACTTGTAATTTTGGAGTGGAATAAAATATTGATTGTGTCCGAGGAAGTAGGCAAAATTGGCCGAACCTCGTAAATTCTGGTGTTCTTTTATTGTTGTCTTATTGTCTTGTTTATTATTTAGTGGTTGTCATAATTTTTGGTATAGTAGTTGTGACTCATTCACACTATATACATTTGGCTTCCGCAACAATTGGTATCAGAGTCAAGGTACTGTCTAAGTATGCTCTGTGGTTGCAGCATAGTCTAATCTTCCACATCAGAAAAGATCTATCTTGGTAACTGAGTCAAGGTTCTGTCTGAGTATGCTCTGTGGTTGCAGCTTAGTCTGATCTTCTACACCAGAAAGGAAATAATCTTGATTTGTGTCGTCAGCTACTAAATAATATTTGTGTCAAAATGGGAGACAATAAACAAGAAGAATCTACGTCAAGTGTCAATAATACGTCATCGTTGGCATCTTCGCTTATGACAAGAATTGTGTCAAATGCGAAATTTGCGGTAGAAATTTTTGACGGATCAGGACATTTTGGGATGTGGCAAGGCGAGGTTCTAGATGTTCTTTTTCAACAAGGGCTAGATCTTGCCATTGAAGAAAAGAAGCCAGATATTATTGGAGAAGAAGATTGGAAAATTATCAATCGTGTTGCTTGCGGTACCATTCGATCCTACCTTGCTAGAGAGCAGAAATATCCATACACAAAGGAAACTTCTGCAAGTAAATTATGGAAAGCACTGGAGGATAAATTTTTTAAGAAAAACAGTCAAAATAAATTGTACATGAAGAAGAGACTGTTTCGCTTCACCTATGTTCCTGGTACCACAATGAATGAACATATCACCAGTTTCAATAAGTCGGTCAGAGATTTGTAAAATATGGATGCAACTTTTGATGATCGTGACTTGAACTTGATGTTGTTGGGGTCACTTCCTAATGAGTACGAGCACCTTGAAACTACTCTACTCCATGGAAATGACGAAATTTCTCTCAGAGAAGTTTGTTCGGCTTTGTACAGCTATGAACAAAGAAAAGGAGAAAAATAGAAGGGCGGAGAAGGAGAAGCACTAATTGTGAGGGGTCGTCCTCAAAATCAAACGAGGACTAAGAAGGGAAGATCCAAGTCGAGATCTAGACCCAGCAAAGATGAATGTGCCTTTTGTCGAGAAAAGGGGCACTGGAAGAAAGACTGTCCGAAGTTGAAGAATAAGGCCAGACATAACAATGGAAAGGCCATTATGGATTCAAATGTAGCTGATTGTGATGATTCAGACTTCTCATTAGTTACAACAGAGTTATCAACATCATCAGACATATGGTTGATGGACTCGGCTTGTAGCTATCATATGTGTCCCAACAAGGACTGGTTCGTGAATTTTCAAGAAGGAGAATATGGAGTCATCCACACAGCGGATAACAGCCCTCTTACCTCATATGGCATTGGTTCAATAAGATTAAGGAGCCATAAAGGAATGATCAGAACATTAACAGATGTTCGATATGTACCGGGTTTGAAGAAGAATCTCATCTCTGTGGGAGCCCTAGAATCAAAAGGGTTCAAAATCATTGCAGAAAATAGAGTGACGAGAATATGCTCCGGTGCACTAGTGGTAATGAAGGCCAATTGGAAGAACAATAACATGTACCGCTATCGTGGTAGTACAGTTATTGGGACAGCAACAGTGACATCCAGTGATGACAAAGAGGCCGAAGTAACCAGGCTATGGCACATTTGCTTGGGACATGCTGGAGGGAAATCCTTGAAAGCTCTATCTAATCAAGGATTGTTAAAAGGCGTAAAAACTTGCAACTTAGAGTTTTACGAGTATTGTGTCAAAGGAAAACAGACAAGGGTTAAATTTGGTACAGCGATCCATAATACTAAAGGCATTTTGGATTATGTACACTCTGATATTTGGGGTTCTTCCAAAACACCTTCATTGGGTGGGAAGCACTATTTTATAACCTTTGTTGATGATTTTTTTCGAAGAGTGTGGGTGTATACAATGAAGAGGAAAGATGAAGTGTTGGGAATTTTTCTCAAATGGAAGACGATGGTGGAGAATCAAACAGGCAAGAGGATCAAGTGTATTCGCACAGACAATAGAGGTGAATACAAAAATGATCATTTTAATAAGGTCTGTGAAAATGATGGCATCGTCTGACACTTCACTGTCAAACATACACCACAACAGAATGAAGTGGCAGAACGTATGAACCGGACTTTACTAGAGAAGGTACGGTGTATATTGTCCAATGCTGGCTTGGGCAAAGAATTTTGGGCTGAGGCAATTACATATGCATGCCACCTCATTAATCGTCTACCATCTGCTGCTATTGATGGCAAGATACCCTTTGAAAAATGGTATGGAAAACCTGTTGTAGATTATGACTCTTTGCACGTGTTTGGCTCAATTGCATACTATCATGTGAAAGAGTCAAAATTGGATCCGAGAGCAAAGAAGGATATATTTATGGGGATTACTTCTGGAGTCAAAGGATACTGCTTATGGTGTCCAGAGACAAGGAATATTATATTCAGCAGAGATGTTACCTTTGATGAATCTGCCATAACAGATAAGGTGACAGTTGAAGATGTCAAACAAACTGGTGGTGCATCAAAGCAGGTGGAGTTTGAGGGAAAATTTATTTTTCCTACACAAGAAGCAGAGGAGGAAACTCATGAAGATTACCCTCTGGAAGAAGAGCCAGTAGAGAGGGAGATTCCAACTCAGGAACCTCGACAACAACTTGAATCAATAGCAACCAGAGACCAAAAAGGACAATAACGAAACATGTTCGTCTCATAGAGATGGTTGCTTGCGCAACCTCAATTGTAGCTGATGGTGTTCCTACCACTTATAAAGACGCAATCCAAAGTTCAGAAGAAGATAAGTGGAGGATTTCCATGAATGAAGAAATGCAGTCCCTTCATCAGAATCATACATGGAAATTGGCCAATCTCCCGAAGGGAAAGAAAACAATTGGGTGCAAATGGGTATTTGCAAAGAAAGAAGGATTTCCTAACCAAGAAGATGTTCGCTACAAAGCAAGATTGGTGGCCAAAGGATATGCTCAGAAGGAAGAAATTGATTACAATGAAGTATTTTCTCCAGTTGTAAAACATTCCTCCATTAGAATTATGTTGGCTTTGGTAGCACAGTTGGATTTGGATCTAGTTCAGATGGATGTAAAAACTGCGTTTTTACATGGAAACTTGGAGGAGGAAATCTACATGAATCAGCCAGAAGGATTCAAAGTTGCTGGAAAAGAAAATATGGTATGCAAACTTGAAAAATCGTTGTACGGATTGAAACAATCTTCTAGACAATGGTACAAGCGATTTGACAAGTTTATGTTGCGGCAAGGGTACAAGAGAAGCAAATACGATCATTGTGTGTATTTGCGCAAACTTAATGATGGTTCCTTTGTATATCTTCTCCTATATGTTGATGATATGTTGATAACTTCCAAGAATTCGGAAGAAATTGATAAGTTGAAGATTCAACTGAAGGAGGAGTTCGAGATGAAGGATCTGGGTGAGGCAAAGAAAATTCTTGGCATGGAGATAATAAGAGATAGACGTTCAAAGAAACTCTGTTTATCTTAGAAAGAATATTTGAAGAGAGTACTACAACGTTTTGGCATAGATAAGAAGACTAAGCCAATTAGTACGCCACTTGCTCCCCATTTTAAGCTAAGTACTACTATGTCGCCAAAGGATGAAACTGAACAGGAGTATATGTCAAGGGTACTATATGCAAATGCTGTTGGTAGCTTGATGTATACAATGGTTTGTACGAGACCTGACATTTCACAAGCCGTTAGAGTTATTAGCAGATATATGCATAATCCAGGAAAGGAGCATTGGCAAGCTGTGAAATGGATTCTACGGTATATTCATAGTACTGTATATGTTGGGTTAGTTTTTGAGCAGGAAGGCAATCGGTCTGTAGTTGGATATTGTGACTCAGATTTTGCGGGTGATCTGGACAAACGAAGGTCAACTACCAGTTAGTTGTAAGTCTACTTTGCAGTCAACAATTGCTTTGTCTACAATAGAGGCAGAGTACATGGCTATTACAGAGGCTGTGAAGGACAATTTGGCTTCAGGGGTTGCTAAAGGAGCTTGGTATTGAACAAAAAAATATTACAATTTTTTGTGATAATCAAAGTGCTATTCAATTAGCGAAGAACCAAGTTTATCATGCAAGGACGAAGTACATTGATGTTTGGTATCATTTCGTACGAGAAATCATAGAAGAAGGTGGAGTCACGGTGAAGAAAATTCATACTACGGAGAACCCTGCTGATATGCTGACAAAAGCGGTAACTGCGGTCAAGTTTCAACATTGTTTGGATTTGATCAACATTGTTGAACACTAAAGATTGAAGATGAAGACACAACCAAAATTTGTTATTGAGAGAAAATTGAAGATGTGAAATTTTGCTAAGGTGGAGATTTGTTGAAATTGTCAAAAGTCCCACATCGGTGGATGACAATTTTGAATGAGAATTTCACCCTATAAAAGGAGGCCTAATGTTTAGGATTTAGGTACACCTCTCATTTGTCTTTTTATCTTCTTAAGGCATTTGTATCTTCTCTCTTTAGTAATATTTCACTTGTAATTTTGGAGTGGAATAAATTATTGATTGTGTCCGAGGAAGTAGGCAAAATTGGCCGAACCTCATAAATTCTGGTATTCTTTTATTGTTGTCTTATTGTCTTGTTTATTATTTAGTGGTTGTCATAATTTTTGGTATAGTAGTTGTGATTCATTCACACTATATACATTTGGCTTCCGCAACAGAGAGCCGTGTATTAATTTTCTCATGAAAAGCTCACTCATATGGCGCTAAAGTAAGCATTATGTCACGGGCCCGAATCCTTACATTGGGTAGCGGCACCTGCTCGTCCGTGCGGCGCCTGCAGTTTCCCTCGCTGCAGGCCAGCCTTCTTCCTGTCCCAGGATTTCTCAAGCATGATCCTGTGCCTGTCGGTGGGACTCGCCCGTAGGCTCGCCCCAACTTGTGCCGCCCGTAAGATGCCTAGGCCCTTGGCCCTAGACATGTCGTGGCGCTCCATCTTAGGATCACAATTCATGCACGCCCTGGGGACTTGGCTTCGGACATGCCTTGTCCTTAGCCCAAGACTGAGTATCGCTCTCGCGTGCACAGCCCAATTCTCAAGCTTGACACTCGCCCAGTGCATACGCGACTAGCTCGTGCCTTGCCCGAGTTAGGCAACCTTTAGCCCTTGGCCATTGTCATGCGCCTCGTTCGTGCCATGCCCATACATAGCCCTCTTGCAGCACGCTTCCATTCCGAAGTAGTGCAGTGTCGCCCACACCTACACCTTTAGGCCAACGGACCCTTGCTTGCATGGTTGAACCAAAGCCATGCTCACAAGTCGACACATGATGCCCCTATGATAGGTGCGTCAAGTATCCAATCGGCACGGAGGTCTCGTTCCAACATTCGGCAGCCCGCGGGGCTGGCCGTCCCACACTTCGAGCCTCCAGTGCCACTTTGATGCCCAACGCAGGCCCGAAGGCGTTGCGCCGTCCACACGAGTTCCCAAACTCGTGTGGATGCCTTCGACACTCCTTTGAGACATCTAGGCAGGCCCTTGGGGTTCTCCCCCAAGGCAGCTCGTTCTATACGGCTCGGTGGCAGCACATATGGGGGAGGCAGGTCGGAGCTTTCATCACCTATACCCCCTTATATATGCTTAAAATTAAAAAGCCCAAGTTGCCCGAGTAGACTGTTCTACGTCAGACCATCAGAAGGACCTTTTCTCGCCAGTTCTTGGCGGAAATCACAGCTCCAAAATGCGAGTTGTGACACTTAGCTATATATAATTTGTATCTTGAAATGCATCCTTATGCTTTCTTTA
The DNA here is from genome assembly GCF_000390325.3 of Nicotiana tomentosiformis. Lineage (NCBI taxonomy): Eukaryota > Viridiplantae > Streptophyta > Magnoliopsida > Solanales > Solanaceae > Nicotiana > Nicotiana tomentosiformis. The sequence continues at coordinate 13,029,159 of NC_090812.1, read as the reverse complement.
TTTACTGTTTACGGAGGATCGAAGAGATCAGGGGTGGCTAACGGATCAGGAAGATATATAGCGAATAGATCAAGGAAAATTAGACAAAATTAAAGTGACATGAATTAGTAACTTGAAACAAAAGATAAGTCTCTCGCGGTTGAAACCGCTGAGAGTTCTCTCTTCTCTCTCTAGTGGAAGTTTCTTTTGATTTCTTAGTAATTCTACTCTGTTTAGTTCAAAAATGATGATGGGAAACGGCATTCTGCTTCTCATAACCGTACTTTGTGTTCTCATCTCTTTGGATCTGAGTAAAAACTGCTTCAACTGCATAGAGAAACTATTCCAAATCGTTGGGTGTTCCTCTCCTTTGCCAATAAATTTCAGCAGTGTATTAGTGGCGGAAATAAAAACAAAACATGAGATCGACAGATTTCTACATCAAAGCGCCTGGATCAGTGAAAGAGTTTCGATTTGGTTCGAAGACATGACACACAATGGTAAAGTTGAAGTCATCTGGGCTTCCTCTTTTCATGGACCGCCTTTAATGAAGTACTGGGTTACGATTGTTAAAAGTGCATACAATGGAGATGATGAGGATTGGGAAGAAAGGGTCTTTCGGTACAATGGAGTAATGATTAATGTCTCAGACAATTATATCTACGGAGAAGGAAGAGACAGATGCAAAAAGATAGGTTAGAGCAAGGCCGTTTCCAATCATTCACTAATGATGATGGGCTGGTGTTAACCGCCAATAGAAACTACCCACAAGAATGGATTAGCGACTGGTTTGCCACTTCCTTCCTTCCTGATATTGATCACTTTCCTATAGACAATGTTGTCCTTTCAATACGTAACAACCTATTGCATATAAACAATTACTCCATTAGAGGTGCACCCTAAGAGAATGTCTCTAAAAACCGTACTTGTATGCCTCCATTCACTGAATGATCAGGAGAACAGCAACTATGAGAGTATAACTATATATCACTACTAGAAATCGGGAAAAAACCGACCAAGCCGTCAACAAAAGCGACCAAAAACCGTCCAACACGGACCGAAACTACAAAAAAAAAATTTAATTTTTTTTAAAAATTACATACCGACCAAAGTTGATCGGTATTTTGGTCAAAAATTTGACCGAAGTGGTCAGACTTGCTTAGTCAAAGCAACTTTTTGATTACCGACCAACTTTGGTCGGTAATGTGGACCCACTTTTTAAAATTTTAATAATTATATTATTATTTAAAATATTTTATAAAATTTATAGAATTTATATTTAAGTTTACCGACCAAAGTTGGTCGGTTATTGCAGGGGAAGCATTTACCGACCAACTTTGGTCGGTATATTTTATTTCCTGAAAAATAACTGACCAAAGTTGGTCAGTTATTAGGTCAAACATGGTCAAACTTTTGAATCACTTTAATATTTACTATCTAAATAAGATAAATGTAATCCGTTAACACTTTATTTTGTAATACAAATAATGAATACACTAACATATACTATAATAAGCTATATATAGTTAAAGTAGTACAACGAAGTGTGTGTGTATATATAGGTATAGCCGCATATATATATAAGAACACGAAGCGTTATGACCACAGGGTCGGGTTCTTTTGGGGATAGACTTGTGAAGAAGCAATAATCTAATCAATATATATAATTGATTATCATCAAATATATCTATTTGTAAACTGATTCATCGACTTATAACTTACTTAGATGCATCGATGAATATTAAAAATAAAATATTTCGACCTATATCGATGAATATTAAAAACAAAACGTCTCGACCTATATCGATTAATCTATGTCATGCATTATTAGTGATGAATAAATAAAATATAGAATAATTAATACTAAACATCTTTGACATGTATATATATATGGATCACAAATTAAAGAAACCAAAGAAGTTATTAGCATTAAGTAAATGAGTTAATAGGTCAAACATGGTTAAACTTTTGAATCACATTAATATTTACTATCTAAATAATATAAATGTAATCCGTTAACACTTTATTTGTAATATAAATAATGAATACACTAACATACACTATAACATGCTATATATAGTTAAAGTAGTACAACGAAGAGAGAGAGAGTGTGTGTGTGTGTGTGTATATATATATATATATATATATATATATATATATATCCGCATATATATAAGAACTAAGAACACGAAGCGCTAGGGCCACAAGGTCGGGTTCTTTTGGGATAGAATTGTGAAGAAGCAATAATCTAATTAGTATATTGTCACGACCCAAAATCCTAACCTGTCGTGATAGCGCCTATCTCAATACTAGGCAAGCCGGCAATCTCAATAAACTCCCATATCTTTTAAATTTGAAAACAAATAATTAAATTCAGCGGAAGAAATCTCACAAGTACAAATATAAATACTCCCCAAACCCGGTGTCACTGAGTACATGAGCATCTAATCTGAATACAAGTCTGGAAAATATGGTCTATAATAGTCCGAGACCAAATACAGTAAACAAGGAGATAGGGAAGGAGAGACAAAGTCTGCGAAACATGGCAGCTACCTCTGAATCTCTGAAAAGTCAATTGTGTGAGAGAATCAACACCCGCTATGATCGGGAACAACTGGGGCTGCACGCAAAGTGCAGGGTGTAGTATGAGTACAACCAACTCATTAAGTAACAATAATAAATAAAGAACTGAAGATAGTGATGAGCTACACAATTATAGTTCATTTTCAGTAATTACAGCAAAGAATAGACATGCTTTCAAATCCGGCAGTTTAAGTCAAATCAATTTTATACAGTTCAAGTTCATGTAATCCGGACATAGAATCTTTCAGAAATTTCAAAACAATAACATATAGCAACTAAGCGCATCAACAAATAAAAAGTAAGTACAGCCTCTCACGACAACAATCACTCATTGGGCTCCCAGCCCTCAGCACTCACACTCAATGGGTATTCGTGCTCACTAGGGGTGTACAGACTCCGGAGGGGCTCCTACAGCCCAAGCGCTATAATTCGCACGGACAACTCACATGCTATAGTATCAATATCTGGATCCGCACGGACAACTCACGTGCTGCACGGACAACTCACGTGCTATAGTATAATATATGGATCCGCACGGACAACTCACGTGCTATAGTATAATGTCTCACAATCAGGCCCTCGGACTCGCTCAGTCATAAATCTTTCCAGTCTCTCGGGGCCTCAACAATCATGAAATCAGCTCAAACAACAATGATATGATGCATCAATAATGAACAATAGAGACTGGAATAAAACAATCAAGTAAACTGTGACTGAGTACAAAATAACAATTAAGCAGATAGTTAAACATGTACACGACCTTTGTGGGTCCCAACAATACAAACATATAGCCTAAACATGGTTTCTAACATGTCTTACAGTCAAATTTCCACAGCACATAGAGAGCACATAGTTAACAACAAGTTATTCAACTTTACAGTTTCCACGTGACGGACCAAGTCACAATCCCCTCGGTGCACGCCCACACACCCGTCACCTAGCATGTGCGTCACCTCCAAAGTAATCACATAATACCAAAATTCGGGGTTTCATACCCTTAGGACCAGATTTAAAACTGTTACTTATCTCAAAGCGTGAAATTTTTATTCTGCTATGCTTTTGCCTCGTAAATCGGCCTCTGAATGCCTCAAATCTATTCATAAATAATTCTTTTTAAGTCAATAAAATTTATTGGAATTAATTCCATATGAAAATATAATTTTTTCATAAAAATCCGAATTTTAGCTAAAACATCGCCCGTGGGGCCCATGCCTCGGAATTCGACAAAAGTTATAAAATTGAAAGCTCATTCAACCACGAGTCTAACCATACCAATTTTACTAAAATCCGACCTCAACTCTACCCTCAAATCTTCAATTTAAACCAAGAGGATTTTCTAATCTTTCCAACTTAATTCACCCATTAACGTTAAAAACAACCATGGATTCAGGTAATTTGACCAATAATGAGTTAAGAACACTTACCCCATTGTTCTTTTTGAAAATATTCGAAATATCGCCTCTCTCCCGAGCACCTCAAGTCCAAAATTAAAAATGGAGGACAGAACCTCGAGCTGGGGTATTCTGCCCAGTTAAAACCGCATATGCGGTCCTAGTCCCGCACCTGCGGAACCGCATCTGCGAACCGGGATCCGTTTCTGCCTAAATTCATTAAGAGCCTAACTCCGCTCCTGTGATCACTTGACCGCATCTGCGGCCATCGTATATGCGGGTCCTAAGCCGCACCTGCGATCCATTTGCGCATCCGTGCCTCTCAAACTGCTTCTGCGTCCGTCGCAGATGCGGGATTTTCCATCGCACCTGCGGTATGAGCCCAGATTTCCCTTAGCCGCACTTGCGACCTCGCACCAGCGGTTCCCACTCCGCAGGTGCAGAAAACACCAGTAGCAGCAGCTTCAGCTGCACTTCTCCAACTCCAAACCTTCCGTTAACCACCCGGAATCACCCCGAGGCCCCCAAGACCTCAACCAAACAAACCAACCAATCCTAAATCAAGATACGAACTTAGTCGAACCTTCAAATCACATCAAATAACATAAAGAAAACACCGATTACACTCGGATTCAAGCCTAAAGAACTTTGAAATTTTAAGTTTTCACAAACGACGCCAAAACCTATCAAATCAAGTCCGATTACCCTCAAATTTTTCACACAAGTCTTAAATGACATAACGGACCTATTAAAATTTTCAGAATCGGATTTCGACACCCGATAGAAAAAAGTCAACCCCCCGGTCAAACTTTCCAAAAATTCGACTTTCGCCATTTCAAGCCTAATTCCTCTACCGACCTCCAAATAATTTTTCGGACACGCTCCTAAATCCAAAACCACCATACGGAGCTATTGGAATTATCAGAATTCAAATTCAAGGTCGTTTACACATAAGTCCATATCCGGTCAACTTTTCTAACTTAATTTTTTCAATTATGAGTCTAAGTGTCTCGTTTCACTCCGAAATAACTTATAAATCAAAACCGACAATTCACACAAGTTATAATACCTCGTAGGAAGTTATTCAAGACTTCAAATAGTTTATAGGAGCGTAAATGCTCAAAACGACCGGTCGATTCGTTACAATCCCCCCCACTTAAACATACGTTCGTCCTCGAACGTGCCAAGGGTTGTTCCTAAGCCTTTAAATCACTGTTCCTCTTTACCATGCACATACTTGGGGGGTGATCCCATGTCACCCTATTCTATATAGGCCTGACAACATAACACAACTGAAAATTATTAATTTAACGTTAGCCCAAAACTTGGAGCCCAATTTCTAACACCTAGAATTCTTTCCAAGATCTAAATTTCACACACCGTATGAGTCTGAACAAGCTGTATCAAGCCATAGCCATAACCCCGGATATAATCATATTGCATACTCCACAACTCACATGCTCGCAGCACCATTCCCGATCACAGTAACTACTCCAAAACTAACCAAGTACTAGTATTAAACCCCGCATTCAACAGAACCTCATTCCAAAACCTTCGTACACTGCCAAAGATGAAAGAAACAATTAAAAAATCATAACCACTCATTAGATCAACTAGCCATGGAGCTCTTTTGCCCCAACCAAAACCACAATCCTCTCCTAAGACGACTTTCAATATTATCCTCCTGAATATACCATAATCAAGCCTGATAGTTCCATTCTAGGTCCAATGGCATTATTTTATTAAACACAACTATCCCACAGACACGCCACATCAATATAACTCAAGCCACAACTGCGCAATCCGTGTACCCCAAATATAGGAGATGTCTCAAGGAAGAGAACCGTATTGCAAGTTCAACAAGCACCACTACAACCACAATGTTACAACCAACTCCTCAAATTTTGTGAAGAGGATAACCGTAGGTGCATGTGCACAATTATAGAGGAAGGAAATTAATGAATCAGACAATTTATCATAGAAATAAAATTCCCACACACGGCACGGACAACTCACGTGCCAATAATATGAATCGCCCGACATGGTCACAGGCCTCCAGTCCCAGCACATCATACATGAGCAATTAAACAAGTACACTTGTATACGATAATGAAATAAGATTCTCATGCTCCTGAACTGGTATAAATAGCACGCCATAGTGTAAGCATGTGAAAAGTCTACTATCACACTTCAAATCGGCAATTTTACGCAAAATTAGTAACTACCCCATTTATTTAGGGAATCATGTTCTTTGTAACCTCATGTATAGCCCAAATAGTTCTCAATAAGGTACGAATACGGAAAACATTATAACTTTACACTTAACAGTCAACTCTAGGCATATTATAGCCTAAGCATTCTTCCGAGTATGAATACTTGCTCTAATGCCCGCACAATGACTCAAACCTCACATTTATGCGCACCCATAGCGCATAGCTATCACAAATAATTAATGCCACTAGCGCCTCCACCGTGTTTTAAATAAAATAGGTCGCAACCCAGAAACAATATACTTCTAAGAACTCCCAGTCTCTAAATTCACCGAACACATGAATCACCATAACTGATCCCAACTCCATCACTAAAATGACTAACACATCTTCCATTCACGATAATCCCATGAGGAATACTTTCATAATTCTTCCGTGCCATATAGCAAAATTTGAATATCAGCAGTTGATCAACCGGGAGAGTGCCGCAATACCAATGAAGTATCCATGATTCAAAACACATTGCCCCTTCTGAAATGTATACTCTCATCAGGCCATACCGATTAGTAATATCATTTACCTAGTCATATGAAACCGTCCATGCTGCCTACGAATTTATGTCGTTCCCTTCAAAATTGAACTGTGACCTTGCACAAGCAAATCTCAATCCCACACAATACAGTGCGTCTACCATGCCATCATGTGAAGAGTACAAGAATCTCATAATCACTCTGAGTCACAAGCAGAATACATACCTGCTTAATCAGAAACCTTCCATTTGATCTCCTCCCGGAGAAAATCCCAATGCGCAACATATTCCTCACACCGGTAGGAAATATACTCCTCGAACCGTGGGAAAAATTAGTAAGAACTCTTCGAAACCCATTTGCACACAACCAAGCTATTAGAATCAAATCTCTCTAACTTGACCCATCCACGCATGTCGCCAAATCCAAGAGTATTGCCACAAAGCACCTGTAGAAAACCCCCATATCATAAGCACTCAAAAGAACCGATCATATCTATTACCGTACCGATCCAACTTACTACAAAGCTACCCTATTTCTCCGAGTCCCTTCCGAATTTGTCTTCAGATTGTTACTTCTCCATGCTAAATCTCCACGATCTTTAGCCACAACTCACCCCACAAACCTTAGCATAGAACCACAACGCCCTCAAACACATAACATAACTTATCTCTTCTTTTGCACGTCTCAATCCCCCAAATTTTACTAACTCCCGAAATTTTCAGAAATTTCGGCAGTCTCCCCTGTAATTGGGCCTATCCACCTGCCAGAGTAACACCAAAATAATTCCTAACAACACATCCACAACCTAACAAAGAACCACAATGTATATATCAATAACATTAATTTCAGCGTTATAAGCACTGCATTATCATAATGATATCAGGACATGAAGCACATCATATGTATGCCCATCACTACATTTCTGGTATTAATAGTTGTTCATAATCGATTACAACATCGCCAATTAACCTCATATTAACCCAAACCTTGTTTTGAATTTTCATAACACTGACAGTAAAATGTGAGGCATGAAGACCTCATAACTATTTACCCGACTTAACGAGCCATATTTAACGCCGCCTGGGCACTCACCTTGTAGGTTAAAACTCAATATTTTTCTCATAATTATGAATAAATATGCACAGAAACACATAAAAAAATTATCAAATAAGCCTAACAGACATGTCTCCATATTAATACTATAGTACAAATTTTAATTTCACAAAAGAAGAATTTAGACTCATAAAATTTTCACCACAAGGACTTCGTCCTCATATAACTTTCATCGCGACTCGTAGCCCAGTTTAAATAATTCACATCATATAAAAATGCGAGGATCTCGTCCATTAACTTAATTCACCCATTAATGTTAAAAATAACCATGGATTAGGGTAATTTGATCAATAATGAGTTAAGAACACTTACCCCATTATTTTTCTTGAAAATCTTCGAAACATTGCCTCTCTCCCGAGCTCCTCAAGTCCAAAATTGAAAATGGAGGACAGAACCTCGAGCTGGGGTTTTCTCAGTTAAAACCGCACCTGCATTCATTAAGAGCCTGACTCCGCTCCTTCAATCACTTGACCACATCTGCGGCCATCGCGGATGCGGGTCCTAAGCCACACCTGCGATCCATCTGCGCATCTGCACCTCTCAAACCGCTTCTGCGTCCGCCGCAGATGTGGCATTTTCCATCGCACCCGCGGTCTGAGCCCAGGTTTCCCTTAGCCGCACATGCGGCTCTTTCTTTGCTCATGCGGCCTCGCACCTGCGGTTCCCACTCCGCAGGTGCGGAAACCACCAGTAGCAGCAGCTTCAGCTGCACTTCTCCAACTCCAAACCTTGTGTTAACCATCCGGAATCACCCCGAGGCCCCCGGGACCTCAACCAAATATACTAACCAATCCTAAATCACGATACGAACTTAGTCGAGCCTTCAAATCACATCAAAAACACCGATTACACCCGGATTCAAACCTAAAGAACTTTAAAATTTCAAGTTTCCACAAACGATGCTAGAACCTATCAAATCAAGTCTGATTACCCTCAAAATTTTCACACAAGTCATAAATGACATAACGGACCTATTAAAATTTTCAGAATCGGATTTCGACCCCCGATAGCAAAAAGTCAATCTCCCGATCAAACTTTCCAAAAATTCGACTTTCGCCATTTCAAGCCTAATTCCTCTACCGACCTCCAAATAATTTTTTGGATACGCTCCTAAGTCAAAAACTACCATACGGAGCTATTGGAATTATCAGAATTTGATTCTGAGGTCGTTTATACATAAGTCCACATCCGGTCAATTTTTCTAACTTAAAATTTTCAATTATGAGACTAAGTATCTTGTTTCACTCCAAAATACCTTAAAAACCAAAACCGACAATTCACACAAGTTATAATACCTCGCAGAAAGTTATTCAAGACTTCAAATAGTTGAAAGGAGCGTAAATGCTCAAAACGACCGGTCGAGTCGTTACATATATATAATTGATCATCATCAAATATATCTATTTGTAAATTGATTCATCGACTTATAACTTAATTAGATGCATCGATGAATATTAAAAACAAAATGTTTTGACCTATATCGATGAATATTAAAAACAAAATGTCTCGACCTATATCGATTAATCTATGTCATGCATTATTAGTGATGAATGAATGAAATATAAAAGAATTAATACTAAACATCTTTGACATGTATATATATGGATCACAAATTAAAGAAACCAAAAAATTTATTAGCATTAAGTAAACGAGTTAATAGGTCAAACATGGTCAAAATATATTTAAAATAGAATAATATTGATTAATCAATTGATAAATTTTTCGTACGTAGTAATGTATGTGATTGATAATCAATTACAATATAGTGTATATGTGTGTGTGAGAGATAGAAATTACTCATATACTTAATTATAACTTAGAAAATTAACTTAGATAGATGCTATTATAATTTATTAAAAGTAATTAGTTAATATAATTATTTATAAAGATTATGCTTATAGTTTATAATTATTTATAATAAATATATTTGTGAATAAAATAAATGCTTATAGTTTATAATAATTTTTTTATAGTTTATAATATTTTAAGAAATAAAAACAAAAAATAATTTAGTTTTTTTAAAAAATAACCGACCAAAGTTGGTCGGTTAATAGTCAAACAGTCAAACGCTTAGTGTACCGACCAACTTTGGTCGGTAATTCTAATTTTAGATCTGAAAACGGGATTTTCCCCTCATTCTCTTACTCTCTTCTCAAAATTTTCATACTCCTCACTCTCTTCTCCCTCACACACACAACACCCTTCCCTCTCTCCTTCTCTATTTTCCTCACACAAATCCCATTCCCCACCCCACGTAGCCACTGCCCCACGTCGCCACTCCCCCGCCGTCGCCGCTGTAGCTGCTACTGACTCCACCACTGCCGCCTCTCCTTCTCCACCTCCTAAAAATTCTAGATTTGAATTACAACTTATATATTTTTTGTATAAATTTAATGTTTTGTTAATTAGTTGTGAATTAGTTAATTAGTGTTTAAATTGATTGTTTAACTTTGTATTTTATTGAAATCTAGGGTTTAGGTCATGTTTTAATTGAATTGAATTGAATTGACTACATATGGTATAAATTGAATGTTTAAGTTTGTATTGTCTTGAATAGTTTAGTTAGAATTGAATTATTAACTTTGAATTGAATTGAGTTTTTAGGATGTGTTCTTGTGAATTGAACTTTTAGGGTATGGGTTGAACTTTTAGGATATGAATTGAACCTTTTGGATATGAATTGAACTTTTAATTTATGTTTAAACTCTTAGGATATGAATTGAATTGAGTTTTTAGGATTTGTTTTTGTGAATTGAACTTTTAGGGTATGGGTTGAACTTTTAGGATATGAATTGAACCTTTTGGATATGAATTGAACTTTTAGGATATAAATTGAACTTTTAGTTTATGTTTAAACTCTTAGGATATGAATTGAATTGAGTTTTTAGGATTTATTCTTGTGAATTGAACTTTTAGGGTATGGGTTAAACTTTTAGGATATGAATTGAACTTTTTGGATATGAATTGAACTTTTAGTTTATGTTTAAACTCTTAGGATATGAATTGAATTGAGTTTTTAAGGGAAGAAAACCTACTTCGGATGGATCAGAACATTCGTGTAACTTCTAGTAAGATGGAAAAAATATTTCCATGTGGTTTCTTTGGTGTGATGGAACATCTTCCAATCCACCTTGTACACGAGGTACAACTTGGAGGGCCTGTTCAATGCAGATGGATGTATCCCTTTGAGAGGTAATAGTATAAGTTTGATGCAATATTCTATTTTATTTAAATGTTCTTAGCTAACATGACATTATGTAGGACAATTGGCTAATGCAAACAATTTGTTAAGCATAGGAATAGGATTGAAGGATCTATATGCGAAGCCTATCTTGCAAAGGAAACTCCACATTTTTGTTCTTATTATTTTGAGAGTAACGTGCCACGTTCCAGGAATAGGCCCAATAGGCACACTGTCGCAGTCACAGGGATCACAACCATCTTCATCATCGACTCCATCCATTTCAGGTCTTCGCCTGCGAGACAGTAGCTCTGAGCCCCCTACACCGTCTACACATGCCTCTGATACACATGCTATGGATGGTGATCCAGAGGTAGTGCATTATGATCGCTATGGCAGGATCATCATAGTCCCTGAGGGTGACGGGTAAGAGTTATTTGTTATTTTTGCGTCTATTGTTTTATAATATTTTTACTAATATATTCATGTATTTTTATTGTTAAATTGCAGGTTCAAGCCGGGTAAGAAAACTACGAAGATAATCACCAATGCCATGAAAAAGCTTTATGATGGCCCTTATGCAACTTGGACTGATTTTCTATTCTCGTTGAAGGAGTAAATTTTCAATCAAATATTCTTTTAAGCAGTTTAATAATTTATATTTATGATGTTTTCATATAATATTTAACTTTTAAAATGCAGAGCAAGTGTGTATGGGAAGACCGCTATAGCGCGGAAGTGGCTGTAAATTTTCATCATAAAGCTCGCAAGAGATTGGCTGATCATTTCTCGGATGGTAGAAAAAAGAACAAGAGGTCTGGATGGTGTCTTGAGCATTTGTGGAATGATTTGTTAAGGCAATGGGAGACCGCGGATTTCTTAGAGAGGAGCAAAAAAGGAAAGAAAGCTCGCTCATCCGAGAAGAGAGGCTCCTTGCACACTAGGGGTGCTATCAGCCTGGGGACAATAAAAAGAAGATTGGTAATTGCTTAAATTATTTTACTTTTCTAAGTATATCAATTATATTTATTAACTAAATTAATTTGTTTTCAGGAAAATAAGTATGGACGTCCAATGATCCATGATGAACTATTTAAGGAGACGCATATTGTAAAGAAGAAAAAAGAGGGGGATGGACATAGGTGGGTCGAGGACCGGGCAGAGACTGCATATGTAAGATTTCAATTTTCTTTAAGTGTTATAATTTACTTTTATAAGATTTTTTAAATACTAATTTAATTTAAAATAATGTAGGGTCGCTACCAAAGTAACGTGGAGGAATTCATTCGTAGTCAGCCAGCTGGTGAATCGGGCGAACCAACCTAACCTTCGGACGAGGATGCTGAAAGAATATGGTTAGAGGCTGTTAGCGGTCCAAAATGGGGGAAGGTTTATGGGATTCAAACGAAAACATTACATCGCTATAGGTATGGAATGCAAGGAATAGGGACTTCCTCATAGGGCGAGGAACTTAATAGGGAGAGCCTCTCGGCTATGCGAGAGACAGTGTCAATGCTTACATCCGAGCTAGAAGCGGCCAAGGAAAGATAAAGACTTAAAGATGCTCAATTCCTTGGTATGCAAGCTCAGATAAGAACTCTCCTTTCTAGTGGAGCTTTTCCTGTAACGCCCCAACTTGTCATTTTGAACATCTACGCTCCTTTCGGCAATTTAAAGTCTTGAGCAGCTTAGTAATGTGTACTATGACTTGTGTGAATTGTCGGCTTTGGTTTTCGAATGATTCGGGATTTAATTGAAAGACCAATCCTTGTTTAGAAGCTTAAATAAAAAGAGTGGACCGATTTGACTTTTTGTGCAAACGACTCCGGAATGGAGTTTTGATGGTTTCAGTAGATCCGTATGGTAATTTTGGACTTAGGAGGGTGTCAGAAAAATTATTTGGAAGCCCGTAGCTAAATTAGGCTTGAAATGGCTAAAATAGAAATTTAAGTTTGGAAGTTTGACCGGGGAGTTGACTTTATTGATATCGGACTCGGATTGAGATTTACGAAAATTGGAATAGCTCCGTTATGTCATTTATGACTTGTGTGCCAAATTTGAAGTCATTTCGAATTCATTTAATATGTTTCGGCACGAGTTTTGTAAATTGAAAAGTTTGAAACTCATAAGTCCGAATCGAGGTGTGAATTATAATTTCGATGTTGTTTGGCATGATTTGAAACCCTGAGTACGTCCGTATTATGTTACGAGACTTGTTGGTATATTTTAAAGGGATCCTGAGTTTCGGGGTGAGTTTTGAGCGAGTCTGGGCATTTCGGCACTCTGATGTTGTTCTAGAACTTTTGGAAAATGAGGACTGCAGAGGAAAAGTGCGGACCGCACAATTCTTCTCGCGGCCGCACTTCAGAGGAAAAGTGCGGACCGCACAATTTTAAGTGCGGCTTCACTTTAGAGGAAAAATGCGGACCGCACAATTTTGAGTGTGGCCGCACTTGAGGGGTTCTGCAGTGGTACGACTTCAGATGCCCATATCTTTTAATCTACAACGAATTTGGAGATAATTCAAAAACAAACGTTGTAGGCCTTTGAATCTAGTTTCCAGAAAGGTACAACATTAATCCTTTGGACGTTAGATCTGAAAGTTATGGACATTTTACGGAAGCCTGGTAAGCTTTCACTAGGAAGTGCGGCCGCAGAACTTGGAAATGTGCTGCAACACTTGAAAATATGCGGACTGCACATTAGGAGAGCAGACTTAGTAATATATAGCCGAGGGTTAGGTTATTATTTCATATTTGAACTTTGGAAGCTCGGTTTGTGGCAATATTTTGTGGGATTTTCAAGAAATCTATCGGGGTAAGTGATTCTAACTCATATTTGGTTAGCATACATGAGTATATCATTTTTTTGCATCATTTAATCTGTATTTTGAGATGGAAATTTGGGGGAAATTGTAAAAATTTTATAAAACAAATTTTTGAGATTTGAATACCGATTCAGAGTCGGATATGAGTGAATTTAGTATGGTTGAACTTGTAATTGAATGGGTTGTCGGATTTTGTAACTTTTGTCGGGTTCCGAGACGTGGGCCCCACAGGCAATTTTTGAGTTAAATTTCGGATTTTATTCGAAAATTGGTATTTTGATATGGAATTAATTCCTATAATTGTGTGGACTGAATCAAATTAATTGTGACTAGATACGAGGCTTTCAGAGACCAATTCTCGAGGCAAGGGCATAGCTAAGTGAGAAATTACACGGTTTGAGGTAAGTAACACTTCTAAACTTGGTTCCGAGGGTATGAATCCCTGAATTACGTATTGTGTGATTTGTTTGGAGGTGACACATATGCTAGGTGACAGGCGTGTGGGCGTGCACCATAGAAATTATTCCGTGGAATTGTGTAGTCAAATAATCTTGGCATTATCCATGTAGTTTTGTTAAAGAAATTGAGCTGAGAATCATGTTTAAAATCATGCTGAGGCTATATGGCAGTATTATTGAGACCTACAAAGGTCATATTGCTGTTGAATTATTTGTTTAAATTGAAATTGCATACTCGGTCATATTCCTTCATTGCATATCATATCTCAGTCTCTGTTCTTATTTATTGATACACCATATCATCATTTTGGGCTAGTTTCATGACATTGTGAGCCCGAGATACTAGAGAGAGTGATGACTGAGTCAGGCCGAGGGCATGATTGTGAGGTTATTATTATGGGATCGGGCTGCATGCCACAACTAGTTTTATTTACTTATGCCCGGATCTGGCTTATTATAGCGCTTGGGCTGATGGAGCCCCTCCGGAGTCTGCACCCCCCACAGTGAGCGCAGTTGATATATATATATATCTAGGATGGATCTTCCTTGGGCATGGATCTTGCCATAGATATATATTTTGAGGAATGGATCTTCCCTGGGCATGGATCTTGCCCGAAGCATTTATATTAAGGGATGGATTTTTCCTGGGCATGGATCTTGTCCAAAGCATTTATATTGAGGGATGGATTTTCCATGGGCATGGATCTTGCCCGAAGCATTTATATTGAGGGATGGATTTTTTCTGGACATGGATCTTGTCCGAATCATTGATAATTGGGGAAGGATCTTTCCCTGGGCTGGATTGGCCATATACAGTACGGAGTGATTGAGTATTCTGAGAGTGTGAGTATACGAGGTTTATATTGTAATACATCACATACAACATATACTTTGGCATGTAGATATAGTGATGTCATATTCTTCATATCATGCAGATTTTATCTATTTTTCCTGTACTGAATTTAACTATTGAACTGGAAAGCATGCCTACCTTTCTGTACTGTTATTTCTGTACCAGACTATACCTATTGAGCTCGTCACTACTTCCAGCCCAGAGGTTAGTCTTGTTACTTATTGTGTTGGTTGTACTCATACTACATTATGCATCTCGTGTGCAGATCTAGGTGCCCCCGGATACGACAGCTGCTAGATTTTGGAGTTATTTTTGTTGGGGACTATCAAGGTAGTTGCTTGACGTCCGTAGACTTGATCCCTTTCCTGTTTAGTTATTGTAATGTTCTATATTTTTAGACAGTGATTTTATCAGTCAGACTTTGTATTCACTTAGATGCTCATGTACTCAGTGACACCGGGTTTTGGGAGTGTTTATATTTGTACTTGTGAGATTTCTTCTACTGAATTTAATTATTATGTTTTCAAATTTAAAAGATATGGTGGTTTATTGAGATTGACGGCTTGCCTAGTATTGAGATAGGCGCCATCACGATAGGTGAGATTTTGGGTCGTAACAAGTTGATATCAGAGCCTAGGTTACATAGGTCTCACGAGTCATGAGCAGGTTTAGTAGAGTCTTGCGGATCGGTACGGAGACGTCTGTACTTATCTTCGAGAGGCTGCCGAACCCTTAGAAAAAATTTCACTTTCTTGTATTCTATCATGCGGAATTGATTCAGCTTGAAATAAAACTCTTTGAATTTCTTCCACGCATTTGTGTGCGCATGTGAGCGCTCGATATCAGTTGTGCATCACCGGCTTGTGATTCCATGAACGAGGTTCGTGATATGTATTCTGTATTTTGGTGATGGGCCATTCTGGAGGACTTGAGGCCAGGGTTAGACCGCAGCTTAGGCTCGGTAGTTTTGGTTGTGTGAACTTGTACATTTAGACTCATATGTCCGAAAGTGTCCCTATGAGTGAAATTTGTGGTTATATGATGAGCATGATGTGACTACGGAATGTGTTCAGATTGTTTGATGGTGATGAGAATAGTTTTCTTGAGATGTTAAAAAAAAAGGGGCATCGGGCGCTTGATTTCTGTTTTGATGTGACGTACGGTCTCGAGTTATGAGTGTGTTGAAGGACCTGTCATGCAGTTTAATTATGGAGCGAAGTAGATTTTACATGTCTTGTTGATGAGTTCAAACTCTGAAAGATTAAGTGATTGCGTAGTAATTGTGCCTGTGAAAGGGTATAACAAGATGCCAATTTGAGGCTAAGCATGTGGGTTATCTCCTGCGGAGTAATCTACGTAGGTGTGTTCCTTATAATGTTGAGTGAAGAGTTTATTTTCTACCAGCGGGGTGTATGTGTTGAGATTTGAAATTGAATCTAGTTGAGAAAGTTGACTTGACTGTTAAGAGAATAAATGCGAACTTAGCGGATGATTGAGGTATTTTATGGTGGGTGTTGCATAAGCTTGAGAAGAATTTTTGTTGAACTGACTGCGGTATTATGGCAGTAATAAAGTATGGGTATTGTGAGTTATCAAGTGTTTTGTTCTGTGGCTTTGAGCCAAGTGGGGAAGTCTACTATTGACAATTCAATTTCATGGATATATGTTAAATTTTAGTTTTGGTATGAGGCATACTTGTGGGTTAGTTATGACTTGTAGAGGTGGAGATCGAGGATGACTTGGGTAAGTAAATTCCTAGATATGTGTTACATTGCACTTTATGAAAATATGGAAATTATGGAATAATGAAGTTGTTATTTTGAATGACGTAGTGTGCACGAAGTTTGAATTTGATTGGTCGTGTTAAGGCATGGTTACTTCTTTGAGTGTTGATTATGCTAAAGGAGCACATGTCTTTCGGCCCGTTTGGGGCGGAGTAAATTAGATTTGAGCAGAGTGGATGACTCTCGGGAGGGTTTTAATGGATTCAAAATGTATATATGGCAATTGAATTTTTTTTGAATTTGTATATCACTAGAATCGATTACTTACATTGGATGGTATCGGGACGTGCGGTAATTCTGTTTGACTATGGATTCTACATTTTAGTATAAGAAAGGAAAGAGGAATAATTTTAAATTCACATAAGGTATTTTCAGAGTGGGCTCAGTTGTGGTACTTTTGTGGTGCTTAATAAGAATACAATGTCTTATGGGCCTTTGGGCGGTATGGTTTTATGTTAGGATGTCTTGTAGTGAGCTTTGGGTAAGGATCGTAGTGTTCTGAAGGACAACTGGGTAGTAGGTTAGACCAGTATGGTAATGGTATGCTCGGTTCTTTTGGGTAATTATGATGTGGTGAGACTTTACAGATATTTTGGTGGCAATATTCTTGGGTTTGGTGACCTGCGTGGCTTGGTCAAGTTAGAGGAATTCAGTTTGATATCTTGGTTGTGTGCAAATGGATTTCAAAGTGTCCTTGGTGGTTTCTACCATGGTTTGAGCCGGATATGTCCTACCAGCATGAGGAACATGTTGTGTATTGTGATTTCCTCCTGTTTGGGAGCAAGAGGAAGGTTTCTAACTAACCGGGTATGTAAATTACTAGTGACTCAAAGTTGATAATGAGATTCTTATGCTTGTCACATGATGGCATGATAGATGTGGTGTATTGTGCGGGATTAAAATTTACATGTACAAGGTGGCAGTTCATTCTTGAAGGGAAGGTCACGAGTTCTGGATAGAATGACCAGTTTTATATATTTAGATAAATGTTGTAACTGCTCGGTAATCCCTGAGAAGGGTGCGCATTTCAAAAGGCGCATTGTGTTTTGACTTTCGGATGTCATCGGTATTGCGATACTCACCTAGTTGATAGACTGCTGATATTCAAATTATTGATATGTGGAACGGAAGAATTATGAAAATATTCCTAGTGGGATGATCGTGCATGAAGGATGTGATAGTCATTCTAGTGCTGGAGTTGTGATCAGTTACGATGGTTCATGTGTTCTATGAATTTGGGGAACTGGGAGTTCTCAGAAGCATATTGTTTCAAGGTTGCGACCTGTTTGAGGTGAGCATTTTATTTAAACTCAGTGGAGGCACTAGTTGCGTTAATGATATCTACGCGCTATGAGTGCGCATATATGTGAGGTTTGAGCCCATGTGCCGGCATCGGGGAAAGTATTCAGATTCAGGGAAAATATTTAGGCTATGATATGCCTAGAGTTGATGGTTAAGCGTATTCGTACCTTTGTTGAGAACTATCTAGGTTATACTTGAGGTTACAAAGAGGCTAATTCCCTAAATAAATTGGGTAGTTACTATTTCTGCGTTAACTGCCGATTTGAGTTGTGATAGCGCACTTTTCACATGCCTACTCTATGGCATGTTATTTATACCAGTCCAGGAGCATGTGAATTCTACTTCATTTATTATATACATGTGTACTTATTTGATTGCTCCTGTATGATATGCTTGGACTGGAGGCCTGTGACCATACCAGGCGGATTATATTATTGGCACGTGAGTTGTCCGTGCAGATCCATATACTGATATTATTGGCACGTGAGTTGTCGGTGTGGATCCATGTACTGATATTATTGGCAAGTGAGTTATCCCTGCGGGTCCAGATATTGATACTATAGCACGTGAGTTGTCCGTGCGAGTGATAATAATGCGAGCTCTAGAAGATCTGGTTATTCGTGTGTCTTGGTTCTACTATATATAATGAGATTATAGCATTGCAGTTGTGGTGGTGCTTTGAACTTGCAATACGATTCTCTACTTTGAGACATCTTCCATTTTGGGTACAAGGTTGCGCAGTTGTGGCTTGAGTTGTATTGGTGTGGCATATCAGTGGAATAGTTGTATTTGATAATATAAGATCATTGGACCTAGAATGTGTACTATCGGATTTGATAATGGTATATTTAGGTGGATGATATCGAAAGTCGGCTTAGAAAGTGATTATGATTCTGCTTGGGGAGAGAGAGCTCCATGACTTGTTGATTTGATAAGGGGTCATGATATTCAACGTGTTTATTTTATTATCGGCTGTGTACGAAGGTTTTGGAATGAGTTGTTGTTTGATATGTGGTTTAATATCGGTATTTGATTTTTTTTAAGCAGCTACAGTGATTAGAAATTATTGTGAGTATGCGAGTTGTGTGGTATATCATGTGATTACATCTGGAGCTATGACTAAGGCCTAATACAGCTTATTAAGACTCAAACAGTGTGTAGATGTGAGATTCGGGCCTTGAAAAGAAATTTTTGGATGTTGGAAATTGGACTCCAAGGTTAATGGGCTAGGGCTAAATTAGTGATTTTCAGTTATGTGGTGTTTCCAGCCCTATATGGTATAGGGTGACGTGGGAACACCCCAGGTATGTGCGTGGTAAGGTGGAATAGTGATCTGAAGGTTTAGGAACAACTTTTGGCACGTTCGAGGATGAACGTATGTTTAAGTGGGGGAGAATGTAACGACCCGACTTGTCGTTTTGAACATCTACGCTCCTTTCAGCAATTTGAAGTCTTGAGCAGCTTCGTAATGTGTACTATGACTTGTGTGAATTGTCGGCTTTCGTTTTCGGATGATTCGAGATTTAATTGAAAGAACAATCCTTGTTTAGAAGCTTAAATGAAAAGAGTGGATTGATTTGACTTTTTATGCAAACGACTCCGGAATAGAATTTTGATAGTTCCAATACCTCTGTATGGTGATTTTGGACTTAGGAGCGTGTCCGAAAAATTATTTGGAAGTCCGTAGCTAAATTAGGCTTGAAATGACTAAAATAGAAATTTAAGTTTGGAAGTTTGACCGGGGAGTTGACGTAATTGATATCGGACACAGATTGAGATTTCTGAAAATTGAAATAGCTCCGTTATATCATTTATGACTTGTGTGCCAAATTTGAAGTCATTTCGGATTCATTTAATATGTTTCGGCACGAGTTTTGTAAATTGAAAAGTTTGAAACTCATAAGTTCGAATCGAGGTGTGAATTGTAATTTCGATGTTAGTTGGCGTGATTTGAAACCCTGAATACGTCTGTATTATATTACGGGACTTATTGGTATATTTGAACAGGATCCCGAGTGGCTCGATGAGTTTCAGGGTGAGTTTTGAGCGAGTCCGGGCATTTCGACACTCTAATGTTGTTCTAGAACTTTTGAAAAAGTGCGGACCACCGAGGAAAAGTGCGGACCGCACAATTCTTCTCGCGACCGCACTTCAGAGCAAAAGTGCGGACCGCAGAGGAAAAGTGGGGACCACACAATTTTGAGTGCGGCCGCACTTCAGAGGAAAAATGCGGACCACACAATTTTGAGTGCGACCGCACTTCACGGGTTCTGCAGGTTCGATGGTCCGACTTCGGAGGCTTATATCTTTTAATCTACAATGAATTTGGAGATGATTCAAAAACGAAAGTGGTAACCCTTTGAATCTAGTGTCCAGAAAGTGTAGCATTACTCATTTGGACATTTGTACAGAAAGTTATGGGAATTTTACTAAAGCCTGGTAAGCTGTCACTGTGAAGTGCGGCCGCACAATTTGGACTGCGGCCGCAGAACTTGGAAATGTGCGGCAGCAATTGAAAATGTGCGGACCGCACATTGGGAGAGCAGACTTGGTACTATATAGCCTAGGGTTAGGTTATTATTTCATATTTGGACTTTGGGAGCTCGGTTTGTGGCGATTTTTCGTGGGAGTTTCAAGAAATTCATCAGGGTAAGTGATTCCAACTAAGATTTGGTTAACATGCATGAATATATCATTGTTTTCATCATTTAATCATTATTTTGAGATGAAAGTTTGGGGAAAATTGTAGAAATTTCATAAAACTAATTTTTGGGATTTGAATACTGATTCAGAGTTGGATTTGAGTGAAATTAGTATGGTTGAACTCGTAATTGAATGTGTTGTCGGATTTTGTAACTTTGTTGGCCCCACATGCAACTTTTGAGTTAAATTTTGAATTTTGTTGGAAAATTGATATTTTGATATGGAATTAATTCCTATAATTGTATGGACTGAATCAAATTAATTGTGACGAGATACGAGGATTTTGGAGATTAATTCTCGAGGCAAGGGCATAACAGAGTGAGAAATTACACGGTTTGAGGTAAGTAACACTTCTAAACTTAGTTCTGAGGGTATGAATCCCTGAATTACGTGTTGTGTGAATTGTTTGGAGGTGACGCACATGCTAGGTGACATGCATGTGGGCGTGCACCGTAAAAATTGTTCCGTGGTATTGTGTAGTCAAATAATCTTGGAATTATCCATGTAGTTTTGTTAAAGAAATTGAGCTAAGAATCATGTTTAAAATCATGCTGAGGCTATATGCCAGTATTATTGAGACCCACAAAGGTCATATTGCTGTTGAATTATTTGTTTAAATTAAAATTGCATACTCAGTCATATTCCTTCATTGCATATCATATCTCAGCCTCTGTTATTATTTATTGATACACCATATCATCATTTTGGGAGAGACTGGAGAGAGTGATGACTGAGTGAGGCCGAGGGCCTGATTGTGAGGTTATTATTATGGGATCGGGCTGCACGCCACAACAAGTTTTATTTACTTATGCCTGGATCTGGCTTATTATAGCGCTTTGGCTGAAGGAGCCCCTCTAGAGTCTGCACCCCCTACATTGAGCGCAATTGATATATATATCTGGGATGGATCTTCCCTGGGCATGATTCTTGCCCGAAGCATTTATATTGAGGGATGGATTTTTCCCGGGCATGGATCTTGCCTGAAGCATTTATATTGAGGAATGCATTTTTCCTGGGCATAGATCTTGCCCGAAGCATTTATAATGAGGGATGGATTTTCCATGGGCATAGATCTTTCCCGAAACATTTATATTGAGGGATGGATTTTCCCTGGACATGGATCTTGTCCGAATCATTGATATTTGGGGATGGATCTTCCCCTGGGTTGGATTGGCCATGTACAGTACTGAGTGATTGAGTATTCTGAGAGTGTGAATGCATGAGGTGTATATTGTGGTACATCACATACAACATATACTTTGGCATGTAGATATAGTGATGTCATATTCTTCATATCATGCAGATTTTATCTATTTTTCTTGTACCGAGTTTAACTATTGAACTGGAAAGCATGCCTACCTTTATATACTGTTATTTCTGTACTAGACTTTACCTATTGAGCTCGTCACTACTTTCAGCCCAGAGGTTAGTCTTGTTACTTATTGAGTTGGTTTTACTCATACTACACTTTGCACCTCGTGTGCAGATCCATGTGCTCCCGGATACGGCGGCTGCTAGATTTCTGAGTTATTTTTGTTGGGGACTATCAAGGTAGTTGCTTGACGTCCGTAGACTTGATTCCCTTCCTATTTAGTTATTTTACTGTTCTATATTTTTAGACAGTGATTTTATCAGTCAGACTTTGTATTCATTTATATGCTCATATACTCAGTGACACCGGATTTTGGGAGTATTTATATTTGTACTTGTGAGATTTATTCCGCTAAATTTATTTATTATGTTTTCAAATTTAAATGATATGGTGGTTTATTGATATTGTCGGCTTGCCTAGTATTGAGATAGGCGCTATCACGACGGGTGATATTTTGGGTCGTGACATTTCCGTTGCCCTGATCTCGTGAGTCAATGCCAGAGGCTCGACCTCTACGTGATCATTCCTCCCGTCCTCCTCGTGATTGTTTCTCCCATCCTCCACAAGACCGCTCTCTATACCGTCTTGTAGATGAAATTTCATCAGATGGTTATGATATTGTAGAAAACACCCCTTGACCAATACTTTGATATACTTTGAACTAGACAAGTAGAACTAGTTTTGAATTAGATTGAACAATTTTGAACTTTTTCTAATTAGTTTTTGCTTGGTTTTGGATTGTGATGTTCAATTGAACTTTAATTTGTTAGTTTTAAAGTATTAATTGGATGTTTGGTTGTTGTTGTTGTTGGATATTTGGTTTGATTTATGGTGAATTAGGGGTTGTATGTGGTGAATTGGTGATTATTAGATGTGAATTGGGGGTATTGGTGTGCTATTTTTATTTGGCAAGTGGTGTAGTTACCAAAACAGGCATTTTCTGCCGAAAATTAACCCAGAAAACTGACCAACTTTGGTCGGTAAATAATAATAAAAAAAAATTAAATTGCACATTACTGACCAATGTTGGTCGGTTAATAGACAATGAATTCCCAGAATTCAACATTACCGACCAAGTTTGGTCGATTTTCTACCTGCACTGTCCAGTTTACCGACCAAAGTTGATCGATATTTTTAAATTTTAATTATTTAAAAAGTATATATTTTCCCACTACCGATCAAAGTTGGTCGGTTTTTTAAAATTTTAATAATTTATAAAAAACAAATATTTTCCAATATTGACCACAGTTGGTCAGTAGGAAAAATTAATAAATTTATTACACCGACCAAGTTTGGTCGGTAAAATTAAATTATTAAAATAATATTTCAACCAATTTTGGTCGGAAAGTCAATTACATTGTTAGATGGTTGTGTAGAGCATACCGACCAATATTGGTAGGTAATTTCCGACCAACTTTGGTCGGTATGCCCTTCCGACCTTCAAAATACAGTCCACACATAAATGATCGCATTTTGGACGGTTATTGACCATTACCGACCAACTTTGGTTGGTTTTTTGGACGGTTTTGCCCGGATTTCTTGTAGTGTATATTGAATCCAACAGGATTTGTTATGGACTTTCATGGAGTTAGCATCACATATATGGCATTGGATGCCCATTTTTATGTTGCTTCATGCCCATGTTTCCCAAATACCATTTGGTGGGAAACCTCTGCTTGCTGAAGCTATTGGGACTACCAAAACATTGGTGATTATCAAGTATAACATTTGGATATTGATGCGGATTCTTTTGGAAGAGTTACGTCTACTCCTTATCCTTTGGGATTATAAAATCTGGCATATGCAGATGGTTATGCTATATACTAATTTATTCCATGTCTCTTGTACAAAGCGGCCTCTTAGTACCTATGATCACGCCAGCTATGCCTTATAAAAAGGACTAAGCGGTCGTTGTAAATATAATCTGGTTTACAAGTCTGGAGTCAAATCCCACAGGGAAATAACGTGCTAATTACAACTAATAGTTTTGCACGAATTCAGGTAATCAACCTTCAGAAATATTATAAAATAATTTGAGAGTTTACTAACTAAGATCAAAGTAATTAAAAATGCAGTAATTTATAACTAACAAGGCAAATATTGTAGACAAGATTTGGAAAAGTCTAAGATTATGATTTTCCCTATTGTCGGAATCTTTTCCGCTACGTATCCTATAAATTCGCCTGAATATTTTCTACCGATCGTGAGTACTTTAAGTGTCGTAGCTCTCTCTCGAGTAACTACTACAATTTACTCGACGTATTCTCTCGAACTACGCTAGCTGGCACTAATTTACCGCTCACGACGATCGCACCAAGGCTTCGTTATCTCTAATCCCGCCTTTAAAACCTCCGTATCGATCTCTCAACTACGTTAGGAGTGGTATTGTTCAACAACTACATAAATGTGCACTCTCTCTCGAGCAATATACACACTAAATAGGCACAGTTAATTGAGAGCTCTTCAATTAACAACAATGAAAATATAGTTGAACAAGTAGAGAAAAATTAAAGGCAAATCTATATTAAACGCAGTAGAGAATCATCCTCTAATAGGTTCCATCAAACCTTAGATTAAAGAGTTTAGCTACTCATAAATACAACAACAATCAGCATAATGTTTAAAAACATGAAACTACAAAGTAAAGAGATAAAGGAAGGTGAAACTCTTTTTTTTCTTGCTCCACAGTGCTTGGCAGCCTATTTCTTCTCCAAAATCATGTTCAACCCTAGAATAACTTATTTAGGGAGTATTTATGTCAATCCCCCGGTCCAATTTCGGGTTTGGGTCTTTTAACCCGCGACTTTTAATTACCGTGCTATAGACCTCGTAAAGCCTGGTCTATAGCACGGTTGACCTGGCTATAGACCTCACAAAGCCTGGTCTATAGTATGGTCAACCTGGCTATAGACCTTGCAAAGCCTGGTCTGTAGTACGGTTTGGATACTTGATGCTTTTATGCTCTTTTCTTATATTTTTGTCCTTTTGTGCAATTTTCATTTGATGATTCCTTCCGATGTTCCTACAGATAAAACAACACAATTTAGCTCAAATATCGCACAATAACTCATTAGACCAACAAAATATAGGGTGAGTAATGTGCTAAAAGTAAAGTATTTTGGCATCACACCACCACCCCACACTTAAACGTTGCTCGTCCTCGAGTCAACCACCAATTCCTAGAGAACTTTTATTTTCTTTTAGCATATCCAAAGCATACCATACCTATGACTATGGTTGATAGCAACAATTAAACTTTAGCATATGTCTTCGACACACATTTTCCTTTACTTTATGGCATACTTCAAATCTTTATTCAACAAAAGGACAACATGTTTCTAACAATCCTAACCTCACAAACCGACTCAATATCACAATGCATTCATGGCTTGAACACTTCACATCATAGAGAAATCTAATAACATCACCTATTCCTTGCAAAATCATGTGCCCTCACAACAAGAACAAGAGAGTAAGTTGAATCCACACATTCGAATCAAATGCTTAAATATATTTTAAGGCTTGCCTATTTTGTAAACCTCTACTAATGTTGGTTTGCTCGATCTAAAATCAATTAGGACTTCTTATGGTTATAATGTTGGCTTAAGGATGGGTAAGATAAATTTAGGAATAGTGACTAACCTTCCTAAACACTTTAACACATCACATAATTAACTTTAAGTGCAAATTCTTCAATCCATTCAATTTTACAAACATTATCACCCCCAAAAATATTTTCTCTTTCTTTAAGCACCACATTAATTCATACACACTAGTAAGGACAAGATATGTTTATTTTCCTTTGCTACATATATATTTTTTTTTCTTTTCAACAATACTTTTTTTTTCTACCCTTCCTACTAGTGGTGTATTCCTTACAATACAAGTACACCTTTCTTTCTTTCATTGGTTCTACTCAAAAGTCACCCAAGTTTCATCATTACTTCTTTTACTGCTCATTTTACAATTAAAGTGCTTTAAGAGCTAAAAGGATCAAAATAATGATAATTAAGAACAAAGGGGTATAGGCTTGTAATGTGGTTGCCAAATAAAAGTTTATAGGCTTAAAAAGGTTGACTAGGGATAATTTTTATTGTGGTAAGCATTAAGCTTAAACAAATCAAAGAAAACCTAATATCATTTTTCAAACCGAGCACAACCTAAAATTTCGCTTCAACTCACATGCCGGGCAAGTTCTGGGCTCTAATGCAATCACAGAGACTATACAATTTCTCACCACACATGGCACATGACTCACTAAGGACGGTTCCATTCCTATTTTCAAACAATTGTAAGTATTCACAGAGCCACAAAATATTAAGCATCAAACACAAAGTGACACAAGCCAAGAAAATGAGATATAGGCGTCAATAAACATGTTATTACTCAACAAGGCATAATAAACATTTTCAAATCATAGGGAAGGTACTACACATGCTAGAGCCTAAATATGCTACTATTAAATTAGTCAAAGGCGCCTAGCATTTCTCATTTTTTTCCTTTCTTTTATTCCCTAAATTCTATTCTAATCTAAAGACAACAAAAACTACTACCCGGTTCAACTACATCCCGCGAAAAAGAACCTATGTACAAAGAAAAATTACGAGGGATTATTACTATCTACAATAATAAAAAGACCTATATATATATATATATATATATATATATATATATATATATATATATATATATATATTTCTTTTTTTGTTAGACTTAAGTCCCTCAAGAAAACTGCCTAAGAGATCCATCGTCGGAAAAAGTCCAGTCATTTTATTTTTATTTATTTATTTTATTATTATTATTTTAAATATTAAATAAGGGGAAATACGAAAATAAAATAAACATTAAACACACGAACTAATTAGTTTATCTAATATTTACAAATGACAGAGAATACTGTCGGGACCAAACACACTCACGCAAGTATACGTGGTCGTCAAGTAATAAAGTAGTGAATAAAGTATCGTTCCTACGAAGACTTATGATTAACTTTTGACTAATTCAAACTCGAATAGCTTATCGATTCAAAATATTTCTGACAAAATATATAATTTTCTAAATTACTACCTAAAGGCTATCAAGTAATGAATTGCTAAGAATCAAACACAACACTTAAATAGTTTTGAATAAAAATCAATAGGATATAATATTCCAGGGTCACGGGTTATCTAACAATCATGTTGCATTTTTAGTTTAAAGTAACTAATTAATTTATCTGTATTGTTGATTCACAGGGTTGATATTACTCGTAAGCATCTGTCGAGTCCTTACTCGCCTATTCAAGCTAACTTAATACCTATATGTCTATGGAATTAAGTTTAACAAGAATGCATTTACAATTCCTGTATTGCAACCGAGTAAGGCAATTAGGTATATGTCTATCCTAATTGCGAATCCGTTCCCCGATGCCCGGGTTTAAGAACTTACTCTATTTAATTCTATATGCAATCTAGAGTTCCCACTTTCGAGTTCAACTCTAGATTCGTAGATAGTATTTCACTGTTAGCTACTCAGCAAAATAATTTAAAACAGAATTAAATAAATAACCCAATATGATAAAATCAACTTCGTCAATTTAAACTTCAAACATCAACATTCATGTATACCCATGATCCTAGAACAATAGGGTTCTTAGCCACTTATGTTCATACAATCATCAAAAATTGTATTTTCAAACATAAAATCAATGAATACTAGGAAAGGGATGGAAGAATTGATCAAATCCTCGCTTTTTAGTGTTTTGTGCCTCTCCTCTTCCTTTAAATCCATTCCTCTCTTCAAAAATAGGTTTAGGTTGGCTTTTATATTGGCTTTTATATCAGTTGGGGGCGTCTAGGGGTCGAAATAACCGAGTCCTAGTCAAAAAAGGGGAATTCCCGTTGTGAGCGTCCAGGCCAGCGTGGGGCGCTGGACCTGGCGCTCAAACTTCTGCGCCCTTTCGTCCCAAATTGCATCCGAATGATTCCTACACATAGAAATACCAAAATTTAGCACAAACTGTCATATTAAACATCTCAAATCATCGAGACGTGAACAAAATGTGAGGCGATATATACCAAAATATGCATTCATTAAGCCGATTATCAACACCCCACACTTAAATTCTTGCTCGTCCTCGAGCAATGGAACTATCTGAGCACTAAAGAGGACTTCACAATTAATTCAATCAATTCACCCTACCTTTTGACTATGATCGATGTCGACAATTAAGCATGAACACACAAATTTCACATTCTTCCCATTTTTAAATAGCCCAAGTATACTCAATGGTTTTCAATCAACTCAATCAACTCAAGCAACCTCTCCACAACCACCTTACCTCAAGAGACGACTTGTTACCACTAAGCATCCTCAACTCACGCACTCACTCAACACAAGAAAGTGGACAATATCACCAATCCATCATGAGATCAAGTGCCCTCACCACAAGCAAAAGAGTGAATATCAAAGTAGTCCACAAATTTAAATATGTCATTGAACATAAATTAAGGACATCACACAATTGAACAACATTCACTCACTCTCCCAAAGAATTCATGTGCATCCCGTGGTCGTACCATAAGCTTGCCCGTAGTGTACATCTCTACTAATCTAAGTTAGCTAACTCTAGGATCAATTAGGACTTTAAGGTTGTAATGTAGGCTAAGGGACGGGTAGGATATATTTGGAAGTAGTGACTAACCCTCCTAAGCACTTTAATACACTATACTCATAATTCAAGCGCAATATCTTCTCAACCCATTCACTTGTCATACACCATAAATAACATAGCCTCTTTTCCATCAAGCATCTCTATAGATTCACTAGCACTAGTGAGAGAGATTAGGAGGTATGTATCTTTCTTCATTATTTGAACATTTTTTTTTTGATTTAAATAACACACTCCATACATTGAAGTTCATAAACTAGTGACCTTTATTCACAATTTTAGTGCACCTTAGGGACCCTTTCATGGTTCCACTCGGAAGCCACTTCCTAATCTCTCACCTTACTACTTTTAGCGACTAAGTGCCTTAGGAGGTTAAGGTTCAACAATCTCACCTTAAGAACAATTAGGATTACGGCTTGTAATGTGGTTGCCAAGGAAACGGTCTATAGGCTCAAAGGGGCTAGCAATGGGAAAATTTTATCTGTCAGTGACAAGCACCTTTATGGTCAGGCAAAAAATGCCTATGTCATCTCCTAGACTAGCACAACTTAATGATTTCGCGTTGATTAACACACGGGGCAAGTTCTAGACTCCACAGGGTAGCACAGAATATTAACAATCCTTACACACACATGGCACTTGACTCACTCAAGACGGTTTTGTGCGACTCTCAAGTCAAGCAAGCATATCAAGTTGAGGATCTTTAAGCAACACTGCGCTAGGTGGTATACAAGTCAATCAACTGAGAAAACGGCGTCAAAGAGTAAGCTACTTTAATTTACTTGGGCATTACAATTCAAATCATATACGCAAGAAGACAGAACGCATGCCCTCACTTAATTTACCAACACCAAAGATGTCAACAGGTACCTCAGATCAATCTCAGTTATCTCCCTTATCCTACTTTTAAAAAGAAATAAAACAAAACACCCGGTTCGAGCTACACCCTTGGAAAAGAACCGGCGTCCAAAGAAAAACCAAAGGATACTACCTAACGATCAAAAGTAAAACAAAGAGAATCTTTTTGGTATTTTTAATCAGACTTTTCATCCCTCAGGAAAAGTGTCCAATAGATCCATCGTCGGGAAAAGTCTTTGGTTTTTTTTTTTTTTTTTAATATATGTTAGTCTTAAACTAAGCTTAAAGGTGAAAGAAAAAAAAATTAAAAAAATTATAAAATAATAATAACACTAACAATTTCAATTCAAGGAGTATTCCCTCCACCCCACACTTAAATAAGGCATAGTCCCCGATGCTAAATAAATTCAAAAATAAAGTAAGGTGAAAAGAAAGAACTCCCTGTTAGTCGGAGTCTGCCTCATCAGGATGCCAACCAGCGGCGGCAATGTGCGCATCATCATCCCCAAAGGGTACCAAAGCCATTGGTCCCATATCGTCATCATCATCCGCATTATCAGATTCTTCGTCAGTGTTTTCATCCTCAGATGGATGAACGGGACTACCTGGTGCTATGTCCAACATCTCCTTGGAAGAACTAGAGAGATCACTTCGCATCTGCGCGCGCTCCCCATCTGACACCCCAAGCTTGCTCATAATAACATTGAGGGATTTGTAAAGATACCTGTTAAAATTTTCGTCCCTCTCATTCCTAGCAGCTTGGGTGAGCTTGGATATGGGTTCTAGCATGGATGTGATGTCTAACAATGCTGTGGGTGCCTCTACTACCTCATCATAGCCGGGTACTCTGGCACCCTACGAGAGAGCATGTATTGTGTTAAGGTGTTGCCGAAGAAAAACCTTTTTATCCTTCCTCCAAAACGGGTGCGGGCCATTTCCCTAAGCATGAGCTCACCCACATTTATGGGGCGCCCGGTCATCAAAAAGTAAATCACAAACACTCGAGCTCGAGTGCACTCAGTATTATGTTCAATGGGCATTAATCTAGCTTGCACAAAATTTTGCCAAACCTTGGCCATTTTGTTGAAGTCGAAACGGAGCATTTCAAGGTGAATATTGCCCTTAGTTCGCGTCCATCTTGCATTATAATCAACGCCACAAAGAGTGTGACATATTGCTTGGTAGTTTGGACTTTTGATGAACTTTAGAAGCCTTCGTGGATTAGGACTATCCACTCCCAAAAATTGACACAAGGCTTCCCTATCCATTGGAATTTCCTGACCGCTGACCCATGATATGTCATTTTTCTCGTTCCAGTTAGCATACAACTCTCTTACCATGCTGAGATTTGCCGGGCCCGGACATTCGAGGAGCTTATCCATCTTCTTTGCAATCACTGTACCAAGTATATCTGGGAAGTTCCGTTCTAAAGCTTTCACATTTATCCCCATTTCAGATACATATTGCCCATATGGAACAAAAGTATCATGCCATTTGATGGCGTCCTCCCGAACAAGTTCCACTCGCGGCCGTGGTGGCCTTTCAGACCCACTAGCCTGTTGCTTTCCTTTGGCTTGTCGGGAGGAGCTCTCGCCTTGCCTGGGTTTCTTTGGAGGGGGAGCAGTAGTGGAGGATTTCCCCACCCCTTTTCCTTTAGCGGCATCGTCACGAGCCATAGCAACCTACACATGATAAACACAAAGATGAGAATGAATCAAGAGATGTTGCCTAAGGTCATCGTGAGAGGCAAGATGACCCCACACTTAAAACCGAAGGTTATGTATAAGCGAATCATAATATTGATCCAATGTGCACTAATGTGTCATCACAAGCTATAGGTACTTAGACTTCCCTATGCCATAAAATTCAATTAGCCTATCATGGCCGTAACTTAACTATAATGCAAGCATAAAAAAGTTAAAATCTACATTACTACACTAACTACACTTACAAAAGTTTACAACAAGAGACAATACCCCCACAACACCCCACACTTTACCCAAACTCATATATAACTACACTCGGCTACTTAGACTTCACCGGTGTTCAAATTTACTCTCTTAAGCTTTTTAGCAAACACCTTGTGGGCATTAGTTTTTCTTCTTCTATTTCAACAATGGTGGGAGAAGGTGGGCCTCCCAAATTTACATGAAGTAGAGGGAATTATAGTTTACTACTTCAATCACAAATGTTCAACCAAAGTTTTGCACCAATTTTTCGTGTATAATCATTCCACACACCATACCATCCAAATATGTTTAAGAACCTAGGGTGTTGGAAGAAAGGGGGGGAAAGAGATAAGACTACACTACTCTAAGAACTTCCAAAATACAAGAAAAGAGATAAGAAGAAGAACATACCTTAGATTCTTGAGATGGAATTGAGCAAGATTTATTGAAGAATATTGAAATTTTGAGAGAAAAGGGGAAGAAGAAGGTGAAAGCGTGAGTGAACTGAAGAATGGGGTTTTTTTTTCGGTTGTGAGTGTGTATTTAGGTGGGGGAGTGGGTTTGGGTTATTGGGTATGGGTTGGGATGTTAGTGTATATGGGTAATTGGGTAGGGTATTTTCAATTAAATAAAGAAAACAAAAAATAAAATAAAATAAAATTTACCTGGACCGCCAGCCCAGCGCCCCACGCTGGGGCTGGCGCTGGAGCATTGAGGACACTATAAAGTGCGCCCCAGGCAGCGTGGGGCGCTGTCCTGGGCGCTCACTTCGGCGAAATTTTTTTGTTTTTTTTGTTTTTTTTTGTAGCGGTAAAAAATTGGGTTGCCTCCCAACGAGCGCCTAATTTAACGTCGCGGCACGACTCAACACATGTTTAAGCATCAGCTAAATTTACTGAGGTCTTGTGACGTGCAATGTCACCACCCCAATAATGTTTTATTCTCTGGCTATTTACCAAGAAGGTACCACTTGAGCTCTTATCACGTAGTTCCACCGCTCTGTGAGGCCTCATACTTACCACAACAAAAGGACCTGCCCAACGGGACTTAAGCTTTCCAGGGAATAGCTTCAACCTTGAATTGAACAAAAGAACTTCTTGACCCGGCTCAAACTCTTGATGTTGAATGTGTTTGTCATGCCACCTCTTCGTCTTTTCTTTATATAATTTGGCATTTTCATATGCATGCAATCGAAACTCATCAAGCTCGTTGAGTTGCAGCAACCTATTCTCACCAGCTGAGTCCATATCCATATTTAGCTTTTTGATCGCCCAATAAGCTTTATGTTCAAGCTCGACTGGCAAGTGACATGCCTTCCCATAAACTAACCTGTACGGAGAAGTACCTATGGGAGTCTTGTATGCAGTTCGATATGCCCATAATGCATCGTCCAGCTTTCCTGCCCAGTCTTTTCTATTTCCACTTACTGTTTTCTCCAGAATCTACTTTACCTCTCTGTTTGAAACTTCTACTTGACCACTTGTTTGGGGGTGATAGGCAGTGGAAACTTTGTGCTTAACTCCATATTTTGCAAGAACATTATTCAGCAATTTGTTACAAAAGTGAGTTCCTCCGTCGCTTATCAACACTCTTGGAGTCCCAAAGCGCGTGAAGATGTGCTTCTTTACAAAACTTACCACTACCTTTGCGTCATTAGTAGGAAGAGCAATGGCCTCCACCCACTTAGAAACATAGTCGACCGCCACCAAAATGTACCTGTGACCATTAGAGTATGGGAACGGTCCCATGAAATCAATCCCCCAAACATCAAAAAGCTCTACTGTCAGAATATTTTGCAAGGGCATCTCGTGCTTCCTTGTGATAGTTCCGGTTCTTTGGCATCTGTCACAATTTTTAACAAAGGCATGTGCATCCTTAAATAATTTTGGCCAATAGAAACCTGATTGTAGCACTTTTTGGGCGGTTCTATCCCCACCGTGATGACCTCCATATGGCGAAGCATGACAGCCATGCAATATTGCATTCATCTCTTCTTCAGGAACACACCTTCGCACCAACTGATCTACGCATTGCCTATATAAGAATGGCTCATCCCATATGTAGAGCCTCACATCATGTAAGAATCTTCTTCTATTATCAGGTGTTAAT
Organism: Nicotiana tomentosiformis; assembly: GCF_000390325.3. Lineage (NCBI taxonomy): Eukaryota > Viridiplantae > Streptophyta > Magnoliopsida > Solanales > Solanaceae > Nicotiana > Nicotiana tomentosiformis. The sequence continues at coordinate 12,995,308 of NC_090812.1, read as the reverse complement.
TCTAGTGGTGTCACCCCACTTGCAATAAAATTTACATAATCTGCATACCATGGGGCTTCACCTGAGGTGACTGCTAATAGCTGCTCATCAGGAAATGTTTCTTTGATTGACTCTCCTTCAGCTATATGGTTCCGACTTTCTAATCTGGACAAGTGATCAGCCACTTGATTTTCTGTCCCTTTTCGATCTCGGATCTCTAAGTCAAATTCTTGCAAGAGGAGGACCCAACGAATCAGCCTCGGCTTGGCATCTTTCTTTTCAAACAAGTATCTGATAGCTGAATGATCTGTGTAGACAACAACTTTGGTTCCCACTAGATAAGATCTGAACTTGTCAAACGCCCATACCACTGCAAGCATCTCTTTTTCAGTAACTGTATAATTCATCTGAGCTGGATTCATAGTTTTGCTCGCATAATAAATGGAGTGAAATATTTTATCCCTTCTTTGCCCCAAAACAGCTCGGATTGCTATGTCACTTGCATCGCACATCAACTCATATGGCAGTCCCCAATCTGGGGCGATGATAATTAGTGCAGTCACCAACCTTTCCTTCAGCTCCTCAAATGCTTTCAGACATGTATCATCAAACTTGAAGGTGATATCTTTCTCTAGAAGCCTGCATAATGGAGAAGAAATTTTTGAAAAATCTTTAATGAATCGACGATAAAAACCTGCATTGCCCAAGAAACTACGAATGCCTTTGACGGATGTCGGTGGGGGCAATTTTTCAATTGCCTCCACCTTTGCTTTGTCCACCTGTAAACCATCTTTTGACACCTTGTGCCCCAAAACTATACCTTCACATACCATGAAATGGCACTTTTCCCAGTTGAGTACCAGGTTTGTCTCTTCACACCTAGCTAGCACTTTATCAAGGTTCGTTAAACAATTATCAAAAGAACATCCAAACACAGAAAAATCATCCATGAATACTTCTACAAATCTTTCAACCATGTCAGTAAAAATAGCCATCATACACCTTTGAAAAGTCGCAGGTGCATTATAGAGACCAAAGGGCATTCTCTTGAACGCATACGTGCCATAGGGACATGTAAATGTTGTTTTCTCTTGGTCCTCTGGGGCTATAGCAATCTGATTATACCCCGGATAACCATCTAGGAAACAGTAGTATTCCTGTCCTGCTAACCTATCAAGCATTTGGTCAATAAAGGGGAGGGGGAAGTGGTCCTTTCGGGTGGCTTTGTTCAATTTTCTATAATCTATGCAAATTCTCCACCCAATGACAGTTCTTGTAGGAATAAAGTCATTATTTTCATTAACCACTACAGTCATCCCCCCTTTCTTTGGCACACATTGAACGGGGCTTACCCATTTGCTATCAGAGATTGGGAATACAATACCTGCATCAAGCCACTTAATCACTTCTTTTCTTACCACCTCTTTCATGATTGGATTTAGGTGGCGTTGTTGCTCTACACTTTGCTGGTGTCCATCCTCTATGAGGATTTTATGCATGCAGAAAGCTGGACTAATGCTTTTGATGTCAGACATCGTCCACCCAATTGCTCGCTTGTGCTCACCTAGCACTCTCAACAACTTTTCTTCCTGCAATTTAGACAAGTCAGAAGAAACAATAACAGGTAAAGTGTCAGAACTTTCCAAATAAGCATATTGAAGGTGAGGGGGTAGGGGTTTAAGCTCCAATTTTGGAGCTTCTTCAATTGACGGCTTTGGAGGGGGGCCACTTGGCCTATTCAGGGGCTCAAACGGGTTTATTCCTTGCATGTAAGCACATGATGCATCTAGGATATGCATCATCTCCTCAACCTCATCATCAATCTCCAAGCTATCAAACATCATGATTGCTTTTTCTAGAGAATCGTCTAGATATACAATCGTGTTAAGAAGTTTCTCATCCACCTCCACAACAGATATCATAGAGAGCTCCTCATAGTGGCGGGGAAGTTGGATCGCTTTGTATACATTAAAAACTGCTTCCTCGTTATCCACCCTCATAATCATTTTTCCCTCTCGCACTTTAATTATTGCATCACCAGTAGCCAAGAGATGTCGTCCCAATATGATTGGAACTTGTTCATCAGCCTCAAAATCAAGAATAATAAAGTTAGCTGGGAAGATAAATTTCCCAATTTGCAGCAATACATCTTCAATTACTCCTTCAGGGTAGGCTATGGACCTATCAGCTAATTGCAACATCATAGTGGTTGGTCTTGGAGCTCCCAGACCCAATTTCTTAAATAATGACAAGGGCATTAAATTTATGCTTGCCCCCAAATCACAAAGGGCACGACCCACGTTAATATTACCAATTTGTACAGGGATGGTGAAGCTGTCAGGAACCTTAAGCTTTTGAGGAAGCTTGTTTTGGACCCTTGAAATGCACTCCTCAGTAAGTGCAACTGTTTCGAACTCAGTCAATTTCCTCTTATGAGCCACTATATCTTTTATGTACTTTGCATATTTTGGGATTTCACGAAGTACATCCACCAACGGAATATTCAATTGAACTTGGCTTAACATAGAGAGAAATTTATTGAACATGCGATCATCATTCTTTTTCTGCAATCTCTGAGGGAAAGGTGGTGGTGGCCTTGCAGCCTCCACTGGCTCTGAACTTGCATCATTTTTCTTTGACTCGTGTATTGCCTTAGGGATTAGTTCCCTCTCAGGTATAGGACTGTTCTTTCTCTTCTTTGGAACTTCTTCTAATTCCCTCCTGTTTCTGAGTGTAACTGCATTAACTTGAGGGTTCTTCTCTGTATCACTGGGAAGCGTGCCTGCAGGTCTAGTAATTTGATTTGCTGCTAACTGTCCCATTTGCCTCTCAAGATTTCTGAAATCGGTCCTGAGTTGTTGATTATCAAGCAACAACTTCTTCAGCAAGTCATTCGTACTCTCTTCTGTTTGTAGGGGTGGTCTCTGAGGTTGATTGAAATTTCCTTAGGGCCTATACTGGTTCAGATTCTGTTGATTTCCTCCCCATGAGAAGTTAGGATGATTCTTCCAATTTGGATTGTAGGTATTCCCATATTGCACATGCTGATTCATTGGACCCCTACTCTGTTGTCCCACATAGTATATAGACTCAGGATTCGTGGGGCACATGTCACTCATATGACTGTCACCACATAGTTCGCAACAAATAGACATCTGTTGTACATGTTGCATTTGTTGTGTTTGTTGCGTGGTCATTCTATTCATCTGATTTGCCAATTTTGCTATATCGGCTCTCATGGCGGAGAAATCATCAAGCGCAATCAACCCGGCTGCCTTCTGTTTAATTGCCCTTCTTGAATCCCCCTCTCCTTGCCAATTATGGTCATTGGCAGTGAAGTTATTTAGCAAGAGTTGTATTTCACTATACGGCCTCGCCATGCAACTACCCCCACAAGCTGAGTCAAGATTCATTTTTGATGTTTTCATCTAACCCATCAACAAAAGTGTGACCCAATACCTCATCAGTCTGACAATGATGCGGGCAGTCTCTGAGTAGCTTCTTGTATCTTTCCCAAGCTTGACGAAGTGTCTCGCCATCCCGTTGTTGGAACCCAAGAATTTGGCTCCTCAGGGACTTTGTCTTCTTAGTTGGGAAAAACTTGATTAAGAATTTCCTTGCTAGATCATCCCAAGTGTGGATTGAGTTCGCGGGCTCCTTTTGCAACCATTCCTTAGCTTCCCCCAACAGTGAAAAGGGAAATAGTGTCAGCCTGACATAGTCCTTGGAAACGTTCGGATAATTGTAAGTGTCCGTAATTTCCAAGAAGTTCTGAATGTGCCTCTGTGGGTCCTCATGAGATAGACCCACATATTGTCCTGTGGACTGAATCAGTTGTACCATGTACTGTTTGAGTTCAAAATGCCCAGTGATATCAGGCTTCATAATAGCCTGAGTCATATTCGCAAGATTGGGCCTTGCGGCTTCAATCACCGGACGCTCTTCATTACCTGCCATCTCTATTGGCTGTGGTTGAACTATGATGTCCAACTCTCTTTCTATTCTCGTTCTAGCTTCGAGTTCCCTTCTCACTCTATGTAGTGTTCGTTCGATTTCTGGATTAAGAGGAATGAGGTTGTTTGCACTTCTACTCCTCCGCATTCAAGAGAAGATCCTGCATTAACACAAACAAGGCAAACTGAAAATTAAAACTTGAACAAATAACTAATAAAAGCTTAACTTAGTCAAGTAGCTAATTTCTAAGTCCCCGGCAACGGCGCCAAAACTTGTCGGGACCAAACAAACTCACGCAAGTATACGTTGTCGTCAAGTAATAAAGTAGTGAATAAAGTATCATTCCCACGAAGACTTATGATTAACTTTTGACTAATTCAAACTCGAATAGCTTATCGATTCAAAATATTTCTGACAAAATATATAATTTTCTAAATTACTACCTAAAGGCTATCAAGTAATGAATTGCTAAGAATCAAACACAACACTTAAATAGTTTTGAATAAAAATCAATAGGATATAATATTCTAGGGTCACGGGTTATCTAACAATCATGTTGCATTCTTAGTTTAAAGTAATTAATTGATTTATCTGTATTGTTGATTCACAGGGTTGATATTACTCGTAAGCATCTGTCGAGTCCTTACTCGCCTATTCAAGCTAACTTAATACCTATATGTCTATGGAATTAAGTTTAACAAGAACGCATTTACAATTCCTGTATTGCAACCGAGTAAGGCAATTAGGTATATGTCTATCCTAATTGCGAATCCGTTCCCCGATGCCTGGGTTTAAGAACTTACTCTATTTAATTCTATATGCAATCTAGAGTTCCCACTTTCGAGTTCAACTCTAGATTCGTAGATAGCATTTCACTGTTAGCTACTCAGCAAATAATTTAAAACAGAATTAAATAAACAACCCAATATAATAAAATCAACTTCGTCAATTTAAACTTCAAACATAAACATTCATGTATACCCATGACCCTAGAAAAATAGGGTTCTTAGCCACTCATGTTCATACAATCATCAAAAATTGTATTTTCAAATATAAAATCAATGAATACTAGGAAAGGGATGGAAGAATTGATCAAATCCTCGCTTTTTAGTGTTTTGTGCCTCTCCTCTTCCTTTAAATCCGTTCTCCCCCCGTCAAAAATAGGTTTAGGTTGGCTTTTATATGAGTTGGGGGCGTCTAGGGGTCGAAATAACCGAGTCCTAGTCAAAAAAGGAGAATTCCCGTTGTGAGCGTCCAGGCCAGCGTGGGGTGCTGGACCTGGCGCTCAAACTTCTTTGCTTCTGTAAAGTGCGCCACAGCGAGCGCCCCACGCTGGTTGCGGCGCTCAACTTCCATTTCTGCAATTTTGTTCCGATTTCGCTCCAATTCGCGCTCTTTCGTCCCAAATTGCATCCGAATGGTTCCTACACATAGAAATACCAAAAGTTAGCACAAACAGTCATATTAAACATCTCAAATCGTCGAGACGTGAACAAAATGTGAGGCGATATATACCAAAATATGCATTCATTAAGCCGATTATCAAATACATTCCACCCCACACTTAGATCATGCATTGTCCTCAATGCATATATAAATTCATAAACAAAAAAAACATGTAAGGTGGTTGGAAAAACTCCCTGATCAGAAATCGTCCTCGCCCTCATCGTCGAAGGCTCCATCTGCACCTGTCCAGTCCTCATCCTCTTCTTCCTCGGCATCATCATCATCCTCGTCGGACTGCTCTAGCTCGGCCTCAGAACATACTGGTATGTTGACATCCTCATCATATGGGAGTTGCTGCCCATCTCCAAGCCTAACTAGCTATTGCGCTTGAGGATTTAGCGAATAACGCTCTTCCAAGGTGGCCCTCTCCTCAATAGTGGCCGGTCTTCCCCCAATCCTGAGCTGTAAATCCATCATCTCATATAGATGTGCCATAAGGTTGTCATCTCGAGCATTGCGCTCGGCACCTATCATTGTGGCCATGGTATTCTCCCTTTAACTCGTATGCTTGTGATGTCCATTAGTCTGAGGGGTGGAGGAATGGCTTTATCAAAATCTCGTTCCTCCTCCACCTCTTCTTTGCGCAGGTACTGAGTTAACATGTTGGCAAAGGACAATCTGTCAATACCCTTGCTTTTTCTCACCTGGGACATTTGGTAGCGTATTAAGTGGTCCACATTCACTTTCTAGCCAGTCATGAGGAAGTACAACACGCATATCCTTTCACGGCTTATAAGAGTCTCATGATTGCATTGTAATAGTCGTGCGTTGATCAATTTTAGCCACACCTGAGCTTCCGGATTCATTTTTTCCTTTGGAAATTTCCTATGGCGTTGGGTCTTCTTGTCACGAACCCAAGCAGCCACAGAATTGACACCACAGAGAGTGTGTCTCAATCCCGGATATGTAGGACGGGTGATGAAGTTGTCCAAGGATTGCTGTTGAACATCCGGAGCTCCCAAAAAATTGTATATAGCTGTTGCAGAAAAAAAGATCAACCTACTTCTAATAGACACCAGCTGTTCATGATCATTCGGATCAAAACCGGCATAAAATTCCCGAACAAGGTTGATATCCCCGGTGTTTCTGAACACGTAGCTTAAGCCAAGGTTATGAATACCTTTCCAAATTGATTGGTACTTAGCTTGTAGGCACCGCTCATGAATAGCTGACTCAGAATGTATATGTCTCGGCTGACAAAGCTTGTACCAAGCCTTGGCATATTGAGGTATGCTCTTCAGTCCAAATAGCAACTGCTTGCAACCCTTCAACTTGGCTTGAAGTGGCCTCCCCACCTTTTCTCTTTTTCTGTGGAGGCCTGGAAGAAGCTTTGGCGTTAGTCGGAACAGTAGCCTTGCCCTTGCCTTTACCAGCGTCTTTTTTAGGAGGCATACTCGTACCTACATAAGTGAATGTTCCTCAGTGATAAATAAGATGAATCAATTCAAAACATGGTCTTACAACCCCACACTTAAGAGTTCACTACATGATGTTCAACCATTTTGAGGCTACTCAGACTTCACCTATTTATTTTTGCATGCGAATAAAATAATGGCAAAATGTTGTTTACCACAATTGCTATGCATATAGCTACTGTTTAGCCTGCCTAAACTTGTGATTTGGAGTGTTGCAATGCAACATAGCATTAGTCATTACAATCCCGGAGAGTAGAACTCCATTTGGGCCAAGAATGTCTTTGAGTCATTTCGACAAACACTTAGCGTGCACTAGAGTTGTCAAATTGGTTGTAGATATAGGGGTTATGGGATTAGGGCGAGCAAGTACATTGTTGCTTTGAAGATATACACAAAAATGGTGGAATTGCATTTCTTTATCTAAATTTGAATTTTTGATAGAGGAGAGAGTTAGAAACATACCTTAGATGCTTAGGAGGATTGAAGTGTTCTTCAATTGATGTCCCAAGTGATTGAAAGAGATGATGAGCAAAGGTCTTCAATGAAATTTGTGTGTGAGGGAAAGGGGAAAAAAAGGGACGGGCAGTGCATTGTGTTTAGTGAGGTGTGTGTGTTTGTGTAGTGTTTTAATATAAAGAAGTTAGTAAACAAAGCTTAAAAAAATTAGAAGGGAAAAGGGACGGGCAGTGAGGTGTGGCTAATAGAAAACAACGTAGTGTTAAGTTAGGTGTGTGTGTTTGTATAGTTGTTTAATAGAAGGAAGTAGGAAAACAAAGCTTAAAAAAAATTAGAAGGGAAAAGGGACGGGCAGTGAGGTGTGGGTAATAGAAAAAGGTGTAGTGTTAAGTTAGGTGTGTATGTTTGTATAGTTGTTTAATAGAAGGAAGTTAGAAAACATTACCTAGCGACGCGAGCTCCCAGCGAGAAATTTACCTGGCGAAGCGAGCTCTATAGCGAGATGAGAGGCAGGCGAAGCGATGTCCAAAGCGAACTGGTGGTATGGCAGGGCGAGGTCTGATGCGTGGTATTGCAAAAGCAAAGAAAACTTACCTTGCGATAACCCGCACGACGCGAGGCTAATGCGATATCTCACTGGGCAAGCTCCCAAGCGAGCACTGGACAGTAGGATGTGAGGTTCATGGCGATCTCTGAAGCTGAGTTTTACAGCAAAAATGGGGGATGGCCAGTGAAACCAATAGTGAGCAAGAAACATGGCTGGAGAGGATTTCAATGAGCAAAGGACCATGCGAGGCTATCTCTAACGCAAGCTGAGAACCTGGCGACGTGAGCTCCCAGCGAGAAACTTACCTGGCGAGGCGAGCTCCTTAGCGAGCGGCGGAGCATGCGACGCGAGGCATAACACGAGGTTCTTTCCTGGAGTTGCGAGGTCTGCTGCCAGGTTTTTCTTGCTGCATCCTGCGCGAGGCGAGGCTAACACCAGGTTTTGCTAGATATATCCCTTGCGACGCGATGTTAAACGCAAGGTAATTACCTGGTGGCGCGAGCTGGAAAGCACGCTGAGCAGCAGGCGGTGTAAGTTGTGTCGCGAGGTAAAGCTTCTAGATGCGTTGTGCATTAAACTGGGTGATGCGAGGTACACAACATTATTTGGAGCGTACACATGTAATTTTTATTTCGTTTTGTGAACGACTCCAAGTGCCATGACTTTCCATCATGCTCCATTACCTGTTCAGACACCAAGATTTAGCTAAAAACTTGTTAGTGCATAAAACAAACGAAAATTTATAGTTAAGCTTAATAAACTACGAATTGGGTTGCCTCCCAATAAGCGCCTGATTTAATGTCGCGGCACGACGCATGCGATCAAACTTAAGGTTCAATCAACAATTGAGGCTCCTTCAAATGAATCACCGATACAACTTTTTCCTCCTCCATGCCAAGGTAATGTTTCAACCTTTGCCCATTAATTCTAAACTTGTTCGTTCTATCCTCGGATTCAATTTCTACAGCTCCACTTGAGAGTACTTGCACCACTCTAAATGTCCCCAACCATCTAGATTTCAGCTTACCCGAAAATAGTTTCAATCTTAAACTATACAATAACACGACATCTCCGGGTTTGAAAATCCTCTCTTGAATATGCTTGTCGTGCATGATCTTCATCCTTTCCTTGTATAGCCTGATGCTTTCAAAAGCATGGTAACGGAACTCATTGAGTTCATGAAGTTTCGTGACTCTACTCGTACCGATGGCCTCCATGTCAAGATTTAATTGCCTTAATGCCCAAAAAGCTCTATGCTCTAGCTCCATCGATAAGTGACACGCCTTTTCGAACACCAATTTGTACGGTGACATACCAATCGGAGTTTTGAATGCAGTGCGGTAGGCCCATAGTGCATCATCCAATTTTTTTGCCCAATCAGTCAGCGTAGCATTTACAGTTTTGGTCAAAACACTCTTGATTTCTCTATTTGACACCTCAACTTGACCACTTGTTTGTGGGTGATACGGAGTGGCAACCTTATGGTGTACGCCATATTTTTCCAGCAACTTTGCGAAGGCTCGATTGCAGAAGTGAGTTCCTCTATCACTAATGATCGTTCTTGGAGTTCCAAATCGGGTGAAGATATTTTTTATTAGAAAACCAGTAACTCCCTTTGCATCATTTGTTGGGAGTGCTACAACTTCTACCCATTTCGAGACATAGTCCACTGCTACGAGTATATACTTGTTGTTGTATGAGCTAACAAATGGTCCCATAAAGTCGATTCCCCATACATTAAATACTTCCACTTCTTGGATTGGGTTCATGGGCATCTCATGTCGACGAGAAATATCCCCCGTCCTTTGACACTCATCATAGATCTTTATCCAAAAGTGTGCATCTTTAAACAACGTCGACCAATAAAAGCCCGACTCCAAAACTTTAGCAGCTGTCCTTACCTCTCCGAAATGACCTCCATAAAGCAAAGCATGACATGCCTGCAAAACAGAAGCTTGGTCTATCTCGGGAATACATTTTTGGATCATGTTATCAATACAAATATCAGAAACAAATATGGTTTATCCCAGAAATACATGCGACAATCACTAAAAGAACTTTTTCTTCTGCACAGAAGATAAGTCATAAGGAACAATACCGCTTGCTAGGTAGCTTGCAATATCTGCATACCATGGTGCTACCTCAAGGCTCGTGGCCAACAGTTGTTCATCCGGGAAAGTCTCCATGATATCTTCCACCTCAACCATCATTTCTGCTCCTTCAAGCCTGGACAAGTGATCGGCAACTTGGTTTTCCGTTCCTTTTCAATCACGAATTTCCAAGTCAAACTCTTGCAGCAGTAGAACCTATCAAATCAGGTGCGACTTTGCTTCCTTTTTATCAATTAGGTACCTGAGAGCAGCATGGTCAGTATAAACAATTACCTTCGGGCCTATCAAGTAGGACCGAAATTTGTCAAATGCGAACACCACAGCTAGCATCTCTTTTTCTGTCACTGTGTAATTCAGTTGGGCACCATTCAATGTTCTACTTGCATAGTAGATTGGATGCATGATTTTATCTTTTCTCTGTCCAAGTACTGCTCCCACGGCATGGTCACTTGCATCATGCATCAGCTCAAATGGTTGCTCCTAGTCGGGTGTAACTATGATAGGTGCAGACACTAGCCTCTTCTTCAATCCTTCGAAAGCTACCCTGTAGTCATTAGAAAACACAAAAGGGTGATTTTTTTCAAGCAATTTAAACAAAGGGTTAGCAATCTTGGAAAAATCTTTTATAAACCGCCTGTAAAAACCGGCGTGACCAAGGAAACTTCTTATTGCCTTGACGGAAGTGGGTGGTGGCATTCTTTATTACATCAATCTTGGCATGGTCCACCTCAATGCCCTTACTTGACACTAGGTGTCCCAAGACTATACCTTTATGTACCATAAAATGTCATTTTCCCAGTTCAGCACCAGATTAGTCTCCATACATCTCCGCAATACTCTTTTCAGATTTCTAAGGCAATCATCAAAAGCATGTCCCACCACTGAGAAATCATCCATGAAAACCTCTATTATATCCTTTACCATATCTGTGAAGATGGCCATCATGTACCTTTGGAATGTAGCGGGTGCATTGCATAGGCCAAACGGCATTCTCCAAAAAGTGTAAATGCCATATGGACAGGTGAATGACATTTTCTCTATATCATCGGGGGCAATAGATATCTGGTTGTACCCTGAGTATCCATCCAAGAAGCAAAAATGGGACCTCCCTGCCAATCTATCTAGTATCTGATCAATGAACGGTAAGGAGAAATGATCTTTTCGGGTGGCCTTGTTTAATCTTCTGTAGTCCATGCAAATTCTTCATCCCGTGACTAATCTTGTTGAGATTAATTCATTGTTCTCATTTTGCACAACAGTCATCCCACCTTTCTTTGGCACACACTGAACTGGGCTAACCCAGTTGCTATCTGAGATAGGAAAAATAATTCTCGCATCTAACCAATTAATCACTTCTTTCTTTACAACTTCCTTCATGTTAGGGTTCAATCTTCTTTGATGTTCTATGGAAGGTTTGTGCCCATCTTCCTGTAGAATTTTATGCATGCAGAAGGCTGGGTTGATACCCTTAATGTCTGCAATAGTCTAACCAATTGCATTCTTGCACTCTTTCAACACCTGCAAAAGTTGTTCTACCTGCACATCTAACAAACCAAATGAGATAATAACAGGTAAAGTCGAATTAGGTCCCAAGAAAGCATACCTGAGGTGAGATGGTAGCGGTTTCAGCTTCAATTGTGGTGGTGCTTTGATCGATGGCTTGGCTGGAGGGTTCTTTCTTTCTTCCGAGTGTAAAGGCTCGAATTCGAGCTCTCTTTTCTAGTACCCTTGCCCTTGAAGAGCCAACACCCATTTCGCTAAATCCTCACCATTTACTTCTTCTAAGTTTATAAGGCAGGCTGTTAGAGAGTCTTTTGCATTAAGTGCCTCATCATCTTCCTCCATGATTACATCCACCGTGTCCAACAAAGCAATTTGCAAACTCAGTGGGTCGTCGCATAGACTTTTGCACATTAAATGTTATTTCTTCATTATCCAGCCTCATTTTCAGCTCCCCCATTTCACAATAAATCAGAGCTCTCCCTGTGGCCAAGAACAGCCTTCCCAAAATTATGGGGATCTCCTCATCAACCTTGCAGTCCAGAATGAAAAAATCTACTGGAAACACAAATTTTCCAACTTGCACAAGTACATCGTCAAGTATACCTGATGGCCTTTTCACCATTCGGTCAGCTCGCTGCAGTAACATAGATGTGGGCCTTGCTATTCCAATGCCTAACTTTTTATAGATAGACAATGGCATCAGATTTATACTTGCTCTCAAATCACACAATGTTTTGGTAAATGCATATCTGCCTATGGTGCATGGAATTGTAAAGCTTCCTGTCACGCCCCAAACTTGGGGAGTGCGACCGGCGCTCAACCGAATAAACCTGGTTGAGCAAGCCTGTTAGATTTTATTCTACCCAAATTCATCCCTGAATAAAGAGGAGATGTACTCCATTAATCAAATACTGAAAAGATTTCATTAACCACTTCCATTTCATTCCCATTAACAACATCATTCAATATTTCCAAAATAGTATGAGTTTATAGATTTAATGAAAAACATGTTGCCAAATACCAACAGTTCTGATTCAATTCCCAACATCAAACACCACCAACAACCTGTCTACGAAGCATCTAAGTACAACTGAAGAGTAATATGAAAATACCGGCAATAAGGCCCCGGTTATACCTCAAAACACAATACATGAGAAACAAAAGATACATGACCCCGAAATGAAGGGGGCTCACCAAGTCAGCTGAAGAGAGTGTACCACTATCACAGATCAATGTCGCCTGCTATTAAACCACCTGCATCAATTAAAGATGCAGCGCCCCTGGCAAAAGGGATGTTAGTACTGTCGAATAGTACTAGTATATAAAGCTAAAAGTCCTCTTTCAAAATAGAATGACCATATAAGAAAAGAAAAACCATAGAAACAGCAAGTCACAATCAACTATATCCAAATACCCAATTGAAACATAACAATTTTCAAAATACAAAAATAATATGTATTTTTGGTTGGGAGATCATTAGCACCGATATACCACCGTCTTTGTTAGCATGGAGTCCGATCATGCACGATCGGCTAGGCCATCTCCCCACGAACAATGTGGTTTGTGATGCGAAAGAAAGTTGTTACCAAGAGTAGTACCACCATGTGCGCAACATGGCGTCCGATTTCCACCCGATCAGCTAGGTGACCTTCCCACATATGCCGTGTAGGTTGGCTTTTCCAATTCACAGCTATTACTAGTTTTATCCCAATTAAGGGGAATAATCACAATTTCACTAATATTTCAATTTTATCCCAAATAAGGGGAATAATCACAATCCACCCCTACACCGGCACGTGTAGTTTCAGGTGTGAGCCTTATGACCCACCCTTCCTCGGTTTTGCTAATGATACTCCCAAAAACATTTTTATTATTTGATTTGAACACAAATATAACATAAATACATTGTACTCACCTCAAAATCTTTCACATTATATAAATTCTCATTAGTATTTCCAGTCACTCAAAACAACAATATTTCCTTGGCTCATTTGGCCATTCACAAAATTCTTTATTCCTAGCACGATGGCCGTATTTCATGTTCCATACTTTCACCTCTTTTATTTTCAAGGACACCATCAAATATCAACATACATAATATTTCAGAAATCATATACTTCAAATCTATTTGTAATGGGAACTTTAAACACAAAAGTTTCTTCCCAAAGAATGAGGCATACCAACCAGCAATAGAAACACACATCAAAATCATAAATAATCAATACACCATTTATTCTTGAAATACTCTTCCCCAGAAATAATAATGTACAATTTCAACACTTAAGTATGTAAGAACTCGAATCACACTGATATATTTATAAAGCAAAGCATTAGTTAAAGCAACCACTTATGGGCATGAATTGAGTACAAAAGTTTTTAGGCAATTCTATTTTCGAAATTATTTTTAAACAAGTGAGTCGAGGCTCATTTCATATTCTTTATCGCATCCTCTCATTTCATTTGCACTACTAGCCACAATCATAACTTAAATTCTTGGCACGTTGGCCACACTCTATATCCCCAATTCAATTATTTCATTTTCAAGCATCTTTATAGATTATCAACAACAAGACATTTTCAATCAAGACTTTAGGTACACATATGAGCAATTTAGAGTCTTAAGCACATCGAGTTTTTCTCACCCAATTGGTATACTAGTTTTCATTTAAAACACAACTCAAAGTCATAACATTTTAATATGCAAACCATACTTTGAACATATATCTTTCGACATAAGAATCATTCGAAATAGTCAAGTTTATAGGAGATAACCCGGAATATAGAAATTAGAAATCATTGAGCCAACCATACTTGAACTTACGGGAACATTATGGAATTCGATTCTAAGAGAGAAAGTTTAGCCAACATACCTTGTCCGAGCTTTCCTTAAGTTACTACAATGCCCCAACACTTCTAGCAATAACAATCTATAGAAAGATAGTGAAAATCGGTTAATATTTAGAAGGATTTCCATGATGTAACTCTCTTAGGAATTTTGTCAAACACCTAACATGCGAAATAGACCACAAGGCTCTACAATGGAGATCATTTCATCCCTCAACCAATTTCAACAAGAAACTACCCAAAATGGTTCATTAACCCCACATACTACAACTTTGAGTCACATGCATGGCTTATTTCCAACCCCACAATATATTTGAACTCATAACCTCTTGTATGAAAGCTTAGAAGTAGGACTTACCCGGATGAAGGATAATCTAGTGATTGACTTCCTTGATTCTGGAAGATTGGTGCAAGATTGGATGATTGGAAGTTTAGGTTTCCTCCTTCTATCTCTAAAATGCTCTCACTTCTCTCTAGACTCACCAGAAAATCGTCCCAAATAAAGCCCCAAAGGCTATTTATTAAAATGGGGTCGGATTGTAAAAACCCCAAAACCATGCGGCGCGGCGCGGGGCGCGGTAGTGAAAAATGTGCCTAGAAACGAAATTTTGAAGTGTTCTGGAAATCCCCACAGGCGCGCCGCATGGGGCGGCCCGGTAGTGACACATTCTGTCAGCTTTTGGTAATTTGGTCATAACTTCTTGTAGGAGTGTTCAAATGACTAACGATTTGAAGAGTTAGAAACTAGACTCGAAGATATTTTATTTGATAGGTTGTTTATCACATAACTCCTTATATTTATATAGATATGATTGTCCAAAGTTTGGTCTTCTGCGTACTCATTTGCAACTTTAGTCTATCATGCAATTTTCCAACTTGACTTAGACTTAGGCCTCTCCTTAGAACCCACATGACTTATAATATGCCTCATACACTTATTATCATATCCAATTGATATCCATCATATTAATAGCCCTCGTCTGCATACAAAATAATATAATTAGTACACATCAACTTCCTTAATAGCGCTTAAGAACTTTAAAATTTTTCGGGGTGCTACACTTCCAGGGTCAGATAACTTCTCAGCTATAGGTCTTGACAAAATAGCACTACAAGTCTGTGTCAATGTGACAGTTGCCAAGTCTTGAAAGTCGAACTTACAAGACATCAAGTCCTTCATCATTTTTGCATAACCGGGCATCTCCCTCAAAGCATCAATTAGAGGAATGTTTACCTGAATTTGCTTCAGCATTTCCATGAATTTTTTGTACTGTTCATCCTTAAGATATTTGGCCAACCTCTGCGAGAAGGGTGCCGGAGGTCGCTTCTTTCATGTAGCTTGAGTTAGATCCTGATCGGGCATTTTTTCTAATGCCTTCTCTTGCACTTTCTCAGTCTCCTCTACAACCTTTTTTTCTATGTTTATTTCCTCTTGGGTTGGTTGCACCCTTACTTCTGTTAGTTCAGTTGACTCATCTAACTCAACTGGCACTGTCACATGTGTTTCAGTTGACTGGCTCTCACGAGCAATTTCTTGCTCTAAATCAAGATCTCTACCATTTCTCAAGCTCACCGCCATAAGCCGATTCGAGCCCTGCTCCTTCGGATTGACATGTGTGTCTGCAAGTAAAGTCCCTTGGGGACGATTATTCATTGCCATAGATATCTGCCCTAATTGAATATCAGTGCCTTTTATCGCTGACTTATGTGCTTCCACCTTCTCTTGCATTTTTCCATTAGACCCAATCAGTTGCTGTAGCATTCCTTTAATTTCAGACAACCCATCATTTTGTCTCACTAGCTGTTATTGTTGAGGTTGTTAATAAGCTAGCTGTTGATTTTGCTGACTGTATCCATGTTGCTTTTGGTAAGGTACTACTTGATCCTGTGGTCGCATAGCTCCAGGATTGTTGGTGTTATTGTATTGTTGATGTGCTGGTCTATATTGCTGATTTTGCTGCCCCCAATTCTGACCACATTGTCTCTGGCCTCCTTAGTTGCCCACATAGTTCATGTTCTCTTGATAGTTCTGGTTTCCACTTTCACCACTCCATGAACACACGTATAGTTGGTTAATGCAAGGTGTACATAATCCCCCATTAGTCGTGTCAACTATATGTATCTGTTTCTGGCCTGATTCATCAATCTTCTTGGTGGGGATACTCATTTGTGTTATTAGAGTAGCCATATTCTCAATAATGGAATTGCTCGAGTCCAATGCTACTGAGTGAACTATATGGGTGATTGTAGTGTCTCTTGTCATCCAGCCTGAGTTTTGAGCCATTTTATCTAGAAGGACTTTACTTTCTCTAAATGACTTGCTCAAAAATATTCCGCTTGCTGAAGCATCAACATTGGCTTTCAAATTATCCGTTAATCCCATGTAAAATCGTTGTCCCAACATCTGATCTGGAATGTCATGATGTGGATACTTAATCAGCTTACCTTTGAACCTCTCCCACGTTTCTTGTAATGTTTCAACTGGTTTCTGCCTGAAGCTCAATATTTCATCAACTTGCTTAGTGGTCTTATTTGGTGGGTAAAACTTGTTCAAAACTGCTTGACAAATTCCTCCCAAGTCTGGGCTTCTCCTGTCACTGAAAATAAAAACAACAACAGTCTTATTACTTCCGGTGTCACATTTGGTTGCCTTTGCATGACACAAATTGACAGAACATTTTTCAGATGCTGCTGAGGATGTTCAATGTAAGACCCGGAGAACAATCCCTTGTTTTGTACCAGATATAGCATGTTGTTTGTAATTTGAAATGACTCCGCTTGTATCTGAGGGACTGTAATTGCAGTTGTCAAATTTTCAGCAGTGAGTTGTGCCCAATCATACAAAGTTATTTCTGGCATAAGAGGTGCCACACCCTGATTATTGGGGTCATTCACATTGTTTTGATTGTTTTGATTATCCAAAGCGTTACCCATGTCTGGTTTAATTTGTTCTCTTGGGTGATGATGTTGTTTGTCTTTCTTATTTGCACGATTTAATTCCTTGAAAGTTTTCTCAGGATCCGGTAATACTTCAAACAATTCACCAGTTCTTGAAGAGCTTCTAGGCATACACCTATAACACACAAGACCACAAACATTAAGAATTTTAATGTAATGAATAAAAATGGAGAAAATTGACTAAACTAAGAATCCTAACAATTCTTATAACTGTAATTAGTAACACTGTTGCTCCCCGAAAATGGAGACAAAATTTGATCATGCCCAACTATGCCTTATAAAAAGGACTAAGCAGTCGTTGCAAATATAATCCGGTTTACAAGTCCGGAGTCGAATTGCACAGGGAAATAACGTGTTAATTACAACTAATAGTTTTGCACGAATTCAAGTAATCAACCTTCAGAAATATTATAAAATAATTTGAGAGTTTACTAACTAAGATCAAAGTAATTAAAATGAAGTAATTTATAACTAACAAGACAAATATTGTAGACAAGATTTGGAAGTCTAAGGTTATGATTTCCCCTATTATCGGAATCTTTCCCGCTACGTCTCCTATAAATTCGCCTAAATATTTTCTACCGATCGTAAGTACTTTAAGTATCGTAGCTCTCTCTCGAGTAACTACTATAATTTACTAGACGTATTCTCTCAAACTACGCTAGCTGACACTAATTTACCGCTCACGACGATCGCACCAAGGCTTCGTTATGTCTAATCTCGCCTTTAAACCCTCCGTATCGATCTCTCAACTACGTTAGGAGTGGTGTTATTCAACAACTACCTAAATGTGAACTCTCTCTCGAGCAATACACACACTAAATATGCACAGTTAATTGAGAGCTCTTCAATTAACAACAATAAAAATATAGTTGAATAAGTAGAGAAAAATCAAAGGAAAATCTATATTAAACGCAGTAGAGAATCATCCTCCAAATAGGTTCCATCAAACCTTAGATTAAAGAGTTTAGCTACTCATAAATACAACAACAATCGACATAATGTTTAAAAACATGAAACTACAAAGTAAAGAGATAAAGGAAGGGAAAACTCATTTTATTTCTTGCTCCACAGTGCATGGCAGCCTATTTCTTCTCCAAAATCATGTCCAACCCTAGAATAACTCATTTGGGGAGTATTTATGTCAATCTCCCAGTCCAATTTCGGGTTTGGGTCTTTTAACCCGCGGCTTTTAATTACCGTGCTATAGACCTCGCGAAGCCTGGTCTATTGCGCGGTGAACCTGGCTATAGACCTCGCGAAGCCTGGTTTATAGCGCGGTCGACCTGGCTATAGATCTCGTGAAGCCTAGTCTATAGCGCAGTCGACCTGGCTATAGACCTCACAAATATAGCACGGCCAACCTGGTTATAGACTTTGCAAAGCCTGGTGTGTAGCACGGTTTGGATACTTGATACTTTTGTGCTCTTTTCTTGTATTTTTGTCCTCTTTTTGTGCAATTTTCATTTGATGAATCCTTCCAATTTTCCTACACATAAAACTAACACAATTTAGCTCAAATATCGCACAATAACTCATTAGACCAACAAAATATAGGGCGAGTAGTGTGTTAAAAGTAAAACATTTTGGCATCACATCAACCTACGTATGTTGCATGTTTTGTTGTCTTTTTAGGTCGAAAGATCTCTCAGAACATATGTTGTATGAGATATGTAACGCTTTTGTATCAGTTGTATTTATTAGTTTAATGATATTATATATTTTGTTAAAAAAAACATCAATTAACACAAGTTATACAGAAAGGATACGTGATACACATAACTGATCACAAAATATAATACTTTGCACGCTAATACAATCAAAAGCAAATCAATGTGGACACTATGTATTACATAAAGTACAGTATTATTTTCTATATCCCCTCCCTGCAATATCCTTCATAGCTAGATTGAATAATGCCAATCTAGAAACATTGCTTTGTGTGGGTGTGGGGGGGTGGGGGGGAGGGAGGGTTCAAATAAAATGAATAGAAGTATTATCATATTTAAGGAGTTGTAGGTTTGTAAGGTGGAGAAAGAGAAGGAAAAGGTGTGTCCTTTGGATGGCTTGGGAATGTTGGTAATTCTGGTTTAGGCAGTTCTAGAATTTCTGGCTTTGGTACACTCGGAATCTCGGGCTTTGGCATAGTTGGTATATTTGGTTTTGGCACAGCTGGCATTTCTAGCTTTTTCACGGGAGGAAGCTCGGGTTTTGCCATTGCGGGGACCTCATGTTTTGCCACATCTGGAATCTCAGGCTTTGGTACTTCTGGCTTTGGCATGTTAGGAATCTCAAGCTTTGGTTCCTCAGGTTTTAGCGTAACTGGAATCTCTGGCTTTGGCAAAGTTGGTAACTCAGGCTTTGGCACAGCTGGTAGCTCGGGTTTTGGCACAGTTAGTACTTCAGGCTTTGATAAAGTAGGTAACTCAGGCTTTGGCACAGATGGTAGCTCGGGTTTTGGCACAGTTGGTACTTCAGGCTTTGATAAAGTGGATAACTCAGGCTTTGGCGCAGATGGTAGCTCGGGTTTTGGTACACTTAGTACTTTAGGTTTTGGTACAGTAGGAATTTCAGGCTTTGGAATGGCTGGGATTTCGGGCTTAGGTATGGTTGGAAGCTCTGGTTTTGGCATAGCTGGGATCTCAAGCTTTGGCACAACTGGGATCTCAGGCTTTGGCACAGTTGGTACTTCAGGTTTTGGTATAGTAGGAATCTCAGGCTTTGGAATGGCTGGGATTTCAGGCTTCGGTATGGTTGGAAGATCTGGTTTTGGCACAGTTGGGATCTCAAACTTTGGCAAGACTGGGACTTCTGGAAATCCCGGTTTAGGAATTTCAGGAAGGGATGTATCCAGAAGACGACGTGCTGATACACCACTGGTTATGTGGCCATACATGAATAAGGTGAGAAATGCAAGTGGTAAGAGGTAGGATAGATGGCAATGCTGAGCCATTTTTTGCTGCAAATCCTAGAAGCTTAGAGAAGAATGTGTAAAGGCTGGATGTGACTTTGGCCTTCTGTTTCTTACTATATATATATAGGTTCTACATGCATGCAATAACGAGGACTTCAAGATTATGGTTGTTGGAATTGGATGTGTAGTTGAACTTCTCATCGATTATTTGCTTTCCTATATTTTCTTGAATATTTGTCTTCTGGTAGCTCAAACCTTTAAACTAAATATCTACTAATAGCATGATAGTCAAAATCTGTCATCATCGTATCTAATATGCTGGCACTTGTTAGAAACTTCTGTTCTGTTGCTTTAATTTCCTCGCAAAGAAAACAATCCTGAAAAGTCACATTTTACGCTAACCTAATTCATTTGGTTACAACCTACTTCGAATATTTTGAGGTTTGACAATTCCTCTTCACTAATGGCTCTACATAGAAAGGAAACTTGCCAGATCTTACGCGTGCCAAATAGAAAAGCAATTAGTTAGTTTAATTTTCTTATCCAGCTGAAGAATTTCTTGGCTAGTAAATATCACTATTAAGAAGCAAACTGTCTACTACCTTATTCATCAGATATATTACAGGAATAATTTGAGACCTCTAAATTGGAAAAACCCAATGTAGTTACATCTTTTATTATTATTTTGTTAGAGTTGGGCAAAAGAGAGACATCTTAGTGTTATAAGAACAAGAGAAACACAAAAAGCTAATTACTTTATTGAATCAAAGCAACCTTTAAATACAAGAGTGAAAAAATCAATTCCCTAAACTAACTCCTCTCGAAGAGGAAGACTCAACTACTTGCTAAACAAACTCCTTGAATAAGGAGATTTATTTGAGAAAATAAAGGACTAACAAAATCCTAACTACTAGCTAAAGAATGGGTCAAAGCAGTAAAGTAGCTGGTGGTTAACTTATGCTCTAATACACCCCCCTCAAGTTAGGCAGTGTGTAACTACGCCTAGCTTGAATAAGTCTCTATCAAAGGCTGGCTTTGGTAGTGCTTTGGTGAGAGTATCCGCGAGCTGATCTGCAGTATGAATATGAACAATGCGAACTTGATTATGTTGAACTTACTTTCGAACAAAGTGAAAGTCCACTTTCATGCGGCTATGGAAGACTAGCTTTTCGCACAAATAAGTTGCACCAACATTGTCACAGTAAATGGTTGGTGCTTGTGGAAGTGAAACATGTAGTTCATTTAGCAAATTCGTCACCTAATTTGTTTAAGCATGTGCACTTGCAACCGCTCGATACTCTGCTTCGGTTGATGAGCGAGCAACTATTCTTTGTTTCTTGGATGACCAGCTCATAGGATTTTGGCCAAAAAATAGCATGTAACCAGTAGTAGAGGCTCGATCACTCGCATCTCCAGCCCAATCCGCATCAGAATACATGTGTACCTTGAAATTATTATCTCTTTGAATGCGAAGACCAAACTGAATTGTTCCTTGAAGATACCCGAGTACCCGTTTGAGTGCTTTTCAGTATACTTCAGATGAGGAGTGCATAAATTGAGACAATTTGTTCACAGAGAAACTTATGTCTGGACGAGTGAACAACAAGTACTGTAGTTTTCCAAGAACTCTCCTGTAGCGAGTGGCATCAGTTGGTTCCGCTCCATCATTTTGTTGAAGCACTTCACTGGAACTCATTGCAGTTTTTGCGGAATTGCAGTCTTTTATATTTTCTTCAGAGAGGATTTCATTGATGTAATTGGATTGTGATAGAGTAATTCCATCTGCAACACGGAGCACCTCAACTCCGAGAAAAAAATTAAGGTTTCCGAGATCCTTAATGGAAAAACGACCAGAAATACAACGTATAGCTTGATTTACATATGAGCTATGGCTTCCGGTGATGATGATATCGTCGACATGAACCAGCACATACAACACGTTGTTCGACACTTTGCGAATGAAAAGCGATGCATTAGATTCGGACTTGACAAATCCCAAATAAAGAAGAAACGTCTTAAGTTCATTGAATCAGGCCCGAGGAGCTTTCTTGAGTCCGTATATAGCTTTCTTTAGGTGACATATATGTGCAGGGAACTGCTCGTCTTCAAAACCTGGAGGTTGGACCATGTAGACTTCTTCTTCTAGGTGACCCTACAAGAACGCATTGTTGACATCAAGCTGACATATGGGCCAATTCTGCTGGACAGCAATCGAAAGCATCAAACGCACAGTAGTCGGTATGACAACCGAACTAAAAGTAGCATGAAAGTCAATTCTAGGGCGTTGTGTAAACCCATTTGCAACAAGACGAGCCTTGTAGCGATCGATCGTCACATCAGCTTTTCTCTTTAACCTGTATAACCACTTGCATGGAACAATATTTTTTGTGGGGTCATATGGTACCAATTCCCATGTCTGATTATTCAATAATGCATCAAATTCACTTTTCATTACTCTCTACCACTCTGGGTGTTTGTTAGCTTGTCTAAAACTAGTAGGGGTGATGGTGGGGGATAAGTGAGCCATGAAGTCAAGGATCGTTTTCGATTTGTGAATGTTGTTTTGTGAACGAGTCACAACACGATTTGGAGGAGGGAGAGAAGGTTGTGTAGGTTGCGGAGTTGAGGCAGTGGTACGATCAACAGTGGTTTGGCCAGTACTTGTCATTTTAGTCGTTCTGCGACTGTATATAATTGGAAAAGATGGTGGTTGAGGATATGGGACTGGGGTGAATGGTTGTTGAGAATATATAGGTGTTGAGAAAGGGGGTGGTGATAATGTACGTAGTGATTGTGGAGGAGAGAAGACATTTGAATTTCTTGGGATAACTGTTGGGGATGGCAATGAGGAATAAGATTGGGTATCATGAAGATCAGGAGGAACAACAGAATTTGTACGAGGAGAAGTAGAAGATGTACCTATAGTTGCAGATTCTGTTGGAGCACAGGCAGAGGATACGGTGTCTTTGTGAGCGCTGGTTTCTGTATTTGGGATAAGTATAGGGTTGGGTAATTCACTAATTATGGGAAGAGAAATAACAGGAGATTTTGTTGGATTAGTTTCAGTTAGGTTTTCCCACGCAAGAGTTTTAAAATTTACTCATTAGAGTTTGTTGAGGCTCTTGATATCATATAAGAACAAGAGAAACACAAAAAGCTAATTACTTTATTGAATCAAAGCAACCTTTAAATACAAGAGTGAAAAAAATAATTCCCTAAACTAACTCCTCTCGAAGAGGAGGACTCAACTACTTGCTAAACAAACTCCTTGAATAAGGAGATTTATTTGAGAAAATAAAGAACTAACAAAATCCTAACTACTAGCTAAAGAATGGGTCAAAGCAGTAAAGTAGCTGGTGGTTAACTTATGCTCTAATAAGTGTTAGGTGTTTGTCCTGAACAAAAGAGAAATATACCAAAGGATACACAAATACTTAGGTCTAGTAAAATAGAGAATTTGAACTTACACGGGCATAGCACAATGCTAATCCTAATAGAACTGGCATTGCTGGTTCTTTCCAACTCTACATAGAAATGGTGAATTTTAAATTATGAAATGTTTATCACAGTATAAACTTAAATGTAATGATCCAGTAGTTCGCCAAGCATTGCAGAAAGAATAGCATTATGAAATGAGCACATGGTGGACAAGCCTAAGTGACGCTTCTATTAAGCGCAAGTGGCATTAGACGTCGTATTGATCAATGGTGGAAGAAACTACTACAATATATATGAAATGAAATAAGCAAAACATATTTAATTTAGAATATATTGTATTGCCAAAATTGACAAAGCTCATATACTTGGATATTTTACAACATTAGTTTATACGTCGACATGGCAATAGGCCTCTTCTTCATCACTAGCTCACTGATACACATAATCTGCAATATCTAAGCATGCAATACAGAGGACCAGTTCTGATACTAACTAGCTTCTTTAGTTTACAATATCCTCTATTCTTCATGAATCTTTAGTTAATTCATGTGTATTTCAAAACTATGAATCTGTTAACACAAGTTCACAACTCTCCCGGAGGACAAAACCATTGTTTGTCTTTCTTCTCGAGAAGGCAAAATTTTGGTAACCGAATCCAATGTGCATTAGGATGAAAATCAGAGATGGCTATCGATAAGAACTATATCAAAATAATTCTAGAAAATCACAAAAATCATAGTTTTAATACCCTGTATAAAAGTTACATATAAGACTCATAGAGTCATAATGACTTGTGAAACAAGGTACATTTCAGATCAAATACTACAAATGAATAATATTATAAACGTAGCAGAAAGCTAGTATCCAATATATGTTCTGACAAACTAACTCCATGTCATGACCATGCAGCAAACTTCACAGACTCAGGTGGAAATATCAAAACCATAATTGGGTACCTTCTATATAGAATGACCAGTACCATATATATATAATTACTCAAGGAGTATCGAGTTTGTAAGGTGGAGAAAGTGAAGGAAATGGTATCTCCTTTGGTAGGCTTGGGGAGGTTGGCAATGTTGGTTTAGGCAGTTCTGGGATTTCTGGTTTTGGGATAGCTGGAATCTCTGCCTTAGGTAGCTCTCGGATTTTTGGCTTTGGTAGCTCGGGAATTTCTGGCTTTGGCACAGCTGGAATCTCAAGTTTTGGCACCGCTGGTTGCTCAACCTTTGGTACAGTCGGCACTTCAGGCTTTGTCATTGCTGGAGGAAGCTCAGTCTTTGGCATTGCGGGAACCTCTAGCTTTTTTAGGGGAGGAAGTTCGGGTTTTGACAACTTTGGGATCTCCGGCTTTGGCACGGCTGGAATCTCAGGCTTTGGCACCGTTGGGATCTCAGGCTTTGGGAAAGTTCATAGCTCAGGCTTTGGCATAGTAGGAATCTCAGGCTTTGGAACGGTTGGGATTTCAGGCTTTGGTATGTTTGGCAACTCGGGTTTTGGCATTGCTGGGATCTCAGGCTTTGACATAGCAGGTAGCTTGGGCTTTGGCACAACTGGGATCTTGCGTTTTGGCAAAGTTGTTAACTCAGGCTTTGGGACAGCTGGCAGCTCAGGCTTCGGCACAGTTGGTACTTGGGGCTTTGGTAAAGTTGGAAGCTCAGGCTTTGGCACAGTTGGAATCTCAGGCTTTGGCAAGGTTGGAACTTTTGGGAATTCTGGTTTAGGAATCTCAGGCTTTGGCAAGGTTGGAACTTTTGGGAATTCTAGTTTAGGAATCTCAGGGAGGGGCGTCTCTAGTAGGTGACGTGCAGTTGCACATGTTATGTGGCCATGCATGAAGCATAAGTTGAGAAATGCAAGTAGTAATAGGGAGGATAGGTGATAATGCTGAGCCATATTTCTGCAGATACTTGAAGCTTAAAGAAGGACGTGTTTGCAAAATCAGTGAAATTCAGATGTTGCATTGGATTTAAGGGTGTTTCTATTTATAGGTTTTACATGCATGCAACAAGGATCGGAGGACTTCAATATTTTGGTTGTTGGGAAGGGATGTGTTAGTTGAACTTCTCATCTATTTGGCTGCCAATATTATCTTGAATTTTTCTTCTGGTATGTCAAAATCTGTTTATTAACAATATACTATCTACCACTACTATACCATAATAGTCAAAACCCGTCATTATCAGATCTAATAAGCTGGCACTTGAAAGAAAATATTGATTCAACTTTCTTGCAAAGAAATCAATCTTTGCATCGCATTCTACGTAACCTTCGTTTGCTTACTGACTATACTAATGGCTCTAAAGAAGGGAAATTGCTAGAATTTATGAGTGCCAATTAGAAAAATTCATTAACATAATTTATCAATAGCTAGAGAGTTAATTGCCGGATCTACAGCTAATTAATATGATTATCCAGGAGGCAAAATCTGTTAATAACTAACTACCTTAAGCATCACCTAGTAGAGGTTTTATCAACTCTAAATTTGCAATCACAATGTAATTGATGTCCTTTCTATATTTGTTGTTTTTCTAAATTAAAGGGCAGTCCGGCGCACAAGGCATCCCGCGTTCACGTAGGGTCCAGAGAAGCACCGCACTCAGGGTATGATATAGTCAGCCTACCCTAATGCAAGAGTTAATAATTGCTTCCACGGTTTGAACCCGTGACTTATAGGTCACACGGAAATAACTTTATCGTTGCTCCAAGGCTCCCGTTCGTTATTTTTCTAATTTAATGAAAGTAAACCGGAGGCGGGCGAAGAAAATACCTCATGCTTGGTAAATTAGACAATTGAACTTGACAAGGCTGGTAAGCGTATCTATCCCAATGTTACCGTCATGGTGGTACTGCTGGTTCAATCTTACTATACCTAAAATAGTTGAACTTTGGACTAAATGTTTTTCACTATATAAATAGAAACTACCTCAGTCCTATTTTTTTGGGACATTGTTTGACTGGATGCGCCATTTCAGTATTAATTTGAATGATATAAGTTAGTAGTGAGAAAATAAAGTCAACGATAAGTTAATTTTTATGCAGGAAAAATTAGTACAATTTTAGTAAATTATAAATAAAATATTTGAATTCTTAAAGTTATGAATGTTTTACAGAACAATATTATTACTAGTAAAACAGCACTGCTAGTAACATTTCTGAGACGTCCTAGTACAAATGGAGTCTTAAAATAAGTTGATTAATTTATTCCTGGAAATTGAAACTTCCCCATTGCAGAATTCTGAGCATAAAGAAGGATATAAAAATTTTCTGTTCATATGTTCCAAGCTATCAATCAGTCAACAAACACAACCCTCCCCCTTGAGACGAACCAAGTACGTACCCCATTGTTTTTTATGTTTCTTGGTAACTGAATCCAATGTGCATCAGGATGAATGAAAGAAAGCAACAAAAGACTAAATCTCCGGTTTGGTTCTAAAATACATCAAAATTTCAAACGAGAATGGATCGGAACAAGGAAGTAACAGGTTAAAGATCAAAAACAGCAGCGGGAAAAGTCAGACAAACAATGATTGAAATCAGAGATGGCCAACAAAAGGAACTAAATCAAAGTAACTCCAAAAGGTGACATAGATCATATATCTATATATAGGAAGTACATAAATGATTAAAGACTCATATATAATATAATGACAAGCGAAACATGGTACATCTAATAATACAAATGAATTTATATATATATTCTACTCCTAGCAGAAAGTATCCAATATGTTCTTCCAGACTTTCTCCATGTCATGGCCCATGCAGCAAACTTCATAGACTGAGATACGTATCTCAAAGCATCAGTTCGGGTACTTTCTAATAGAGTGAACAGTAGCACGTAATTATTCAAGGAGTAGAGGTTTTGTATGGTGGAGAAAGTGAAGGAAAAGTTAGTTTAGGCAGTTCGGGGATCTTAGGCTTTGGCATAGCTGGAACTTCTGGTTTAGGCAGTTCGGGGATTTTAGGCTTTGGAAGCTCTGGGAGTTTTGGCTTTGGTAGCTCTGGTATTTCTGGCTTTGGCATAGCTGGCATCTCAGGCTTTGGAAAAGCTGGAACTTCAGGCTTTTTTATAGCTGGAGGAACCTCAGTCTTTGGCACTGCTGGGATTTCTGGCTTTTTCAAGGGAGGAAACTCAGGTTTTGGCATTGCTGGAATCTCAGGCTTTGGCATAGCAGGAAGCTCGGGTTTTGGCATAGCTGGGATCTCATGCTTTGGCAAAGTTGGTAACTCAGGTTTTTGGATGGTGGGTAGCTCGGGCTTTGGCACAGTTGGTACTTCTGGCTTTGGTAAAATTGGTAACTCAGGCTTTGGAATAGCTGGTAGCTTGACCTTTGGCACAATTGGTACTTCAGGCTTTGGCATAGTTGGTAACTCAGGCTTTGGGATGGATGGTAGCTCGGGCTTTGGCACAGCTGGTACATGAGGTTTTGGCATAATAGGAATCTCAGGCTTTGTGACGGCTGGTATTTCAGGCTTTGGGATGGTTGGAAGCTCAGGCTTCGGCACAGTTGGGATCTCAGGCTTTAGGACAGCTGGTATTTCAGGCTTTGGTATGGCTGGAATTTCAGACTTCGGCATAGTTGGGATCTCAGGCTTTGGCAAGACCGAAACTTTCGGAAATTCTGGTTTAGGAATCTCAGGGAGGGGTGTCTCTAGAAGACGACGACGTGCAGTTGCACCAGTTATGGGGCCATGCATGAAGCACAAGTTGAGAAATGCAAGTAGTAAGAGGGAGGATAGCTAGTAATGGTGAGCCATTTTTCTGCAGATCCTAGAAGCTTAAAAACAATATATGTAGAATTAATGAAACTGGGATGTGCTATTGGCTTTTAAATGTATTGCTATATATAGGTTTTAAAATGCATGCAACAATAGCTTCAAGATTTTGTTTGTTACATAAGGACCTGAGTAGTTGAACTTCTCATCCACTTGGCTTCAGCTCTGGTACCTCAAAAAGTCAATGTGGATTACCTAATAACATACTAAAAGTCTTAACCTGTCATAAACATCTGGTACGCTGGCAACCTTATAAAAATTCCCATATTAGCTATTCTTATTTCTTTAGAAAGAGAAAAGTCCAGTTCACATTTACTGTACTTTATTTTGGTATGCACGTAATGGCTCTATCACCTGAGGAAATTGACAGAAATTACAAATGTCAAACAAAAAGGTATTGTTTCACATTTTCTATCCAGCTAAATGGAGTAATATTTTAACGGTTAATATGACCATTAGAGGATGCACCGTGATGAAATAGACGACCAGAAGTGGAGAAAAATCATAAACTTACCTAATTAGTCACATATTACCCGTTATTATTTTTTTTCTGAACTAGAAAAATTAGAATTGTAAGTAAAGAGGTAGGCAAAAGAATGGCACTCAAGCCTAACGTATTAAAATAGAGGGAAAAAGGAACTTGGTTTTACATAGCACAAACTTACCACAATGGCGTAGACTTAGCATAATCTGATTATTCTTTAGGTTCAAATGATACACTTTGACAGTTCATATGATTTTTCAGGAAATGAAAATAGACAATAGCTAAAACATTAGCATATCATCCAGACTCAGGAATAGTTGCATTGCATATATCATTGGTTTCGATATTAAGCCAGGTAAAAGAACAATGAGGCAGCTATATAGAAAGTAGACAGCAGATGATTCTTTTACAACTGGTAAAATGGATCTCGCGCTTGACAGTTATATCACATTCAGCCTTTCATCAAAGAAACAATGAGATTGTTAATACAAGTAAATTCAGACAAAAACATAAACAGGGTATTAGAAGAGATTCAGCTCTAAAGTTCCCGATTTTAATAGAGACTAGATTATCCAATCAAGAGTTCTTCCCACAACCATGAGTGCACTGCTCAAAGGTACAAGTGTATATATATATATAGTCATTGTAGCTACCCTGAAGTGTGAGCTCCGCTTCAGCTTTTGTCTTTAATCCGTGGGAAAGGTTAGGAAGTTCACCGAAAAGAGATTGATTGTTTACTAGAAATAGCAATATGTTATATTGGTTTAGTGCTGGAGAAATGAAAAGGGAAAACAAAGATAATTCAAAAGGTCACGATTATTGAAGATTTGATTAAGTAAATGAAAATGTACCCACCTTCCTAACAATTTCTGTTTTTAGATAAAATGGTCACACAATTCAATATGGATTAGAGCGGATAGAGGTCCTAGATTCAAGACTCACTGCCACCTATTACTAAAAAAGTTTCCATACGTTAAGGAATAAACTTGAATGCTAGATGAGATGGTCCCACAATAAAGTGTTAGAGATTTTTTTGTAATAAGGAATGTGTTAGAGAAATTTTAGCTAGTTCATTTGTCCATAACTATCAATTGCTCCACAAGCACAATCTCCCTCTTGAGAGGAACCAGGTATCCCCATTGTTTTTATGTTTCTTTTAGAGCATGCAAAATTGTGGTAACTAAATCCGATGTGCATTAGGGTGAATGAGACAGAAAGGAACAAATGCTTGAATATTTAGTTCAATTCTTGTATTTGGATCAGATTATTCTACCGGTGCTTTAATGTGTTAATTCATCATTTCCATCTCTTTGTGAAGGAAGAAAGTGGTAATAGGTTTTAAATAAACGAAGGGGAGTAGGGGGGAAAACGATTGAGCAAAATCAGATATGGCCAATGATAGGAACTAAATAAAAGTAACTCTAGAAAGTGAAATAGATCATAGCTTTATTACTCCGTATAGAAAGTACATAAAATACTCATATAGTATAATGACACGATAAACATGGTACATCCAATTCAAATACTATAAAAGAATCATAATTTCTACTCCTAGAGAAAGTATCCAATATGTTCTGCCAAACTATCTCCATGTCATGCCCCGCAGCAAATTTCACAGACAAAGATAAAAATCTTAAAACACAGTTAGGTACCTTCCAATATAGTGAACAGTATTATAAGTACTCAAGGAGTAGTGGGTTTGTGTGGTGGAGAAAGTGAAGGAAAAGGTATCTCTTTTGGCTTAGGCAGTTTTGGGATTTCAGGCTTTGGTATAGCTGGGACTTCTAGCGTTGGAAGCTTTGGTAGTTTTGGCTTTGGTAGCTCCGGGATTTTTGGCTTTGGTAGTTCTGGGATTTCTGGCTTTGGCACAATTGGTACCTCGGGCTTTGGCATAACTGGAACTTCAGGCTTTTTCATAACTGGAGGAACCTCAGTCTTTGGCACTGTTGGGATTTCTGGCTTTTTCAGGGGAGGAAGCTCGGGTGTTGGCATTGCTGGGATCTCAGGCTTCGGTACAGTAGGAAGCACGGGTTTTGGCACAGTTGGGAACTCAGACTTTGGGGCAACTGGTAACTTAGGCTTGGGCATAGCGTGGATCTCAGGTTTTGGCAAAGTTGGTAACTCGGGCTTCGGGATATATGGTAGCTCGGGCTTTGGCACAATTGGTACTTCAGGTTTTGGCATAATAGGAATCTCAGGCTTTGGAACAGCTGGTATTTCAGGCTTTGGGATGGTTGGAAGCTCAGGCTTCGGCATATTTGGGATCTCAGGCTTTGGCAAGGTTGGAACTTTTGGAAATTCTGGTTTAGGAATCTCAGGGTGGGGCGTCTCTAGTAGGCGACGTGCAGTTGCACATGTTATGTGGCCATTCATGAAGCATAAATTGACAAATAAAAGCAGTAAGAGGGAGGATAGCTGGTAATGGTGAGCCATTTTCTGCATATCCTAGAAGCTTAAAGAAGGATGTGCATAGAATCATTGAAACTCGGATATGTGCTATTTTCTTTAAGTCTATTGCTATATATAGGTTTTAGATGCATGCAAAAGAGTAGTTTCAAGATTTTTATTGTTACTTAAGGACCTAAGTAGTTGAACTTCTCATCCACTTGGCTTCAGGTCCGTTACCTCAGAAAGTCAATGTGGATTACCTAATTAACATACTAATAGTCTGAACCTGTCACAAACATCTGGTATGCTGGCAACCTGATAACAATTCCCAGCTTAGCTGTTCTTATTTCTTTTGAAAGAGAAAAGTCCTCGGTTCACATTACTGTTTAAAATCTTTTGGTATGTACGTAATGGCTCTATCACCTGAGGAAATTAACAGAAATTACAATGTCAAACAGAAAGGTATTGCTTCACATTTTCTATCGAGCTAAAGGGAGTAATGATTTAACGGGGTTAATATGACCATTAGAAGATGCAACATGAATAGTTGTGAATAGGTGCATTGCATATAGCATTGGCCTCGATATTGAGCCAGGTAAAATAACAATGAGGCAGCTGTATAGAAAGTAGACAGCAGATTATAATTGGTAAAAGGATCTTGCGCTTGACATTTATATCACATTCAGCCTTTCAGCAAAGAAACAATGAGATTTTGAGTACAAGTAAATTGAGACAAATACATAAATAGGGTATTAGAAGAGATTCAGCTACAAAGTTCAAGATTTTTAATAGAGACAAGATTATCCACTCTAATGTTCTTCCCACAACCATGAGTGCGCTGCTCAAAGATACAGTCTATATAGTTGTTGCAGCTACCCTGAAGTATGAGCTCCGCTTCAGCTTTTGTCTTTAATCCGTGGGAAAGGTTAGGAAGTTCACCAACAAGAGATTGATTGTTTACTAGAAATAGAAATATGTATTGGTTCAGTGCTGGAGAAATAAGAAAAGGAAAAAAGATAGATTCAAAAGGTCATGATTGAAATGCATATAGGGTTTGTGTCAGGGAGGTTCCGGATGAGTTTCAGATCATTTCGGTGAAGTTTGGGATTGCTGGTGCTGGTACTTCACAATTGCGAACTACCACATTTGCAAACTTCTAGTCGCAATTGCGAGCCCGCAGTCACGAACCTGTGATCGCAATTGCGACCTTTTTTTTCGCAAATATGACACATCTGCAACTGGGTTAAGAGTTGTAATTTCAGGATTTTAGCTCATTCTTTCATATTTTGAACCCTAGACTTGGTGAGAGGCGATTTTTTCAAATTTCCAAATTCCAAACTTACACTGAACACCTCTAAACAACTCGGAATTAGTTCAAATTTTGCACACAAGTTTCAAATGACACAACGAATATATTCCAACTTCCGGAATAACAATCCGAACCCGATAACTCCGAAGTCAACTTCCGGTCAAACCTCTGAACTTTCTAGACCTTCAAATTGCCAAGTTTTGTCAAATAGTGCCAAAACCTTCTAGAAATATCTAAATGAAAATCCGGGCATACGTCCAAGTCCAAAATCACCATCCGAATCTAACGGAACCATAAAAACTCCAATCTGAGGTCAATTTCACAAAAGTCAAACTCGGTCAACCCTTTCAACTTAAAGCTTCCAAATTGAGAATCATTCTTCCAAATCAATCTCGAATCACTCGAAAACCAAAACAGACAATACACATAAGTCATTATACACCACATGAAGCTACTCATGACCTCAAACTATTGAACGGAATACAAATGTTCAAAATAACAGGTCGGATCGTTACCGACCACTCATGTTTGCACGGCATATCCTGTTGGAATTTTAAGCTTGTGTAGCTTAAAGAGGGTGAATGAGAAATGGAAGGGAAATGAAATATTTGAGTTTCCCTTGGGAAATGGACATTGTCCCATATCGGAGGAAGAAAAAGTTTTTGATGGGTATATATGTAATTGCTCTTCTTCTAGCTCTTAAAGAGTTAAGAAAAAAGGCAAGCCTCGCGCCGTCGTCGTCGTCACTCGCTCGACTCGGCGATTCGGATTTGGATTTGGTCAAAGATCGATTGATTGATTAATCTTTTTGGACAAAATTCCTTTCAATTATTTAATTAATTAATTAAATAATTAACGAAAAAATTCAATCCGAAATAACCCATGACCCGCGACCCGGTTCGGTCAGGCCCGTTTTCTTTTCCGGATTATTTTAAATACATTTTTCCCGCAATATTTCAAATACCTCTAAAAGGTTGCAAACCTTTTCAGAAACAATGCCAGCAACTCTATAAATAGAGTTTGAATCCCAGAATCTTTCCTTACGAAATTTTCTGAGCTTCTTCTTCTTCTTCTTCTTCTGCATAATATTTTTCAGTGTGTTTTACGACCATTGAGTGGTTCGCAGTTCATCAGAGTTTTTGGTACCAATACACTGGTGAGTTAAATCGTTCTATCCTGGGAGGATATATTCCAGCACATCGGGTACTTGAGGGGAATAATTTCCTTAAGGACATACTGTGTATTCAGTGGGCTCGATTTATTCCTATACTATTTTTGTTTTTCAGAATTTATTTCATTAAACAAGTATTACTAACTTTCTGTTTTGTTTTTTTTTCAGAAAGTTATATTATTTATTACAGCAATACAAAATAATAACAATCTTAAAGAAATTATTTTTTTTTTATATTCTGTATTTTGTTTGTGGAGATTAAAACCTGTGTGGTTTTCTACTCCTTCTGAATTTTACTATTCTGATTTGAAGATATAAAAACTTTATCAGAGTATTGAAATTCGTAAAATGATTTGAAGTACATAAAAACTTCATCGTTTTTTCTGTGAAACAGTATATAAAAACTTCGGTTTTATTTATTATACATACTGTTTTTGTTAATAACAGTATTATTTACTGTTCTGATTTTTCCATTAATTGAACTCTTCTGTTGTTTACAGTGAGAAATGGCAATTGATAACGGAAATTCTTCTGCGACTATTGCGGCAACGACGATAGCCTCGTCAAGCCGGACTGCTGTTCCACCGGCAGAGAAACCGGGGAAATTTTCCGGAGCCAACTTCAAAGGATGGCAGCAAAGGGTGTTCTTCTGGCTTACCACACTTGGTATGTAGAAATTCACTAGTGAAGAACCTCCAGTGCCTGTTGCGGACATGCCGGACAATGAGAAATTCATGATTGTTGAGGCGTGGAAGCAGGCAGATTTCCTTTGCAAAGGCTATATCTTAAGCGCTTTAGAGGATGACTTGTACAATGTGTACAGTGCGATGAATACTTCGAAAGAATTATGGGACGCACTTGAGAAGAAGTACAAGACTGAAGATGTATGCTTGAAGAAGTTCGTGGTTGCTAAGTTTCTAGACTATAAAATGATAGACAGTAAAACTGTTGGAACCCAAGTTCAGGAGCTTCAACTTATTTTTCATGACCTTATTACTGAAGGTATGGTCGTGAATGAAACATTTCAAGTGGCTACAATGATTGAAAAATTGCCTCCTTCGTGGAGAGATTTCAAGAACTATCTTAAGCACAAGCGCAAAGAAATGAAGCTGGAAGATCTTGTGATTCGTCTCAAGATTGAGGAAGACAACAAAACAGCCGAGAAGAAGTCTCGTGGAAATTCAACGATCATGGGAGCTAATATCGTTGAGGAGACTGCTCCAAAAAGTAAGAAGAGAAAGAGGTCTTCTGGACAGACTAAGGAGCAGAACAAAAAGAAATTCAAGGGCAGCTGCTACAATTGTGGAAAAACCGGTCACAAAGCCCCTGATTGTCGTCTCCCGAAAAAGTATAAGAAGAAGGGACAGGCCAACATAGTGGAGAAGAATGATGACATTGATGATCTGTGTGCAATGCTTTCGGAATGCAACCTAGTTGGAAATCCGAAGGAGTGGTGGATTGACTCTGGAGCCACTCGACATGTTTGTGCTGTCAAGGAAGCATTTGCGATTTACTCAACTGCTGGTCCCGAAGAAGATCTTTCCATGAAAAATACTGCAACAGCCAAGATTGAAGGTTATAGGAAGATATTCCTGAAAATGACTTCCGGCAAGGTGTTAACGCTCAACAACGTTCTTCATGTTCCTACTATTAGGAAGAATTTAGTTTCTATATTTTTGCTTGTTAAGAACGGATTCAAATGTGTATTTGTTTCTGATAAAGTTGTTGTAAGCAAGAATGAAATGTATGTTGGAAAGGGCTACCTCACAAAGGGCCTCTTCAAACTAAATGTAATGGTTGTTGACAGTATGAATAAAATTGCAGCTTCTTCTTATTTATTGGAGTCAAATGATTTATGGCATATTCGTTTAGGACATGTCAATTACAAAACCTTGCGGAAGTTAATTAATTTAGAAGTGTTGCCTAAATTCGAGTGTAATAAATCAAAATGTCAAATATGTGTTGAGTCTAAATTTGTAAAACATCCTTATAAGTCTATTGAAAGGAATTCAAATCCTTTAGACTTAATTCATACTGACATTTATGATATGAAGTCGACACCATCTCGAGGTGGGAAAAAGTATTTTATTACTTTTATTGACAACTGCACTCGATATTGTTATGTTTATTTGCTTAATAGTAAGGATGAAGCAATTGAAGTATTTAAGCAATACAAGAATGAAGTGGAGAATCAATTGAATAAAAAGATCAAAATGATTAGAAGTGATAGGGGTGGAGAATATGAATTTCCATTTGCAGAAATATGTTCGGAATATGGAATTATCCATCAAACTACTGCACCTTACACACCTCAATCCAATGGAATTGCGGAAAGGAAAAATCGGATATTAAAGGAAATGATGAATTCTTTATTAATAAGTTCCGGATTTTCGCAGAGTTTGTGGGGCGAAGCTATCCTTACAGCTAACCGAATACTCAACAGAGTACCCCACAGCAAAACCCAATCTATTCCATATGAAAAATGGAAAGGAAGAAAACCCAACTTGAAATATTTCAAAGTGTAGGGGTGTCTAGCAAAGGTACAAGTTCCTTTACCTAAAAGGGTTAAAATTGGACCAAAAACTGTTGATTGCGTTTTCATTGGATATGCTATAAACAGTAAAGCATGTCGGTTTTTGGTTCATAAATCCGATAATCCCGAAATTCACATTAATACGGTAATGGAATCAGATAATGTTGAATTCTTTGAAAGCATCTATCCGTATAAAACTGAATGTGAGTCGTTAAGTGAAAGACCTAAACGACCTCGGAAAGAACCAAAGGAAAATACTACAAGTATAGAAGATCCAAGGCATAGCAAACGTCAAAGAACATCTACTTCCTTTGGACCAGATTTTGTGACATTCTTGCTTGAAAATGAGCCTCAAACTTTTAAAGCAGCTATGTCATCTTCTGATTCAGCGTTTTGGAAAGAGGCAGTCAATAGTGAGATTCAATCAATTTTGGATAACCATACATGGGAATTGGTAGATCTTCCTCCAGGAAATAAGCCTTTAGGTTCGAAATGGATCTTTAAACGGAAAGTGAAAGCTGATGGCACTATTGACAAATATAAGGCAAGGCTTGTTGTCAAAGGTTATAGACAAAAGGAAAGCCTTGATTACTTTAACACTTACTCGCCAGTAACGAGGATAACACCTATTAGGGTATTAGTGGCACTAGCGGCCGTGTATGGTCTTGAAATCCATCAAATGGATGTTAAAACAGCTTTCTTAAATGGAGAATTAGAGGAAGAGATTTACATGAAACAACCTGAGGGTTTTATGGTAACTGGTAAAGAAAAAAAAGTGTGCAAACTTGTTAAGTCACTTTATGGACTTAAACAAGCACCCAAACAATGGCATGCCAAATTTGACCAAACAATGTTGGCAAATGGGTTTAAAATCAACGAGTGCGACAAATATGTTTACATTAAAAATACTCCAGGTCATGAAGTCATTGTTTGTTTATATGTTGATGACATGTTGATAATGAGCAAAAACATGGCAGATATAAATGTTACTAAGCGCATGTTGGATAGCAAATTCGATATGAAAGACTTAGGAGTTGCTGATGTGATCTTAGGAATCAGAATTCACAAGACTCCACAAGGTCTAGCATTATCACAGTGTCACTACATTGAAAAGGTACTTGACAAGTTCAAGTATTTGGATTTCAAAATTGCCAAGACTCTAACTGACGTGAGTTAAGAATGAAAGTGAAAGTGACTCACAATTGGATTATGCAAGAGTATTGGAAAGTTTGATTTATATCATGAATTGTACACGACCAGATATAGCATGTGTTATTAGTAAACTGAGTCGGTTTACAAGTAATCCCAATCACATACATTGGATGGCAATGAAACGAGTTTTGGGATATCTCAAACATACCAAAAGTTACGCTTTGCATTATAACAAATATCCCTCCGTGATCGAGGAATATAGTGATGCAAATTGGATCACTGGATCATCTGAAGTTAAATTCACGAGTGGATATGTTTTCACAATTGGGGATGGAGCAGTGTCTTAAAAATCATCCAAACAAACGTGCATCGCCCGTTCTACAATGGAATCTGAATTCATAGCTTTAGATAAGGCCGGTGAAAAAGGTGAATGGCTCCGGAATTTCTTGGAAGATATTCCATTTTGGCCCAAACCTTTGGTACCTATTTGTATACATTGTGATAGTCAAGCGGCAATAGGCAGGGCAGGGAGTGTTATGTATAACAGAAAATCTCGTCATATACGACGGAGACACAATACCGTTAGACAACTACTATCTAGTGGTATTATCACAATTGACTACATAAAGTCAAGATATAACGTGTCGGATCCACTTACAAAAGGCCTATCTAGAGAGGCAGTTGAAAGATCATCAAAGGGAATGGGGTTAAGGTCTAGGACAAGTCATCATGACAGTAACTCTACCTAGCAGACTGGAGATCCCACGAGCTAGGTTCAAAGAGATCAAACAAAGTTATGAATGACGGTTCAACATTGTCAAATAACTCAACCCATTCTCGTGATGAAGACAATATTCAGAAATCGAGGTAAAACATTAAGGCTTTTTGATGAGTCAACAAAGCTTAAAGGTTTTTTAATGATTTGCTAAGTCTGGCAGGATATGACCAGATAGTGTGTCTATAGGATTACATGTTTAGAAATCACCTATGTGAGTGTGAAGTGTAAGCCGCTTCAAGGGGAATGAAAGTAAAGGCCCATTCTCTAAGCACTCATGAAACCAGGCCGTGTTCATGGCTGAAACGAACATAACCGTGAGAACCATAGATGGTTAAGGATTGATTGTGTGACTTATGTTGTCTAGGTATACAACAAAGCTCGACGGTTCAAAGATATCAAATCTACCGATTGACCGAATATATCCGATATAAGTTCACTACGGAAAGTTCAAAGGGAAATCTACTTATCCAGATGCAATTAATTCTTGCATGTAAAACACACACGCATCCGTGTATTCCTTTATTTTATAGCCATTCTCCATTCATGTGGGGAATTGTTGGGATTTTAAGCTTGTGTAGCTTAAAGAGGATGAATGAAAAATGGAGGAAAAATAAAATATTTGAGTTTCCCTTGGAAAATGGACATTGTCCCATATCGGAGGAATAAAAGGCTTTTGATGGATATATATATAATTGCTCTTCTTCTAGCTCTTAAAGAGTTAAGAAAAAGGGCAAGCCTCGCGCCGTCGTCGTCGTCGCTCGCTCGGCTCGGCGATTCGGATTTGGATTTGGTCAAAGATCGATTGATTGATTAATCTTTTTGGACAAAATTCCTTTCAATTATTTAATTAATTAATTAAATAATTAACGAAAAAATTCAATCCAAAATAACCCATGACTCGCGATCCGGTTCGGTCAGGCCCGTTTTCTTTCCCGAATTATTTTAAATATATTTTTCCCGCAATATTTCAAACACCCCTTTTCAACAGCCATGGTTGTTTCTGAAAGGTTGCAAACCTTTTCAGAAATAATGCCAGCAACTCTATAAATAGAGTTTGAATCCCAGAATCTTTCCTTACGAAATTTTCTGAGCTTCTTCTTCTTCTTCTTCTTCTTCACAATATTTTCCAGTGTGTTTTACGACCATTGAGTGGTTCGCAGTTCATCAGAGTTTTTGGTACCAATACACTGGTGAGTTAAATCGTTCTATCCTGGGAGGATATATTCCAGCACATCGGGTACTTGAGGGGAATAATTTCCTTAAGGACACATTGTGTATTCAGTGGGCTCGATTTATTCCTATACTATTTTTGTTTTTCAGAATTTATTTCATTAAACAAGTATTACTAACTTTCTGTTTTGTTTTTTTTTCAGAAAGTTATATTATTTATTACAGCAATACAGAATTATAACATCTCCATCGTCTAATTGTCAAAAGTTTGAACATTTCATTGGCCCGAATCAGTTAGTTAAAACAATTTGTCTGCAAAATCGGGTAATGCTCAATAGGCTACCATCCGAATCTAATAAGTATCACAAATGCAAAATTTTGGTGGTCTTATGATCACTGCCTTGCCTTGTCATTAGACATTTTCTATACTTTATTAGTAATTACGAGTACTATGTGAAAGCAGAACACAAAGGATATGTACGTAATAGAAAAATCATAAATAAGCTCATTCACTGCTTATTTGGCAGTAGACCAGTACAGTGCATGACGAATTTTCCTCTGTATAAATGTTTAATTCCCTATGAAGATAGAGAAACAAAATAACGTAGTCATTTTGAAATTAGGAGGATGCAAGGAGCTGCCTGACATTCATAGGCCAAATATCAGGAGAGTTTCCGTCCAGCAGGCGTTTTGCTATGATGATATTAGCTGCATCAGTTGGATGGTATGGATCCCAGAACACATATTTGCTTCTATTTGCACAAATTTTAGATGAAGGACCGCATGGAATTATTCCCCCAAATCTTCCACCACCAGAACAGCAAGCTGAATTTGCATTCTCAAATCCTACATATAACAATATCCCCCATCAAATTAAATTATATTACCTGAATCTTGAAAATTTGACCTAATATCTTGATATGTCCGGAGAAATGGGGCTAGAGTTTGGCTAAAAATATTCCGTTGTCTTATTAAACCACTTCGGCCTAGTTGGGGTTACGTGCTGCACCAAATTAATAAATGAGCTAGTGTTCACGTCATGCCCTATGCTAGAACATTACTTCAGCTTTAAGTGGTGCGAGTAGGTGTTTTACTTAGGGCAGGCCTGATTTCACGATCCACATATTATTGAAGACACAATAAACCATAGGGGTTTCTAATTAATCTTTGATAGTAGAACTCACCATAAGATGAGTAATTCTGAATGATGTCTTGGACGATTCCGTAGGCATCTGCATAGACAAACTTTGATCCAGTAAGTTTGGAATTTAGTTCACTCACAAGCCCTCTCAATTGGGTGTTGTATAATTGCGCAAGCCCATTTGGGAAATTTACGCAGTTATCTCCAGCTGATGGATTAATATCCCTTTGGTAGGGGATACACCCAATAGGCCCAACATTCACCACTATTACTTTTCTGGCACCCAAATTATAAAGTCTCTGCATATGGTTTTGAACAAGAATCATCATGTCAGCATTCTACTTTGTGTTATAGCACTTGTAGTAGTCAACTTTAATAAATTCACAATTTACCGTTAGTTGAATTCTGTATTTGGATATCACTGCTCCCACAAATTTCATAGGAGGTACAGTTAGTTGTTCAGGTGTGGAGAGAACAGGCGTGAGATAATTGTTAATAAAGTCATTTGATCCCATCGTTACCGAGAAGAGTGAATTCTCAATCAACTTTATTGTCGCTGGCTCTCCTATTCTTGTGATTATGTCCTGTCTAGTGTTTGCAAAATTGTCTAATTGAGCATCCATGTTAATCCTTCCACCCTACCAATATTTAGAAAAACCCCATTTTAATCAATATCCAATCAAACACACAAAAAAAAAAAACAAATCTTGGAGCACTCCCATCTGATGTTACATAATCCTCTTTTTGACTTGACATACTCGTGCATAACAGACCTAACATGATTATATGACTACTCAATGCAGATCTTTCACAAAACATATTGGAACAAAACAAAAAAATTTACATATTCTCGTATTGTATACTTGTTGAGATAAGTTATACCAAGATTTTGATATACTATAATACTAGTTATAAATAATACCTCCAATCAAATACAAATAAATTTAATCCCTTATATCGAAATAACCCACCTAATACTTTGAATCAAACAGCCCCTCAATTAAACAATACATGCCTAACATTTCAAAACGAACGTTTTCCACATTTTGCAAGTGTTAGATACAGAGGTATACAAAAGCATTGAGAATAATAAGGAAAAAATTGAAGCTAAACAACCAATACAAAATCGGGGAAAATTAAGGACTTACAAAAATTTGGCCAGATTCATTAAGAATGCCTCCTCCTCCAGAAGCATAATTGACACCTTGCTGAACCACTGGTCCAGATGTTGTTGGTGCTAAGTATGGAGGAGTCAAATTAAATCCCACTTCCTCACCTGCAAATCCATTCAAATAAAATCATCCAAAATAAGAAGAAAAAAATAATACTCAGAAGCTCATAGGTTAGAGGGAAGTGAAAAGAACATAAAAGGCAGACATTTTCCGGAAAAAATAAATAAATAAAGGGAGAGATTTTCAGCAAGATTAAACTTGCCTAAAATGTCCACTATAGTTCTTCCATTTGTATATCTTCCTGTTGGGCCACCAAAATCAATACCATTTGGGAAGAAATTTGCTTTTGAAAGAGAAGCAATATAGTTATTGTTACCCACATCAACCAATGAATCTCCAAAGACAAAATTAGCAGGGACATTTTCTGCCAAACAGATCGTCAAGTTCTGAAGCACAACTCCCAAAATGGCCAACCTATAATATGATGGATTTCCCATTTCAAACACCTAGAGATAAAGCTAAGAATGTGGAGGCTTCTTTCAGTAGGAGAAAGCAAGGCCTTTGAAAACTGCAAGTTCTGTTAAATAGACCAACAAGGCAAATCAAGGACACACCAACCAATAGAAAGAGGGAAAATTGCAGAGAATTAAAAGCAAATAAGCTTTTAGCTCACATTTTCAGTGAGACATGACTATAGTCACTATATTACTTATGAACTTAGGATGGGCCAGGCTATTCTATGAACTTGTTAGCAATGCAAGGACTAACCCGTCCAAAAAAGAAATGAGAGTAACTAGCAAATAATTAAAAGAAGATCAGTTTATAGCTCACATAATTCAATGGACATGCATATATTATAACTAAACCTATGAAATTAGGATGGGCTAGAAATAAAGAATTAAATTAAGAGAAGCTTCACGAGACATTTGCTCATAGTTGGGGACGATTTAACTGAAAAGAGAAATTCTCCTCACAGCTAGGCTTAACTCAACAATATGATAAAAGTAGAGAAAACGGAGCTTGAAATAGATATAACAAGCATAGTGTGAAAGTTGGTGGAGAAGAAAAATGGAAAGCGTTTCCTCATTAAATGCCTAGCAGAATCAGCACTACCAATCAGAGAAATTTTTTATATGTTGGAGCCAATCTTGAGCCAGAATGCAATCCCCAAAAGAGAAACAGAACCAATAAATATTACTACTCCTACTAGTGGATTTCTGTCCAAGTTCAGAAATTTATAATTTTTGTTGGTGGTAAGAAAATAAATTATGCAACTGCCAACCTTCAGATTCTCAACCAATTGGATGCCACAGTACGTGCAATTGAATGCAGTCACTTAAATTTACAGTATGGCAATTACTATTATTTTCATGGGGAGCCTCTGTTTCTTCTCTTCTGCTTCTTCCTCCTCTTTATTTTTTTAATGTTCGTTTCCAAAAGAAGGAAAAGCTACAAATATAATACTGAAAGATAGGTGTGGTTGAAAGCACACCAAACAAGTTTAAGTAATGATAGTAATACTTTTGACTTACAACTTCCACCAAGTTGACACCGACTCATGTTTTTATTCATAGAATTATTATTAACAACAGAATCTTGAAAATCTTAAAAGAAAAGTATGTCTTCATTTTTTACAACTGCATTAAGTCAAGTGGATGTTTAAGCAACTTGGTATTTCCTTACAAAATTTCTGCGGCAGCAGAGCAAGAAAGGCCCCAAATTATGGGCTCTTGCATGCAGAATTTTTTGAATTTTGTGACCATCTCCTCTAAAAATTAAGTTATACAAGAACACACTTTTAACTTATGCAATTGTCCTTTCAAAGGAAGACACTCTTTGCTCGATTTGATCACTCCTGCAGTTCCCCTTGGTGTGAATCTCTGAGGCATATGCCTAATGTTCATTTTAAATAGAGCTTCACATTATCACTTTCGCAAATTGGTGAAAGTATCTATTTGATCATCATTATACTTTTTGTTCACATTTATCTGACCCTAAATTTAAGAGTTAATATCTTAAAATCATCTTAAACTATCATGTTTTTATCAGTTTTCTATTTAAATTATTAGGTGTCCCCAAAACCCCTCCCTAAATTATATTACCCTTCATATTTTAACACCCTCATTACTTACCTAGCATAACATGTGTAGTAACTCGCTTGGAAGCGTGTGACACCTGAAAAAAGCCATCAAAATAGCCCACCTACCGAATATAATGGCTAATTCGCCTAACACCTCTTTTAAATTTATTTATTTTATGAATATTCTCCTTATTTCAGTTATATCCACCTTTGTTCCTTATTTTTTCCACCACTCTTCCTTATTTTTTTTACATTTCTTTTTTATTTTTCACTTTCTTATTCATTTTTTTAACCTTTTTTCTTCAGTTCTTCATATGGGTTTCCTCTGGAAAAATTTCTCCCTCGCTTGTTTCCTTTAAAATAATTTATTCTATTTCTTGTTTTAGTCTTCTTTTATGTTTTACACATATTGTTGAAAGAACACCAATTTGAATCTTCTTATTAAACTCATCACTCTGTAGAGAATAAAATTGAATCTCTTGAACCTTCTTTGTGTAATCTAGAATTAGAGAATGTAATTGCTAGTCAATTAATTTTTTATTTGCAAAATTTTATTTTGTGTTGTTTTTTTTTATGTAATATAAGATGATTTTTAAGAAATGCAACACTATATGCCTTTTATTTATATTTTTATGTGCTGCAAAGTGAATAATTATTAAGGACTTATTCAATTGGAGTCTAGCATAAAGCACAATCACAATTAAACCTAAAATTAACACGGTACATTAGATATTATTTTGGCCAAAATTCCTAGAATTAATTAGTCATCCGAGAGTAATACATCTGGAATAAACTATATAAAAAATTTGTACAAACCATAAGTTAATATAGTTAGACAAACCCACCTTTAAGAGTCCAAAATAGAGTTTTAATATATGTTTAGGGGAGGTTTAGGCTAAGTTAATTTGCAATGTGTAGTGCTACATCGCACCTTTTTAGATAATTATGAGTGTACTAGACGCACCTCTAAAAATGCAATGAGGGATTTTTAATATGAAGGACAATATAGTTCAGGGAAGATTTTGGGGACACAAGATAGTTTAAGTAGGAATTGACGGTCACATAATTCAACATGGTGTTAGAGCAGGTTTAAGATGAGATGGT
Organism: Nicotiana tomentosiformis; assembly: GCF_000390325.3. Taxonomy (NCBI): domain Eukaryota; kingdom Viridiplantae; phylum Streptophyta; class Magnoliopsida; order Solanales; family Solanaceae; genus Nicotiana; species Nicotiana tomentosiformis. Next base: position 12,950,428 of record NC_090812.1, on the reverse strand, counting down.
CACACAAATACAAGTGTTAAAGAGAAATTTAGCTAGTTCATATGTTCAAAACTATCAATCGATCCAAAAGCACAATCTCCCTCTTGAGAGGAACCAAGTACCCCCATTATTTTTTATGTTTCTTTTATAGCAGGCGAGATTGTGGTACCAGAATCCAATGTGCATTAGGATGAATGAAACAGAAAGCAACACATAGTTAAATCTTCAGTTTTGTTCTAAAATACTCTAAAATGTGAGGTATTTGTAGAACAGATTATTCTACCGGTGCTTAAGTATGCTTATTCATCCTTTTCATCTCTTGAAATGTGATGGAAGAAAGTGGTAATAGGTTTTAAGAAAAACGAAGGGGAAAAGAGTCGGAAAAAAAAGGAATGAGCAAAATCAGGGATGGCCGACGATAGGAACTAAATCAAAGTGACATAGATCATAGCTTAATTACACTATATAGAAAGTACATAAAACACTCATATAGTATAATAACACGATAAACATGGTACATCCAACTGAAATACTACTATAAAAGAATCATAATTTCTACTCCCACAGAAAGTACCCAATATGTTGTGCCAAACTATCTCCATGTCATGCCCACGCGGCAGACTTCATAGACCAAGATGGAAATGTCAAAACACAGTTGGGCACCTTCTAATAGAGCGAACAGTATTATAATTACTCAAGGAGTAGCGGGTTTGTGTGGTGGAGAAAGTGAAGGAAAAGATATTTCTTTTGGTTTAGGCAGTTCTGGGATTTCAGGCCTTGGCATAGCTGGGACTTCTGGCTTTGGAAGCTCTGGTAGTTTTGGCTTTGGTAGCTCCGGGATTTTTGGCTTTGGTAGTTCTGGGATTTCTGGCTTTGGCACAATTGGTACCTCGGGCTTTGTCAAAGCTGGAACTTCAGGCTTTTTTATAGCTGGAGGAACCTCAGTTTTTGGGACTGTTGGGATTTCTGGCTTTTTCAGGGGAGGAAGCTCGGGTTTTGGCATTGCTGGAATCTCAGGCTTTGGCACAGCAGGAAGCTCGGGTTTTGGCACAGTTGGGAACTCAGGCTTCGGAGCAACTGGTAACTTAGGCTTGGGCACAACTGGGATCTCAGGCTTTGGCAAGGTTGGTAACTCGGGCTTCGGGATGGATGGTAGCTCGGGCTTTGATAGAGTTGGTACTTCAGGTTTTGGCATAATAGGAATCTCAGGCTTTGAAACAGCTGGTATTTCAGGCTTTGGTATGGTTGGAAGCTCAGGCTTCGGCACAGTTGGGATCTCAAGCTTTGGCAAGGTTGGAACTTTAGGGAACTCTGGTTTAGGAATCTCGGGGAGGGGCGTCTCTAGAAGACGACGCGCGGTTGCTCCAGTTATCGGGCCATGGATGAAACACAAGTTGAGAAATGCAAGCAGTAAGAGGGAGGATAGCTGGTAATGGTAAGCCATATTTCTGCAAATCCTAGGAGCTTAAAGAAGAATGTGTATAGAATCAATGGAACTCGAATGTGTGCTATTATTGGCTTTAAGTCTATCGCTATATATAGGTTTTAAATGCATGCAACAGTAGTTTCAAGATTGTGTTTGTTACGTAAGGACCTAAGTAGTTGAACGTCTCATCCACTTGGCTTCAGGTCTGGTACCTCAAAAAGTCAATTTATTGGATTACCTAATAACATACTAATAGCCTGAACCTGTCACAAACACATATAGTATGCTGGCAACTCATAACAACCCTCAGCTTAGCTGTTTTCATTTCGTTAAAAAGAGAAATGTCCTGGGCTCACATTTACAGAGTCCGCATAAAACTGGTTGAGTTCAAATGAAACACTTTTGAAAGTTTATACAAGTTTCGAGGAAATGAAAAAAAGGCAATAGCTGAAATAATAGCATATTCAAATCCAGATCAAGGGACAGTTGCATTGTATATAAAAATTAGCCTCGATATCGAGACGGGTAAAATGACACAATTAGATGGCCATGTTTAGCAAAATAGACAGCAAAAATTCTCTTGTTTCTTACAGTTGGCAAATAGAAAGCTCGCACTTGACAGTTATGTTACATTTAGCCTTTCAACAAAGGGAACAGTGAGAGTATTACAGTTTGAAACACAAACATAAATAGGGTATTCGAAGAGATTGAGCTCCAAAGTTACTGGTTTTTAATAGCAACAACATACCCAGTAATATCCCACACCGTGGGGTCTGGGGAGGGTAGTGTATACGCAGACCTTATCCCTATCTTGTGAGGAACCCTTACTAGTTTTTAATAGAGACAAGTTTATCCAACCTAGGGTGCTTCCCACAATCATGAGTGCACTTCTCAAAGATACACTCCATATATTCATTTTAGCCACTCTCAAGTATCAACTCCCCTTCAGGCCTTTGACATTTAAGCCATGGAAGTATTAACAACTTCACCAACAAACAGTTGATTGTTTCCTGAAAATAGAAATATGTATATTGCTTCAGTAGTCAAAGAAATGAAAAAGGGGGGGAAATAATTCAAAAGGTAACGGTTATTAAGATATAATTAAGTAAATAAAAGTGCACCCTCTTTTAACAGCTTAAGCTTTTAGATGAGATGAGATGATTACCCCATTTAACATGATATCAAAACTAGCAAAGGTCCTTGGTTCAAGTCTCATTGCTACCTATTGTAAAAAAGTTCACATATTTGGCTCCTTAAAAAGAATCAAGCCCGCGTGTGAGGAGATGTGTCGAAGATATAATTAAATAAATAAAAATATATAATGCCTTGGACCACTTCACCTCATTGCCTTTAAGTTTTGGGGTGGAAACTTACATTCTTTCATATGGCATCATATCCAAACTCTGGTGACCTTTAGTAAATCCGTCTTCATAATTGTTTCTCCATCATTTTGGACAGATATTCTTCTAATGTTCGCCCATCAAGCCACTCTAGGCTTCTCTCATCTCTCTCCGCTTCAGATCTACTCTCCAGCCTTCGCAGAAAAACTTATAAAAAGCAGCCAAAAAGATCTTTAATCCACCTTTAAATCATAGAGTAGAATCAAGTTACATATGCGGTATTGTGTTAAAATACACTTGTCATTCTTTGGTTGCATCAGAATTTACAATGATGTTTATGATGTGACATAGAATACTCCACCTATCGTGTTAAGGTTTTGGGTTGAACGCAGAGATTTTTTCACAATATCGAACTAGAATTCTCATGTGCCTATTCCGATCGATCATTTGAACTACCAAACCACACCTTAGGACTTAGGCACCTCCACTACAGATCATCAAATTTGCACTCCTTGAAATTTTAGGTAATTGTAAAGCCAGTCAATATTCATCACTCACAAAAACGTGACACTTGTCAATAGGAAGTAAACTTAATTTGGTATTTTTTTTGGCAAGTTGAATATATCGGCAAAATCTAACCAATTCAATTTTTTCTTTTTTTGGTAAAGGGTGAAACGCCTTAAGCCGAAGGTCTATCAAAAATACCTTTTCACAAGGTAGGATCTGCGTACACACTATTCTTCCAGACCCCACTTGTGGGATTACACTGGATTTATTTTGTTGTTGGTAAAGGGTGAAACTCACAAGAGCTAACATAATATAATGTCAGATGCAAATGAGTACTGGCACCTAATACCAATTCTGGCAAGCGGTGGCCACTCATCATAAAGAGACATTCCCGATAGAGGATAACTATTCACAAAGTTCCCTAGCATATACCAAAAAAGATGGAGCCAAATCAATTCCTGAAATACAATCAACCATTTTAAAAGATTTCTAAGCTTTAGAAGAAAGGCATTCAAAACGTTGGAAGACATCAACGTTACCTTGCACCAGTATGAGCACATACACACAAAGTTTCAAGTGTCAAAAAGTAACAAAAAGGGTACCTGATAAACTTACTCAAGCAACAGCGTCAATTATACAATGAAAAGGTATCACATCAAAGAATGCCTTCCAGACAAGAAAATGAAGAAGCTCAAAAACACATCTATGGAAGTTCAAGATCATCCTTTCCTCGCGAGCTACGAAGAATTTTACTGGGAATCCTGCATTATTCATCTTTCATCCCAACGTAAACAAGGAATAATACCATATTCAGAATTCATAAAAGGCTAATCCTATGCTGTATTGAAGCAGCATTTAGTGAAATAGGATTCACTGTGAGAGCCACGACCGTAGCTAGATGATTGTAGCTTGAATTGATCTGCTTTTACCTATTACCAAGAAAATCTCCATCTCTGCATAGGAGTTACACCGAGCTAGGCAAGAAATAAAATCTGTACTGTCACTGCAGTAGCTCACAAGTAATGAAGCAGATGCAGAGTTTTGGAAAAACCCAACTCAAGAAGGCTACTGCTAAGAACAGACATTCAAACAGTTCAGACAGTAGACAACTTACACCTCTGCATTCAATATGGCTGTAAAACAATTCAGTGACTTCAATAACCTCTCAGCAATGACCTATGGTTAAGGGAAGGAAGAAGAATATGATTGGACCCAGCACTCAGTGGAAGGAGACACCAACTCTCACACACATCACCACCTTTTTTTCTTTTTTTTCTTTTTTTGGATGAATACATGAAAACACTATTACTGCATAAGCAAAAATTGCAGCAATAGCATGAAGCAATATTAGTTAAAAGATTGTTGGACAAGATCATTAAAATCAGAAAAGGTTACAGCAACTGCAGCTTTATCAAAATAATTACAAATGCTATCATCGTAAAACCATGACCATAAGATTTTAAAGACATCAAATCGAGTATCAGCAATTTGGAAAATGTACAAAAGATAAGAAAGACATGAAAAGGAGAAATTCACCCAGAAAATCAAGAGCAGGCATAGCTCATCCAACATTTTAGGTGGCCCCGATATAATTGACCCACTTTCCTTCTTATCCGCCCATATTCACTTCAACCATTTGCAAAATGAAAAAAGTCACCCGTCACTGGAAGACAGGGAAGTAAGAGTTAAGCTGACAAAAGTTCCACTCTTTAATACCTTTATATTGAAATGACAACTTTCTGACAAGCTACTGCACTTTAACACATTTAAACAGTTAATCCTTTTCAATCCTGCTCTAACCTAAAATATTTCATTTACACTTTCTTCAGTCTTCGTGTTAGCCAAGGGCCATCTGTTTGGAGATGGAACGACTATCCAAAAACAAATGTGTCTCCAGAAGACACATAGAGAACACAAACCAAAGCAAGCTGAAGAAAAGCCGGCAGGACGAAAAATATTGCACACAATGCATCCCTTTAGCCATCCTCGACTACTAGCATTTTAAACTGACAAGTTAAACTGAAGTTTCCCTTAGTCAGGTTTCTAAGAAATAAAAGCACAGCAGAGGGGAGTGAACTGGATGTGGAAAATACAATACTACCTTCCCTCTGTGCATTCTCTTCAACGAAATGCTAGATCCAAGTGTTTGTAACTCAGGTTGAAGTCATCTAATGGTGGTTGGGGACTATCATTCAGCTCGGCCTCATGTTACCCACTTCAAGAACTAAAGTTTGGATGGAAAGAAGAATGAAATCAAGAACTTGAAACAAATTTCTAAACCACAAGTCAATCTCGAACATGGTTTAAAATGCAGTGGAGATCGAAAACAATAAGATGAACTAGCTACTAAAAGATCTCATTAACTTAAAACCAGCATTAAGAGAGTGCTGACATATATAAAACAAAAGCTTTATGAGCCAGTCTCCCACAAATCCTGAAGGGACCTGATAAAGTCTCACATGCTGTCAGGTTTCAGCATTGTCTATATACACCAGCAAGATAACAAACATAAAAGAATTTGTCTTATCTGTTTTCAAAACACTTTTTCCAACACAGTCCACCAAATACTAGCAGGTACTATTGACCATATCTTCTTCTTCTTCTTGCTCAAACCCTTATACTCCAGCTAGCCAGCAAGACCTTTTTAGTCCTTACCTTGAATATATTTAGGAACATGTGCGACACTTGGGAGGTGAGAGCAGAACGCATGAAGGTATGAGAATTTTCTTTCATTCCTTCTCACACAGATAGCACCTGTTAGTTATGTGAAACCCTCTTTTATGTAAATTGCCATGTGTCAAAAAAACCTCATTTGCTGCCAACCAAGAGAAATATTGCACTTTGAATGGAGCCTTAGTTTTCCAGATCTGTCTCCTTGGCCATTTTTGCCAAACATTTTTTGTTGTCAAAGCTTCTAAAAGATCTCAAATCAAGACTAGTAATCATGTATAAAGAGAAAAGGGGCAAAAACTTATAAAAGTGTATGCGGCAAAGAAGAGTTCTTTTATTTAAATGGAAGCTTAGCATTTGAAAATCAATAATCCTCTTAACCGATTTAAATTTGTTAATATATTTTTAACAAGGGCAAAAATCAAAAAATATAAAAATCTCTGCACCGTAGTGAACTAAATATTTGCAAGGTTAAGATCCTGGAATTTTAGCTCCAACAAGAAACAAGGAACTTAACAGCTATCAGTTTCCTGACATAAGCAGATAAATACTTGGATTCAAGTTAACAGACTTCAAGACAGTTAAAGTTGTGCTGCAAAACTGGGAGAAAAAAAAAGGCAAACAAGGCTCCCTCTGGAGAACCCATTTGATATTTTAAAAGATAGAAACGTATGACGTTGCAGATAAATTATTTAGCTGTACGAAAAGAAAACCAAGATTACTGATGCAGCATGGAGACCGGAGCAATAAGCTAATTATTGCAGCTACTTCAGCGCAAACTAGCAATACATTAACATTACAATGAAAACATCAAGGCCAATGCCCAAGTAGCTTTTCATTCTTACTAGAACATACAAAAAGCAAAAGGAAGCTACAACTAGAACAAAAGAAGTGCCTTACTTCGCTAGGCAGCCTTGACCTTATCATCACCCACAGCATTGAGTATAGGAAGACTGCTTAGGAATTCATCAAGACCTTCAAAAAACTCAATTCCTTCAATGTTGCCATCCTCTCCCGTTTCAGCTCCATTCCCTTGGCCCACCCCAGGTGCAGGAGGCTCTTCAACCTCATTACTGAACTCCACATTCAAATCCAACTTTCCAACGTCTTTTGTAACCCTCCCACCTTGCCTTCTTGTGTTACTTGCAATACTTCTCTTGCTCGACTGAGCTGCCGTAACATTGGGCATTTCTGCACCCCCTTGAGTTGCTGAAATATCTTGCACATTGTCACCAGCATTCCCTACAACATTCTTTCCCTTATCAGATTGCTGTATCTTGGCTTTTTTTCTCCTCATCCTTCTACTCTTTTTCTTCCCACTGTTCGCCTTCTTCTTCTGCTTCTTATCACCCCTCCAATCCTCATCTGACTCCTCGCTCGACTCAGATAATTCCAAAAACACATCTTCAACAACATCATCAATATAAACCCTCGGGGCGGGTGGCTTTCTTACACCCCCATGTTTATTAAACACGGGTGCAAACGGAGTCCAGCTTGAGATATTACCTTTATATTTCTTAAAAGTGTCCACGGAAAATCCTAAAGGCATAAATCCCCAACAACAGAAATAAGCTTCTTTTCCCTCTATAATTGGCGGAGGCGACGCAATCTTTACAGCCTGAAACGCCCTCTTGCACTTTTGACACCTCAAAGTACAATCCACATACTCTAAAGGATACTCATACATCACATAACAATAAGGACATGCAGTCCAGATACTAGGAACAACATGACTCGACGCACCTACACCCCCCTCTTTTCCCTTCACATTGTTGTTACTAGTACTAGCAGAACGATTTTGACTGTTCCCTAACAAACCCTCATTGTTCACATTGTTGTTACTAGTACTAACAGAATGATTTTGATTGTTCCCAAACAATCCCTCAAAGTTCACATTTTTACTGGTACTAGCAGAGTGATTTTGATTATTCCCAAACAAACCCTCATTGTTCACATTGTTACTATCACTAGCAGGCTGATTTTGATTGTTCCCAAACAAACCCTCATTGTTCACATTACCAGTACTAGCAGAATTATTTTGATTATTCCCAAACAAAGCCTCAAAGTTCACATTTTTACTTGTAGTAGTAGCAGAGTAATTTTGATTGTTACCCACCAAACCCTCAGTTCTTTGTGGTGTCTGTTTATTACCTTGCTTCTGTTCTACAGAAGCTACTTGCTGCTGTTGCCCTCTTCTTGACTCTACAGAAGCTACTTGCTGCTGTTGCCCTCTTCTTGACTCCGCAGAAGCTACTTGTTGCTGTTGCCCTCTTCTTGACTCCGCAGAAGCTACTTGCTGCTGTTGCCCTCTTGACCCAAAGGTAAAAGGGTTTTGTTGTTCTCTGTCTGGACTTAGCATAGTAGAGCTTACTACTGGCTGCTGTGTCTGGTTTCTGCCCAGAAATGTTACAGTCTGTTGCTGCTCTCTACTACCCAAGCTGGACACAGAACTCGCTGGCTGCTGCTGATGCTGCTGCTGATGCATTTGTGGGTCTTGAAGAAATGCCACTGTCCGTTGCTGCTCTCTGCTTGAACTCACTGGATGTGACTGCGCCTGTTGAAAAAGCACAGAACTTGGTTGTTGCATGAAACCAATGGGGTTATTATTAGGCGGAGGAGAAGTAGCAACAGGATTAAGGTTAATAAAAAACCCAATTTCTTTATCATAAACACTTCTCCTGAACGCATTCGAAAGAACAGACCAAGCATCAAGTACAAGCCGGAAAGCATGATCTGAGAAAGGGAAACTATTCTTCTGAGGGTTTAAAAGGAGAGCGAGACGACGGTACTGATTAGCTACGAGCTCAGAATCATGTGTCTGGTTTAAAGGGATTTGGAGAATGGAATAGTAATCAAGGTGCTGGTTGTTGATCCGCTTGTCGCCGGCGATTAGGGTATCGACTATGGCGAGGACTTGGTCAGCGGGTAAAAGGGTCGGGTCGGATTCACGTGCTCGGGTCGCGAATGATTTGGACCCGACTAGGTCACGGTTAGTTAATAGCTTCTCGGCTATTGATAGCCACCGTAACGCCTCCGCTCTCGGCGTGTTTCCGGCACCGTTGATGAAAAATGGATGTTCCATTTTGGATTTATTTTTTTTCAACTTTAGCTCAGTAGTTTTTTCGGAAAGAAGAAAATGAAGTGAAGAGAGAGAAAGGGAAGTGTTGTTGTACTATAACTCCGACGAAGAAGGACAGGAGTTAAATATAAAATGACATAATAGCACGTGTTTTTGTGGAGTTTTAAGGAAGAAATTTGGGGTAGATGAGGGGGTAAAAGAGGTAAATTGGGAGAGATTACTGTGGTAAAACGTGGATTTGTTTGTTCCTCATAATAGCTAATCTGTTGTGATATTTTTGAATGGGATTTCGGGGATATCTGTTTAGATTCATGGGAAGGTGAGAAGTGTAGTTACAAGATTTCTTTGTAAGATTCGCACACTAGACTAGATAGTTACTGTTTAATAAGTAAAGTGAGTTGATGAAGTTATCAATCTTCGAACATAATTACACTATATACACTTCAACTATGAGCAGTGTACACTTGGCAGCTAAAGAACCGAAGCAAAAAGGTCAATTTTATGCTCCATCTGTCTCATTTCATAACATATACTGTACAGTACTTCCCTTTTTATTAATGTCTTAAAAAAATATATACTTCATTTCTCTTTTTTGAACTTATTTGATATAAAAGTTCATTCTTGTATTTAAAGAAATTAAAATGTGTGTATCGGTCACAACCACTCATTTCAAAAGAATAATTTTAATACTTTACATAGGTTTGACTTTCATGTCAAAAGTATTTTTCTTTTGAATTCCGTATTCTATCATTTTTAAATTTCAGACGATCAAATAAGCATTGAGATACTGTGCTTAGGAAGAGAATTGTTTCCTGTTCCAATTATCCTTCCTCTTTCATTTGCAAACCAAAAGTAAGGAGGAGAAAATTCTTCCCTTTCCCTTCTCTCCTTTAGTTGTCTTTTTTTTTTTTTAACAGGTCCATCCACATGCAAGACTCCTAATATGTATATTTACCAAAAATAATAATTACACGGAGGAGGACATAGACCTTGAACTCGTAAACATTGTGAAAGTTGGATATATCTGTTTACCGAAAAAATCGGATAACGTTAGATTTTGTGTGTGGTTCTAAGGATATGCGACACAATTCGATATAAATCGTGTAGAGAAATAGATATACGTATATTCTTGACTATGAGAATAGGAATATTGAGCAAAAGAATGAATAAGGTAAAATAAAACAAGCATGAGGAGCTATCTTTCAATATGAGAAGTGATCTTTTGTTACAATGCATTATGCTCATTAGCTTACAAGGATTCCCCATTTTATAGAAGAGGGATATTACAAAAAATAATAAAATAAAACATATAGTGGAAAGCCCATGATGACTTGTCTCTTCCTTGATTTCCGCCAAAATTCTCTCTCCTGGTGCGGTCGCAACGGCTTTTGTCTGTGAGCTTGATACTGGCTCGAGTTCGTTACTGGGTTGGGCCTTTCAGTCTTGGCTCGAGTCCGACCTTCGAGATGGGCGTCGCGCATTTCCGACCTCGAAGTAGTGCCTTGCGGATCGATTCGGCCACGGGCTCGATAGGGTTATCGAGTCGACTCCTCGATCGACCTTCGGGCTCGAGGCTCGTTAGTACCGACTTCGGAGCTCACTCCCAAAAATCTAATTCCGACTTTTTAACACTCGAACTCGATCGAACGTAGGAAGGCTGAAATCTATTTCGACCGTATATAGATAGTCCCCTCGTTTCTCATGAAGGATATGGTAAGAATCGATGTGATTTTTGGTGGTTCGATCGGGTCATAAGCCGACGTTTTCACATGGATTGGTTATGACGTATGTGATAGTTGTCCTATCGATTCAGCCTTTCAAGGTATTTAGTGCTTGTCAGATAGCGGTCGGCCACTGTGATATTGAACCGTCACGATGCGAGCCTATAAATAGCTCTTCCATCTATCATTTACTTCTTTCACGCGTTCACTCCCCCAAATTTTCTCATCTTTTCTTCCTTTCTTGTTGCTACCAGAGTTTTGGTGCCATCTATTTTTCATTTTCCTTGGTCTTTCTTCCTCCCATATCAATGGCCAAGACTTCGAAAACTGTGCCTCAGAAGGAAAAAGCTTCTTCCTCATGGCCGTCCGGCAACAAGGCGCCGGTGGAGCCGTCCACCTATGACTATATTCACGGACCGCGTATTCTAAAGATCGATTTTAAGGTTGAGAATCCTTCATCCATCCCGGGTCGATGCGAGCACGTGTCGATATATATGTGCTCTATAACGGACGGTCATCTCGAGGCCGTTAGAAAAGACTGTAACTGGGGTTCCGAGGTTGTGTTGCAAATTCCATCCCCCGAAGAGAGTGTCGTCACCCATGTGGAGGAATTTTTAAGTGTTTACACTTATCCCTTCACATTGGGTCCGGTCGACCCCGTGATCATCGATTTTTGCAAGAGATATCAGGTCACCCTTGGTCAGATTCATCCCTCTATGTGGCGTATAGTAATCCTACTTCGCTTTTTCTCCACCAAAGCCGGGTGGCTGGATTTTACCCTAAATCACCTCATTCGGTTGTATCGGCCTCAAATCTTTCGAGGATTAATCAGACTTTATCGTCGGGCATCGAAGGCTTTGATGTCGAGCATCGACGAAGACAAGGATCAGGGTTGGATGGGGCGTTACATCCGGGTGAGGACCCGTGACCTTATTCCGGAAGAGAAGATGTCGTTCCCCGAGGAATGGAATTTCGATCGTAAGTTGTTTTCATAAATAAGATTTTTTTTTTGATGTTTCTCCCCGATATACAGTTGCCCCTTGGATGCCACAAGCGGTGCCCGACCTCGAGGATTGGGTTCGGAAGTTAGCCTCGACTTCCTCTTATGCCGAACGCTCTTGGCGTGATTTGGCTAAAGGCAGATGGGAAGCCAAGAACCATTGTAAGGTTTTACTTCTCGTTTCCTTCGAAGCGCTCTTTGTGTTCCATTCGTTACCGATTTCCTTTCATGCAGGCGTAACCAAGGAAGCTGTTTTGAGGCCTTCGAGCGGTGAAGAAGGAACCAAGTCCCCAGTCCCGAAACCAGGGAAAGACAAGAAGTGCAAAGCTGCCTCTCGATCAGAGGGCCCCAAGCCCAAAACTTGAAGGGTGAGGAGGAAAGCAATTGCCCTTTCGATTGACTCGGTCCAACGACTGAGAGAAGAAGAAGAAGACGAAAAAGAAGAAGAAGAGGAAAAAGGAGGTGCCTCGGCCTTAGTGTCCCGATCTATCAGAGCTATCGAGGTCACCGAAGCTCATGAACTGATGGTAGCTGTACCGGTCGGGGTTGATTCCGGGATCCTGAGTCTTGATCGGAACGCCCCGAGTGATTCACTTGGGATTATGACAGTGGTTCATTCGCCTTTTCTTCCCACCTTTTCTGAGGAGACGTTAAAGGAAGCTCGAGAATTGAAGACCCCCGATATGGGCGAAGGCTCTAGTGCAGGGGATCCTTTTTGGGATTGCTTTACCGGAGTCGGTGATGCTTCCGATATCGGGGACGCTTCTCTTCTACTGGAAGAGGCCCAACGCTTCATTACTCGTTCTTTTTCCAAATTTGATTTGCGTTTTTTCCCCACTGTGCTGGACATTAGTAGATTTCTGGTCGACCTTGGCTAGTGTGAGGTCGAGCTTCAGAAGGTCTCGGGGGAGAGAGATGCCTTGCGTCTTCTTTGCAGCCAAAAGGACGAGGCTATAAAGGACCTTCAAGCGGATTTGGCTAAGGCTCACGAAGAAGAGGCCGAACTTGACAAGCAGGTGAGCCTTGTTCTTTTTAAGTATGGGTTTGACTCGACTGTGGAAGTTAACCCTTCGTTGTCTCAGCTGCAGCAAAAGATTGAAATGATCGGGTCACTTCGGGAAGAAGTCGATCAAATCAAAGCCAAATATAATAGGTGGAAGGAGACTATCGATTGCCTGGCTACGGAAAAAGAGACCATTTTGACCAACTTATTATCGGCTGATGTCCAGCTTCGAAATGTCAAGCAAAAGAGTTTGGCTCAAGCTAAGAGGATCGAGGAGCTTGAAGCCCAGCTTGCCGAGGCCAAGGCCGAGGTTGAGTCGTCTAAAATCTTGTCGGATAAGTCCATTGTCGTGTATCGGGCTGATATCGAGGCTGCTCAGATTGAGGCACGAGAGGCGGCGGATACTGCCGACACCCGAGCACACTAGATTGCCAATCTTGCAAAATGTAGGTCTCGGAGGGAGACCCTCGAGGAGATACATGTTTGGGGTCTCGACTTTATTGAAGAAATAAAAAAGGCTAAAGATCTCGAAGCTGAAGCTGAAGCCTTGGTTTCTGATGGCGATGATGATGACAGTAGCAAGAGAGGATCCGAGGGTGATTAGGAAGATTAGTCCACAGTTATGTTTGTAATCATGTAGAAATTTTTGTATATAGACAACTTTGGCCGATTTGTGCCGACTTTATGCATGCCTTTACAAATATTTTCACAAGGATCTTAACAATTCAATCAAACTTGGACTGTGTAGTCTCTATTATTGATTCGTTCAAAGTGACTTAGCCTTTGGGCTTACCAGTTGAGTTAGTGATCCGATCTTGAGGAAATATAATCCGTAGGCATAATAGTTGAGTTGTGCTTTGCTTGAACTTGAAGTGAAAGTAGCCCGTAGGCTTTAATCGTCAAGTGAATGATTCGAACTCGAAGTAATGTAGCCCGTGGGTGTGATGGTCGAGTGAGTGATTGCTCGAACTCGAAATAAAAGTAGCCTGTAGGCTTTAGGCATCGAGTGAATGATTCGAACTCGGGGTAATGTAGCCCGTAGGCGTGATGGTCGAGTGAGTGATTGTTCGAACTCGAAATAAAAGTAGCCCATAGGCTTTAGTCATCGAGTGAATGATTTGAACTCGAGGTAATGTAACACGTGGGCATGATGGTCGAGTGAGTGATTACTCGAACTCGAAATAAAAGTAGCCAGTAGGCTTTAGTCGTCGAGTGAATGATTCGAACTCGAGGTAATGTAGCCCGTGGGCATGATGGTCGAGTGAGTGATTGTTCGAACTCGAAATAAAAGTAGCTTGTAGGCTTTAGTCATCGAGTGAATGATTCGAACGCGAGGTAATGTAGCCCGTGGGCATGATGGTCGAGTGAGTGATTGCTTGAACTCAAAATAAAAGTAGCCCGTAGGCTTTAATCGTCGAGTGAATAATTCGAACTCGAGGTAATGTAGCCCGTGGGTATGATGGTTGAGTGAGTGATTTCTCGAACTCAAAATAAAAGTAGCCTGTAGGCTTTAGTCGTCGAGTGAATGATTTGAACTTGAGGTAATGTAGCCCGTGGGCATGATGGTCGAGTGAGTGATTGCTCGAACTCGAAATAAAAGTAGCCCGTAGGCTTTAGTCGTCGAGTGAATGATTTGAACTCGAGGTAATGTAGCCCGTGGGCATGATGGTCGAGTGAGTGATTGCTCGAACTCGAAATAAAAGTAGCCCGTAGGCTTTAGTCGTCGAGTGAATGATTCGAACTCGAGGTAATGTAGCCCGTGGGCGTGATGGTCGAATTTAACTTGATTCTGTTTGCATAATAAATCTCAAATAGAGGAATTTTCCTTGGATATAAGATGCCGATAAAGAAGAGAACTTTCTTCGCACGTTATTATACGCCTGGGTTCGAGCCAATCTATATGAGCATGGTTCGTTTTGACCATTTGGCTCGTATAATTTTTCCTATTGGAACCCTGTTATTGTGAAATAACTCACTTGCGAGGCCTCGGATATTGTTGTAAATGCAGCACGATCAATGGTTGCCTCATTAAAAACCTTGCCGAAAAACCCATTTGGGATAAAACCGGTCTAAGGGAAAAAGAGTGCAACGCGTGCTTTCAAGCGAAAGATCCATCTTAGCCCTTGTTCGGACTTCTGCAGGGGTCAGTTTTGAAATATAAACGAATATGGAAAGGTCGTACCTTAGCAGTAGTACCGTTTTAGATGTGATACATTCCAGCTGCTTGATAGCTGTTTGCCGTTTATAATGTCGAGCATGTACGATCCCTTTCCGATGTTCTCGAGCACCTGATATGGTCCTTCCCAATTCGGTCCTAGTTTTCCTTCATTCGGATTTCGGGTATTGATAGTAATTTTTTTTAACACTAAGTCCCAGGCTTGAAATGGCGGAGCTTGGTTCTTCAATTACAATATCTTTTGATTCGCTGCTTTTGGGTGGCCAATTGGACGAAAGAAGCTTCGCGTCTTTCGTCCGATAGTTCGAGGCTGGTATTCATAGCCTCGTTATTTGATTCTTCCATCGCGAATCGAAATCTGGCACTGGGTTCACCAACTTCGACTGGTATCAATGCTTCAGACCCATATACTAAGGAGAATGGGGTCGCCCCCGTACTGGATTTTGACGTCGTCCGATATGCCCAAAGGACTTCGGGCAAGATTTCTCTCCATTTTCCTTCAGTATCGTTCAACCTCTTCTTTAAGTTTCGAATGACAGTTTTGTTCGTTGATTCGGCCTGTCCATTCCCACTGGGGTGGTATGGCGTCGATAGTATCCTTCTTATTTTGTGGTCTTTGAGGAATCTTGTTACTTTACTGCCAACGAATTGTTTTCCATTATCACACACTATTTCGGCGGGTATCCCGAATCGGCATATGATATGATCCCAAATAAAGTCTATAACTTCTTTCTCTCTTATTTTCTCGAACGCCTACGCTTTAACCCATTTAGAAAAATAGTCAGTCATAAATAAAATAAATTTGGCTTTACTTGGGGTCGATGGCAGAGGGCCGACGATATCCATTCCCCAGTTCATGAATGGCCATAGGGATAGGACTAAGTGGAGTTGCTCTCCGGTTTGATAGATCATTGGTGCAAACCTTTGACATTTGTCACATTTACGATCAAATTCCTTCGCATCTTTGCCCATATCGAACCAATAATACCCTGCTCTGATTATTTTTCGAACTAATGTATCGGCTCCAGAGTGATTCCCGTAAGTACCCTCGTGCACTTCTCGTAGGATGTAATCGGTATCTCCCGGACCTAAGCATACTTCCAACAGTCTATCGAATGTTCTTCGGTACAGCATTCCGTCCGAAGCCAACGTGAATCGAGTAGCTTTAGTCTGTAGGGTTCTGGAATCTTTAGGGTCCGATGGGAGTTTTTCGCTCTTCAAGTATTCAATATACTTATTTCTCCAATCCCAGGTTAAGCTTGTAGAATTTATTTCGGCGTGACCTTCTTCGATTACCGATCTCGAAAGTTGAACAGCATTCCCCGAGCCCAAGTCATCTACCTCGACCGACGACCCCAAATTCGCAAGCTCATCGGTAACATTGTTCTGTTCCCGTGGAACATGCCGTAAAGTCCATTGTCTGAAATGGTGCAAAGTGATAAGCAGTTTATCTAAATACCTTTGCATTCTACCTTCTTGAACTTCGAAAGTTTTGTTTACTTGACTCACCACCAGCAAAGAGTCGCAATTGGCTTCAATGACTTCTGCTCCCAAGTTTCTAGCTAGCTCGAGACCTGCAATCATGGCTTCATACTCGGCCTCGTTGTTAGTCAACCTGATAGTTTTAATAGATTGCCTAATAGTGTTACCCGTGGGTGGTTTCAAAACTATGCCCAGCCTGGACTCTTTCACGTTCGAAGCCCCGTCCGTAAAAAGGATCCATACCCCCGATGATGTACCTGATTTCAACAAGAGTTCTTTTTCGACATCGGGTACGAGGGTTGGTGTAAAATCGTCCACGAAGTCTGCTAAAATTTGAGACTTGATGGCCGTACGGGGTTGATATTCGATATCATACCCACTGAGTTCGACGGCCCATTTGGCCAGTCAGCCTGATAACTCGGGTTTGTGCAAAATATTATGAAGCGGGTAAGTAGTTAACACACATATGGGATGACATTGAAAGTACGGCCTTAACTTTCTAGAGGCGCTTATTAGTGCAAGTGCCAATTTTTCTTGGAGCAGATATCTAGTTTCCGCTTCTCCTAAGGTTCGACTTGTATAATAAACGGGGAATTGCATACCTTGCTCTTCTCGAACTAGGACACCGCTTACGGCGACTTCCGATACTGCCAAGTACAAACAAAGTTTTTCATCTATTTTTGGAGTGTGAAGTAGTGGTGGGCTTGATAGATATCGCTTTAGTTTCTCTAATGCTTGTTGGCACTCTGGGGTCCAAAGAAGAGAGAAAAATTTGTGACTTCGGTCAGATGATCTTGAAATGAACCGGCCTAAGGCTGCAATCCGACCCGTTAGCCTTTGTACGGCCTTCACGCGGTCCACAATGATGATGTCTTTGATGGCCTTGATTTTATCGGGGTTAATTTCTATTCCCTGATGTGACACCATGAAGCCGAGGAACTTGCCCGAACCGACCCCGAAAGCACATTTTTCGGGATTGAGCTTCATATTGTATTTTCTCAAAATTTCGAATGTTTCCTGCAAATTGGTCAAATGGTCCTCTGCGCGCAGGGATTTAACTATCATGTCATCAATATAAACTTCCATTGATTTTCCTATTTGTTCTTCGAACATTTTATTTACTAGGCGTTGGTAAGTAGCCCCTGCATTCTTTAGCCCGAAGGGCATCACATTATAACAATATGTTCCATATTTGGTGACAAATGAAGTATTTTCCTGATCCTCCGGATTCATCTAGATTTGATTATACCCGGAATAGGCATCGAGAAAAGTGAGGATCTCGTGGCCGGCTGTGGCATAGATCATGCGATTGATGTTGGACAACGAAAAGGAATCCTTGGGGCATGCTTTGTTCAAATCCTTATAGTCCACACACATTCTAAGTTTGTTCCCTTTTTTAGGGACTACAACTACGTTGGCTAACCATTCGGGATATTTCACCTCCCGAATGGACCCTACTTTGAGAAGCCTGGTTACCTCATCCTTTATGAATGCGTGCTTTCCCTCGGACTGGGGTCTTCTCTTTTGCTTCACCGGTCTGAACCTGGGGTCCAAACTTAGCCGATGCGTAGTTATGTCCGGCGGGATCCCTGTTATATCTAAATGGGACTAGGCAAAACAATCGATGTTATCGATAAGAAATTGAATGAGTTTCTTCCTGAGTTCGGGGCTCAACCCCGTTCCCAAGTATACCTTTCGCTCGGGCCAGTGCTCGATTAATGTGACTTTCTCTAGTTCCTCGATTGTTGATTTGGTGGTGTCGGAGTCATCGGGAATCACGAAAGATCGAGGGACCCTTTGATCATCATCCTCTTCGATTTTCTGGTTGTCTGGCTGGGTCGAAGCCGATGTCTGTGATTGCTATTTGGTGTCTCGTTCTCCTTCCGAGCCCGATCCTTTTATCAGCGAAGGTGAGGACATTGGTTTAGCTTCCTCGATGGCGAACATTTCCTTTGCGGCTGGTTGTTCTCCGTACACCGTTTTGACACCTCTCGATGTCGGGAATTTGAGGGCCTGGTGTAGGATCGGTCTGCATGGGTCGAGGCCATTTAGTATCTTTGATGCGTCTGATGGCCGACACGATAGCGGATGCACCAACGCTGAAGTTATATTCTGATAATCAAGTTGCTTCTATAGGATCGGCATATTTATTGAAGCCGCTCTTACTCATAAGTCCCTGAGAATTTTGCCCTCGATCAATCCTTCGATTGTTCCGAACTGCATTGCGTGCTTAACCATTGTTCACCCGATCTGCGACGTACGGTCGATATCGGTCTCTGTTCGACCTTTGTTCTCTGTCGATCTCCTTTTGGTTTTTAGTAACTGTCCTGTTCTGATGCACGGGTCCGTACGGAGCTCCCAACTGATCATCCTCGACCCTAATTTTCGATTGGTATCGGTTGTGTACATCTGCCTAAGTTATCGCTGGATACTCGATCCAATTTTGTTTCAGCCGATGTGATGCTGTCGAGCTTAGCTCGTTCAACCCTTGGGTGAAAGCTTGTGCGGCCCAATTGTCTGTGACCGGGGGTAATTCCATGCGTTCCATTTGAAATCGGGATACAAATTCCCTCAGCATTTCATTCTCCCTTTGCTTTACTTTGAAGAGGTCTGATTTCCTTGTTGCAACCTTTATGGCACCAGCATGTGCCTTTACGAATGAATCTGCTAACATGGCAAAAGAATCGATAGAATTCGGTGGTAAATTATGATACCAGATCATCGCTCCCTTCGAGAGGGTCTCCTCGAACATTTTCAACAACACAGATTTGATCTCATCGTCCTCCAAATAGTTGCCTTTGATGGCACATGTGTAAGAGGTGACATGTTCGTTAGGATCGGTCGTACCGTTATATTTGAGAATTTCGGGCATACAGAATTTTCTGGGGATTAGTTTCGGCGCCGCACTCGACTGAAAAGGCTTTTGTATGAATTTTTTCGAATCAAGCCCCTTTATCATTGGTGGAGCCCCCGAGATTTGATCGACCCTGGCATTGTATGTTTCCACTCTCTTATCGTTGGCTTCGACTCGTTTTGTGAGTTCCTCGAGCAATTTAGTAATTCCGGGAGTAGTCCCCGATTCTTGCTCGTTAGATTTCACTATGGCGGGCTCTGTTCTGGGGGTAACTTCTCGAAGTGGATTGGAATCCAGCCTGCTTTGTGTATAAGTTTGGCTCTGTAACTGAGCTATCGCTATTTGTTGGGCTTGTAGTATCTCGAAAATCATACGTAAGCTGGCCCCGATTTCCCCCGCGTTTTGGGTGTCTCGGGCTATGGATCGAGTACCGCCCTGAATGCTTCTTTCTAGTTCGGAATGCTGATTCACCTCCAAAGCTATTTGTGAATTGACATCCAATGGTATTTCGGCTCGAATTTTGGGTACTTCGATTCGAGCCTCGGTGCCATCGTTAATTGGCCTTCCGGCCCCGGGTGCCAAGTTGTTGGTTTCATCTTGAAGGCCGGCTTCGTGGTCGATAAGTAAAGGCATTGCTGATTTGAAGTTGTAAGCTGGCGCGCACATTAGATTTGTATCAAACGATCACTGTTACCCTTAGCCCCCACGGTAGGCGCCAAACTGTTTACCGAAAAAATCGAATAACGTTAGATTTTGTGTGTGGTTCTAAGGATATGCGACACAATTCGATATAAATCGTGTAGAGAAATAGAGATACGCATATTCTTGATTATGAGAATGGGAATATTGAGCAAAAGAATAAATAAGGTAAAATAAAACAAGCATGAGGAGCTATATTTCAATATGAGAAGTGATCTTTTGTTACAATGCATTATGCTCATTAGCTTACAAGGATTCCCCTTTTTAAGATTCTCTCTCTTGGTGCGGTCGCAACGGCTCTTGTCTGTGAGCTCGATACTGGCTCGAGTTTGTTACTGGGTTGGGCCTTTCGGTCTTGGCTCGAGTCCGACCTTCGAGATGGGCGTCGCGCATTTCCGACCTCGAAGTAGTGCCTTGCGGATCGATTCGGCCACAGGCTCGATAGGGTTATTGAGCCGACTCCTCGATCGAACTTTGGGCTCGAGGCTCGTTAGTACCGACTTCGGAGCTCACTCCCAAAAATCTAATTCTGACTTTTTAACACTCGAACTCGATCGAACGTAAGAAGACCGAAATCTATTTCGACCGTATACAATATCTACCTTAGTAGTCATTTGTACGTAAAAATGATATGTTAGCTGTTGAGTATCACTGCTGCCGATGGAATGAAACTCATCAAGGCAGCAATATACTATACACATATTAGGAACCAGCAAAACAAGATAAAAAAAATCAGCTAACATCATAAATGAACTTGGACGTCATCGTTTTGTGCCTGAAATTTGGGAACCCATGAAATTCAAGCTTCATTGAAGCGCTAACCTTAGGAGGCAGGAAAGTAGCTTCATTGAAGATAGAAACAGTTTTGGATTCTTCTCCCATATTAGCCAATAAGTCAGCAGTACAATTACCTTCTCTAAAGATATGCACAAAGGTAAAATTTCCAACATTAGATATACTCAATGATTTTCTTGATTTGCCATGGTGGATCAAGCTTTTCATTGATGATATTTATGAGCAAAAGAGAGTCAGATTCTACCACTATATTAGATAGGCCAGCACTTAAGCAAATTTTCATTCTTTTAAGCATAGCATTGGCTTCACCAGTGTTGTTACTATACTGCTCATAGTATTCTGCAAAGGCTTGAATCATAGATCTAATATGGTCTCTGATAATCCCACGACCACCAGAGGATCCAAGATTACCTTTACCACAACCTTCGACATTTAGTTTAAATCAATTTTGGACAGGTCTAAACCACTAAACGGGTTGAGCTTGAGTAACTAGTTTCAACTTCTCAATCATATCACACTTTGCTAGCCAAGAATTGGGAAACAATAAGTCAGGAAATTGAACTTTGAGGATCAAAGAGATGAGATTGTTGGCTTGATTAATGATATACGGGGATGACATCCTTTTATCATCAAACCTAGCCTTGCATTTGTTTTTCCAAATTTTCCAACAAATAGCAGTTGGTAGACACTGTAACATGCAAGTGTGAACCTCATTTTTTCCTTTAGCAGTCCATCAGTTCATAGTAGACATCCTAAGATGACCATGAACATATTTTATACCACAAGTAATACAAAAGAAGTTCCAAACCTGTGAAGGAATTTGCGCTTCAATCAGAAGATGTTTAGTGGTTTCAATCTTGTGATTGGCGCAACACCTACAAATAGATGGAAGATAGATCCCAAATCTCTTCATTGTATCATCAGTGGGGATTTTTCTTTGAAGATCCCTCATCATAAAGAAAGAGATCCTAAAAGGAACCCTTCCGGGCCAATTCTTAGAGTAAGATAAATTATTGGTCTTCTTCTTTCTTACTAGATGCCAGGCAGACTTAGTACTGAATTTTTCTAATGCCTCAGGGGTCAAAATAGGTTGGTCTTTCTTATATGGGCAGAAGTCAATTTTGAAAATGTAATTGACCGCATTCTAAGGGAGGATTCTTCTGAGTTTATACTTCTTCCAATTGTTACCTATGTAGAAGTCTTTTACCAAAGTTTTCTTAGGAGTTCTTTGGTTCTGCACAAGGTTAGTAATAGGGCCAAGACCCGTCCACTTTTCCCACTAGAATGAGACATTTCCTTTGACAATATTCCATAGAATACAAGGCTCGACAATGTGTTTGTTGTCCATCAACCTTTTCCCTTTATGAGATTGGCCAGAGGACCACTTCTTTGCAACTAGATGATACCTCTTACAGTATTTGGCTTCCAGGAAGGATTTGAGCAAAGAGTTGTGAATTCTAAATTTTTACCATAATTTAAAAGATAAAGTATTACAAATATCATTTAGAGACTTGATACGAGCACCACCTTCCTTAGTTGGTAAGCATAAATCAGACCAAGCACACTAATGTTTCTTCTTTCTGTATCCATACCCCATAAGAAATTAACAATTATCTTTTATATCTGTTCTAGAGTAGTCTTTAGAGGATGAACAAATAATAGTAAGTGGATAGGTAAAGCATGAAGGACAGATTTAATCAGAACAACTTTTTCACCATAGGACAGCAACTTTCCTTGCCATCTTTGTAATCTCTTAGACACCTTAGCCACCATATTATTGAAATAAACAATTCTTTTTCTCCCAAAATAAATGGGACATCCTAGATATTGCATAGGAAATTGAGACTGGTTAAATTCAAGGATATCTCTAATAGAGTTGATCCTAGGATCATCATCTTTAAAGGGAACATAAAAGCCATACTTGTTCTTATTAATCAGTTGTCCACAAATTTCTTCATATTTTTCAAACTTATCCATCAGGAGTCTGATTGACTGAGGATCGTATGAGGAGAACAGAATAGTATCATTGCATAAAATAAATGAGATATGTTAGGACCATTATTATCAGCTGTGAAAGGGACAAAGTTAGTATGTATCAGAGAATCCATCATTTTTGTGAAAAGTTCAGCTCCTAAGACAAATAAAGGAGAGAGAGGATCTCCTTGTTTTATGCTTTTGCTGGAGTTGAAAAATTCATGTCTGACTCCTTTAATGTTAACTAAGTACCAAACATTGTTGATGAGCCTGCAAACACCATCAATCTATTTTTTAAAAAATCCAAAATGTTTGAGAATTTTGCACAGATACTCCCATGATACTCTATCATAGGCTTTGGTCATGTCTAGTTTAATAACTACATTTCCATGTGGGGATGGCCTTGTGATATTATTGACCATGTCTTGAGTCAACATAATATTCTCAGTGATTGATCTTACTTTAATGAAGCATGTTTGATTAGGAGACACCAATTTGTTCATAAAATGACCGAGTCTTTAGTTCATCAGTTTGGAGATAATTTTTACTGAAAAATTACTCAAACTAATTGGTCTTAATCCAGTGAAAGTCTAAAGGCATTCCACTTTAGAAATTAAGACCAAGTTAGTATGAGTGATTGATCTTAGAATTTGAATACCTGCAAAAAACAAGAACCATTAACAATAAATCATCCTTGATAATATCCCAACAGCTATGATAGAATTTTTCAGAGATATCATCCGGTCCCGGGGCACTTTGGGAACTCATGAAAAACACAACATCTTTCAATTCTTCCATATCGGAATTAGCTATGAGAAATTCATTATCAGAATCGTAGATGATTTTAGGGATACAATTAAGGAAAGAGTAATCTTTATTAGAATCATTTTTAGAAAACTACTTATGGAAAAAGGATACAGCTTCATTGGCAATGTCCTCATCTCCTTCTATCCAGCTTCCATCTTCCCTCCTCATTTTTTGTAAAGAAAACTTTTTCTTCACGCCCTTGACAATAGAATGAAAGAACTTGGAGTTGACCACTCCTTCCACAAATCATTGTATACCAGATTTTTATTTCCAATAGGCTTTTTTTTTTTTGTAAGCTCTGATTAGAAGGGAATTGGTATGATTTAGAATTGATATGTTCTCCTTAGAGTTTTTAGTGATGATTAAGTTTTCCACCTCACCAACTTTTTTCTTCAACCTAGAAGCATTATCAAAAATATTGCCAACAGAGTTCGTGGACCATTTAAAGTCATCCTCCTCGTTCCACAGACCTAGAAACCTAAATACTTGATCTGATTACTTTGAGTAGCAATGGCCATAGTAAGGATTGGAGAATGGTCAAAATATGTCATGATTAAGTGATCAACATTGACATTGGTAGAGTCATAGAGATTCACCCATTCATGATTAACCAACACTCTATCAAGCCTTTGCCATACCCTTTTCCCAGTTGCCCAACCATTGCACAAAGTTAAAGTAGAGCCGAAATAATCAGGTGTCAGTTAGATCACAATCCATGATGCATTGTAGAAAAGCAAAGCTTTTGGACATTCTATGAGTTTTACCACCATGTTTTTCCTCAGGGTCAATAATACAGTTAAAATCTCCAGAAATCTACCAAGGAAGACTAAAGTTAACAAAAATATCTTTTAGGTTGTCCCAAAGAGATTGCCTAAGCAAAGCATCACATTTAGCATAAACATTAGTGATAAGAATTGTGTTACCCGTCCAATTGACCTTGCAAGTGATCTATTGGCCAGTATTTTCAATCATAGTACAATCAATTGTCTCATCCCAGAAAAGCCAAATCTGATTATTGTAGTTGGAGAAGACATTAGCAAATCCTAAGAGTCTCTTAAAATTCATAAATTTCAGCATTGTGAAATGGTTCACTGATAGCTGTGAAAAGAAGTTTTTGGAGTCTAATAATCTGCTTCAGTCTTTCAAAAGCACCACTAGAGCTGATACTTCTAATATTCCAAAAGAGATATTTAAATATCATTAGTAAGTAGAAGTTGACCATTTCCCATTTGATAGGTACCTTTGGCACCCCTCCCTCTCGTGTGGTGTCTTCCGCCTCTAACATTTGATCTGTCCCTTCCTCTACCCCTACATAAAAGGTAATTGATCTCTGCAATATTGTCCAATTCTTATGTAACATCTACCTCCACAAGAGCATTGGCATAATAATCACTGCCATTGTTGTCAGGAATGTCCTCACCATTGAAGCTTTCACTATCAATACTAGCATAATCATCACTTTGTTCGAAACTCATTTCATCTTCATAGTCATTATCTTTTGAGGCGCCATCCTCTTCACCGTATTCTTCCTCTCATTCAGTGGAAGATTCAGTTTACTAGTCATTGCTAATATAAACTCCTTCATCTCCTTGGTCATCTTCTAGGATTGTACCACTAATGAGTTTAAGGTAATTGTTTTGAAATTCTCCAAGATCAATGAGATGATTCCTATCCTTTATAAGGTCTTAAGTATCCTCTCATTTTTCAAATTATGTCTCTTCTTCCCCATTGTGCTTATCATTTTTATTGTGACTGTCTAATTCCTCAGGATTCATACTTTGCTGTTGATTGGATTGGTCGATATTCCTATGCCTGATGGCTTGATTATTATTGATAATAGTACTCATATTTTGAGCTTTGTATTGATTTTGTGTAGTATTTCCATATTGATCTTTGTTTTGATTTGTATCTTATTGTTCCCTCTTTCGCTATTGACGTCACTCAAACTATTTTTCTTCTTGTATATAGACCTTCTTTTCTTGTTGTCTTTTTCCTAAGTTTGCACATTCTGTTGGACGTCTCCCATTTTTCCTTTGTCTTTCCCTGGTACTTCATCAATTTTTGTTATTTTAGGAGTATCCTCAGGTTCTTTGATAGAAATGCCCTTGTTCATCTTGATTTGTTGATTATCAACAACTTTGATTGATTTTAAGTATTTCTTATCGTTAACATTGTGCTGAATATTTACATAGTTGTCTCTATCCTTGTCCTTGTTAACCTGTCCATCTCCCAGGTTTTGTTTAGCTTTAGCACTTTTTCTCTTGGAAACAGTTTGAAAGTTATCCTCTTTTCTTGTAGCAACTTTCTTCTTAGCTTGTTCTTCTTTTTGGTTTTTAATTCTATCATTCCTTGTTCTAGTTCAACATTGGCTTTCAAAGCACCATTGCATTTTACAGTAAAGACAATAGCTTGGGACGTTATCATATTCAATGTCAAGCCATTCTTTATCATCTGAACCATCCATCCTTTTATAATCCAACCATATTAGATTCATTCTTGGTTTCAACAGATCAACCTCAACTTTAACTTTAACAATATTTTCTCTAAATTTAGAGTATGTTGCCTGATCAGGGGCGACAAAAAGTCCTACGTTAACCAGTCTAGCAACAATTTGCCAATTGAAGAGATGACATGGTAGTTGATCAATCAAGATCCAAACTGGAACAATAGTAGTCTCTACTTTAGGTTTAAAATTCGGAGTCCATTTAAAAAATTTCATAGGAGAACTTTTAATGTCAACATATTCTTTATTGAACACATTATTGTGGTCGACATCATTATCAAACTCTAAGTATACATGCTTCGGATCGAAATACGCAATTTTAATATTACCGGTAAGGTAAAATTTGCTGATGAAGGTCTTACGAATTTCCTCCATGGTAGGCTTTCCGCGATAGAATTTTTCAATAATAGTATGTTTGAATTTCTTTGCAAGTTTTATATAATAATCTTCTGCATTAAAATACACCGTTTGTTTGCCAAGATGGGTCCCATGTTAGATTTCCACCATAGGTTCATCACTATTGAGCGACTTGGCTTGAACCATCGCAGAGAAAGTTGGCTTGAAACAACTTGTTTAATTTTTTTGTTGCTAGACACTTCCTGGTTTCTCAAAGCATCACCAGTTGGTTTCTATGCTTGAATAATCATTTGGTTTTCAATTTCTATCTGGGTGCCCGTGGTGGATTGATGTTGGGTAGAGGAAGGCTGCATGTGTTGTATCGGATTGGAATTTTGGTTTGAATTACCATCTCTTTTGGTTTGGTACTTATCAAAATTAGAAGATATTTTGGGTATATTGGGGTGTTGTTTGTTTGAGTTGGGTTAGGATTAGTGGAATTCTGAATTGAGTGGTTGTTAGCGTTAGTTTGGGTATTTTTGGTGACTGCTTCCGATGATTTTGAGGTGATGGTTGTAGTGGCGTTGGAGGTGGAACTAGTCGTTACCGGTGTAGATATGATCGTTCAAGGCTGGATTAAGGTGTTGGGGACTTGGGGTGTCATATTTTCTCTGGTGGAATCGGGTGGTCCCGGTGGCTTAATTGAATTAGGTTCACTTGTTGACACTGAAAGGAGAAAGAAGCTAGAGAAAAAGAAAGTTAGAGAGAGTGGGCTGTTGGATTTTGTTGGAGCTTTTGACTTGGTGATAGCTAATACGTTTTTTTTAGAAGAAGGAGGATCACTTGGTCACTTTTCGGAGCAAGGTAGCTAAGACTCAATTGATTATATCCTCGTCAAGAGATGTGATAAGGTCCTTTGTACTGATTGCAAGGTTATCCCGAGTGAGTGTTTATCGATGCAGTATAGGCTCTTAGTAATGGACTTGGAGATCAAAAGAGCCAAGGAAGAAAAAGGCGGTGTACGGTCAGTCTAATATCAAGTGGGGAGCCTTGACTAAGGACAAAGCTTAAGAGTTAGGGGAGAAACTGTTATTTTTGGGGGCCTGAAGGATAGGGGATATGAGTAATACATGGACCACGACTGCGAACTGCACTAGAGAAGCGGCTAGAGTGGTGTTAGGGGTCACGAAGGGTTACTCGAGAGGCTACAAAGGGGACTGGTAGTGGAATGGGGAAGTCCAAGAAAATGTGGAAGCCAAGAAGACGACATACTTGAACCTAGTGGAAGAACAGACGAGGAGGAGAAGAGACTTCTTATAATGAGTAGTGTTATAAGAAGTCTAGGAGAGAGGCGAAATTAGCGGTCACGACAAAACTGCAGCATTTGAACGACTGTATGAGGATCTTGGGGGCAAAGGCGGGGACAAGAAGCTGTGCAAGGTTAGCCAGGATTAGAGGAAGGAAGGTCCAGGACCTGTACCAAGCGAGGTGCATCAAAAATAATGATGGCAAGGCATTGGTAGAAGAAGCGTATATTAGGTGTAAGTGGCAGGCGTACTTCTATAAACTCTTGAACGAGGAAGGGGACATGAACATCGTACTCGGTGAGTTGGAAAACTCAGAGAGACATAGTGATTTAGGATTTTGTAGGCATATCAAGGTTGTGGAGGTTGAAGAGGCAATGCGGAAGATGAGCAGGGGTAAGGCGATTGGGCCTGACGAGATCCCGGTGAAATTTTGGCAAAGCGTTGTTCAAGTTGGCGTGGAGTGGCTTACTAGTTTGTTTAACATCAGTTTCAGGATGAAGAAGATGCTCGAAGATTGGAGGTGGAATTTGATGATTCCATTGTACAAAAACAAATATGATATCCAAAACTGCAATAACTATAGGGATATCAAACTGTTGAGTCACCCTATGGAAATTTGAGAGAGGGTGGTGGAGAGGAGGGTGAGGAAAAGTGTGTCTATTTTCGAGAATCCGTTTGGATTTATGTCGGGGCGGTCAACTACCGAAACCATTCAACTTGTGCGGAGATTGGTTGATCAATATCGGGAGAGGAAAAATGACTTGCATATGTTGTTCATTGACCTAGAGAAAGCCTACGACAAAGTTCTGAAAGGGTTCTATGGAGATGTTTGGAGGTTAGTGGCGTTCCGATAGCGTATATTCGGGATGTAACGACCCAATCATTCGTTTTGAGCTCTAGCACTTCGTTTGGCAGTTTGAGGCCTTGAGTAGTTTCACTTCATGTATTAATGACTTGTACGTGTGGTCGGAATTGAATTTCGGGAAGTTCAGAGTTGTTTCGGAAGGAAAATTCTCAATTCGGAAGCTTTAAGTTGAAAGAGTTGACCAAGGGTTTGAATTTTGAGTAAACGACCTCGAAATCGGAATTTGAAGGTTCCAATAGGTTCGTATGATGATTTCGGACTTGGGTATATGTTCAGGTTAAGTATTGGGTCGCCCGGGAGCATTTCAGCGCTTAATATGGAAGGTTGGCATTTTGAAAGTTTAAGGATTTCTTAAGTTTGATTTGAAGTGAATTTTGATGTTATCGATGTGCGTTTGGGATTTCGAGCTTTGGAATAGGTTCGTATCGTGATTTGTGTCTTGCACGCAAATTTTGCATCATTTCAGGATGTTTAAGTGTAATTGGGACGCATTCGGCGAAGTTTAAAAATTTGAAAGTTTAAAGAAAGGTTTTGATCGTCGATTCATAATTTTGATGTTGTTTGGCTTGATTTGAGGCTTCGACTATATTCGTATCATATTTTAGGATGAGTTGGTATGGTTGGTTGGGGCCCCGGGGGGCTCGGGTGTGATTCGGATTGGAATCAGATCGAATTTTGGACCTAACGAATTTCTGAAACTTAAGGCTTCTGGTGTAATCGCACCTGCGAAGTTTTGACCACAGGTATGAGACCGCAAGTGCGGCCGGTGGTCGCAGAAGTGCAGGTTAACTGGAGCTAGGAAATGGCGCAGATGCGAAGAAATTTCCGCATCTAAGTGCCCGCAGATGCGAAGAATATTCCACAGAAGCGGAAATGAACTAGACGGGCTGGAGTCGCAAAAGCTGAAGGGATCCATATGTGCGAGTGCAAAAGAGCGGGTTTTGACTGTAGAAGCGGTCCCGCAGGAGCAAAATTGGTTTGCAGAAGCAGATTTGCCTGGGCTTAGAATGAACTACATATGCGATGAATTTTTCCGCAGGTGCGACTGTGTGGCCGCAGGTGCGAATTATCGCTGGGCAGGTTTTGTATTTTAAATCTAGACTTAGCTCTCATTTCTCTCATTTTTCACTTGGATGGCCGAATTTGGGGAGCTAATTTGGGGAGTTATTCACCAAGAAATGCGAGGTAAGTGATTCTCACTTATTACAAGTTAAATATATGAGTTATGTCACGCCCCGAACTTGGGGGCGAGACCGGCACCCGGTGCCTCACCTATCCTTGCATACCAACTTGCGACTAAGGGACTCTGAACATATAATGTCATACTTTGGTCATGAGCCACATTGCAAGATAATTTGCGAATGCTAACTAAACATCAATATAAAGCTGGGCCGACAAGGCCGACATAACTACTACAGCTGGCAAACCAACAAAATATACATACAAGGCTTACAAGCCCAACATACTGCACTAACTGGCATGATATGTCTACAAGCCTCTATTGATGGATATACTATGATCGGAACAAGGCCCCGACCTACTCATATCATATATACATATATACATAAGATGTACTTAAAGCTCTAGACCCGGTAACTCCGAAGGGCATGGAGCTTACCGATCAAGCTGAACTCGGGCAACACCTAATGAGGGGGTCTACCCGTCTGTCTGTCTGAACCTACACGCATGAAATGCAGCTCCCCCAGAAAAGGGACGTCAGTACGAAATAATGTACCGAGTATGTAAGGCAATATACTGAAAGCTAAAACTGAACTGATAATATAATAACTGAAAGTAACTAGGAATCAAAGATAATCTGAAGATATGCTCACCTGCTTATACTGACTCAACTCTCTCAATATAGTAAGTAAATTAGTTGTCTGACCTTATAAGGCTCGGTATATATAACTGTTCTGCCGTAGTAGGCTCGCTCATAGGTGCTCGGCCATACTAGGCTCTGTATCTCGACCAACTGGGCTCGCTCATAGGCACTCGGCCACAGTAGGCTCGGTATATAACTTACTATCTGATCAAAGGTTGCCCAATAGGGGCATGCCCATCGATTATAGCTCGATGGTAATAAAAATATTGTAATACTGTATATGTAGGCTCTCTGCTCTCTTGACTGGAAGAGAACAATACTCAATTAAATATGAAGTCTCGATAAAGAGAATACTGTAATTTATGAGACTAGGATAATATATATAAATTCGGGAGTATGAACTTTTTTTTATGCCTCGTTATCAAACACATGTAATTACGAGATCATGCCAAAATGAAGGAAAGGCTTAGTCTTAACATACCTGAGCCGGTTCTCTTGACAATTCCTATAATACAAGTCAATTGCGACAACATGTAATCGGCAAGATCAGAGTAGGGAAGAATCTGTATGATATTCTTAAGAAAGATTGTACCGTACTACCTTAGAATCAAAATCTCATGTTGCGATAACATTAGGTAGACTTCGTATGAAACCTTTGAATAATTAAGAATTGTCTCAAATTATTTAAAATACTACTCACTTTTAACACACTTTGTATACCTTACTATTATGGTCATGCGGTACCTTGTATGACACTAGTCCATAAATATCGGGTATTATAGCTCGGACCGTATTTTATCCCAAATTGTCAAATTTCAACGAAACTCATTTTCTTCGATTTGCTTACCCTCTCACCTTAACGAATTTACGTATCCCTTGTTTGAAATAGCATAATACTTATAATCCCAAAATAATCTCATTCCCGAGCTTATGTCGATTAACTTACGACGAAACTTTAACGTACAAAAATACGGGATGTAACATCTTATTTCCGAGCTTTCATCAATTTATTTATGGCGTACTTTCACGTACAAAAAATATTGGGTGTAACATTGTCCCCCCCCCCTCCCCCGGAACATTCGTCCTCGAATGTTGACTGATGCACTTATCATTCTCATAACCCATAGCTTTTGCGTATACTTTAATATTCTCATTGCCATTTAGGCAACTGTTCTTTGAATAAATCTAAAGACCAGGGCATCCCTCCCCCCCCCCCCTTTAGGCCTATTTCTCACACTATGACTTGTGGTCGGAATTATTCCAATCTCGTAATTGTTGCTACATTCTATCATGCAGCCTGTACCACTTTTTCCTTGTATGTGCGCCTATGCGACTCTTCCCTCCAGCTTTTTCCTCCAGTTTTTAGCCAATCTTTAGGCCTCACTTTGTAAACATATACAGAGCTTGACAAGATATCCCTCTGGGCATCTGTAGGTATACTGAAGTTCTTCGCTCGGTACTTAGTCGAACTTACGAATATTGCTATATCTTATTTCATATGCCCGGTTATCTATCCACATGATTTTACTGCATTTAAGTAGGTCATAATATATCATAACTCTTACCTTGATTTATCGTTACTGAGGTCTGCTACCAAACTCCAAGTTACGTTCGTTGCTTATCCCATACGTATAAATCTATGTCCTTTAATGCTTCCTCATTACTGTTCATCTTAAGAATGACGACCTAATCTTACCTCATACTTTATGACTTTTGTCCATCCATTGTTGATTCACCTTACGTGGGTATTTTAATCTTGTACAATTCATGAAACTTTCCTTTTTTCCTTCAAATCATTATTCAATCGAAGGCGAAACGTCATCCTTCATCTATCACAATTACACCTTTATTCTACTACTAGGGTAGCATTCCATCTATCTTAAACTCCTTTGAGTTCATTCAGGCTATACTGAGCTTTCTATAACTTAGAGAGACCATTATCTCTCTTGTTTTCATGGGCTTAATCCTGAGGACTTATACATTTCTTGTCACCTCCTCACTCTCCCTTTCTTATCCTTACTCCTGACATAAAACCTTGTCGCTTTACTTATACTTTAGCTTGCGACCTATACGTATTTATTTATGTTACTCGCAACCTCCCTTCAACTTGCTTGCACCATAGATTTCCTTATGTTATTTTGGAACATCAAGCGAGACATCGTATCGTCTCCAACTCTTCTTTACTCTCTTGAATATATCTCTCGGTGCCTAGAAACCATAGGGTGGAAGATATGACACTAATGACACTATTATCATTCCTGGATACTGAATCCCAACGCTTCTAGCCCTCTATCTGAAGTATGGATTATTCATAACCTTTTGCACCTGAGTATCTCGTGCGTTGTTCATCTTTACCTTGCTTACCTTAAAATCTCGCATCGTATCTTCTATCTCTTTCATAACCCCACTTCCACATAGGTATGATTTACATCCACAACTTGAAACTCTTTTATAATACTTGCACCTCTAGCACATACACAATCCAGTGGGAGCTTCATACTGACTTCTTATGAGGCTGGTACTTTTCTAATTGGCTTTATCGTAGAGACGTTATAGAATATGGTTGTTATGCTATCTCTCTTGCACCTCTGATATTAAGATTGATTCCTCTATGTTCTCAATCATGATTTCTATAATTCTCTAGGTCCAATAATCAGACTTATGATTTACTTATTGATTAAACTCTTTCGTTTCCTCTTCCTTCTAATCAGCCTTCATGTAGGCTTAAGCTATCTTCCGATCTGCGGCTCCTGGTATTAGTTATTACTTTAGCCTTTCATGGGCACTATGGAATATCTATAATACAATCTTATAACAATTCAATCCTTTGTCTAAGCCCTGGGCTCAATTCTTTCTTTTAACTTAAACCAGAGTCTTCTACGGCTGTATGCATGTCAACATATATGCTGCATGGATAATACTCCGAACTCTTAAGTGTGTTCATAATGTAACTAACTCTGGATCATTAATCGAATAATTCTTTTCGTTCCTTCTCAACTTTCCTTAAATGCAAGCAATTGCTTTTCCTGGTTGTTCTGCCACTTGTTGCGTGCATACTTAACTTATCTTAGTGCCCATACATATTCGAATTCCATACAACTCATATAATCTTGAATATCACTTCTGATTATTACTTCCCATCCATTAGCCACGGTAGGTGTCACTTTCTTATGGAGTGCATACAACGTTGTTGTGAGACTATTGTTATAAGATCACTTCCTCTTTAGGTCACTAAGCTTAGGTTGAAGCCTTCCTCCTTACTTCCTTAGCTAGTCTTTCATTGTAGTACTTAGGGAGGACCCTCTGACTCTTGTAATGTTGCAATCTTGTTATATTGTATACCCGAAAAAGATTCCGATGTTCTTACTCATTTATAAATATTCGTAGTTACATACCTCTGTGCACTTGTACTCGTGCGGTTGCTTCTGAACTGAAGTTTTGACTGTCTTCCCATTGGCATTCTCTTTTATTTCCGTAATACTCATACGATACCTTTAACTACCCCAACTCCTATCTGAATATTTCTCAAGGGTTCTGATGTAATCTCTGCGAGACTGAATTCCCCATGTTGGGGTTCACTATGTTCATCTTGCATGATCTGCTGATTTGTCGGTAACCTCTTGTCTAGCCATGACTGGGCTCTTCCTGAATACTCTACTTATTACTTGTTGACCCACACTCATATCAATATCCCGCAAAATCTTTCTTGGTTTATTTCCTTTATCTTAACTTACCTCTCGCACTGGCTCCTTATTTATCAAAAACATCCCGGTCTGGAACCCTTACTTCCTCTCCTTGACTCCGTGCTTGCATCCCTAGGACAGAACTGCTCTAATGTTTTGTCAGCGTTTGCAAATTGTCTTGCAATATGGCCCATGGCCAAAGTATGACATTATATGTTCAGAGTCCCTTAGTCGCAAGTTGGTACGCAAATATCGGGTATTATAGCTTGGACCGTATTTTATCCCAAATTGTCAAATTTCAACGAAACTCATTTTCTTCGATTTGCTTACCCTCTCACATTCACGAATTTACTTATCCCTTGTTTGAAATAGCATAATACTTATAATCCCAAAATAATCTCATTCTCGAGCTTATGTATGGCGTACTTTCACGTACAAAATATATAGGGTGTAACAAGTTATATACAGATTTATACATGAAAAAATATGAAAATTTGTGGGATTTTAAGAGAAACACCTAGAATTGATAATTTTGGATTCTGATCACGATTTTGAAAATGGAATTAGAAAAAAATTATATATTTGAGTTCATGGTATTGTGGGTAATGTTTATATTCAAAAAAGTTCGGAATCCGGGCATGTGGGCCTGAGGGTTGACTTTGTTGACTTTTCGAGCGGAGTTAAAAATTATTATAATTTAATTAATTATGGTGTTGGAGCATATTTTTATTGGTTTTCATGATTGTTTGACTAGTTTCTGATCGATGGGCATTTGGTTTGAGGTGTTAGAGAGGCGTTGGAGTCGGTTATGGAACTTCGGAGCAAGGTAAGTCTCATGTCTAACCTTGTGAAGGGGAATTTACCCCGTAGGTGTTATATCTATTATGTGCTATATGTTGTGGGAGTTGCGCACGTATGAGGTGACGAGTATCCGTGCGTATGCTAGGATTCCTGATTATGTCCAAGTAGACTTAGGTTCACGCCATGTTTTAATTGTACTATTTGAGTTATCCTTGCCTGTTTCATTTCTTTATTTTGCGTTACAACCTGAGACTAGGCTTGCGTAGAGTGATAGACTCGCTATTGTAGAGATTTGACGAGCTACTTGATTATCCGCAGAATAATTGTGCTTCCTTTATGAATTTCTCCTGCGTTATATGTTTTCATCGAAAAGTTTTCTTAAATATTATAACTCACACGTATATTCATGAATGGGGTCAAGGACCCATTAAAACTTCTTATTCTAATGGGATCGGGTCATTCTCCTCGGCAGGATTATGTACCACATTCTTGTGGGATCGAGTTGTTTGCCCCGGCAGTATCATATTCTTATGGGATCAGGCCATTCGCCTCGGCAATATCATATTCTTATGGGATCGGGCTTTCACTTCGGTAGTATCATGTATCATACTCTTATGGGATCGGGTCGTTTGCCTCGACAACTTCATAAAATACTCTTATGGGATTGGGCCGTTCGCCTCGGCAGAATCGTGCGTAATATTTGACAAGAAGCCAGCGTATCTGTGAGTTTTCCTAATTGAGTTGTGACGACCTATCTGGTGGGGACCATTTTACATAAACTCCAGTTGATGAAGTAGCCGAAAATTGAGAGTTTGTGTTTACTCGCACCTATATTTTTTTACACTGTTTGTTTACCATGCCGCATACTTGCTTACTTTCTACTGTATTTGATTTATTGGACCACTAGTAAGTGTCGATGTCGACCCCTTGTCACTACTTCTCCGAGGTTAGGCTAGATACTTACTTGGTACGCGTTGATTTACGTACTCATACTACACTTCTGCACTTATTATGCAGGTATATATTTCTGGTGGTCTTTTGGGCACAAAGGCGTGACTATTGTGGGGACTTTACAGTGAGTTGCATCCCATGTTACGATCCGCAACATACAGAGTCTCCATCAGAATTAATTACATTTTCATGTCTAACTTGTATGCTAGACAGATATTGTATTGTTATTGTATCTTCTAGTAGTTGCTCATGCACTTGTGACGCCAGGTTTTGGGGTGTTCTAGAATTTGTTTATGGATTATTTTGCATTGATACACTTTTACTTATTATTTTAATTAAATTGTACG
Organism: Nicotiana tomentosiformis; assembly: GCF_000390325.3. NCBI lineage: Eukaryota > Viridiplantae > Streptophyta > Magnoliopsida > Solanales > Solanaceae > Nicotiana > Nicotiana tomentosiformis. The sequence goes on along the minus strand of NC_090812.1, from coordinate 12,914,301 downwards.
TAACTATGATTCATTTTAATGCACTGACCTCTCTATCTAAATAAGATTCATGATTTTAAAAATAATAAAATGAATAATTAAGTGTTGGCTTGCATAACGGCAACGTTGGGAGCCATCATGGCCTATAGTGGATTTTGGGTGGCAACACGGGTGGTTAAGGATATGTACGAGAGAGCTAAGACTCAGGTGAGGACTGCAGGTGGTGACTCGGAATATTTTCCAGTAGAGATGGGGTTACACTAGGGATCGACTCTTAGCCCGACTTTGTTTGCCTTGATGTTGGATATGCTGACACAATGCATTCAAGGGGAGGTGCCATGGTGTATACTTTTTGCTGATAATATAGTACTGATTGATGAGATGCGGGGCAGAGTCAACGCTAGGTTGGAGGTTTGGAGACAAACGTTGGAGTCTAAAGATTTCAAGTTGAGTCGAAAACAGAGTACTTGGAGTGCAATCTCAGTGATGGGATGCCTAAAGCAGAAGTAGAAGTGAAGATTGATACACAAGTCATCCCTAGAAAGGATAGCTTCAAATATCTTGGATCTATAATCCAAGGCAACGAGGAGATTGATGATGATGTTAATCATCGGATTAGTGCGATGTAGATGAAATGGATGCTCACTTCTAGGGTTCTCTGTGATAAGAATGTGCCAACAAGACTTAGGGAAACGTTCTACAAAAATATTGGTTAGACCGACTATGTTGTATGGAGCGGAGTGTTAGACCGTCAAGAAGTCCCGTGTCCAGAAGATGAAGGTAGCTGTAATGTGGATGTTGAGATGAATGTGTGGGCATACCAGAAAAGACAAGATTAGGAACGAAGTCATTAGGGAAAAGGTAGGTGTTGCATCGGTGGATAACAAATTGCGGAATCGAGGCTGAGATGGTTTGGGTATGTGTAGAGGGACATAGATGGCCCAGTCAGGAGGTGTGAGAGGTTGACTATGGCGGGTTTGAGAAAGGGTAGGGGTAGGCCTAAGAAGTATTGAAGTGAGATGATTAGGCAGGATATGATATTGCTCCAGTTTACCGAGGACATGACCCTCGATAGGAAAGGGTGGAGATCGAGAATAAGGTTGGAAGGATGACAGGTAGTCGTTAGTGTCTCTTAGTCTTACCAATAATACTAGCACTATTTTTGTATTTCTCTTATTCCTGGTTCTTTATTATTACGTGTTGTGTTGTTTGCTTTTATTGCATTATTGTTGCTACTGTTTGTTACTTTATTTTCTCTGTTCCTTGAGCCAGGGGTCTATCTGAAACATCCTCTCTGTCTTCACAAGGTAGGGGAAAGGTCTGCTTATACATAATACATTACCTTCCCCATACCCCACTTATATACTACACTGGATTTGTTATTGATGTGGTCGTCGTAGAGAGAAAGTGCTGACGTTTCCCCTAAATGTCTAATGTGGGGTTAATTTCCAACTCGAGAAAAGCAGCCAACTTGCACGTACTTACAAGGAATGTCATATTGTTTCCCATCAATCAAGAACGAATGCAATGCCAATTATGTGAGAGGGCAGGATAGAACTACATGGTTCGAAGAGAACTCAAGTGAATTTTTTTTATGTCGAAAAATTTGTACATATAGAAATTGTTAATCCACCTGACACAAGAAATTTTTTAGTGTAGCGATAAAAGTAGCTCAAAGAGTCTAGGCTCAATTACTAGTTGTGACGATTCTTGAATTTTATTAATAAAGCTTTACTCCTAATTAAATCAAGATATTTCCTCTGTTCTAACGAAATTCAGTAGAACTTCCAAACATGAATGAGAAAAGGTTGGCAATGATGTCCTCAATAAAACATGACTTGCAATTGTAAACTATTGTGCCTTAAGGTGTATACTACTGAGTGGTAACTAGAAAGGCATGGGCTGAAAATTTTGAAGTTGAAATACGTAAAAATAGCACGGGTTAGCCAGTTTTCGGACCGATCATTTAAAAATAGCAGCGTTTATCAAGTTATTGAAAAATAGCTACTATTTTGTTGCAACAGAGACCGGTCCAGCATAATATACTGGGGTTCGGTGCACTTGTATATGAACTTTCAGCATATTATGCTGGAACTCTAACACGCAAAAAGTTCCAGCATAATATACTGGAGATTCGAGCACCTGTGTATGAACTTCCAGCATATTATACTGGACTAATATACTTTGCTGGGACTCCAGTATATTATACTGGAGTTCTAGTATACTTATGCTGGAACTCCATTATATTATGTTGGAGTTCCAGTATACTTATGCTGGAACTCCTGTATAATATGCTGGAGTTCCAGTATACTTATGCTGGAACTCCAGTATAATATACTGGAGAATTTTCAGGATTTTGAACAGTGTTTTTCGTTCAGATTTATCTGTACATGAAAAGTGGCTAAATTTCGATTACTTTGAAAGTGTGATTATTTTTGAATAACCACTTGTAAATCCGGCTATTTTTTAATTTCTCCCTTGAAACACCTGAATAATTTCGGCCCAGTTTAGATGAAGCAAGGCCCATTTCAGATGGATCCAAGCCCCATTCGATTTTGCGGTTCATGACATTAAGCACGTACGTATCGTAAATTGTGAAGAATGAGGCGTAGATGAAGTTCAATGGAGTCAATATTAATTGGTCACTTTTGTGGAAATGGCGTGGGTGGCCAGTTTTTAAGATGTTATTTAGTATTTGGCCAGCAATTCCAATGCTGAGCATATATAGTCACTACTTTGTTATAATTAATATGAATAGACGATTTTACCCTTTGTTCATCTCTTTTCTTTTCAGCCCTTTTTCATTATCAAAATCTCAAAACCCTCGCTTCTCTCCAGCACTTAAGCTCTCGTTTCTTCTCTGAAAATTTGGGTATTCAAAATCAATTGGGTGTTCAAAATATTTGTTGGGAAACACTTTTGTGAGTTGATTCTATAAATTTGGACCATTTGTGATCTAATTTGCTAGGGTTTGTCGGAAATTTGCGAAGCCGATTTTGGAGAAGACGATCACCTGGGCTTTGTTGATTTCGTGAAAATTGAATCAAATTAACAACTGAAATTTGTTTGTATTGCTATTGGGAAGCTGTATTCCTTACTTGAGTTTGTTTTGTGGGGATTAAACGAGAATCAAATTCGGTTTCTGAAATATCCTTAACTTCTGGACATTAAGCGAAACAAGTAAATGTTAGGACATAATTTTCTAAACGTCCTGAAATATTGAACTAGGAATATAATATTAGGAACAAACGTTTTTGAAATGTCCTTAACTTCTGGACATTAAGCGAAACAAGTAAATGTTAGGACATAATTTTTTAAACGTCCTGAAATATTGAAGTAGGAATCTAATATTGAGGACAAACGTTTCTGAAATGTCCTTAACTTCTGGACATTAAGCGAATCATGTCCTTAATATTTACACAACACTCATGAAGTTAAGGACACTATGTCCTTAACATTTACACTGCACATATAAAGTTAAGGACATGATGTCCTAAAGTTTAACAACAGAAGGTGCAAATACATGACACTTTGTCCTTAATATTTACACAACACTCATGAAGTTAAGGACATTGTGTCCTTAATATTTACACAATACTTATGAAGTTAAGGACACCATGTCCTTAATATTTACACTGCACATATGAAGTTAAGGACATGATGTTCTAAAGTTTAAAACAGAAGGTGCTAATTCAGGACACTTTGAAGTTAATATTTACACAACACTCATGAAGTTAAGGACACCATGTGTAATACAGGGGTATTTTTTTCCGGGCGGGTAAAAGTTTATTAAAATACTGGTTAAAGAGTAAATATATTTTAAACAGTGACTAAAGAGTAAATACAGCTTTAATTAATGGCTAATTGTGCACTTTCCCTCACTTTTTCTTCATAACTATATCATAAACTGACCAAGTAGGGTGTCAGTAAATTAGGATTAACCAACTCTACAAGCTCTAAAAAGGAGATTTTAAAAAAAAGCTCCTGGTGAGCTAGGCTACCTAACAAATTAAAACTTCTACATTGCTAGAACTATATGCGTGAGTAGAAGTGGAAATATATCTTTCTGGCATTATAATTGTGATATATATATATATATATATATAAACATATGTACTAGGGCTAAATATAAGATATGAGTTTGTCTTCCTTTTTCTGAATTTCCCTCTTGTGCTTCTTCATGTCTACCAATTTTCTTACTATTTAATTCCATGTGTACTATTGTTCTTGGATCAACGTTGGTAGTGAGATGGTCCTCCGCAACAGTTCAGGTGGCACATCTACTCTCTTATGATCTTCTAGAAACTTGATAACAAACAAAATATATTTGAATATTTTTTTGTGGAAATGACACTTACAAATTGAAATAACAAATTGGTAAAGAAACGGATGATCGATTATGAACAAATTTTACCGTAACCATTTTCTTCAAGAAATCATTCTTCTTGAGAAGCTCCGAATGTAGAGACACCAAATGTGCTTCATGGGCCTTATAAACATCAAATAGAAAAAAAATGAAATATCAAATAAGTGTCAATTTTTAGTGAGATTTTTTGGGGGTAGATTGTTATAAACAGGGACGGATGCAGCTTGAAGGTACCAAATTCATCTGAACCCAACTTTTTCAACATGGGGTATGGATTTCTGTGTAAAAATCTATTAAGTTGCAATAAATAGTAAATATGAATACATAACTTTAAAATTATTACAGGTTCAATGCTACGAATCTTAAAGGTTGAACCTATAGAACTTAAATGAAAATTCATAAAATATTAAAAGATAATTGAATGAAAAGAAAGATTGTACTAGCTTACCATTCTCATCTCATGTGCTTTAGCTGCAACCTCCCTATTCTTAATTTTTTGTTGAGCCATTTTGAGAAGCCTTTGTTCTTCACTCATGACAACTCCTCTATATTTTCTTTTCTGTCTCTTTCTTCCATTGTTCTTAGCTTTAAGCACATTCTTAGTTTGGCCACAAAAGAAGTACCTTACCACGGGACCTGAGGAATTGTACTGCGACGTTCCTGAAGCCATCTCCTCAATCATACTTTCAATCTCATTTACTTCTTCTCCTAATTGATCAATATTATTATTGTACTCTATTGGTATTTCTCTTATTGGAACTGTACTTTCAAATGCTTCAAAATCCTTAGATATTTGCATAATATTGGACTGTGCATCGTTATGAAAATTATCATAATTTGAGGAGTCACTTGCCATGTCACTAACCAATGGGTCGATATTGTTATTGAACTCTATTGGCGTTTTTGTTGTTGGAGCCAACTCTGTTCTTTCAAATACTTCAAAGTCTTTGGAAATTTGCATAATAGTGGATTGTGCATTACTATGAAGATAATCATAATTTGTAGAATCAATGTTATTATTGTCGAATAAGTAGTTATCAGTGAAGTCTCCAGGATCTACATAATCCAAAGACCTTTCTTTCTTATAATCATTAAAGGCTTGATAAAGTTTGTTAAGTTGCTCATCCATTATTAACCCATTCAAGTCTTTGTCTTCTTGAAGATTTAAGTCCATAGCTGTTACTGCTGTGGTTTTTATCTGCTTAATTTGTTTTTATTTGCCTCTTCTTCTTGAGAATATTGAAACAAGAAAATGAGCCTTTTTTTCTTTTTGGCAAACAAGGTGTGTGTGGGGGAATATTTTTCTAGAAAATGATTGATAAGGACTATAGTATTGTTAACAAACTGTTTATGACATTTCAAAGAGATTTTAAATTTCCAAAATGTTCTACTAATGTCCGAATAAATTGCTAAAACTTAATTCTGCGACATAAATCACTTTTGTAACCATCTGACTCTAACTAAATCTAGTTTTTTGTCGACTACTACTAGCTAGTAAATTATATAGCAAATACCACTATGTCTTCCTTTTTCTTTCTTTTCTTTGGTTATACAAACAGCAAGACTTTCTGTTTTTAATACCTCAATGTTAGGTTTAGAATTTTAATGATGATTAATAACAAAAGGACTTTGACTAATGTGAATCTATTATGCGTGCATCAAATGGATGGAGGCGTAAGAGACTTAAGAAGCAATCAAAGAGTCAACGGCTATGATATTGAAATTTATCCACCAAAGGAATACAAGAAAGGAAAGGGAATCAATCAAACACGAAAAAGACTTTCAAGCATACAAGGAAAGGAAATCAATTAATTACAAGAAATTAGCGGAAGACTCAAGAGCAAATGATTTGGAAGATAAAGGAGATAGACTGCACATTAAGAATGAATCTGGTTGTACTTAACATGCTGGATTCATGAGGCTACACTTGGGTTCTACTCTTAGAGAATACTGCCTCAAAAGGAAAGTCGCACTATTAATGATTTTTCACAATCTCAGAAAAAGAAATCAGGGACTTCATCGAGCACTATTAAAGAAGAGGAGAAAGGACATGGACGATTACGCAGCTTTCATCCAAGTTTTTAATCTTTCTACTTTTTACTAAATACTGTATTTCAAAACTTACTAGTGTATCAAAAGATTAAGAAAAAAAGAAAGCTATTGAAAGATTGTGTCAAGAAATCAGTTGTAACTCGTTGGTGGTAAATGTAAGATAACCACGCTCATTGTAATTGTCATTGAAGATCTAAGAGAACCCTTGTGACCCAAGAGAACTGGATGTAGGTACCACATCGATACACAAACCAATATAAAAATCTCGGTCTCATGTTCATTTTTCATTACTTGCCTTTATATTTATTTGGTATACTAACTACTTTCTGAAGAATCACAATAGTCAAGTACGAGCCAAAGTTAGTCGACCAAAAGAATTTTTACAATTCATCCCCCTTGTACTTTCACTCAAAAGTATTTAATACAATTACTCCAATAATATTAATTTGTAACATTTTCATGACAAATCAAATTGGAATTGTAAGTTAACTTTTTCTCTCTCAAACTATTCCATTATTACTATAATGTCTACCACTGTAATATAATAACACAAGTCAAAATACTTTTTTAACTTCGTAATCAATCAAAAAATATCATCACATAAAATAAGATGGAAGGATACTTAGGCCTCATTTGTTTTTTATTTTTAATTTAAGACGTCTGAATCTGAATATATATCTAAATATCAAGATGTGTATTAAGATTACGATATCAGAATATTAAGATGTATATTAAGATCTAAATACTAAATGATTAAGATTTTTTTTTTTAACATCTACATGTATTTAAATTATCTTTGTTTAAAAATTAATAAACATAAAATTAAATAAAATACTAATTAACATTATATTCTATCAATATATACACACATATATATATATATATATATATATATGATAGTTGGTGGTGGTGATGGCTAACGAAGGTACTTGTGAATGCCGAAAATCAGGCTAACAATCAGAATACTAACCATCTAGGACCCAAGCGCAAGAAGAATCGAAGAGGAAAATGGTATCTTGACAGCGCGTGTTCCAGACACATGACTAGTGACAAATAACTATTCAAAACTGTCAATAAACTGGATGTCGGATCAGTCACTTTTGGAGACAAATCAAAAATAAATGTAATTGGAATGCGAAGAATCCCCCTCAGCTCATCATGTGATGTAGACGAAGTCTACTTGGTAGATGAACTTAGTTACAATTTACTCAGCATCAGTCAACTATGTGACAATGACTATGAGGTTTATTTTAAAAAGTATGATTGGATTTAGGGGTGGCATGTGGGCCGGTTAGGACCGGGACCGGCCCAGGACCGCAAGCCCACATGGGCGGTGGGCCTAAACGGTCCTAACCGGATAGGACCGGGACCGTGGGGTGGTGGGCCGGGTAGTGGGCCGGTCTCATAGGGGAGGCTCGCGAGACCGGGACCGTTAGGACCGGGACCGGCTCAGAAGTGGGCCGGTTCAAGCGGTCCTAAACGGGCTCAACGGATAATTTTAAAAAATAAATAAAATTGACCGTTTGTCCATTTAAAAACTAGCCGTTTGGTCTGCCAAAATAGCCGTTGACTATTTGCAAAATAACCATTTAACCCCTCAAATTTTGTTTTAACCCCAAACTTTTTATAATTATACTTTTTCCCTATTTTCAACTATAAATACCCCCTCATTCTTTTATTTTTCTCACAAAATCATCAATCTCTCTCAATCTCTCTCTAATATTCTTCTATAATTGCTTACTTAATTATTATAATTTGTGCAAAATTGTGAAGTTGGTGAATTGAAGTTTTCAAGTCTTCAACGATAATTATTTTTCAACAAGTTGTTCGTTAATTCGGTAAACTCGTTCCAACTCTTAAGTTTTAATATTATAGTTTTGTTTGTTTTATTTACTTTGCTTGATTAATTAAGATGGCTTATTCCCTAAAAAACATATTTAGTAAAAATAAGGGAAAATCCAAGAGTGTTGAATCTAGTGGCCAATCTGTTCCTCCTCCACTTCCCCCGGCTCCCCGGCCGAAACCTGTTACCCGTCCTACACCTGCTATTCTTGATAGCGATAATAGTTTATTACAATTTACCGAGAGTCAATTTTGCCATAATATTGCCCCCGGTGAACAATTAAATCATGAATATATGAATGCTCTTTATGGTAATCCAACTATTGATGAAAATAATGATGAAGAAATAGATTTTGATTAAACGCAACCGGATGACGATACACCCACTAGTCATGCTCCTGAAGTTAACCCAACTAATAATAATCCAAATGATCCCCCGTCTGACCCTCCTGTTACTGCCCCTACTTTTTCTAGACAACCTTCTAAACGGGCAGAAACATCTCTTGTTTGGCCATTTTTTACTCAACTAAGAGAAAAAAATAGGGCTAACTGTAAAATTTGTGGCAAAGAGTTAGTTTTTAAATATGTTGGAAGTCGGGGGGGAGGGGGGGGGGAGGGGAGGGACGGGAAGTTTGACTAGACACATATTGCTACACCCTCAAAATAAAGCTAGATATTTTCGTATGAAAGCTTTGGCCGAGGGGACAAGTGCACCTAGTCAGGCTGACCTTAGTATCGGGTCAAATCAATTTCAACCGGGAATTAACACTATTACCGGTGGTATTTTATATTATGATCCAAAAAAGGATCGGGAAGAATTGATAAAAATGGTTACTGTTATGTGTTTACCCTATAGTTTTCTTTCTAACCCTCACTTTGTGCATTATATTAGAAAAGTATATAATCCTACTTATAAAGGTTTTTCTCGCACAACCGTAAAGAGTGATATTTATAAATATAAACATGAATATGAACAATATTTGCGCTATTTATTTACTCATATAAATTGTCGTGTTGTTATTACAACTGATATTGGTAGAAGTGGTAATGACTGTGATTACCTTACTGTTACCAGTCATTGGATTGATGAGGATTGGATAATGTAAAAGCGCATTATTGCTTATAGAATAATTAACTCACGTCACACATGGCAGTTTATTTCTAGCACGATTACGGATATTTGTAGATATTTTTACATTAGTGATAAAATAATGTCAGTTTCAATGGATAATGCTTCTAGTAACACAAATGTTGTAGCCTTGCTTACCACTACACTAAGTCCTGCATTTAGTAACATTTTTCATGTTAGATGTATTTATCATATTTACCATTTAATTATGGGTGATGATATGCGAATTTTAAATGTTGAAATTGAAAAGGTTAAAATGGCTCTTAATTGGCTTTTTTATTCAAACCGTAGAAGTAGACTTAGAGAATATTTTAAAAGATGCGATGAATTTGGCCTAAGAGAAAGAAAGGTTCCTAAACCTTGTCCAACTAGATGGAATTACATGTATGAAAGTTTAGTTGTTGCATATGAATATAGAAACCCCATAAACTCAACGTTTAATGCTCATGTAAGTGATGATGATGAGCACCTTACAAATGCGAATTGGGCTAATGTTAAAATGCTTGTAGATTTTTTAGAAAAATTTCATATTGCTACAAATAAATTTTCTGGGCAATATTATCCTACTATTTCTAACTGTTTAGTTTATATTGTAGAACTTGCAAATTTGTTTGATCATTTTTCAGAGGGTGGGGAAATTTATCAACTTGCTATTGATTCCATGAGAAAAAAAATTAAAAAATATTTTCCCCTATTTTCCCTATTTATGTTGTTGCTGCATTGTTAAATCCTACTATGAAATTAGGAGGTCCTCAATTTTGGTATGAAACTGTTTATAATGGTTTAGCACTTGAAGATGAGGAGTTGTCTACACTTGCGGACGCAATAGCCTCAATTAAAATAAATGTTCAAACTATTTATAATGCTTATCAAGTTGCATTAGATCATGCTAGACCAAATGTTCCAACTCATTCTTCTTCTAGTTCTCAATCATCTAAAAGAACTGCAGGAGTTAGAGCACTTAGTGCTTGGGCAGGGTTCAAGGGTTCTCAAAATTCTAGTACTAGTAATTTTTCACAACTAAATGAGCTTGAAATTTATTTGTCACAGGGAATTGAGGAAGTGAATCCCGACGACTCCTTTAATATTTTGGAATGGTGGAAGGACAAAGAAAAATACTTTCCGATTCTTTCAAGGATGGCCCGAGACATTTTAACTATTCAAGCTTCAACAGTGGCATCAGAGAGTGCTTTCAGTCAAGCAAGACTTCAACTTGGTGATTATAGAGCGTCTATGAGGGAAAGCTTGGAAAAATCAGTACTTTTCAGAGATTGGATCCGTTCGGAAAGAAGAAATTTTGGACTTGCTGAATCACAACCAGAGGTAGACGAAACTTATGAAGAAATACTAGCTGAACTTGCGGAGGATGATGCTTCGCCTGGAAGCGATGATGACCAAGTTTCATTTCCGCCACCACCAACGGAAATTCCTCCGGACCTTGAAGGATTTATGAAATTTGTAAGAGATACCATATAAATTAATATGTAACTTGTATTTTGGCACATCTTGATTAGTTTTTTTTTCTTCTCAATGGTGGTATTAGCACCTTGTTGTGCTCATTCCATAGGGGGGAAGAAGACTAAGAAAGATATTGCCATAATTTTTTAATGCTATAATAAAAATATAACGCATTGCTTTGAATATCTCTTTACAATATTTTTGTCTTTTTATATACCTTAAGCTATACATATAGTATAATATAGTATATACTATACTCTCTCTCTCTCTCTCTATATATATATATATATATATATATATATCTTAAGATGTATATATAGTATATAAATCGAATATTAATGTATAAATCTTAAGATGTATATATAGTAAATTGAATATAGCTTATATATCTTAAGATGTATATATAGTATAGTATAGTATATATATTATAATGCATTGCTTTGAATATCTCTTTACAATATTTTTGTCTTTAAATTTGAATTAAAAAATTTAGGTGACAATTCTATAATATAATTTACTAGGAATTGCCTTAGATATTTTTATTACTATTATTTTTCTCTAACTTGTATAAAAATAATTTAAAAAATAGAAAGTTTCCGTTGGGCCCACTTGGACCCGCTTAGGACCGTTTGGGCCCGCTTAACACGGGACCGCTAGTTCGTGGAGCCCGGAACAGCTTAGGACCGGCCCACTTAGGACCGGACCCGCGAAGCCCACTTAGGACCGGGCCCGGCCCACATGCCACCCCTAATTGTATTATTGAAGACGAATCAGGTAAAATCATTCTATCAGAGAATAGAGATAGAAATGTCTCTATCTAAAGCATGCTTGGGTATTTAAAAATAAGTAATTTATTGTTGCAGGAATACCGCAAGAAGAATCGAAAAGGAAAATGGTATCTTGACAGTGCGTGTTCTAGACACATGACTAGTGACAAACAACTATTCAAAACTGTCACTAAACTGGATGTCGGATCAGTCACTTTTGAATACAAATCAAAAAAAAAAATAATTGGAGTGTGAAGAGTCCCCCTCAACTCATCATGTGATGTAGACGAAGTCTACTTGCTAGATGAACTTGGTTACAATTTACTCAGCATTAGTCAACTATGTGACAATGACTATGAGGTTTGTTTTAAAAAGTATGATTGGATTATTGAAGACGAATCAGGTAAAACCATTCTATCCGAGAATAGAGATAAAAATGTCTATACTCTCAGTAATATTGATAGCTTGGAAAATCAGCTATGTCTAGCTTTTATGATTGATGATCCCTGGGTATGGCATAGAAAACTTGATCATGCTAGCATGCGTACTATTCAAAAACTTTTCAAACGGGATCTGGTCATCGGTCTCCCAAAACTAAATTTTTTAAAAGATCAAATTTGCGATGCATGTCAATTAGGAAAACAAACCTGGTCTTCTTTCAAAGTAAAAAACATAGTCTCTACTATAAAACTTCTTCAACTTTTGCATATGGACCTCTTTGCTCCAACTAGAACTGCTAGCATTGGTGGTAGAAAATATACTTTTGTTATAGCAGATGATTTTTCTCGATTTACCTGGGTTATTTTTTTGATTCATAAAGATGAAACATTAAGGAATTTTGAATTCTTCTGCAAGAAGGTACAACAGGAAAAGGGATATTACATCTCTGCCATAAGGAGTGATCACGGAGGAGAATTTGAAATCAGAACATTTAAAAATTTCTGCAATGATCAAGGAATCTCTCACAACATCTCATCCCCCAGGTCACCTCAACAAATTGGAGTGGTAGAACACAAAAATAGAACCTTGCAAGATATGGCAAGAATCATTGTGAAAAACTCTTTTCCACACCACTTTTGGGCAGAAGCAGTAAGCATTGCATGTCACATCATTTACAGATGTTTGATATGACCTATTCTTAAAAGACTCCATGTGAGCTATGGAAAGGTAAAAGACCCAATATCAGTTACTTTCATCCATTTGGTTGTAAATGCTTTATCCACAATAATGGAAAAGACAATCTTGGTAAGTTTGATCAAAAGAGCGACAAAGGTATTTTTCTTGGATACTCTCCCTCAAGTAGAGCATATAGAGTTTTTAAGAAACGAACTTTATCTATTGAAGAATCCATACATGTTGTATTTATCGATGTTAACCCTCGCTTCAGGAATGAAAAACTTCCTGATGACGAGAAAATTGCCATAGTTCCAAAATATGTTCATGCAAGTGAGGACATTCACGATGAGGTGACTAATCAGCAGTATCAGTCGACTGATAGTCACATGAAAAATCAGGAATCACTTACATCTGAACAATCAATTCCTATCAAAAAGGAGTCAGCCTCAGCTGTCCCAAATAAATGAAAAGGTGAACCTAGATATCCACATAAATTCATCATTGGTAGTCCTCAAGAAGGCGTGAAAACTATAAGATCTCAAAAGCAAGCGTCAAATATTGCTCACATCTGTCAATTTGAACCAAAAAAGGTAGATGAGGTTTTTGGAGATAATAGCTAGATAAATACAATGCAAGAGAAACTTGATCAACTCGAGAAGAATAAGGTATGAGAGCTTATCTCTAAACCTCCTAATATATCTATTGTTGGAACAAAGTGTGTATACATGAACAAGCTAAACGAGTTTGTCTAAGTTGTACGAAATAAATATAGGCTGGTTGCTCAAGGATACTCGCAACAAGAAGGAATTGACTATGAGGAAACCTTTGCTCTTATTGCCAAGTTAGAGTCAATTCGTATACTATTAGCCTATGCTGCTCACAAGTGCTTTAGACTGTTTCAGATGGACGTGAAAAGTGCGTTCTTAAATGGATTCATTTATGAGGAAGTGTACGTTAAGCAACCCCCGTGATTTGTAAATGAATCCTTTCCAAATTATGTATACAAGTTGTCCAAAGCTCTATATGGGATGAAGCAAGCCCTTAGAGCATGGTATGAAAGGCTAAGTTCATTTCTAGTCAAATATGGGTTTGATCGAGGTAATATGACACTAATCTCTTTATTAAGGGCTCAGACGAAGGTAATTTAATTGTACAAATTTATATTTATGATATTATCTTTGGAAGTACTAACTCGGAATTATGTAAGAATTTTTCAAACATCATGAAAGGGAAATTTGAAATAAGCACGATAAGAGAATTAACATTCTTCCTTAGGCTACGGATCAATCAATCACAAAAAGGGATCTTTATTAGCCAGACTAAGTACACAAAAGAGCTCATTATGAAATTTGGCATGTCTAATACCAAAGCCATAGGGATTCTCATGATTCCATCAACCACCCTTGATGAAGATAAGAGTGTTGATGCAATAATGTATCAAGGTATGATCGGATCTCTACTATATCTTATTGTTAGTCGACCTGATATCATGTTTAGTGTCTGCAAGTGTGCAAAGTATCAGTTAGATCCCAAAGAATCTGATTTAACTGCGGTTAAACGAATCATCAAATATCTGATAGGGACAGTCGACTATGGACTATGGTATGAAAGCTTAAATTCTTTGATCTCAAAGGTTTTACAGATGCAGACTTTGCAGGAGATAAAATTGACAGAAAAAGCACAAGTGATCAATTACTTGAAAAATCTCTTATCTCTTGGCACAGCAAGAAGCAAAGATTTGTTGCCTTATATACTACTGAAGCGGAATACCTGGTTGTAGGCAACTGATGCACACAAGTTATATGGATATACATCAACTTTTAGACTATGATTTACAACTCAATTGTGTTCCAATTATGTGTGATAACAATAGTGCTATTTGTCTTTCAAAAAATTCTATGTATCATTCTAGAGCTAAATATATTGAAATCAAGTATCATTTTATCCGTGATCATGTTGCAAAAGATAATATTGTGTTAGAATTTGTTAACACTGAAAATCAGCTAGCAGATATTTTTACAAAACCTCTACTTGAAGAAAGATTTTGTTTTCTTCGAGATAATATAGGCATTTATTTAAATCCTGTTTAATTTCTCTAAGTCTCAATTTTTTTAAAGAATGCTCTATAATGTTTTCGAAATTTCCGCCTAAAATATCCCTAATTGATTTGATTACTCTGTGCATGCATTAATTGTGTTATTGAAGGCGCGTCTTTAGAAAGCTACTTTTCAGTTGCCTTTCACACGTCTCTCCAGAACCAAGGCAACCCTTCATCATCACATTACCTCTATTTTTAACCCCCTTCTTGTTCATATCACCCACTCACAAAAAAAAAAAAAAAAAAAACTCTCATGGCCAAAACCAAACCCTCTCCATCTTCCTCTATGCTTAGAAGAAGTCATCATTTCAAGAAGAACCCACAAACTGATGATCCCATAGATATTGAATCACAAAGAGTTCAAACCATCAACAGTTTGAAGATGAGTTCAATGATTCACATGAGTAAATCCTCATTACTCAATGGAGGGTTGGAAAATCAAATGGAGTCAAATCCCAAACAGTCATCACAAAAGAAGGGAAAAATCGAAAGTGTAGAATTTGGGCCTCAGGACAAGATGGATTTCTATGGTCCCGAGGAGAAAGCCAAATTTGCCTACAAAGGGAAGTCGATTGCCTATGGACGCACTGTAAGTTTGAAATCTATGAAAAACTCTCACTGTGATGTTATCTCTGTGTTTGAAATTCAAAAACTCCTCTTTCTATTTGCGACTGTTGGTGACACTGTTTATGAAGAGCTCATGCGTATGTTTTATGTTAATCTATTTGTGATAGACAAAAATGACTTGGAATCCATGGTCTTGGGAACTCGCATCATTCTTGACTCTTATTAGTTTGAAAAGATCCTTGCAACTAAGTTTGTTGGGTATAGTTTCTTTGTGCAACATTCTTGGGTTGATTATTTTGAAGTGTCTTTTGAAGAAGCAAAAAGTGTTCTGTTTGACCCCCTCCCCCCCTCTCCCCCCTCCCGATATTGTTCCTAAAAATCTGAAATTTGAGCATCGTGTTCTATATCACATTATTGCTACCACCATGTTACCCCGCACGGGATCTCTCAATACTTTGTCTATTAGAGATAGGAGTGGGCATAATGCCGACCGAGCCGAAAAAACCAGCCGAACCGGCAATTTTGGTTTATTCTGTTGTTTGCGATTTATAATTTTTAAAAGTTTGGTGTTCGGTTTAGTGATCAGTTTTGGGTTTAACATATGAGTTTGCTCATCTTTAGTCATGAGCTAAGCCCTTAGCCTACCTTTGTCCTAATTTAAGCCCACATCCTCTTAAGCCCAATTTGCATTACCCAATAAGCCAATACCCATCAACAAATCTGAAGCCCAAAATGGCAAAAAATCATAACTCCATCTCCATATCGGATTTACAATTACGGTTCAGGTTTCATTAGTTTCATTCCTCCTTCCTCTTTAGTTCGATTTTATCTGTTGCTTCTGTTACACAATTTCTCTTACTTTTAATTGATGGTGCAGCAGGTGCATAATGTTTTGCACTTCTGTTACTTTTTGGAAGTTCTATATTTTATAGATAATTGAATTAGTATTGTGCTTTTGGATAGAGCAAGCATAACTACTGCAATTCTTCTTTTTTCTTTGGCTGTAGAAAGCATAATTCTTGTGTCATGTTCTTTCTTTGTTTAGCACATCGGATATCTTCAAGCGAATATGATTCAAAACCAAAGGGTGATGGAAAATGAACTATGTTATTTAGTAGTTCTAACGTGTATGCCGCTATTATTTTACTTGAACATTACAAAACCCATTTAATGTTTCTTTCATAGCGTCAATTCTGAAATTCAAACGATCTCCTAATAACAAACTACGAAATGAGCAGTTTCATATTGGACATAAAACCGACCGAATAAAACCAAAACCAACCAAACCAAAGTTTCAAATATCGAACCAACCGAATTTATATTGGTTCGGTTATCGGTACACCAAATCAATAACTGAATACCAAATAAACCGAACCGAACTTCTTGCAAGCCGCACCGCACTGGCGGACGCCCACCCCTAATTAGAGATATCTTTGTTCTGTACTGTTTTGTGAATGGAAAAACTATTGACTGGTTTGCTTGGGTAGGTCAGTGTATTCTTGAAATCATCAGGGATGTATCTTCTTCTGCTAACAGCTTGCCTCATGGTTTACTAATCTCTCATATTTTGCAAGTCATGAAAGTGGATTTGTCTTCCTTTGCCCCTAAGATCATATCCAGCACCTATGACAAGACTGCCTTTGCTATAATGGGGTACGCTCTGGTTGAGGGAACTTGGTTCAAGAAAGACAAAGCACCAGAATCCACTACTCAATAGGGCATCAGAGGAATTAAGTCTGAAGCAAACAAATCCTCTTCCTTAGAACAACTACTACTAATGCATCAAAACATTATAGGTATCAAGGAATTGCTAACCTCTATGTAGGAACAGGTGAACAAAATCAAGGATGTGATAAAGGAAACTGAAGAAGACGTGGCCAGATTTAAGGATCAATCTTCAAACCACAAAATGTAAGGGATCAGGGCTATGCAGGATGTCACTGAGAAGTTGAACAAAGTCACCAAAGAGATTGATGCCTCTTATGATAGCTTCTGCACCAAAGTGATCTACACTTTAAAGTATTTCTTTGGAAGGAACTAATTATCTAGGATGTCTAAACAATCCCTTTTTTTGTTTGTTTGATAGAACTTTACTTTTGGTTGTGTTTGATCGAGCGTACAGTTGACTATGCCCACTTTTGCTTAACTATGATTGTTTAGATGTATATAAATCTGTCATGCATGCTTTATTATTATTATGTGCTATTATTTATATCTCTTCTTACTCTTTTTGATTGATGTCAAATGGGGAGAAAAAAAAGATACAAAAATAGGGGGAGCAGAAGTACAAACAAGGCACAAAGAAGGGGGGAGCAGAAGTACAACCTTGAAAGGGAAGTGTCCCCAAATCCGTCAAACTCTTTTTTGGTTTATTGTCATCATCAAAAAGGGAAAAATTATTAGGTTTAGAATTTTAATGATGACTAATAACAAAAAAACTTGACTAATGTGAATCCACTATGTGTGCAGATTCACTAATCAAATGGATGGAAGCGTAAGAGACTTAAGAAACAATCAGAGAGCCAACAGTTATGATATTTAAATTTGTCCATCAAAGGAATACAAGAAAGGAAAGGGAATCAATCAAACGGGGAAAAGACTTTCAAGCATAAAAGGAAGGAAAGGAAATCTATCAAGTACGAGAAATCAGCGAAAGACTCAAGAGCAAATGATTTGGAAGATAAAGGAGCCAGTCTGCACATTAAGAATGAATTTGGTTGTACTTCATACACTGGATTCATGAGGCTAACCTTAGGTGCTACTCTTAGAGAATACTGCCTCAAAAGGAAAGTCGCACTATCAATGATTTTTCACAATCCCAGAAAAAAGGAATTAGGGACTTCATCGAGCACTATTAAAGAAGAGGAGAAAGGATATAGAAGATTAAGCAGATTTCATCCAAGTTTTCAGTCTTTCTACTTCTTACTAAACATTGTATCCAAAGCATACTAGTGTATCAATAGATAGAGAGAAAAAGAAAGTTATTGAAAGATTCTGTCAATAAATCACTTGTAACTCGTTGGTGGTAAAAGTGAGAAAACCACTCTCATTTTAATTGCCATTGAATATCTAAGAGAACCCTTGTGTTCCAAGGGAACTGGATGTAGGTACCACACCGGTACATGAACCAGTATAAAAATCTGTGTCTCGCATGTTCATTTTTCATTACTTGTTTTTATATTTCATTATTTGCCTTTATATCCAGAGTTGTAACAATTATAGGGGTATCAAATTACTGAGCCATACCATGAAAGTTTGGGAGAGGGTGATTGAAGCGAATGTGAGGATGATGGTGTCTATATCCGACAACCAGTTCGGGTTCATGATGGTTTGTTCTACTACAGAAGCTATACACCTTGTTAGGAGGTTGGTGGAACAGTACAGGGAGAGGAAGAAGGATCTGCACATGGTATTTATTGACCTTGAGAAAGCGTATGACAAGGTTCCTAGAGAAGTTATCTGGAGAAGCTTGGAGGTAAAAGTTTGTCGGTTGCCTACATTAGAGCGATTAAGTATATGTATGAAGGGGCTAAGATTCGAGTGAGGACAGTAGGAGGCGACTCTGAGCATTTTTCGGTTGTTATGGGGTTACACCAAGGTTCTGCGCTGAGTCCATTCTTATTTGCCCTAGTGATAGACGCGTTAACACACCATAATAAAGGGAAGATACCATGGTGTATGTTATTCGCTCAAGACATAGTTCTCATTGATGAGTCCCGAGCCGGTGTTAACGAGAGGATGGAGGTTTGGAGATAGGCTCTTGAGTCTAAGGGTTTCAAGATGAGTAAGACGAAGACCGAATACCTGGAGTGTAAATTCAGCGCTGAGCCGAGGGAAGTGGGCGTGGATGTGAGGCTTGAATCACAGGTCATCCCAAGTAGAGGCAGTTTCAAGTACCTCAGGTCGGTTATCCAGGGAGGATGGGTGATTGATGAGGATGTCACATACCGTATTGGGGTGAGATGGATGAAGTGGAGGTTAGCATCTGGAGTCCTGTGTGACAAAAGAGTGCCACCGATACTCAAAGGTAGATTCTATAAAGCGGTGGTTAGACCAGCCATGATGTATGGGACTAAGTGTTGGCATGTTAAGAACTCACATATCCAGAAGATGAAAGTAGAAGAAATGAGGATGTTAAGGTGGATGTGCGGGCACACTAGGATGGATAAGATTAGGAGTGATGATATTAGGGAGAAGGTGGGTGTGGCTCCCATTGATGACAAGATGCGGGAAAGGAGGCTCAGATGGTTCGGGCATGTACAGAGGAGAAGCCCAGATGTTCCGGTAAGGAGGTGTGAGTGGCTGGTTGTTGAGGGCATGAGAAGAGGTAAAGGGCGGCCTAAGAAGTATTGGGGAGAGGTGATCAGGCAAGACATGGCTAGGCTTCAAATTTCCGAGGACATGGCCCTTGATAAGAAGCTATAGAGGTCGAGTATTAGGGTTGTAGATTAGGAGATAGTTAAGTCTTTCCTTACTTTGTACCTTTGTGAGACTAGTCTGGTAGGACTTTTGTCTAGGATAGCTAGTGGTAATGTTGTGTCTTACTACTCTTTCGTTTCTCATAGTGCCGGGTCTATTTACTGGCTATCACTTTTGCTTTGCATCTATCTTCTCGTTTTCATGTTGTTATTTTTCTTATGATCTCTGTGGTGGTACTGATATTATCTCATTTTGTCTTCTTGAGCTGAGAGTCTTTCGAAAATAGCCTCTCCACTCCTACGGGGTAGAGGTAAGGTCTGCGTACACACTACCCTCCCCAAACCTCACTAGTGAGATTTTACTGGGTCGTTGTTGTTGTTGTTGTTGTTGTTGCCTTTATATTTATTTGGTATACTAACTACTTTCTGCATAATCGCAATAGTCAACTACGAGCCAAAGTTATAGCCTGTTTGGCCAAACTGAATAAATCTGCTTATTTTGAGAAGTGCTTTTCGAAAAAGTACTTTTGGAGAGAAACGATTTGTATTTGGCTAATCAATATGAAAAACACTTTTGAGTAATAATTTGTGTTTGGCCAAACTTTTCAAAAAGTGCTTTTAAGTATCAAATTACGAATAAGGACATGAAAAGATTTACTTAATAGTTAATATTATATGAATAAATAAATAATCTCAAATATTTATTAATAAAGATAATAATTAAGTTTTTTTATTTTATTTAAGTAAAACATGAAAATAAAATTCAAAAGTACTTTAATTCTTTTAAGATGATTTAAATATATCAAAAAATTATTTAACAAATAAAAGCATTCATCTCAAAAGTCACCATATTAGAAAGTTATTCTAAAAATAAAAATAAATATTTATACATTAGGAGAGTTCAATAATATAATCTCTAATTCTAAGTATTAGGTTTAAAATAAGTAAGGTTATTTTGATATATACCATATTTTGCTAAGGGTATTTTTGATAATAAGAAAAGTCAGAATTGCTTCTGCTTCTACTTCTAGGGAGAAATTACTTTTTTCTGTTTTTTCCCAAAAGTACTTTTTCCCCCAAAAATATTTTGGCCAAACACCTCAAGTTGAGAAAAAAAGTACCTTTTGAGGGGGAAAAAAAGCACTTTTGAGTTAGGAAGAAGCTTGGCCAAAATCAATTTTATAATTCATATCCCCGTACTTTCACTCAAAAGTAGACAAATCAAATTGGAATTGTAAGTTAACTTTTTCTCTGTCAAACTATTCCATTATTACTATTATGTCTACCACTGTAATATAATAACACAAGTCAAAATAATATTTTTAACTTAGTAATCAATCAAAAAATATCATCACATAAAATAAGATGGAGGGATACTTAGGCCTCATTTATTTATTTTTAATTTAAATTAAGACGTCTGAATCTGAATATATATATATATATATCTGAATATCAAGATGTGTATTAAGATTAAGACATTTGAATCTGATTACACATCTGAATATTAAGATGTATATTAAGATCTGAATATTAATGATTAAGACTGTTTATTTTTTAACATCTACATGTATAAAAATTATCTTTATATAAAAATTAATAAACATAAATTTAAATAAAATACTAATTAATCTAATATTCTATCAATATATATATATATATATATATATATATATATATATATATATATATATATATATATATATATATTTTTTATTTTTTTTTAAATACGATAGTTGGTGGTGGTAATGGCTAACGAATGTGCTTGTGAATGCCGACTAGAAGCAGTGGTTGGTGGTGGTTTTGGTTGATAGTAGTGGTTCTTGGTAGTAGCTAGTGGTGATTGGCAGCGATGACGATTATGGTTGAGGATGATGGTGGTGGTAGTGATTGAGTATGGTGGTGGTGGTAGGTGATAATGATAAGCGGTGACAACATATAGTAATGAATGTAGATTATAGTATCTTAATGAAATTAAATTTTTATTATAGATCTTAATCATACATACATATTCAAACCCATTAAGTGGTTGTGAAGTAAAAATACACACTTAATGATTAAGATCTGAAAGATTAAGTTTCACACTTTGAAAATAAACGCACTTAATGTATGAGATCTGAATGATTAAGATTCCGACTTTCATTAAGTGCAAACAAATGAGGCCTTAATTTAAATCGGTTCCGCATATTCAAATGTTTAATCATCTATGATGACCCAAAAGGTCATCTTATATTTCAGAACTCGAATCTGCGCTCTTGGGCTTAAAAATTTTATTTTTACCCTCCTCGATTTACGTGTACAGTCCGGCAGGTTTACGGAAAGCTTTATGTTGAAAACTAATAAAAATAAAAAAATTTGCCTTAAAAGTTGATTTTAGTTGATTTCGGTCAATATTTTTGATAAACGGGCCCGTATCCGTGCTTTGACGGTCCCGGTAGGTCCGTATTGAATTATGGGACCTGAGCGTATGCCCGAAATCGAATTCGGATGTCCCTAGCGTGAGTTATGATTTTTTGATGAAAATTAAAAGTCTGAAAATTATTTATTTTTAAGAATTGATTGATATTTGACATTGTTAGTATCGGGTCCGTATTTTAGTTTCGGAGCCCGTTATAGGTTCATTATGATATTTAAGACATATCTGTGAAATTTGGTGAGAAACAGAGTTGATTTGACGAGATTCGGACGTCCAGTTGAGAAAATAGAAATTTTAAAGTGTTCTTGAGAATTTCATTTGATTTGGTACTAAATTTAGAGTTCTAGGTGTTATTTTAGCGATTTGATCGCGCGAGCAGGTCCGTATGATATTTTTGGACTTGCGTGCATGTTTGGTTTGGAGCCCCGAGGGCTCGGGTGTCATTCGGGCGATGCGCGAGTTGATTTCAAACCTCAACAAGGCTGCTGGTGCACCAAATCTGGTGTGCCCGCACCTGCGAGCCTTTGGTCGCAGGTGCGAGCGAAAGCCCCGCAGATGCGGCCCAGGTCTGGACTTCGTTTTTCCGCAGATGCAGACTTTTCTCCGCAGGAGCGGGACCGCAGAAGCGGAACCCTGTCCGCAAGTGCGGCCCCAGTTGGCCCAGCCCTTTTCCGCAGAAGCGCACACCCCGTCCGCACATGCGGATGCGCAGGTGCGAAGATCGCTGGGCAGTGAGCATTTAATTCGGACTCCAGCCATTTTTCTTCTCGTTTTCAAAAGGATAGGAGGCCTAGGGCGATTTTTCAAAGACATTTTCTTCCCCAAATCATAGGTAAGTGTTCCTTAACTCGTCTCTTTCAATTACCCATTACATTTCTTGAATTTTCAACCTAAAACCTAGAGTTTTCATGGTAGAATTAGGGGTTAGGGTAGAAAATAGGGATTTTGGGAATTTGGGGATTTAGACCTCAATTTGAGGTCGGATTCCAAAACTTATTACATATTCTGGCTCGGGGTGAATGGGTAAAAGAATTTTGGTCTGAACCTCGGGTTTTGACCAAGCGGGCCCGGGGTCGATTTTTCAACTTTTTGGAGAAAATTTTGGGAAATTTAATTTATGCAATATACTTAATTCCTTTAGCAATATTTGATATTATTGAGTCATTTTTGAATAGATACGGGTGGTTTGGAGGTGAATTCCAAAGGAAAAGCTATGATTGAGAATTAAGTGGCCTTCGGAGCGAGATAAGTGTTGTGTCTAACCCTGACTTGAGGGAATTAGGAACCTTAGATTATTTGCTAAGTGAAATTCATGTGAGCGGCATATATGTGAGGCGATGAGTATCTATGCGCCGCCAATTTACCTGTTTTTTTTCATGTTTCTCTGTTTTTCTGATATTGTCTTATTCCTATGCCAAATTGCTACGTGTTATACTAGTGTTGTTCAAATTATCGTTCTTATCATGTTTACGGAATTTTCTGGTGATAATTGAGTTTTTATTTCAAAGTTAAGATTGATATTATGGAACCAAATGTTGAAGTAAGATTTGTACTTGTTATTCTACCTCCTTGTTGTTATTTATGCATTGGATTATGGTAATGAAGTGTGTTAATGCACGAAGGGTGATGTCGTGCCATATTGTGAGTGTTAATGCACGAAGGGTGATGTCGTGCCATATTGTGAGTGTTAATGCACGAAGGGTGATGTCGTGCCGTATTTTGAGTATTAATGCACGAAGGGTGATGTCGTGCCATATTGTGAGTGTTAATGCACGAAGGATGATGACTTGCCATATTGTGAGTGTTAATGCACGAAGGGTGATGTCGTGCCATGATATGAGAGTAAAAGCACGAAGGATGATGTCGTGCATTCTTCTTTATTGTATTCACTATTCCTGTTGATTCATGATATATTGACTGCTCCGGTGATCATTCTGTTGTAGTTCTTTATCTTGTATTCCCCTCAGTATGTCTCCCCTCCTGATATTTCCTGTTTAGTTCTTCATTCCTGTTATTTGCGTATACACTGTTAAATTGTACAGGTTGATTGTAGCTGCCTTGCCTTAGCCTCGTCACTACTTCGTCGAGGTTAGGCTCGACACCTACCAGTACACGAGGTCGGTTGTACTGATGTTGCACTCTGCATGTTCTGTGCAGATTTTGATACCGGCTCAGGTTGATCGAGATTTGCTAATGGTCCGCTGTCCGGAGACTCAAGGTAGATCTGTCGGCGTTCACAGACCTTGAAGTCCTCGTCTATCTTTTTATGTCCTACTGTTTTCTTTCATTCAGACAGTTGTATTTCTTTCAGACTATTACTTGTAGTAAGTTCTAGAATGCTCGTGAATTGTGACTCCAGATCCGGGAGGTAGTAGTTAATACAGATTTATGATATTCCGCACTTGTTATATTTCATCGTAGTTAATTATTGCTAATTACTGTATGGAAATAAGAAATTGGCAAATGATTCTCTAACGTTGGCTTGCCTAGTAAGTGAAATATTATGCGCCATCACGGTGAGAAATTTCGGATCGTGACAGTTGGTATGCTATCAGGTATTCAAATATCTGAAGCTCTTTCATTTTCAAGTCGAGTAGTCAAGATTTTAAACTGTCTTCAATCAAACATGACTTGCAATTGTACGGTATTGGGCCTTAAGGTGTCGTGACTAGCGCAATCACAAACTCCGCCCACTTAGATGATGCAAGGCCCAATTCAGATGGATATATTCCTTTCTGCATAGGCCCTTATACCTATGCATTCATTCCTTTTAACAATACTAATTAAAGTCATATAGTAATGTGATGGCTAGTAATCTTGTACCTTAATCCGATATTCTTTATTAAATAATCATTGTAGTATTTTTAACTGTCATGTTATTCTAATATTGTTTAGCCGAAAAATGGATAGCAATTGAATTTATACGTAATTCTAAGGATATATGGTATAACTTGGTACAAATTGGGAAAGATAAGTAAATGAATATCGAAATTAGTTATAAAAGAAATAAATGCAAACCAAACGAATTAGTTAGCCTAAGCCTTCAAGTTTTATCACCTTCAAATTGAATGGAGAGTGATTGATAGAAGATCAATATGACTAAATATCAAAGCCCCCAAAAAGATAGTATTTGCTTGATGTTCTATAAATCTTAATGAATCTGACCTCCTTTCTACAAATGATAACAACCCTTAATATAATGAAAAAATTTTATTTTGGATATAATTAAAAATACATAGTGGGGATCCCATGATAGATTAATTAATTAGTCTCTCCTTGATTTGCACCGTGATTTTCGTCGAGATTCTCCCCCCAATTGCGGTTATAACGATTTTTTTGTTTCTTGGCTCGATCTCGATCTTGGCCGATCTCAATCTTGATCGATCTCTGGATCTCGAGCTCGGTCTTGGCCGATCTCGATATTGATCGGTCTCTGGGACTCGAGCTCGGTCTTGGCCGATCTCGATATTGATCGGTCTCTGGGACTCGAGTTCGACAACCTAACTTTGCGTCATGGCTCGATATTACAATAATGAACCTCGGATCATCATGTTCCAATCTTAATTAGTCATACGAAGGGCAAACTCGATTTTGACGGTAAAAATGATATAGAAGTATAGTGTTCCTATCATTATATCTTGATGACGTAGATCTCCACAACATTATGGCCCGTGAAATGAACTCAAGTCAATTAAGTTTAGCCGAATCATATTAGCTTTTGTTAACATCCCAAGTGACAATAAGGAACAGTTAGTTCGCACCAATATAGTCGTGTCAAAGTATTATTCTTAATCTTGTCTAATTAGTTTAATCGGACCTTTTTACTTTTTTATTAGGATAAGTGTCCTTTTACTGGAAATGTTAATAATCTTGGTGTACTAAATGGTCCCCTCATTCCCTCAAGGAAAAGGAGAAAAACATCTGAGCAGATAAGGAGGGCATCTAACTCTATTAGTGCAAATTATTTGAGCGCTTTTAATTTGGTGAATTACCTCATAGTTTTTATTCTAGTGCTTATTCAAATTATTAAATTTTAAAACCAAAGTTGAATATACTTTGCTAAACACCTGCTGTTCTTTCGCTGATGATGTGCATATATTTCCACTCAATTACTCATCGAAATATCACCGTGCTTCTTACTTTTGTACGATGTATTAGTAATCGAGAAGTCAAAGAATTTCTTATTATAATTTTTAAAAAGTTACCCTCTGCGTTTCAATTTATAAACAGAGTTTAAAAAAGAAAAAAAATTAAAACATATGATTATAAACATACTAATTTGTAGTGTAAAAACATGTCATAATATTGATGTGGTTGGTGAAAACTTTTCATCAATGATAATACTGGAATCCTAAAATTAGAGTTTCCTTATTAGGAATCGATTCATTAGTTTTGAAACTGACTAAAAATGACATAGATTCACATAAATTGAAACGGAGGGATAGAGTATAAAAGATTGTGATATAAAATATTGTATTTATTTAGTTTTTGAACATTAAATTAAAAACTTGGCGTCTCAATCTATATGAAAAATTAAGTATGTCGATCGTTAAGTTTTGAACTTCATTATGAAATTTACCCTAAAGTATTTGATTGTCTTATTGAATTTGTCCTATGTTTATATTTTGATTCATGAAAGTTGTATGTTTTATCTCAAGTTTGCTTCTCCCTTAAAGGTTGTCCATTTATGCTCTGACATTTGTTATGGTGGAGCCACATAGACAACAAAAGATTCAAATTTACCCCTAAATTATCGAATTATTTTATATATACCTTATGTAATAATTTGAAACACCCCCTAAACAATTGAAAAAATTGTAATATACCAATGAACAATTGAAGAAAGTCCAAATATACTCCTATGTGGCGTGGCTTCCGTTGTATCAATCAAATCAGACTAATTTATTTTATAAATGGCGGGGGCATATCTGAGACGAAAGGGCAGAGACTTTTCATGGGTGGCAGATAAATGGAAGGCAAATATAAAACAAACCCTAATAGATAGTTTAGTTTGAACAAGTTATGATGTGATTAGTTATTATGTTATTATTTTTTATTGGTTATTTGGTATGTTATATTATCCTCAGATTGTCAATTTTACAGTTGTATGGGCTAAAAATTATCCTAATTATATGTGAGCCGAATCAACAGTAAGAGAGCCTTCGAAGGCTGCCACGTGTCATTAATGTGTTCTCAACAAAGGACGAGGGCAAGGTCGAAGTGTTCTGACGAAGGCCGAAGA
This sequence comes from Nicotiana tomentosiformis, assembly GCF_000390325.3. Lineage (NCBI taxonomy): Eukaryota > Viridiplantae > Streptophyta > Magnoliopsida > Solanales > Solanaceae > Nicotiana > Nicotiana tomentosiformis. Next base: position 12,886,854 of record NC_090812.1, on the reverse strand, counting down.
CGAGGTCGAGTTGATTCGGCAGAGGAATGAGGACAAGCACTCCCTTAAGAAGGACATTAATGACTTGTTTTAATGATAAAACTTTGAGGAGAATATTCAGTGAATATTCCTCTGATCTGTACTATTAGGATTTTTGTCGCCCATGTCCCCCTATAAATAAAAAAATATGTAGCTACAAAGGGGATTGGACATTTATTTGTAAAGAACAACATATTGACATTCTCTAAAGATTTTTGCTTTATTGTATACATGCAAAATATACCTTTTCTCGAGATCTTTGTCTAACGTTTCTCCCACGATCCAAGAAGAATCCGAATATTCAAAGGCTCATCAATCATTTCTCATTGTCAGGAGGAACATCTCAGAATCTCTCCCCTTTTCGGTTACCTCACTTTCATTTATTTACATAAATGCCATTATATATCATTTATTACTATGTAATGCTATTCTTTGTATTCTTGGGCCATTAAATATTGTTTATTGTTACGCATTTGCTGCTATTTAAACGGAACTTGTGACATTTTACCACGAAATCAGTTAAATAATCTCTTGGACATTAATAATTTGGCTAAGATTAACTTTATTCTATTAAAAACTCTATTTGTTTAAACCTATATCTAAATTTTGGGTCCAAACAGTTTGGCGTCGTCTATAGCGATTTTCTCATCCAATCTTTTAGTTTTTATTAGATCTACAACTCACGTGACTTGTTAATCTAATAAATCACAAGGTTTATCTCTCTCTTCTCTGTGCATATAAAATTTTCATGGCAGGTAACCAAGGAAATGGGACTAGGGCAAAAGATAATGTTCTCCTTAACCTCATGAACACTATCAACGAAGGCTATGACACCTAGGGCGAAGAAGTGACGCCCACTGCCTCCCCCAGGCGAAAGAGGTCACCAGCCCCTTTCTGCAGCACAACAAAACCAAATAGGAAATGAGCCTCCACGTCTGCGGGAGAAGGGACGCCACCCGCTATGAAAAAGCTCCTCGAAGCATGGCTAACTAATACCCTAGTCAGCGTGCTTAGCAAACAAGCTTCATGCATGACTATAGAAACCACGAGAGTCCATGCATCAGAACGAGGAGACAAATAGGACGATCAACCAGACCCTCCGAGTTCAAGTAAAACTCACAGTGTTACTGACAATGCAGGTGACAACGTCCTCGCTGGCGTGCTGAAAGGAATATAAGAAATAGAAAATGAAAACAAGATACTTAGAGAGCAAATGAAAGAGCACCAGGAATAAGTAGACGAGATACCTGGAGCCCCCAAATTGCTGCAAAAAAGGGACGCCGGTAGGTTCATAGAACAACTATATAGTGAGGAAGCGGCTCTACATGTCATACCAAAGACCTTCAAGATGCCCCCATATCTCAGAATATATGATGGGACGACCGACCCTGAAAACCATATGACTTACTATGTTACCGCCGTGAAAGGCAACGACCTCGCCAAAAAGCAGATGTCCTCCATTTTGCTGAAAACATTTGGGACCCTCACTGGAGGGGTGTTGACATGGTATTCACAGTTACGTGCCCGCTCTATAGAAACATTTGAGGAGATGGTCGACAAGTTCGTGACGGCACACGCTGGGACCAAGAAAACTGAAACAATAGTAAGCGACATATTTACCATTAAGCAATCCCCATGAGAGGGACTGGGGGACTTCCTCGCCTGATTCAACAAGGTGAGGATGACTTTACCAAATGTTTCCAAAGGGATAGTCGTGGCAACTTTCAGAATAGGTTGAGCAGAGAGGATTCGAGGGCGACCAGAAAGCTTACGAGTCGACTGATGTATCCATCGGCCAGTTGGGATGAGATCCACAATGCCAACTATACCGAGATCAGACCGGACGATAACGACCTCAATGGACCAACTCGATGGCTCATCTCAATATAATCTGAGCCCATGAAAGAATGCAGAGATAGTACAAGGACAGACCACCGAGTATCACGATCGGGCAGGGAATGACACCAATCTTATATCAGGACACCCATCCCATCCTTCCGCTATGAAGATGGCACGTCTAGGCCAAGATTGCAACTCACAGGAACGATCGAGGTATGCCCCCTTATTATATGCTCATAAATTTTGTGTATTGCCTACAGAAGTGGTCTACGCTCTCGAGAAGCTCGGAACAAAAGTCAAATGGCCGCCCAAGATGAGGTCGGACCCAAACACAAGGAAATCTGACGCCCTCTGTGAGTTCCACAAAGAACAAGGACACAAAATAGAAGATTGCATCTTCCTGAGGCTGGAGGTGGAAAACTTGCTGCATCAAGGGCATCTCAAAGAATTGCTCGATGACAAAGGAAGGAACGCCTTGGCAAGGGGTCGAGAATGCCAAATCCCCCTTCACCAGCTCGTACCATCAATATAATTATTGACGGTAGCCAAAACGCCTCTATCAATGGCATCAAATTCACCGCCATCCACAAGCTCAAAAGATCGATTACTCACGAATGGTATGACGGTCTCGAATAGAGTATCATCTTCGATGAGTCAAATGTCGATGGTTTGACTTTCCTTCACAACAATGCTACTGATGTTAAAAAAATCATAGTAGATGTTTGAAGTGGAGTATGCATCATCCATCCTCAGGTCCTTGTACAGATGATACTCGAGGACAAGATAGTGTCATGTTGCATCACACTAACCTGTTTTAACAATGCAGTTGAATGGACTTCGGGAGAAATCACACTCCCGGTCTCACCAGCGGAGTAACTCTAGAGACAACGTTCTATATCATGGACCAGGACACCACATACAATGCTATCGTGGGACGACCATAGATACACCCCATGAGAGTCGTTACCTCCAGTTTGTACCAAGTGATAAATTTCCCAATACCTTGGGAATGTTCATCATACGAGCGGAACAACGTACATCCCAGGAATTCTACTAAATCGCCATGGACAGCACGACAAATCAACAAAAGAGGGGAAAGGAAAAGGAATCATGGCAGTCAGCAGGGTCAAGGTCACCGCACGGTGATGCCGAGGAAGCCATTATGGATCAAGAAACGGTCGAAGTCTCCGAACCAACCATAGAGGACCTCGACCCCGTTCAACTAGATCACAACAACCACAACAAAAAGGACTATATCGATGCAAACTCCGAAAACCAGGTAAATTTAGTCAATTCTTAATAACTAACGCAGATTTGTTCGCCTTTATTCATGCAGACATGCCACGTATCCTTAAAGAAATTTCCACACACAAGTTAAATGTCGACCCTTTCTACCCCCGGTAAGGCAGGTCTGACAAAAGTTCAATGAGGACGTCAACGAAGAAGTAGAGAAGTTATCAGTGAACGACTCCATCGGGAAGGCGAAGTACCGTAAATAGATAGCCAACGTAGTGATGGTCAAAAAGAAAAACGGGAAATGGAGGATGTGTGTGGACTTCAGAGACCTAAATAAAGCATGCCCAAAGAATTCATTCCCACTACCACACTGTTACAACCCATGTTTTCGTACGTACGAGTACGTCGTAAGTCAATTGATGTAAGCTCAGAAATGAAATCATATTTGAAAAGTTTACAAAGTAAGTTAATCATATTACCTCGGAGGTTACAAATATTGAAGATCATGAGCAAAAAGTACAAAGATGGTTGGAAGATTCAAAAGCTAAAGGAATTGAAAAACATAATGTTTCGTCGAAAATCGACAAAATGGGGAATGTTATAGCATGTACTTTTGGAGTGAGACCAGGGTGTTTAAATTGATAAGGAGGTTATGTTAGTCGTATGATAGTCGTGTGTTATGTTTTGAAGTCAAGCGAGTGGTGGAACAAAAGTCGATGAAAGTCATCACAAGTTACGTTCATAAGTTTTACTGAAACTTTGGGTAAAATGTAAATGCCATTTTCTCCCAATATACGTAGAGTTATGGGGTGTTCCACACATAAAATTAAATATCTATGAATCTATTTTCCAATGCATTAAACCGTTTGTCAATACGACATCTAAGTAGAGAGATATGGGAGTTTTTCCGAGACTGCGCAGACTGTCACCTACTTGCTTAAACGAAAATCCAAAAATGGGCCTCTTCGGGTCGTCCAAAAATGGGCCAGTTCGGGTCATTCAAAGAGGACTTTTTAAAGTCTTATCCCCTTCATATATTAGGTTGATAATATAGAAAAATAACCAGACTTAATCTCTGCAAAACTCCTCCCAAAAATTTTCCCCAAACCCCAATTGATTTTCTCTCCCTTTCAAGTTCTAATTGGAGGTAAAGCCTAGAGTTTGAAGAACCAAGATAGGAGCTGAGTTATCCAAAAAATAAGGTAAGTTTACTGCTCTCTTTCATCCATTTTTCTGCTGTATATGCATAGTAAGTCGTTCTATATTTGTAAGAACTCACAGGACGGTGATGGGAAGCCGTGAGTTTGAGTTATTCACTTGTAGCGGACTATTTTGTGGACTGTTTTATGGACTATTTTGTGGTGCTGCTGGGCAGCATGTTTTATTACTGTTTTATGGAGTTTTGGAGGAGGAATGATGTGGAGAAAAACCACATAAATTCAGGATGTTGGGCTGGTTGTTCATCGTAACAATTTCGGGTTGTTGACACTACTACGGTGGTCGTTTTGTATATGAAGATATTGGGGTGTGTTGGGCTGTTTTGTAGTATTGTGTGGTGTGCATAAGGTTGGAAACTAATGTATATATGTTGTTATTGTTGTTTTTGGTGTTGTGGTATTATCTTGAATTTGGAGGAAGTAAGGATTATAGGGGAGATGCTGTCCGTTTTAATACAAAATAAGCTTGTCGTTCGTTGTGCGTTAGTTGTACCTTTCGTAACTTAATGATAGTATTATTATCGTTGTTGTAGATTAAGGTGAGAAGAGGAGAGTTCAAGTTGTATTGGAAAGATTGTGATAAGGTATGTTAAGGCTAAACCTTTCTTCATTTTGGCATGATCTCGTAACTATATGAGTTTGATAACGAGGCATAAAGAGAAGTTCGTATTCCTGAATTTATTCACATTATCCTAGTCTCAGAAGTTACAGTATTCTCCCTTATCGGGACTTCATATTCAGTTTAATATTGTCTTATTTCAGCTAAGAGAGCAGAGAGTATATATTTATACAGTATTACAGTAATTTTTACCACCATCGAGCTATAATCGGTGGGCAGGCCCCTATTGGGCAACCTCTGATCAGATGGTAAGTTATATACCGAGCCTACTGTGGCCGAGCGCCTATGAGCGAGCCCAGAATGGCCGAGATACAGAGCCTAGTATGGCCGAGCGCCTATGAGCGAGCCTACTATGACAGGGCAGTTACACATACCGAGCTTTAGGGCCGGACAACTATTTTACATACTATATGGAGAGAGTTGAGTCAGTATCAGCAGGTAAGCATATCTTCAGATTATTTTTGACTCCCAGTTACATTCCGTTATTATATCATCAATTCAGTTTCAGCTTTCAGTTATTTTGTTGCCTTACATACTCAGTACATTATTTGTACTGACGTCCCTTTGCTGGGGACGCTGCATTTCATGCCTGCAGGTCCTGATAGACAGCTGGATAGACCTTCCCAGTAGACAGAGCCAAATATCAGCTTGGTTGGTAAGCTCCACTTCCCCGGAGTTACCAGGTCTAGACCTTGGAGTCCGTTTTATATATATACAGGTTTGATGGGTAGGTCGAGGCCCTGTCCCGACCATGATACAATTCAACTATCTCTAGAGGCTTGTAGACAAGTTCTGTATAGTTTGTATAACACTATATGATTATTTGGGTATGTTTACCCCTTAGATGAGACATGCGATATTTTCAGATGATTCAGAATATGGCCTCATCGGCCTAGGTTGAGGGTTATTCCTCTAGAGTTCACAGTTACAGAGTGGTACGCTCGGGCCGAGTATGGTATCGGGTGCCGGCCACGCCCCTTCAGGTTTGGGGCGTGACAAACTTGGTATCAGAGCAGTTCTATCCTAGGGAGTCTACAAGCCGTGTCTAGTAGAGTCTTGTTTATGGGTGTGTTGTGCACCACACTTATAAGCAGGAGGCTACAAGGCATTTAGGAGTTTGTTACCCTTCATTCAAATCCAAATCATGCTATAGAGCTGAGTCATAAGAGTTCGAGTCAAAGCTTATGTTTGCCAATGATATAGCGATGCTTTCAATTAGAAAAATTATAGCTAGCTAAAGGTATAATACAACAGTAGGTAAAAGCATTAGTTGAGAGAGAATTCTTGAATACGTGGCCCTGTTTGAGACCCTATTAGATTGTGCTTACCATATATGCGAATTTCCCATTTACCCTAAGACGGAAATATCTAACATACCCCGTGAATAGCAGGCCATGTGAGTATCATAAGGTAAAAGTATAAGTTTCAACATGTAACAGAAGCAAGGTGAAGAAGGGTACGAGGTACCTAGTTAATGAAGACTGTCCGAATTTCCACGCCAGGCAGAGAAATAAATGGATTCTAAGTTACCTTCAACAGAAATAGAGGTATGTACAATTAGCCACACCCATCTCAATTATGCCCTATGGGAGCAAACATATATAGTTTAAGAGAAGGATGGGATATCAAGATCCAGCTTGGGTTAGAGTAACCCGAAATGGTGGATTGAGCCAGGGGAGCTAAAAGTGAAACAATGTTTTGTTGAAGTTTTCAGAATAATGCGATAAACAGAAGTATTAGCAGGAGAATAAGAAGAGAGAAATGAAGTATTATGAGTAAGACGTGATAAATGGGTGATAACGGTAAATCAAAATATGATATGATGACAGAGTCTATAGTCAAGTGAAAACAATAACAAAAAAAATAAAATAAAAGGTGACAGGTCTTGAGACAATAAAAGAATATAGGCCAAAAGTCATATTCTCATTTTGAGAAATGAGTTGGTGCGTCCAATGTGATTACAAAGACAAAACAATTTAGACCCCTAGAGTAATAGAAATTAGCATGGGCTAGTGAACAAGATAAATTGAACATCAATTAGGGATCAAATGAGGTGATGATAGTTGACATCAAGAGAATTTCAAATATCGCATTCCAGCAATAATACAATCGACAACAGAAGAATAACCTTCAAAGGTCACTCAAGAAGACGCTTCCCTAAAGCAAGAACTTTGAGCAAAGTTAATCTTAAGGGACTAAGTGTTCCATCTACACTAGGTATCTGATATCGTCGTGTGTAAGATATTCAATTATCCTTGATACATAAAGGTTACTGCAAGGCAAGTAAGAGTCAATAAAGACGTGAAAAGACATCGAAGATAAAGAGGTAAAATATTTATAAGTAAGTCTTCATAGCATTACATGTTAATACTCCCCTAAATGGGGAAAGATGGTGTAATATGGTATTAAGTCAGAGTTAAGTGGTTCAGGTAACTATGGAATAGTAAAGGAAGAATGCAGTAAATGGTGAAAGGAATGATATTGCATTTATTCAGATCCTACAGACATGATACGAGTCCAGAACATTATGCAAGCACGACGACTAGGGGAGGCAGTTAGGGTTCCCACATCAAATGTTATTGATAAATAAGAGCGAATGAACACTTGATACATTAGGAGCCAGTGCAAAATTTAAGTTAAGGTAGAAGACATAACCCAAGAGTGGTTACCCAGAAGGTAAATATGAGCATGGACTGATGAGTAGTTAGAAGTTCATTCAGGAATTCAGTAAGAGCCTAGTCATGGCTAGACAAGAGGTCTTAGATAAATCAGTAGACCATGCAAGATAAATGAAGTGAAACCCAACATAGGAAATTCGATCTCGTAGATACGACATCGTAATCCTTGAGGAATATTCTGATAGGAGTGGGCAGTAAAAGGTACTGTATAAGTGTTATGGAAATAAAAAAGAGAGTGCCACTGAGGAGATAATAAAAATTCGAGTGCAGAAGTAACCCTACGAGCATAATGGCGTAGAGATAAGTAACTAAGGATAATTATTAGCGAGTCGGTACATCAAAATCTTTCGTCGGGTATACGATGTAAAAAGCTCCCAGCTCTACAAGAGTCAGAGGGTCTTCCCTAAGTGCTACAACGAAAGACTAGCTGAGGAAATAAGGAAGAAGGCTTCAACATAAGCATAGTGACCTAAAGAAGAAATGATCTTGTAACAATAGTCTCACTACAATATTGTATACACTCCATAAGAAAGTGGCACCTATTGTGGCTAATGAACGGGAAGTAAAAATCAAAAGAAATATTTGAGATCATATGAGTTGCACGAAATTCCAATAGGTGTTGGCACTAGGATAAGCCAAGTATTCATGCAATAAGTGGCAGAACGACCAGGAGAAATAATTGCGCACTTTTAAAGAAAACTGAGAAGGCACAAAAGGAATTATTAAATCAATGACCCAGAGTTAGTTATGTTATGACCGCACTTAACATTTCAGAGTATTATCCATGCAGCATATATGTTGACATTCCTACAGTTATAGGAGACGCCGGTATAAAGTTAAAACAAAAAGAATTGAGTCCACCTCACAGACAAAGGCTTGAATTGTTAGAAGATTATATTATGGATATTCCATGGCGTCCACCAAAGGAGAAAGTAATAATACCCTGAGCAACAGATCGGAAGATAGCTTAAGCCTACTTAAAGGCTGGGAGAGAAGAGGAAACTAACGAGTTACATCAGCTAAGTGAATTAGGAGTCTGAACATTGCAAAATCACTCTTAATATTAGAGGTACAAGAAAGATAGTACAACAACCATATTCTATAACGGCTCTACAATAAAGCTAGAAAAAAAAGGTACTAGTCTCATAAGGAGTAAGTATGAAGCTCCCACCGGATTGTGTACGTACTAGAGGTGCAAGTTTATAGTAGAGCTTCAAGAGGTGGAATTGAATTCTACCTATGTGGAAGGGAGGTTATGAAAGAGACAGAAGATACAATGCGAGGTTAAAAGCTAAGTAAGGTAAAGGTTAAGAAGGTACGAAATGCTCAAATGTAGAAGGTTGTGAATAGTCCATACATCAGATAGCGGGCTAGAAGCGCCATGATTCAGTACCCACAAATGATAGTGGTGTTGTCAGGGATATATCTTCTAGCCTATAGTTTCCAAGTACCGAGAGGTCTAGTTAAGAGAGTAAAGAAGAGTTAGAGACAATTTGCTGTCCCGCTTGAAGTTCCTGAATAACATAAGGAAATGTATGGTGCTAGAAAGTTAAAGGAAGGTTATGAGTACTATAAATAGATATGTGTAGGTCACAAGCTAAAGTATGGTAGAGCAACAAGATTATTGAGAAGGTGATGAGAATATGTAAGGCCTCAAAATTAAGTCCATCAAAACAAGAGAGTTGATGGTTTCCGTAAGTTATAAAAAAAAACAAAAAAAAAACCTCAGTATAGCCTGAATGAACTCAGAGGAGTCTAAGACTATGAGCAATTTGAAGAGATAAAATGTTGCCCTGGTAGTAGAATAATGGTGTAATTGTGATATATAAGAGGATAATGTTAAGGCCATTGATTGGTTAATGATTCAAAGAGAAGGGATCTCATAAATTGCATGAGATTAGAATACCTCTCATAAGATGAATCACGTTGGGATGCGATAAAATACAGTTATTGAAGTATAGTATCGCCCCTAGGTGGATCGAGCAAATAACTTCAGATGTTCCCTAATGAGACGTGATCCCTAAGGACAATGTATTACATAAGAGGTTTCAATTTATCAGTGGTAGATTATAGATCAACATTAAGGTGAATCAACAATAGGCAGATAAAAGTTCCAAACTATGAGATGATATCAGGCCTTCATTTTTAAGATGAATAGTAATGAGGAAGAACTAAAGGACTTAGATTTATACATATAGGATAAGAAGCGAGAGATAACATGGAGTTGGGTAGCAAACCTCGACAATAATAAATTGAAGTAAGTGTGATAGTGTAGTATAACCTACCTAGATGTAGTAAAGCCAATAGGATATATTTACAAGGCTACGAAACAAGATATCGCAACAGTCGTAAGTTTGACAAATTACCGAGCAAAGAACTTTACTACACCTATATACACCAGGAGGAACAACTTGTCATAGTTCTATAGATGTTCCCAAAGTGAGGCTAGAGATTGGCTAAAAGCTAGAGGAAAAGGAATAGAAGAATCACATAGGCATATATAGAAGGAAAAATTCGTACAGGATGCATGATAGAAGGTCGCAATAATTACGAGGTTGGAAGGATTCAGACCATAAGTCGTGGTGTCAGAAAGAGGCCTAAAGGGGGGAATGCCCGGGCCTATGAATTTATTCATAGAACAGTTGCCTAGATGGAAAGGCCAGCAATAAATTATTTATGAGAGCTATAGGTTATGAGACTGATATGTGCATCAGTCAACATTCGAGGATGAATGTTCCAAAGGGGGAAATGATGTTACAACCCATGTTTTCGTACGTACGAGTACGTCGTAAGTCAATTGATGTAAGCTCAGAAATGAAATCATATTTGAAAAGTTTACAAAGTAAGTTAATTATATTACCTCGGAGGTTACAAATATTGAAGATCATGAGCAAAAAGTACAAAGATGGTTGGAAGATTCAAAAGCTAAAGGAATTGAAAAACATAATGTTTCGTCGAAAATCGACAAAATGGGGAATGCTATAGCATGTACTTTTGGAGTGAGACCAGGGTGTTTAAATTGATAAAGAGGTTATGTTATGAGTTATGTTAGTCGTATGATAGTCGTGTGTTATGTTTTGAAGTCAAGCGAGTGGTGGAACAAAAGTCGATGAAAGTCATCACAAGTTACGTTCATAAGTTTTACTGAAACTTTGGGTAAAATGTAAATGCCATTTTCTCCCAATATACGTAGAGTTATGGGGTGTTCCACACATAAAATTAAATATCTATGAATCTATTTTCTAACGCATTAAACCGTTTGTCAATACGACATCTGAGTAGAGAGATATGGGAGTTTTTCCGAGACTGCGCAGACTGTCACCTACTTGCTTAAACGAAAATCCAAAAATGGGCCTCTTCGGGTCGTCCAAAAATGGGCCAGTTCGGGTCATTCAAAGAGGAATTTTTAAAGTATTATCCCCTTCATATATTAGGTTGATAATAGAGAAAAATAACCAGACTTAATCTCTGCAAAACTCCTCCCAAAAATTTTCCCCAAACCCCAATTGATTTTCTCTCCCTTTCAAGTTTTAATTGGAGGTAAAGCCTAGAGTTTGAAGAACCAAGATAGGAGCTGAGTTATCCAAAAAATAAGGTAAGTTTACTGCTCTCTTTCATCCATTTTTTCTGCTGTATATGCATAGTAAGTCGTTCTATATTTGTAAGAACTCACGGGATGGTAATCGGAAGCCGTGAGTTTGAGTTATTCACTTGTAGCGGACTGTTTTGTGGACTGTTTTATGGACTGTTTTGTGGTGCTGCTAGGCAGCGTGTTTTACTACTATTTTATGGAGTTTTGGAGGAGGAAGGGTGTGGAGAAAAACCACATAAATTCAGGATGTTGGGCTGGTTGTTCATCGTAACAATTTCGGGTTGTTGACACTACTACGGTGGTCGTTTTGTGTATGAAGAGATTGGGGTGTGTTGGGCTGTTTTGTAGTATTGTGTGGTGTGCATAAGGTTGGAAACTAATGTATATATGTTGTTATTGTTGTTTTTGGTGTTGTGGTATTATCTTGAATTTGGAGGAAGTAAGGATTATAGGGGAGATACTGTCCGTTTTAATACAAAATAAGCTTGTCGTTCGTTCTGCGTTAGTTGTACCTTTCGTAACTTAATGATAGTATTATTATCGTTGTTGTAGATTAAGGTGAGAAGAGGAGATTTCAAGTTGTATTGGAAAGATTGTGATAAGGTATGTTAAGGCTAAACCTTTCTTTATTTTGGCATGATCTCGTAACTATATGAGTTTGATAACGAGGCATAAAGAGAAGTTCGTATTCCTGAATTTATTCACATTATCCTAGTCTCAGAAGTTATAGTATTCTCCCTTATCGGGACTTCATATTCAGTTTAATATTGTCTTATTTCATCTAAGAGAGCAGAGAGTATATATTTATACAGTATTACAGTAATTTTTACCACCATCGAGCTATAATCGGTGGGCAGGCCCCTATTGGGCAACCTCTGATCAGATGGTAAGTTATATACCGAGCCTACTATGGCCGAGCGCCTATGAGCGAGCCCAGAATGGCCGAGATACAGAGCCTAGTATGCCGAGCGCCTATGAGCGAGCCTACTACGGCAGGGCAGTTGCACATACCGAGCTTTAGGGCCGGACAACTATTTTACATACTATATGGAGAGAGTTGAGTCAGTATCAGCAGGTAAGCATATCTTCAGATTATTTTTGACTCCCAGTTACATTCCGTTATTATATCATCAATTCAGTTTCAGCTTTTAGTTATTTGTTGCCTTACATACTCAGTACATTATTTGTACTGACGTCCCTTTGCTGGGGACGCTGCATTTCATGCCTGCAGGTCCTGATAGACAGCTGGATAGACCTTCCCAGTAGACAGAGCCAAATATCAGCTTGGTTGGTAAGCTCCACTTCCCCAGAGTTACCAGGTCTAGACCTTGGAGTCCGTTTTATATATTTACAGGTTTGATGGGTAGGTCGAGGCCCTATCCCGACCATGATACAATTCAACTATCTCTAGAGGCTTGTAGACAAGTTATGTATAGTTTGTATAACACTATATGATTATTTGGGTATGTTTACCCCTTAGATGGGACAAACGATATTTTCAGATGATTCAGAATATGGCCTCATTGGCCTAGGTTGAGGGTTATTCCTCTAGAGTTCACAGTTACAGAGTGGTACGCTCGGGCCAGTATGGTACCGGGTGCCGGCCACGCCCCTTCAGGTTTGGGGCGTGACACACACATCGACCAACTTATCGATGCGACAGCCGGGCACAAGCTGTTAAGTTTCCTGGACGCCTATTCAAGTTACAACCAAATACTCATTGAGTAAGAGGACCAAGAGAAAATCATGTTTAACACCGACATGGGGGCGTATTGTTATAGGGTCGTGTTTTTGGGGTTAAAAAACACAGGGGCCACCGGTCAAAGGTTGGTCACAAAGATGTTCAAAGGTCAATTCGGAAAAACCATGAACGTGCATATCGATAACATGATGGTCAAGTCCGTATAGGTAGAAGATCATATCGACCACCTAAGGGAAGCTTTCGATATACTTAGACAGTACGGGATGAAACTAAACCCTGAGAAATGCGCGTTCGGCGTGGCCTCAGGAAAATATTTGGGCTTCTTATTATCGCAGCGAGGAATTGAGGTCAACCCAGATCAAATCGAGGCTGTCGACGGGATACCTAAACTATTTACTACTAAGAAGCAAGTCCAAAGATTAACTGGTCGGATTGCCGTCTTATCTAGATTTATCTCGCGGTCATCCGATAGATGTCACAAGTTTTTCAACGTACTCAAAAAGGATAACGACCTTGAATGGACACCCGGATGTGTATAAGCATTGCGAGAACTGAAGGCGTACTTGTCATCACTACCCTTACTCTCGAAGCCCGAGCCCGGGGAGCACCTCCTCGTCTACCTTGCCGTCTATGAAGTAGCAGTAAGTGCGGTCCTGGTTCGACAAAATAAAGTTACACAATCTCCTATTTATTATATCACTATAACGCTTGTCGATGCTTCAGAACTTGAGAAATTAGCCATGGCCATGGTCATAGCCTCACTAAAGCTTAGACCTTATTTCCAGTGCCACCCTATCTTGGTCGTCACCACTTTTTCTTTAAGAAGCATCTTACATAAACCCGAGTTGTCGGGGAGGCTGGTCAAATGGGCCATCGAGTTAAGTGAGCACGACATCATATATCAGCATCGAACAACGATAAAGTCGCAAGTGCTCGACGACTTTGTCGCAGACTTTAAGGCAAAGGTAATGACTGAGGCCGAGAAGGAAGCCACTCAAAGTTCTCTTCAAACACAGGACCTCTGGGTCCTATACATCAATAGCGCATCCAATGCTTCCGGGTCTGGACCGGGACTCGTACTCGAGGTCCCTACATGTGAAGTTATTTTCGAGTCTATAAGGTGTATGGATATGACTAACAATGAGGCCGAGTACGAGGTAGTAATTACAGGGTTGGGACTAGCACTCAAATATGGGGCAAAGTGGTTAAAACTCCGTTGTGATTCTCAGCTCGTAGTCAACCAAGTTACAGGAACTTTCCAAATCAAAGAACAAAGGTTGCAAAAATATCAAACCGAGATCTGCAAACTGCTGCCCAGTTTTGACGAATGCCAACTCGACCAAATCCCAAGAACTCAAAATATCGAAGCAGACAACCTCGCCAAATTGGTCGCCGCCACCAATAGCATAACGGTCGGGGACAAGAGCATAGTCCATCTTCTCGACTCGTTATTAGACAAAATCGAGGTAAAATCTGTAAGTTTAACGTGGTATTGGAATAATTTTATTATTTCATATTTGCAGGATGGCATCCTTCCAAACGACAAAAAGGAAGCTAAAAAGTTAAGAATGCAAGCCGCTAGATATAGCCTCCTTCACAATGATTTATACAAAAGAATGCATGGCGGTCCCTTAGCAAAATGCTTAGGCCCAAACCAAACCCAACGTGTTCTCGAGGAAGTACACAAAGGTTATTGCGGTGCTCATTCCGGCGATCGGGCACTCATCAAGTGCCTCATATAGGTCGGGTAGTACTGGCCTACTATGAAGAAAGACGCCTCAGAATTGGTGTAGAGGTGCGAACAATGTCAAATGTACGCCCCAATAATCCGCCAAGCAGACGAGCACCTCCACTCCGTCACTTCTCTGTGGCCTTTCATTAAATGGGTAATAGACATCATGGGACCACCTCCACCTGGATGAGGTAACATAAAAATTCTTTTAGTTTTAACTGACTATTTCTCTAAGTTGGGTGGAAGTAGGAGCATTCGCCCAAGTGCGTGAACAAGAGATAATTGCCTTCATATGGAAAAAAGTCATCTGCCAATTCGGCTTATCCAAAGAGATAAGCTGCGACAACGGGCCCCGGTTCACAGGAAGAAAAACCACCGAGTTCTTCGAGAAATGGCACATCAAGAGGATACTTTCAACTCCTTATCACCCAGTTGGCAACAGTAAGAGAAATCCCCCAATAAGTCCATACTGAACATCATGAAAAAGAAACTCGAAGAAGCTAAGACTATGGCTGGAAACACTCCCAGAAGTATTATGGGCGCATAAAACCACCCTGAAGACGAGCACATGAGAGACACCTTATTCCTTAGTCTACCGAACAAAAGTAGTTATGTCAGTCAAGGTCGGAGAACCGAGCCTGAGATACTATTATGAAATCGACAACAACAATGACGAGAGTAAGAGACAAGATCTCGACGAAGTCGATGAGTGAAGAGATATGACATACATAAGGATGGTCACCTAGAAACAACAAGCAGATCATTACTACAACAAAAAGGCAAGGGTCTGATCGCTCAAGATCGCAAAGCCAAAACCCAAGAAAACATGGCCCCACGAGAAGTCAAGTTGGGAACCAACTAGACGGGCCATATAAAATTATAAGCAAAGCAAACAAAGGTTCATTCCAACTAGAAACCATGGAAGGAAAACCTTGCCAAACAATTAGAATATCAACCACCTCAAGTACTTTAACTTCTAAAAAATAAGAAATACCCTGTAAGTCGTACTCTTTTTTCCCCCACTTCAATTTTGTCCCAATAGGGTTGTCTCAAGTAGGATTTTAACGAGGTAGCAAATAAGACACTTCTATTTGAAGTATACAAGAGCATGCAGATTTTTCATTGCCCGACTCCTCAAGATTTTTCAAGTCGAAGGGACTAGATATACTAGGACTGGTACTGGAACTTCAACCAACACCCAAAACTTGTAACTTTCTCCAAAAAGTGCCCAAGGGCAAAATTATGTAATCAGAGCAACGACGTCAAAGTAATAGAAATTCACATTTAATGAAACTGCTCTCCTAAACGGTTAAGTTCGACCAAGCTCGAACAACACATACTGGCCCTCAGCGACGACTTAATAAACAATTAAGTTAAACCAAGATCGAACAATACATACCGACCCTCAGTCATGACTTACTAAACGATTAACTTTGACCAAGCTCGAACAACACCTGCCGGTCCTCGACCATGACTTAATACTGAGTCACGAACTCTAACTGAATATATGGAATTATCTCGAGGATCGAATATACAGTACTGATCGAATAAGAAATTAACAGTACAATAAAATGGGAAGACCCCAAGGGACTACGATGACCAAGCAGTCCTACCTTGAATTCTTGCGATCATACTCTAATCTCTGTCGGAATCCGATATCTTCAATACCTGGCTCTGTACAAAAAATGTGCAGAAGTGTAATATGAGTACACCACGGTCGGTATCCAGTAAGTATCAAGACTAACCTCGGTAGAGTAGTGACGAGGTAGAGTCAAGACACTCACTAGTCAAATAATCTGTGCAATATAACACACAAAAATAATAGAAAACAAATAGCAGTGATAGCAACACCAATCAACTAGTGATTTAAACAACAAGGCAACAGGAATACCATAAATATTACTCAAACAAATAATAAACACACGTACAACCAATTAATCAAGTCCTTCAAAATATACATCTTTTATCTATAAGTTTTTCAATAAAAGTGTCTAGAATATAATCCCTTTCAATAAATATATTTCGAATATACTTCCTTCAAATAAATATCTTTCCATTATAATTCTTTCAAATAAATATCTTTCGAATATAATTCTTTCAAATAAATATCTTCCGAATATAATTCTTTCAAGTAAATATCTTTCAAATATAATTCCTTCAAGTAAATATTTTTCAAATATACTTCTTTCAAGTAAATATCTTCCTAATATAATTCTTTCAAATAAATATCTTTCTAATATAATTCTTTCAAATACAACTTATCATGTGACACCTCCTTTAACTTTCCTGGCGTGAGAAATATATTCAATATATCACATCAAATGGCACGACAATACCTTCGTGCACTTGTCTAATTCTCACCCAATATATATATGTAGATCAAATTAATTGGCACGGTAACACCTTTCGTGCATTTATATCTTTCTTACCATGCATATATATATATAACAGTACCAACTAGGTGGAGAAATGCCAATAATAATAAAAGAAATAAAGTTGAGGCACAAGGAAGCAACAACGACTACAAGTCACATAGAAAATATAGGTGCATAATAACATCTCAAGATAAAGGCATGAATGTATACACAATAAAACGATATCACAATATAATGTATGTCTCTCGTCCTCGCCTGCACGGAAACACCCTTCGTGCCATGAATATATGATGATATAAAATAATTGCACGGCATCACCCTTCGCGGTTTTACTCTCATCCCCACCTGCTAATATAAATGAAATGGCACGGCATCATCCTTCGTGCTTTACACTCTCAAATGGCACGGCATCACCCTTCGTGCTTTACACTCTTCTTTACCAAGCACATGTATATCATTAACAATCAAGGCAGGAAGCATAAATAACATTAAGGAGAGTGTTTAAACCACAACACAATACAATAATTCATATCACAATTTGCCACTGACCACAACCAATATCCAAATATGTAGAAGAATCAATAAATTTTTCAACAAATAGCCCAAGGCTCCGCACAACGTATATAAAACCTCAAAGCAATCAACAGAGGTGAAAAATACTCAGTATAGGGCAACGCCTTCATTAATCCAAATTCTTGATAATTATATTAACTCTTCAATTTAAACTTATTTAATAAATATTTGCAGATAAGGATTCCATCATGAATTTAATTCCAAAAAAATATCAAATCAACCAACACACGGAATTCACATAAAATCCAAGTGATAATAACACCAAATTATTATATAAAATACAAACTTGACAAATAAGGAATGAGGCGTGAAAATTCAAGGATTTACTAATGCCAGTAATTATCCAATTTAAAACATAAAAATGCCTAAAACTTTAAACCAATACAATTTGAACATATAAGACCGAATACGTACTCGTCACCTCGCGTACACGGCTTCCAATCACACAATTTCCACATGAGACTCAATGCCTAAGGTGTAATTTCCTCACTCAAGTTTAGGCAAGATACTTACCTTTTTGAAGTTATGCTGATATTTCGAAATCGCCTTCTTGCTTGAATTGACCCCCGGACAGCTCAAATCTATCCAAATTAATTGTACAGCTTCATTAAAATTTATCGAAAATAATTCCGAATAATAATATGCCGACCTAAAAATTTATTCCAAAAAAGCAACAAAAGTAAACGCAGGGCTCGCCTCTCGGAACCCGACATAATTTTTATGAAATTCGAACACTCATTCCGATACGAGTTCAACCATACTAATTTTATCAAATTCCAATAACAACTCGACCTCCAAATCTTAAATTTTTGATTTTGGAAGATTTTGTAAATCTTGATTTTTTCCATTAAAATCCGAATTAAACGATGAATATAATCATAGATTCAAGAAATATAAACATTTTAGGATATAGAACACATACCCCAATCCATATGGTGAAAATCGCCTCAACAATCGCTTCAATCCGAGCTCCATAGCTCCAAATATGTTAAAAATGGTTGAAACCTCGAAATATAGCTATTGTCTAGGTATTTACTCTTCGCGATCGCGAAGCACAACTTTTCTCAGTCCAAAATTTGCCTTTCGCGATAGCGAAAAATGCTTCGCGGTCGTGAAGAACAAGTGCCCAGCTCTTCCAGACAGCCTCTAGTATAATGGTCATAACATTTTGCACAAAACTCCAAATTGAAAATGGTTTAACTTTCTGAAAACTAGACACCAAGGGCTATAATCTTCATTTGTTTCTCATCTCCAATTCCTTATAGATTGCTAGATATAAGCTTCCAAAATCAGCCATGTGCAACATAGATTTCCAAACTCTTTCCAGAAAGCCTATAGTTTGTCTACCATAACTTTTTATACACAACTCCAAATGACAAATGATTTACCTTTATGAAAACTAGATACAAAGGACTACAACTTTTATTTTTGGATCATCTCGAAATTCCTTATAGATTGCGAGATATAAGCTTTCAAAGTCGGGTTAGTGTAACATGATTTTCCTCTACGCGATCGCAAAAAGGCTTCCGCGATCGCGATTCACAGTGTCCAAACAACAAAATTGCTCCTCGCGATGCATACCTCGTGACAAAAAACCAGCAACTAAAACTAGCCTAGAAGTGGTCTGAAACCACCCCGAAACTCACCCGAGCGACTCGAGACCCCGTCCGAACATACCAACAAGTCTCAAAACATATTACGGACTTAGTCGAAATCTCAAATCATATCAAACAACGCTAAAACCATGAATCGTATCCCAATTCAAGGTTAATGAAACTAAAAAATTTTAACTTCTATATTCGACGCCGAAACCTATCAAATCAAGTCCGATTGACCTCAAATTTTGCACACAAGTCATAAATGACATAACAGACGTATGAAAATTTTCAGAACTAGATTCCGACTCCGATATCAAAAAGTCAACTCCCCGATCAAACTTCCAACTTAAACTTTATATTTTCGTCATTTCAAGCCTAATTTAACTACGGGCTTCCAAATAATTTTACGGACACACTCCTAAGTCCAAAATCACCATACGAAACTATTGGAATAATCAAAACTCTATTCCAAGGTTGTTTACTCAAAAGTCCAACTCTGATCAACTCTTTTCATTTAATATTCAAAAATGAGAATTGTTCTTTCAATTTAATCTCGAATCTTCTAAAAATCAAACTCGACCACACCCTGCGGGTCATAATACATATTACGAAGCTGTTCGTGACCTTAAGTCACTGAACGGGGCATAAATTCTTAAAACGACAAGTCGGGTCGTTACATTCTCCACCTCTTAAACATACGTTCGTCCTCGAACGTGCCAGGAATCTTTCCGAGGACATTAAATTACTGAGTGTATTTTTACATACATACTCGCGGGTGATTCTATGTTTCGCAATTTAACATGGGTCCGACAACACCATCTCAATTGAGATTATTTCTTATATCCATATTTATAAACTTTAAAACCAATTTCTTACACTCCAAACATTTCCAAAAGGCCTGATTTTCACATCAACGCACGGTATTAGTCTCAACTAGCTATAGCAACTCGTGCCTATGCACACATCAACTTTCTTGATAGTGTTGAAGTACTTCGAAATTTTTTCGGAGTGTTACATTCTCCCCCACTTAGGATCATTCGCCTTTGAATGAAAAGTAGAGTCCGCCCTCAAGAACATAACATAACTTATCTCTTCTTGCGCACGTCTCAATCTCCCAAATTTTACTAACTCCCAAATTTTTCAGAAATTTCGGTAGAGTCTCCTCTGTTAATGGGGCCTATCCATATGCCAGAGTAACACCAAAATAACTCCTAACAACCCATCCACAACCCAACAAAGCACCACAATGTATATATCAATAACATTAATCTCAGCATTACAAGCACCGCATTATCATCATGATATCAGGACATGGAGCACATCATATGTATGCCCATCACCACATCTCTGTTCTTAATAGTTATTTATAATCGATTACAACATCACCAATTAACCTTATATTAACTAAAATCTCGTTTCAAATTTTTACAACACTGACAGCAAAATGTGAGGCATAAAAATCTCATAACTATTTACCCGACTTAACGAGTCACATTTAACGTTGCCTGGGCACTCACCTCATAGGCTAAAACTCAATATTTGCCTCACAATTGTGGATAAATATTCACAGAAATACAAAAGAATTATCAAATAAGCCTAACATGCATGACTCCTTATTAATACTATAGTATAAGTTTTAATTTCACAAAGAGAGAATTTAAACACATAAACTTTCATCACAAGGATCTTGTCCTTATATAACTTCCACAGTGGCTTGTAGCCCAATTTAAATATTTTACATCATATAAAAATGCGAGGATCTCGTCCTCAACTCCGAATCACAAGTAATTTGCATATTGTGCCAACTGAAATTTTTAATTTCCTTTCTTTCTTCCTTTCAGTAAATTTCGTAAACAATTTTTTTTTCCTCAACACATAATGAACCCACATACCGGTAGGACATATAATTCATCAAATTGAATTCAATTATTCCGAAATCACATAGAAACCCACTGTAGAGAGTAATAAAAAGTCACCTTTGGACTCATAGCCTACAGTAATATACAAAACAAAAATGATACACACGGGCTAACACCATAAAATCTCCCAACAGGGATAAATACGTGAGTGGAGTACAAATTCACTAATCCACCATATGTAAGGATCATGAGAGGAGTTCTCACCTCGATAATCGAAATTGAATCAAAATAAGAATGGTGCTCCTTTTATTATAAATTAAATCATACTTGTAACGTTTTCACCATTTGGTGTATCGGCCTCAGCCAATTCATAGCAATTATATCAATGGGTCGGGCCTCCTGTCTTTCACCCTTAACTGGCTATGCACGTGGAGTATTAACTGAAATAAAACTTGTAGCCTGAGTGTTCTGATGAAATCCACCCCTCCCAAGTATGGGAAAAATCCTCTTGATGTGTCTAGTATCACTACTCTCATAACAACCCCTCTGCGGGCACGACTGCTCATATTGAATCTCTGCCGGATAACTGGAATAACCTCTGTAAGAACCCCGTGCTAGTGGTGCATTAAAAGAACTTACTGTAGCACCCTGAATATTCTGAAATTATTTTTGTGACCCCGCTGGTACTGAATTGTAGAATTATTAAGGACACGGGAATACCGCAAGCCCCAGCATTATTCCATACAAATCTCACATCTTAATCATATACAAGTTTCGGAGAACCTTTCAATACCACATAAATACATCTCAGGAAAAAACTGATATAACACATGATCCCGCAATCTGACCGTTGATAGTGGACTCCCCTCACTTGGCGCGAAGCCATAGGACACATTCCGATGATCCACAATACTAACCTTCATCGCTCGTAGGACGCCGGTCATAAGACACCTCAAGCCATTTATTTGGCGCATGTCATCCTCGTGACAGTTAAACTCGCTTCCTCCAATGCCTTGGCTGCGTATGTACCCTTCGCTAAATAGAAATCGCATACGAACTACATAGTCTCTAATACTACCAACTATTTCAGATCTACATCCACCTCGTGAACCTACCAAGATTGTGACGATTAGGCAATTAATTAAACCTTCTTAAGATCATACTTATCAACTAGATCTCAGAACCTACTGCACCCCAATGTGTACAAATGAATGATCTCTCAATACTTCCGCATCCTCGATCTAAACGACACGTTGTAACAATGGTTAAGCAACCCTGGCTCCCTTATAACCCCTCTGTAGTATCATGAACCGTTGGCACATAGTTGATACCGAGTGCGCAATTTCATACATGAGTGGGTACAAAAGAACATAAGATATATGCTTCAAGCTGAATAAATGCTTGCACGATAAGGAATAAAAGAAGTGAAATTTTTTCCTACTAGCTCTGTAGCCTCTCGAAGATAAGTACAGACGTCTCCGTACCGATCCGCAAGACTCTACTATACTCGTTCGTGACTCGTAGAACCTATGAACCTAGAGCTCTGATACCAACTTATCACGACCCAAAAATTCCATCACAAGCGTCGTGATGGCACTTAGTCTCTAATACTAAGTAAGCCGATTATAATTATAATTCAAGCTATTTTTTTATTATTATAAATTAATACAAACTCCCAAGACTGGTAATATTGAGTCACGAACTCTAACTGAATACATAAAATTATCTCGAAGATCGAATATACAGTACTGATCGAATAAGAAATTAACAGTACAATAAAATGGAAAGACTCCAAGGGACTGCGATGACCAAACAGTCCTACCTTGAATCCTTGCGATCATAATCTAATATCTGTCCGAATCTGATATTTCCAATACCTGGCTCTACACAAAAAATATGCAGAAGTGTATTATGAGTACACCATGGTCGGTACCCAGTAAGTATCAAGACTCACCTCAGTGGAGTAGTGATGAGGTACAGTCAAAACATTCACTAGTCAAATAATCTGTGCAATATAACATACAAAAATAATAGAAAACAAATAGCAGTGATAGCAACACCAATCAACTAGTGTTTAAATAGCAAGGCAACAAGAACACCATAAATATTACTCAAACGAATAATAAACACGGGTACAACCAATTAATCAAGTCTTTCAAAATATACATCTTTTATCTATAAGTTTTTCAATAAAAGTGTCTAGAATATAATCTCTTTCAATAAATATATTTCGAATATACTTCCTTCAAATAAATATCTTTCCATTATAATTCTTTCAAATAAATATCTTTCGAATATAATTCTTTCAAATAAATATCTTCCGAATATAATTCTTTCAAGTAAATATCTTTCAAATATAATTCCTTCAAGTAAATATTTTTCAAATATATTTCTTTCAAGTAAATATCTTCCTAATATAATTTTTTTAAATAAATATCTTTCTAATATAATTCTTTCAAATACAAGTCACCATGTGACACCTCATTTAACTTTCCTGGTATGAGAAATATATTCAATATATCATATCAAATGACACGGCAATACCTTAGTGCACTTGTCTAATTCTCACCCTATATATATATATATATATATATTGATCAAATTAATTGGCACGGTAACACCCTTCGTGCATTTATATCTTTCTCACCGTGCATATATATATATATATATATATATATATATATATATATATATATATATATATATATATATATATACAGTATTACACTATGTGGGAGAAATGCCAATAACAATAAAAGAAATAAAGTGGAGGCACAAGAAAGCAACAACGACTATAAGTCACATAGAAAACATAGGTGCATAATAACATCTCAAGATAAAGGCATGAATATATACACAACAAAACGATATCACAATATAATGTATGTCTCTCGTCCTCGCCTGCACGGAAACACCCTTCGTGCCATGAATATATGATGATATAAAATAATTGCACGGCATCACCCTTCGCGGTTTTACTCTCATCCTCACCTGATAATATAAATGAAATGCCACGGCATCACCCTTCGTGCTTTACACTCTCAATGGCACTGCATCACCCTTCGTGCTTTATACTCTCAAATAGCACGGCATCACCCTTCGTGCTTTACACTCTTCCTTACCAAGCACATGTATATCATTAACAAACAGGGTAGGAAGCATAAATAACATTAAGGAGAGTGTTTAAACCACAACACAATACAATAATTCATATCACAATTTGCCACTGACCACAACCAATATCCAAATATGTAGCAGAATCAATAAATTTCTCAACAAATAGCCCAAGCTTCCACACAACGTATATAAAACCTCAAAACAATCAACATAGGTGAAAAACACTTAGTATAGGTCAACGCCTTCATTAATCCAAATTCTTGATAATTATAGTAACTTCCTTAATTTAAACTTATTTAATAAATATTTACAGATAAGGATCCCATCATGAATTTAATTCCAAGAAAAATATCAAATCAACAAACACACGGAATTCACATAAAATCCAAGTGATAATAACATCAAATTATTATATAAAATACAAACTTGACAAATAAGGAATGAGGCGTGGTAATTCAAGGATTTACTAATGCCAATAATTATCCAATTTAATACATAAAAATGCATAAAATTTTAAACCAATAAAATTTGCACATATAAGACCGAGTACGTACTTGTCACCTCACGTACACGACTTCCAATCACACAATTTTCACATAAGACTTAATGCCTAAGGGGTAATTCCCCCACTCAAGGTTGGGCAAGATACTTACCTTTTTTATTAAGTTATGACGATATTCCGAAATCGTCTTCTTGCTTGAATTGACCTCCGAACAGCTCAAATCTATCCAAATTAATTGTACAACTTCATTAAAATTTATCGTAAACAATTCCGGATAATAATACGTCGATTTAAAAATTTATTCTAAAAAGTCAACAAACGTCAATGAGGGGCCCGCCTCTTAGAACCCGATATAATTTTCTTGAAATCCAATACCATACCAATTTTATCAAATTCGGATAACAACTCGACCTCCAAATCTTAAATTTTCGTTTTTGAAGATTTTGCCAAAATCTTGATTTTTTCCATTAAAATCCGAATTAAACGATGAATATAATCATATATTCATGAAATATAAACACTTTAGGATATAGAACACTTACCCCAGGTATTTACTCTTCGCGATCGTGAAGCACAACTTTTCTCAGCCCAAAATTTGCCTTTCGCGATTGTGGAAAATGCTTAGCGGTCGCGAAGAACAAGTGCCCAGCTCTTCCAGACTACCTCTAGTATAATAGTCATAACCTTTTTTTACAAAAATCTAAATTAAAAATGGTTTAACTTTATGAAAACTCGACACCAAGGGATATAACTTTTATTTGTTTCTCATCTCCCAATTCCTTATATATTGCTAGATATAAACTTCCAAAGTCAGCCCTGTGCAACAGAGATTTCAAAACTATTCCCAGATAGCCTATAATTTATATACCATAACTTTTTATACACAACTCTAAATGATAAAACTTTATGAAAACTAGACACAAAGGGCTACAACTTTCATTTTTGGTTCATCTCCAAATTCCTTATAGATTGCGAGATATAAGCTTTCAAAATCGGGTTAGTGTAGCAGGATTTTCCTCTACGCGATCACGAAAAGGCTTTCGCGATCGCGATTCACAGTGTCCAAACAACCAAATTGCTCTTCGCGATCACGACCGCTTGTCCGCGATCGCGATGCATACCTCTGTGACAAAAAACTAGCATTAAAAATGGCCTAGAAATGGTCTGAAACTACCCCGAAACTCACCCGAGCCACTCGGGATCCCGTCCGAACATACCAACAAGTCTCAAAATATATTACGGACTTAGTTGAAACCTCAAATCACATCAAACAATGCTAAAACCACCACTCATACCTCAATTCAAGCTTAATGAAACTAAGAAATTTTAACTTATACATTCGACGCTGAAACTTATCAAATCAAGTCCGATTGACCTCAAATTTTGCACACAAGTAATAAATGACATAACGAACCTATGAAAATTTTTAGAACTGGATTCCGACCCCGATATCAAAAAGTCAACTCCCCGGTCAAACTTCCAACTTAAACTTCATATTTTTGCCATTTCAAGCCTAATTTAACTACGGGCTTCCAAATAATTTTACGGATACACTCCTAAGTCCAAAATTACCATACGAAGCTATTGGAATAATCAAAACTCTATTCCGAGGCCGTTTACTCAAAAGTCCAACTATTGTCACCTCTTTTTATTTAAGCTTAAAAAATGAGAATTGTTCTTTCAATTTAATTCCGAATCTTCTGAAAATCAAACTCGACCACACCCGCGGGTCATAATACATATTACGAAGATACTCGAGACCTTAAGTCACTGAATGAGGAGTAAATTCTTAAAATGATAAGTCGGGTCGTTACACGGCCCTCAGGTCCATATCACCAGGAGGAACCTCCTCATCCTCATCAACAAGGGAAAGCAGGGAAAGGGCGGGCGCGACGGCTTACAATTGGGCAGAAGCAGAAGACGTGGGAACTATTCTCCTCCTAAACGAGGGCACATGCCCGCGCCCTTCTCGTGGTCCCCCCTGATGGAACCTAGAGAAAACAAAAAGGATGAGAAGGGTAAACACGACGAATGAACACCAACATAAGTACAATATCGACTGGAAGAATGAGATTACCTATCAAGGGGAGAGTCGGTTTGAACTTCTGAAAGAAGCTAGGCTAGTCACGAATCCCCGTCGTGCAGGGGAGGAGCCGCATAATCCAGTCAATGAGATGTGGCACGAACTAAAGAAGTTGATTAGTGATTGCATAAAGAGAAGATTTATTCAACCAACTCGAAACAAACAGAACTTTTAAAAAAAAAAAGGAAAAACAAGAACAAAATACTTACGTGTGGGGTTCCAGGCCTCAGGGAAGCTAGTAACGTCAGACACCGTGACCTCAATCCTGACGAAGAAGTAGTCGAGCCAGAACTGTCGACTACCATTGTCATCCATCTTCACCACCAAGCAGTTTCCTCCGCGGCGGCGAAGATTCAGTATCGTTCCTCAATAAAAATGGGGTGCGAAAAGATGCACCAAGTGACGCACCGTGACCTTGACTTCGGCTAGTTCATCGAACTTCTCCAACATATTGATCACCTTGAAAACGTAGGGGACGAGTTTCGCAGGACACTGTTATAGTGGCAACAAAACTCTTCTACCAGCGGAGGGAAGGGGAACGAGTAGCCGATGGTGAACAGATAGGCGTATAGAGCACATACCCAGGACGGTAGAGCTGTACCTCTTCGTCACTGACAGGAACTAACTCCATGTGCTCGAGAAGGCCAGACTTATTCTTAAGCTCAGTTAAGCGCTCGGCAGTCATCATGGATTGGAACTTTTTGGTCACCACTTCCAGTGGCTTTTGAAAGTCGGGAATGGTATCGGGGTATCGAGGTATAATCTCCTCCACAAAGGAAAAAACTTCCTCCTTAGTAACGATAACAGTATCTTCCCCGCGAACGGGGAATATGGTTGCCAAAGGGATGGAATAGTCCTCCACACTGGTATCCGAGGAAAGGTTTGACATAGTTATGGATATTAAGAAGAAGACAGAAAAGGAAATTGGAAATACAACGAAAGCTTATAAAGCAGTAGAAGGAATTCCAAACGAGGAATGAAGAAAGTGTAAGTTTGAATTTCGATAAGGACATCCCTATTTATAGAGTCTAAGGCACCAAAATCAAAACAGTTCATGATAATTGGTACTAGAATCGAAATGGCAGAGCTAATCAAAGGTCACGCGTGAATCAACTCAATGTGTCGGGAATCAACATTATTATGACGCATGACGTCACTTCTGCTCTTGGACCAAACAACCTAGGAAATCCAGGGGTTCGAAATATGTGGTCTGCAAATAGCCACGCCCCCCGCTTGTCACAACAATCACGATCGCTGTTATCTGTTCAACAAACTCCATCAAAGAGATGACCATGAACGCTATTATCTGCTTGTTGAACCCGCCAACAAAGATGACCTCAACAAGCGGATGGACTAACTGTATAGGCTAAAAATTATCCTAATTATATGTGGGCTGAATCAACATTAAAAGAGCCTTCGAAGACTGCCACGCGTCATCAATATGTTCTCAGCAAAGGACGAGGGCGAGGTCGAAGTGATCTGATGATGAACGAAGATGAGGTCAAGTTGATTAAACAGAGGAACGCGGACAAACAATCCCTTTAGAAGGACACTAACAGCTGGTTTTAATGATAAGACTTTAAGGAGAATATTTCAATGAATATTCCTCTGATTTGTACTATAAGAATTTTTGTGGCCCATATGCCCATATAAATAGAAAGATCTGTAGCTACAAAGGGGGATTGGACATCCATTTGTAAAGAACAACATATTGACATTCTCTAAAGATTCTTGCTTTATTATATACATACAAAATATACCTTTTCTCTGTATCTTTGTCTAACTTTTCTCCCACGATCCAAGGATGATCCGAATATTCAAAGGCTCACCAATCATTTCTCATTGTCAGGAGAAATATCTCAGAATCTCACCCCTTTTTCGGTTATCTCACTTGCATTTATTTACATAAATACCATTATGTATCATTTATTACTATGTAATGATATTCTCTTTGTTCTTGGGTCATAAAATATTGTTTATTGTTACGTATTTGCTGCTATTTAAATGGAATTTGCGATATTTTACCACAAAATCAGTTAAACAATCTCTTGGATATTAATATTGGCTAAGATTAATTTTATTCTATTAGAAATTCTAATTGTTTAAACCTAGATCTAAATTTTGGGTCAAACAACAACTTTATCTTGAGATTACTATTCTACCATCTGCCATGTATAAATTATCCTAGTACTATTTTAATTTTGATATAATTAATAACCAAATAAGAAATAAGACGATACTAAATTTTTGTGTGAAAATTATTTTTGCTTATCCATCGTATATATCAATCGATCCCTAAATGTTAGGGGTAGGTATATTGGACATTTTTTCCCTCTATTTTTTGGGAGATGGATAAGTAGAGCGAGTGGCTATGAAGTCAGCTCCATTAATCCAAAATACGACAACTACTATATGAAGGGAATAGAGGTGCGTGGGTTGTGAGAAGTTGAAGAATGAGAAAGAAAGGGGCTAAGGGTGGGGAGCAATGACAGGTACGAGGGTACAATAAAGTCATAATTTCTGTGTTCTGATATGGCTCCTCAGTCACCAGTCACCATTCACCTGTACGGAAAAGTTTCCCCACTTCCACACACATCTAACTCCTCCTTTTCTAGTACTACTACTATTACTATTTTTACTTTTTACTTTTTAATAATAGGAAAGTCTCTGATTTTTCAATAGGTTTAAAATAATTTTGGTAGAATTGTGTTTGGATAAAATATTTGTGAATTTAGAGCTTTTGTAGATATACTCTTCCTTTTGAAATTTAAAAATTTGTCCCAAATATTTGTTATTATTTCACTAATAATATCATAAGAAATTTAATTTCATTTAACTCATGATATTTTTTCCGTTAAAATATTTGTTCACCTATTCCTTTAATTTGTGTTCTATTAAAACAAACATGCCGAAGAATCTTCTTTTCATCAAGTTACCAAAAAAAGAAAGGGACGAAGTGAAAATCAGGAAATGATTTATTATTACCGTATTACTAATAGAGGAAAGTGAAATTAGTAGCAACTCTGTTTGGCCATATATGGAATTTGGAAGGGATTTTAGCTATAAAAGGAATCTGATTGGAAACTCATTCACCCAAAGGCAAGCAAAAAGGAAAAAACCTAAGAAGAAAAGTAAAGAATAAAAAGAAAAAAGGGATGAGCTCTCTCTTTTAGTCTCTTTCTCATTTATCATCTTCATTATTCTCTCTCCATATATCATTGGTCAAAACTGTTCCTATATTGGTGTGTATTTTCAGAAGAAAAAGCTGCACTCTAACCAAAACCTTAATTATACTATCCTAGTAAAGGTAATAACTTCAAGATCCCCTCTCCAATCCCTTCTTCCTCTCTCATTTTTACTTTTCTGTAAGACAGCTTTTTAGGTTCTAAATCTCCATCATCTTTTTCTTTTTATTTCTTCTTTGAGCTCTCTTCTTCTTGTTATCTTAGTAGATCATCTTTTAAGTTCTGGATCTCCTCTTATTTTCCTTTTTTCAGCTCCCTTCTTTGAATTTCAGGTTCTTTCCCTTATCTCTTTTGTTGTTTAATTCTAGGGTTAATGGATTCTCTTTAGTTGTACTATGCTCTATTTTTTCTATAAATGGTTGGTTCACAAGTTCTTTTTTTAACTCCTTGTCCATGATAAGAGGTACAAACATTCTGAATATTTCCTTTATATTTTAATATATAAAATTTTAAAAAATATTTCTTGTGTCCAATGTAGTCAATTTTGGAGAGTGATTAGCTAGATTTTCTTATTTATAAGATCCTTTTCTCGACTTCACACTTAGCAGATTTCTACATCTTATTTATAATATATAATATACACCTACTTCTTCATCTTTGACTTTGTGCATTAATGATAATGATATGGTCAGGTGTATAGAGGTGAAAATGGTGAGACAAAAGATTCAGATCAAGAAGATTGACAACTTGACAGCAAGGCAGGTGACTTTCTCAAAGAGAAGAAGAGGGCTTTTCAAGAAAGCTCAGGAGCTCTCCACTCTTTGTGATGCTGATATTGGCCTCATCGTTTTCTCTGCTACTGGAAAACTTTTTGAATATTCAAGCTCCAGGTATAATTTCTCTTTCTTTCTCAGCTTTTTTTCGATTACTTTTGACTTGTTACGGTAGATTTTTCTGGTTCCAAGGATGAGTACTTCATCTAATTAGAATATACATAGGAATTAACAATGAACGTCTATACTTCAAACAAATGGTACTTACCAATAAACTACCTCGCCAGTACTTGGTTCGTTCACTAATTGATGAAAAGATGTTAATTTTTGGAGTTTAAAAAAGCCCATGACTTGCGTGTCAGATATCCGTCTTGTCCAAGAAAATCTCTTACTTTTCTTGTCCGTCAGATTTATATATGGAGAGTTCCACTCCCTTGTGGAAAACCGTAAAAGTTAGTAGTATTAAGATTGATAATTCTATATTTGATGTTAACATATTTTGTTTTAACTCTGCTGCAATGCTTCTTTTTGTAATTAATAAGCAGTACAACTTGTGACTGGAAATATTTCCAGGTTATTAAAGTTTCTCATTACATTTGACTGTCCTACACTCTTTATCATTTTCACAAAAGAGATTGTTATCTAATTTAACGAAATTTTATGTAATAGCAATACTAACAAATTGGTTATGACTGCTTAAGAAAATGCCTGGGTTAAATATCCTTTTCTTTTGTCAGTTTTACCGTACGGTATCTTTCAGAGATTTGTACTTGAATCATCATTTTAAAATGTGATATGCATAATAATAAAGATCCATAAAATATCCTTCAAAATAATGCAAGAGGGGTCCTCAAATTTGTGAACTGAGAGAGAAAGCTGCTTCTTTAAGAACATATATGTTAATACTCATGACTATGGTAGGAGAACTAAGAAATCTAAAGTTTTATACGTCTGTATAAAATTAACACATATGATCATTTGTAGGATTTTCATTCTTTAGTAAGATGTACTATGTGAGTACAACATAAATAGTTTTGCTACTAATTATCCCAGCACGG
Source organism: Nicotiana tomentosiformis (assembly GCF_000390325.3). Classification (NCBI taxonomy): domain Eukaryota; kingdom Viridiplantae; phylum Streptophyta; class Magnoliopsida; order Solanales; family Solanaceae; genus Nicotiana; species Nicotiana tomentosiformis. The sequence goes on along the minus strand of NC_090812.1, from coordinate 12,855,098 downwards.
GTAGTACTCGCTAAATTAATTTTTGTATTTCTTGGATTGATTAGACGAAACAAGGAGAACCCTGCTTGACTCGAATTAATCTTTTTTTGCTTTCAGAATTTCTTCCTTATGTTTAGTTTTGAGGGGTTGAATATTGGAATTTGGAAGTACACCTTTTGTGCAAAAGTAGCATTGTTGTCGTTAATGTATCAGATAATTAAAGATTCTTCTCTAAGATAATCTATGTGTGCACACAGTGATAGTCTTTAACATTGCATTGTCATTGTATGTACATATTGTTAGGGCATATTGTTAACCTATGAAAATCATCGAGAAATTTGAGATTGTCTCGAAGAGAAAACCCTAATCGTCTAAGTCGGTGAGAGAGAAGATATGAGAGACAATAGGGTAAATATAATCTGATCCCTTAATTAAGAATAGAGTCAACTAACTCTATTTATATGTATAAGTAATAGTGGTTAATTTGAAATTAACCGGACAAGGGCCGGGTCCCTGAATTACAAAAATGAAAGTTGGCCCAATAAGGAATAGGCCCAACACTGTAAAAGCTCAGCCAGGATTTGGGCTTAGCATTAAGGGTCTATCATCCCCCCTCAAGCTGGAGGGTGAGAGAACACCAAGCTTGCAGAGAAGTCTCTGATGAGGAACACCTGATAAGGCCTTGGTAAGCATATCAGCTAGTTGGGCAGAAATGTGCACATGCTGAAGAGAAATCACCCTAGAAGAAAGAACACCCCTAACATAATAGTAATCCACTTCAATGTGTTTGGTATGCTCATGAAAAACTGGATTTCTGGCAATATGCACAGCAGCTTGACTATCACAAAAAATAAAAACAGGAGAAGTAATAGACAAACCCATATCAGCAAGAAGCCTAAGCAACCAAGAAACCCCAGTAACCACATGTTTCAAAGCTCTATATTCAGCTTCAGCAGAGTTTAAGAAGACAGTAAGCTGCTTCTTGGACTTCTAAGAAGCAGGAGAATCACCAAGAAGAACAAAACAGCCAGTAACAGATCTCCTAGAGATAGGGCAGATAACCCAGTCTAAATCAGAATAAGCCTTTAGGGTAAAATCAGAAGAGCTGCTGAGTAAGATACCCTGAGCAGGATCATTTACAAGATATCTGAGAACATGTAGTGCAGCCAACATATGAGAAACTTTAGGAAACGCCAGGAACCGACTCAAATGTTGAACAGAGAAGGAGATGTCAGGCCTGGTGTGCTGCAAGAAGTTCAGCTTGCCAATCAAACTTCTGTAGGTAGAAGGATCATAAATAGGATCACCAAAGTCAATCTGAAGCTTGGTCTGGGGATCAAGAGGAGTGATGGCAGGCTTAGCATCCGGACAGTAAAATTCAGATAGAAGGTCAGTTGTATATTTGTGTTGATGGACTACATAACCATGCATTTAATAAGGTTTTAATAAAGTTTAATAAAGCTTAGTATTAAGGGTCTATCACATATACTATTAACCATACATTTAGATATAGTATATTCTAATAATTATCATGGTTAAAAGTCTAAGTGGAAGATTGGATGGATATATACTATTAACCATGGATCTTGGTTTGGATATAGTATTTATTATGGAACAATTATTTATTCAATTTTAATAAAGTTTTAAACAGATCATATATTCGTTTATGTCCTTTACTTATATAGTAGATGATTTAGTGTATAGAGTTTAGCTTATACACGGAAGATTAAATTATTGGTTCTTATAAGTATAAAGATTATGTTCACAATCTAATGATATAATTACTTCTAGGAACATAGTTTATTAAATAATCATATTATAGAGAACCGGTATTTGTGCTAGCAATTACCTTCTTTTCTTTAGGAAAATAAAATAAACCTCCTTTCGTTTCTTTGGATATTCAATAAACATGTATACATTCGTCCTTGATTTTATCTTATCCATTTCCCCTTCAGTATATATTGTGGACAATTCCATAACCGAACTTGCCGCAGACCGAACTTACATTGAGTCCACGGTTCTATGTGGTCCAAGATACTGACTTAGAAGGAACTAAAATCAAAATGTAATTGCAGCATTCTAAGGCATATCCATAACAAAAAAGAAATAAATCGGAATAACTCATCATTAATCTAAATATATCCATAAGAGTCATATTTCTTCTCTCTACTACACCACTCTATTATGGAGTAACCGGTGTAGACAATTGAGATATAATCCTTTATTTTGATAAGTAACTAATGAACTCTGTAGATAAGGGCTAGACACCTACGATCAGATCGTAGTGATTTAATATATTCCCATGGTGCTTCTCCGTATCAAGCTTTAAAATCTTTAAATTATTCAAAGCATTCAGACTTATGGCGCATCAAACAAATATATTCATATTTTGATTAATCACTTATGAACGTCATAAATTACTCAAAATCACATCTTGCCTATTTGTTCATTAGACATCACACTCAAAATGGGTTAGTTCTAACCCATCACCAGCTCTTTTTCCTTTGGAGCAAAATTGTCTTTTAGTCATATTTCCTTTTAAATAGGATCCACAAGTTGGTAGTGCCTCTTTCTTTCAATGAACTTTAAGGTTCATCATTGACCAACTGAAATCTCATCCAGATAATTATGACTTAGACGCAAGTGCACAAATAAGTTTCACTCAATTTTGAAGAATATTTTCTCTTATAAGGTGGACTATATTATTCAATTCAGGAGAGACATTAACAATAATAAGGTCATGTATCCATGTGCCACAAGAGATAAAATATTTATCAAACTCAATAATATAAGAGTTATTCGAAAATAAACTTGATATTCATCTCTTTGTCTAAAAACGGGAATTAAATTCCTTATAGCAAAACGTACATATAATACATCCTTTAAATTAATGTCTTATCACGACCAAAGAAATATTTTGACAAGTGATACGACAAACTACATGAAGTCATTGTGGAGTTGAGATATACAATATTAGATAGATCATGATAAGTCAATTAACACCGAATAATAAAATTCAGACTGCATATATATATATATATATATATATATATATATATATATATATATATATATATATACACACACACATACATGTATCTCGAATAGCAAATTTTGATGGGAAAAGAATTATTCATGGAACGTATATTATATAATGCAGGAATTATACAATCCTAAAAGAAACAGATTCAACTCAGACGGAGAGTATACTGTTATTTTCAGCCAACTGTATATAACCATTTAATACAAAAATTTCAAACGCCCTACGCACATATTCATGCACCTTGAATAGAAAATTTCGATGGAAAAAGAACTACCCATGCAACATATACATGTAATGCTAGATTATTCATTCTAATAAATTAAAACAGTCCAAACTCAGATGGAGAGTATACTGTTAATTTAAGTCAAGTGAACACCATAATTAATAACTCTAGTTCCATTAACCCACCATGTATACTCAGATAGAGATTAAGTACATCAATAACTAGTATTTTACCTAGTGTGCTTGTAATAAATGTATTCGATATGGAGGAAGACCTAAAGTCGACGCGTAAATTTACACTCACTTGAAATTAATTAATAGTGGGAGATGACAGAAACATATTCATGTAATCATGGTTGCATTATAATTACAAAATTGACTCAACGTGTAAACTCAGATGGAGAGTCAATACAGGTTATCAATAACTAGTAATTATACTTAGTGAGTTCATAACAAATTCATCCGATATGGAGGAAGACCTAAATTCGACGCGTAAATTTATTATCTCACTATAAATAGATAGTGGAGGCCATAGGGGTTAATTCATATCACCACTTAATCACAACCATATATTGTTTTTTGAGAATTTTTCAAAATTCGAAAAGAATGCACAAAAAACTCATCCAGACAGCTCTGAAACGCTAAAAATATGCCAATCACCACATAGCAGTGAGCATTTCACTTGGCTATTTCCGATAAGCCTATCCAATTTCAGGTCAGTCGAACATCTTTAAAATTATTATTTCCAAAACTGCGACCAAATTTTAAAATTACCGTTTTAAGCATTTTTAAAAATTTAAAATATGAGGTGCATTCTTGTCATATATCAATTTATGTTAAATCAACATGTGCTATTATATTTCAGATTTAACATAAATAAAACCAACATAAAGAATGACTTTTCATATTCAAATCATATTTTATTCCCGCAAACCGCCAAAAAAACCCATCTATACGACCTCGAATTGACCGAAATATGATATATTTCACTGCATAACAGTGAGTATTTCTTATCAGGTCATTTTCGATGAATCCATCAAATTTCAAGTCAATCAGAGATCGTAAAATTAATGATTACCAAAACTATGACCAAATTCAGATTAATTTCTTCAGGCGAATTTATGTGATTTAAATTCTTTCCATATATCATATTGAGTTAAATCATTATGTGTGATCATGTTCCAGATTTAACACAAATAAAATCGATATATAAGGAGTAGATGTTCATATTTAAAACTCGTTTAATCCAATAATCTACTTAAAACCCTTCTAAACAACCTCAAAACGCCCAAAAATTACGTGATTCACTGCATAGCAAGGAGTGCTTATTCTCAATCTATAATATTATTATATACGTATGAGGATAAAAGGAGGAATCAACACTTCACATTGATTAAAACACTTCACATACCTTCAAAATTACCAAAACTTTACAATTTCTAGCGAGCTACAACAGAAAAAACCAAATTATGGTGATAATTGATTTTGATCAACCGAAATATATAGAAGTCACATGAACAATGAACACTTCACATTGATTAAAAATCCAAGATGTTGCGTCACCAGCAAGGACTTACCTTTTTAAATAAATATTTTCACATGGTAAAATTTTGGTCAAAAGTCAAAACACACTTTCAACGAAACAAGGAATTGTTTCGCTGCAGCAACCAAGAAAATAGCAAGCATATATTTTCTATCCTTTGTTTGTTGATTAAAAAAATAAACTTTTGAGAAATCTCAATAGATTACTTGATCGGGCTTTCTACGGCCTTTCCTCAGTAGCCGACCAACCAGTACCCTTCTTTTTTCTTTCTCTTTCTTTTGCTTAATTTTCCAATCAACAATCGACATTCATACATAATTTCGCATATGTATATTTTACGTTATCTATTTAGATGCAATCTGGCTCTGATACCAATTGATAGATGCAATTTGGCTCTGATACCAATTGATAAAAATAGGTATAAATATCGGAAGCAAATAGCGAGGATCACTTGCATGTAATATAAACAACATACAATCACAGATTTATTTAAACGTAAAATCGCTACTTATCTCTTGAAATGTGACCACGATCGCGAAAAGAGCCTTCAAGTATGAGCAAAACTATCCACAAGATCATCCTTCAGTTCCACAGTCTTCTGTTGTATGACCCGAATAATGCCCGGATTAGCAAAATTCGTGTGGGCGAACCATAGCCTCTTTATAGAATAAGACCTCTTTATATAGCCACAGGTTTTAGGGTTTAAAACCTTTTCCTAAACCTGTTGGGTCTTCCTTTTTCACCAAAAAATATGATTCCATTTAATTCTTAATTATTCGGACACAGGGACCGCAATATTTAATTACCGAGGCTTCCTATTATGAACTTAATTCAAAATATCCGAATTAATATTACCATAATAAATTACGAATTATTCCACTAAAAATTCGTAACTGCACTCCTCAGTTCAATTTCGAAATTCTTCCATTAAACTTTATTTAACTCCCGATGTTAAGATTCAGGTACTAATCTAATAAATTAAATTACTGATAATTTAATTCATTGATTATTTTCTTTAGACTTTCACTTAACTTATTTCATGTGACAGATACAAAATTCACCTACAGGGTTTACACATGAAAACTTATAAGCTTTCATAAAGGTGTATCATCAATCTCTAGACCGAGATATGGATTTATTCAATTAACTATTACTTCGCCAATGTATATCATCATTGTCCAATTTACCACGCATATTGACCCATAAAAGAATCTCGCCTTTTAGTAAATTAAAACAATAAATGATATACACAAATAATAATAATTATATCAAGATTAAGTGTATAATTACGTTTAGTGGCTAGAGAAATTATTTTATTAAGTCGGTATAAAATACTTATCTCTATTTGGTCCGTTCAATACATATAAAATGTAATAGCACAAGAAGTCAGAATTAAACCATTCCCATAATCAAGATAAATTATATTTAATCTTGTGCTACAATAATTCCTGATGGTTTGTCCAATTCTATCATTAGATTGTGAACATGATCTTTATATTTATAAGAACCGATGATTTAATCTTCCGTGTGTAAGCTAAACTCTATACACTAAATTATTTACTATATAAGAAAATGAGACAAACGAATATATGATCTATTTAAAACTTTATTAAAATTGAATAAACAATTGTTCCATAATAAATATTATATCTAAACCAAAATCTATGGTTAGTAGTATATATCCCAACACATAGAATGATAATTAGATGTGATATAAAAAGTCCTACTTAAAGTTGTTAACAATTGAACGATCCATGCATTAAGCCGCCAAAAATGAAGCCTCAAAAGTGTCCAGGTTAAGGAGAAAAGAAAAAACAAAGATGGTAAAATACTTGAGATCTAGGCGAGGGCAACTGTTAGGCCGAGGCGGTGGGTTGACAAAGAGTTGGCTTATATGCGTTCAGAATTGGCAAAGGTGGCACTTGGTGCTAATTATATAGTCACCACTCTCCAGCAAGATAGTTAAGGGCACTTATCCCTTTCATAGTTGAGTGATAGATGAAATATTCCAAACAATTTTATATGGAATCTGTATTGCTCGGATTTTTCAGAAATGTTGTTGAATATGTATCGGATCCTCCAAAGTCGGATCCTCCAAACTTATTGTATTTTTGGAGGATCAGACAAGGATGCATCAACATTTTGGAAAGTTCGTACAATAGGCGCCTCTCTCGATTACCCTCAACTACTATATATAACCTTGTGCACTAAGTGTATTTCTCTTAATTATACAAATATTCAAGTTATTATAGCGCCTTAAATGTGGGAGATGGATGATTAATTAATCCTGGATCACACGAATAGACCCTCTATGCAACATATATTAGTATATATGATCACAAGTATGTGGAAGACTAGTGTTTCGCCCTCTCGGTTAAGACAAGAATATATGAATTATGATCATTTAAGCACAATGGGGAAAAAAAAACGGAATTCAGTAAAGCTCTTGTGATTAGAAGCTTGATATTTCCCTTAAAAAGATTAATCAAATCAGCAATAGATTCAACTGCAAACTTTAGATGTTATCAACGCTTAAAAGGGAAAATAGAAACTCAATTAACTCCGAGCTCATAAAAATTACTACAAAAACAGATAAAGCGTTCATCTTAAGATTCTCATTTTGTTAATAATCAGTGTCTTAAAAGGCAAGGGTGTGAGGTGCCCTGTTTTATAAGTATAAATAATGTAATACTGTTAAAGTTACTATGAAATATAAATTTATTACAACGTTTTAACTTTCAAAGGATTTAAAATCATAATTTCTTAAAAAATATTATCAAGCTGCATATTTTACCTCTTTAAAAGTAAATACTCAATAAATTTTATCAACACTGTAATTTAAAATATTATTCCTTCATGATAAATATAAAATTATTTTTAAAGAATAAAATAATAAATATATGATAATTTAGTGAGACATAGAACTAAGACATGAAGATCTCTCAAGTAAGGATATAAATTTTGGTTACTTATTTTCAAAAGAAAAATTCAAATGATATTCACCGTCACGATATTCTCAATTAGTAAATATGTAATACTATGGTTTGCTATTTGAGTTATTCACATTTTTCATATTACTATATATAAAAAGAACTTTAATCATTCATTTGTTGAAGAATTTTGAGAGTCAGCAGTGCTAATTAGTGAATTCAACACAGCATTTCATGAAATCAAGGATGAGCCCTATTTGCCTTTCGCCCAAAGATTTTTTACTATTCAACTTCATCAAACAAACTGGAGTTAGGCCAACTTTCTTTTCTGGGTATGGCCACATCCGTTGGTGCCATATTTTTCCTTACGCTGGGTGGGTTCCATGGGTGTTGCTTGGATTCGGACTGATTGTCATGTCCAATTTGCATATGAACTTTGGGGCAAGTCCCAAGCGTTGAGTGTTAGGCGCGTTTAGGGCGCAAGTGGGGCGCTTGGGGGCATAAATCTCACAGAACTAAGCATCACACATGAGTCTCAAGGTATTTTGATAGTGCCCCTCCCCGAGGCGAGTCCCAAAAATGCCTTTTAATACACTAGTTATAACAATATAGTAAACTATATGATATAACAATAATGACGTACTTCCCCCGTTTTAAAAAAGAATAACCTATATTACTACTTAGGGAATCAAATAAGGGTTTTTAATCATATTTTTTGCAAATAATTTTTTAATATTTTGAATTTTTAACTACTGTGACTTATATTGTTTTTTATGTAATTTTTAAGTATGTAAATTTTATTTCAAAAACCTTAAAGAATCTACGTCCGAATTCAGAAATTAGTCAATTTGACCCACATAATTCGAAAAGGTTAAAAAGAGGAGTATAAAATAGGATATTGTTAATGAGTTTGTCATTGATACACAAAAGGTGCTAAATGATTTATATATTCATGTCACTGGCACACTGCTTCCCCTTTAATGGGCCTATGCTGCGCGAATCCAAATTAATCGATCCAGTAATATTGGATATTGTTTTAACTAAATTAGAGAACTTGAATATGATGTTTTAAGCTATAGAACTTTTGTTAGTTTTTTCTCATTCATTTTTCAAGCATTCGTAGGTACTAGATGCTTAAATGTCTATTTTCCTTTGTGGTATATGTATTGAACACACTCCATGGTTAATAATATAAATATTGGCATAAACACTTCAATTCCCAGGTTTGTGAGAGTCGAATCTAATGGTTCATGTATATGTGATCTTCTCTACTTTTAGTAGTTGATTGTGTGTTATTGTCATATATCCTTGCACAGTATGATGCAACTGATTGAAAAGCACAAGGTTCACTCAGAAAGGGATATGGATAGTCCAGACCAACTGCAATTTTCTAACCTTCAGGTAATACCATTGTCTCTGCTACTCTGATATCATTAATTGACAATAATCTTATGTACTGAAGAATATGCCTTGCGGTTTTGGTAGGATATATTAGGGAAAATAATACATGTATTAGTTTTGATATTATTATTCCATTATTTTCTAATGTTTTTCAACTTATATATAACTAATACTTGCATTAGTTATATACCATATTCAGTACTATTCTTATACATAGCAAACCATGACATTAGCAATACCATGTCATTAGATAGAACGTAACTGTTATTTCAAAAACTTTATAATAATCAAACCAAATAGTTAATAAGAAATTATCCCAGTATAACTAATCTCAGCATTACTAATCCTAGTATTACTATATTCGGTACTATTCTTATATACTCTTAGTGGGTGTTTGGACATAAGAATTGTAAAATTAAAAAAAAAAAAGTAAAAAAGAATTTCAAGTGAAAATGATATTTGAAAGAGTTGTGTTTGGACATGAATATAATTTTGGGTTGTTTTTGAAGTTTTGTGAGTAATTTGAGTGAAAATTTTGAAAAACAGTTTTTTGGAGTTTTTCAAAATTTCGAAAAATTTCAAAATGCATTTTCAAGTGAAAATTGAAAATTTTATGAACAAACGCTGATTTTGAAAAAAAGAAAAAAAAATTGAAAAAAAGAAAAAAAATTCTTATATCCAAACGCGCTCTTAGAGTCTTGTTGATAAACTTGAGATAGAAAAGGAATACTAGAAGTTGTAGTCCCGATCTAAGCCTTTCTCGCATGAAGAGTTTCCTTTTTTTAATTAATTCATCCAACCGAGCTTCCACGCGTCGTATGTGTTGGTGTGGGGTTAATATGTGATCATGAAATGTATACAAAAGACAAGCCTTGTTGATCTTAATTTCAATCTACCTTACTAAAAAGAAGCAAATCTTTCATTTTCCAGAGCGAGAAGAAAAACTGTGGAATGCTTTGTAGGGAATTTGCGGAGAAGAACCGGGAGTTGAGGTAATTGTTAGTTTAATTTATTCCGAGTAATTCAAAATTTAATGTGTTTATTATTAAAAATGTACAATGTTTTCCGAAAAGATTATCTGATTATCGGTGGTCACACTCTTCGTTAATGAAGAGATATGTTCGGACTCTATATTTTTATTTTTATTTTATAAATTAAGCCATTAACCTCCGGCAAGGTACCTTTGGTTATGGGGGTTTGGCTTGACCCCTACCATGCCAATATATACCAAAAAAAAGTACAAAGCTAGATGGGGACATAGACCTAACCTCCAACACAAAAGAAAGGTAGAGTTACATCTATACTTATACTCTTCCATTAAAAAAGTATATACAAAGTCAACTAACAAAAAAATTAGTCTTGTCGTATCTTCTTCTAATGCTGAGAAGTTGCCATCTGTCTAGTTGAAATAATCGTTTTGCTTCTTTAGGAAGTTGATTAAAAGAGGTATAGAAAGTACTATTTTCACTTGACGAGGCTAACTTAGTCAAATAGTCGGCCACTTGATTGGCTTCCCTTAAACAATGTAGAATTTGCACATTTGCAATTTCAGTCATCTGTACAATTTCACTGTTCGGACTCTATAGAAGGTCGAGTTTATATGTTTCACTCTCTATGAATATACCCTATCTTATCACCAAGAAAATATAATCTATAAAATCCTGAGATTGTCATCTTTTAGCACTTCATCTTTTCACTCCCTTCCAGGGTCCCTTTTCTTCTCTCGCTCTAATTTCTACAAAACAATTGAAAATTTAAGAGTTCTTTTGTATTTCTATTTAAGTGCCCATTCGAAGATTCCTAAGTGATTCATTGTATTTTGGGAGTAGGATGTCATTTTGCTCTTGCACTATAGCAGTGATGGAAAACTAATATGAACAGAACACCTTCCATAGCGTGCCTTTGCATACGTTTTACATCCAAAACTCTATCTTTTCTTCTTCTTCTTCTTCTTCTTCTTCTTCTTCTTCTTCTTCTTCTTCTTCTTTTTTTTTATATAAATTGTTGCGTTTTATTATCATTTATTAAGAGTTCTACTAATTAGTACTTCAGTCTCAAATATTTTCCATTAGTAAGAACCATCGCCATTAGATGTACCTTACTGCTGCCAAAGTTTACCTAATTGTAGTACAATAGACCTTTCTATAATATCCCTATATAACGGCAATTCACTATAAAAGCTAAGTTTTTCTCAGAACAGATTTTTTAAGTTATATTTTACCTCTCTATAACAGCTTTTTACCTATAGCAACAACCATAATTATAGCAGAACACTCGTTGTAAAATTTCTCATCTATAACAGCCATATAAAATCTTTAATATTAGTAATAGTAATTCTAAAAATATGTATACAATCTTTTCTATTGAACTAAGTTTCTATCTTGCATAAGATATAAGGTTTGAAGATTTGCACATGATATCTTTTTCATTGGACAAATTCTCAAAAAATATTTAGACAAAAGATTTAATTGTTAAGCTCTTAGATTGTCTTCAACAGAAAGCTATCAGATATCTTTTTGCTGAAAATTTGGACATGCGCCAATTCAAGCGTTATATCGCTAGTAAGAGAATGAAATCTACGAAACAAACTACAATTACAAAATTCATCCATCAATCTTGAAATTTTTTATTTTTCTAGGTAGCTTTAAAATGTATGCCTTAGGGTTTAAATCTTTATATGTTTAATTATGAATTTATTGTTAATGTGTTAGCTTTCTTCAATATTAAACTAGTGAAATATGCATATCTTTGAAATTTTAAATTTGAATAACTTTTTTTATCTTTTATATGCAACATTGAAAAAGGAAAAGTAATTGATTTTTGGATAATTTTATTTATAACTGCCAAAAACTATTTAAACATCAAATGCTATTATAGGTGTGTAACAACCATTCACTATAAAAACCAAAAATTATCAGAACAAACGAGATTGTTATAAAGAGGGTTGACTGTAATATCAAATTGCAAATGACTTATTTAAGTTATTATGCTAGGCAACTTAATGGAGAAGAGCTGCAAGGACTTGGCTTGGAGGAATTAATGAAATTGGAGAAAATAGTCGAGGGAGGAATAAGTCGTGTCATGAAAATTAAGGTCCTATAGCTACTTCCCCTCCTTTTCCACTAATGAGATTGGTCCTACAATATACGTTGATTCCATTAACTTTGGGATTTTTGTGCCTTTCAGGGTGACAAGTTTACGAGAGAGATCAGCTCCCTTAAGAAAAAGGCAAGTCATAACTTTGAGTATTTCTCAACTTTGTCATTAGATTCTGTTAATTTCTTAATTAGGATACTTTCTTTACAAGGTAGGGGTGTAAGCTAAACTCAGGTCACAAGGCCGCTTACTTAAAGAAAAGAAGGATATTTTCTTATTTTATCATGTACTATTGAATGAAGTTTGAATTTGGTCTTTGAAAAATCAGGTTTTCGGAAAACAATTATTATTGATAGGGAAAGCTTATGTATTGAGATTATGAGGAAAAACGGAGAACCTTATATTTATTATGGTTGTTCTGATAACCTACCTTGGTTTGTCTTTGGTTTCTGGAAGACGATTTTGCTTTAAATTTCGGTAACGAAGTTTCTTTTTGAAAACAAAGATGGCTTTTTAGGTTATTCAAAGTTTTCATTTTTCTGACCTTCTAAATTTTCCTTGATGAAAGAATCTATAAGCCAAACAGTGAAATCCAATCTCAGGAATTCTATTATTCCTGAGATTTACTAGCTTAGTAACATCTTTTATCACCTTATATGTAGCTTTTGATATGCAGGAAGCTCAACTGCTAGAAGAGAATTCACAGTTGAAACAGCAATCAGAAGTAAAATCTGCATTATTATCTTCTTTTTTTTGTTTTGACTAGTTCCCTTTTCTGTGACTACTAAATCATTAAATCTCTGGCATGCAACAGGCAAGATTGAATGAAGTTGAGGGCCATAATGCAATTGAGGGAGGACATTCGGCAGACTCTATCACGACCAATCGCAGCTTAGTCAATAGTCATCACGATTACATTGACTCTGATACTAGCCTCAAGTTAGGGTATGTGAAATACTGCTCCCTCCGTTTCAATTCATTTGGCATAATTGACTCTGACACAAAATTTAAGAAAGAGCGAAATTTTTTTAAAACTTGTGGTTTTAGACATATCATAAAATTTGTGTGGCTAAAGGACCTTTTAAACTTGTGGTATTAATCATATCATAACATTTGTGTGACTATAGAAACTTATTTTTTTAACAAAATACTCGTATAAATGCATCATTCCTTTTGGAGCGAACTAATAAGAAAATACTGTCAAACATAATGGAACTAAAGAAGCATCTATATATATGACTTACTGAATTCCAAACGTACCCCAACTGAACACTTTTCATGTGTCATGCGTTATACTCATTTATAATTTGTTGAATGTTTGCAGCTTGCCTTTTCCTTATTGAGCTTGGTTTGAGAAGTGAAGATATATAGTTACTGAAAGAAGAAAGGGTAACTCTCTATTGATGCATCATCTAATGAAATATATAAATTGATTAGACCAGTTGACCAGACCTCGAAAAACTGTGAGATTAATCGAGGAGGGGTTAACAGTCTAATGAGAAACTAATGTTGTTTCAAGCAGATGTGGCTAGAGCTATATACAGGTACTATCGTCTATCGGTTGATATTCTATTCAATCATATGTACTATATCATCTTAATTTGCAAGGTCAAGTGATGCCTTGAATTGGCTAGTTCGTGTATATATTGTTGTATTTAGGACTTAACCATCTCTTATGGAAGCACTTTGTAATTCGATATTATTGAACAGTGTTTTAAAAGACGTTTTCGGGGTGAGGCGTACCAAAACCGTCCCGAGGTGATGGTGTGGGGCGAAAGCCTCAAGAGGCGTATGCCCAGCAATTTGGGGCGTACGTCCGTGCGTTTGAGGCACGTTTTTGTAGTGAGGCGTAAGCCCCAGAGACTTTTTAAAATTAAAACAAAATTTGTTAAATAAGTCCTTATAATACCCAAATTCTCAAACGTCACCTTGTAATTATTCAAAAGTTTTAAAAAGAAACTGAAATGTATCAAATTTAAAATTCAAGACCTTTTATTGATTAAAATTCTAATTTATGGTCTATCACAATTCTTTATCTTGTTCGCTAGTTTGCTAATATCTCCCAAAACAACGAATAATTAATTTTTTTTATAAATACAAAGAGAATTCCATTCTTTTTCATAGCAGTAAGTTCAAATTTTAAATTGTAAGTTAGTCGTCCTATTTGTTCCTCCATGTAAAAAATTTTATTCTTTTCGACTCAAGTTACTTGTGTTTGTAAATAGCGTATAATAAATCATTGAAGTGTAGTTGTATGGTGCTTACAGTTTAACTGAAACTAGTGTTAGAACTCGCGCGATGCACGGATAATTTGACAGAATATTAATCTTATAAAATAATAATTTAATATATCATATTATTTTAATAAATGTTAATTTTATTTTATTATTTAATATAGTGTGCAGAAATATAACAAAATCTATACAAACTCAAAGGATACACATCATATAATAACAAATAAATTATTTGTTCATATCTATTCTTATTGTCAAATTAGCAAGTATACATTTACTAATGTGACTTATTATTAACTTGTTAATTGGTTTAATATTTTGATACTACTTCTGTTACAACTCAATTTTACCTATAGGTCGTGATGGCTCTCAACATCACTGCTAGGTAAGCCAATTAGTGAATTAAACATATATTTAATCTTTTAATAAATTCCGAGTAATTAAACTTTACTTACTTGCAAGATTTAAGAAGGATAAAAGGTCTAAATAAATAAAAACCAAAGTAATAATTTCAAACCGCAATTCTACTAGCGCGTGTGCCAAGATCTAGTGTCACAAGTGTATGAGCATCTAGTAGATTATACAAAATTTCAAGTATTGTCTCAACATAATAGACATAATACAAATACAAAGAGAGACACTAGGTGTTGCAGAACGGCTCAAGAAAGACAGCTCACCACTAGGCCTCGGGATAACGGAGATGCGCACCGGTGAGACCGTCTGATGCACTTGTCTCAGATCCTGCACAATAGTGCAGCAAGCGTAGCATGAGTACATAAATAACGTATACCCAGTAAGTATCAAGTCTAATCTCGAAGAAGTAGTGACGAGAGATCGACCTCGACACTCACTATGGGTCAGTAATATTAAGATAAAGATTTTTAAATAAACATGGTTTATGTGAATAACAATAATTTTCTTAACAAGCAGAAATAAATAATTCTTTCATAATTTAATAATTTCCAATAAATCAATTATCTTCACAAGCTGCAATAAAATGTCAAAGCATCGTGTAATTGTTATTATTAAGCACGATTTATGCCGAGGTCGTACGGTCCAATCCAGAGCGACGTGTACACTATCGAGGGACGTGCGACACGATCCATAGATACATCTATCTACTGCCAAGGCATTGGGCCAGCTCCACAAGAAGAAAAGGATATTTTATAAGCATTTGACTTAAACATTATTAATGATTTATATCCACGGTAATACAAATTTCATTAACTACCTTTCAAAATTTCCTTAACAAGTTCTAATATAATTTAGGCATTTTAATTTAACAATTATAGTGCAAAATTCCAAGTAGTTCATGAATTGGGTCCTAAAACTACCCAAACAATAGCATAATAGTAGCTACGCACGAACTCTCGTTACCTCGTACGTACAAAGCCCCTACAATTAGAAATAAATATTTATTTACAACACCTATGGGGTAAATTCCCTCTTACAAGGTTAGACAAGAGACTTACCTCGTATCAAAACTCACTTCCCGATCACAATTTCGCGTTAACTCCTCAATTTGGTACCGAAAAATCCGAAACTACCCAAATGTTATATAATTTAATCAATACATGCTCAATAATTCGAAATTAAATTATTAGATTAATTAACCAACCCAAATTGGTAAAATTTCTAAAATTCATCCCGGCCCCACGTGCCCGAATTTCGGAAATTTTCGGAGAAATCGTCACCTATAGCCTTAAGAACTCAAATATACAATTTGCATCACATTCCATAGCCATTTTCGTGGTTAAAATCTTATTTTTATCAAAACCTAGGTTTTTTTTTTAATCTAAACCCTTGATTTCCACAATTTACACGTTAAAATCTACCCATAATCTATGTATTTAACTCACAATAAGTAGAATTAACATACCACAAAGTTGCTAGGTGAATACCCCTCTCGAGAAGCTCCAAAATCGCTCAAGAATGGAGAAAATGGGTCAAAAGTACTCAAACCCCGACTTAAATGAAGGTTCTGCCTTCTGTGATTTACGCATCTGCGACTCAACCATCGCATCTGCGGCTCCGCATATGCGGAAAAGACCTCGCAGATGCGGTTCTTTCCCTAGCCGACTCCTTCGCTTCTACGACCAGCGGCTCGCTTTTACAGTGCGTGCGTCGCACCTGCGACCTCCGTTCTCTTCTACGCTGCCTTCCTTGCAGCTGCGCCTTTGCAGGTGCGGTCCATTTCCCTGTTTTTGTGGTCACTGGCAACCCCCCTCTTGGCTGCTTCTGCTGCTCGTGGCTTGCTTTTGCGAGCTCGCACCTACGGCTGTCCCTGCGTAGGTGCGGTTACACCAGAAGCTGGGAGCTTCAGTTGTTGCTCCCAAGTTCCAACTTGGTCTGAGCCTCGTCCGATTAACATCCGAGGCCCCCGGGGCCCCACCCGAATATACCAACAAGTTTGAAATCATAAAACGGATTCGGTCGAACCCTCAGCACGCGTCAAACAACATCAAAACTAAGAATCATACCCCAAACCAAATTGATTCAACTTAAAATTTTCAAATTATTCAAACTTACTCCGAACGTACCGAAACGTACTTAAACTACTCGGAATAACACTTAATTTTGCGTGCAAGTCTTAAATTACCATACGGAACTACTCCCGGGCTCGGAATTCCATACAGCTCTCAATTACTCCAAAACCTACTCCAAACCAAATTTAAAGAACCTTAAAACCTTCAAATAGCTAACTTTCACTATTAAGAGCTGAAACACTCCCGGGTTGTCCAAAACCTGATTTGAACATACGTCCAAGTCCAAAATTATCATACGAACCTATTGGAACCGTCAAATCCCGATTCTGGGGTCGTTTTCTCAAATTTAGCCTTTTTAAAGCCAACTAAGGAACCGAGTGTTCCAATTTCAACCGGACCCCTTTAAATTCCTGAACTAACCATCCCCGCAAGTCATAAAATAGTAACCATTCAAATTATTGTTATTCACATAAATCATGTTTATTTAAATATTTTTATTTTAATATTATTGACCCATAGTAAGTGTCAAAGTCGACCTCGCGTCAGTACTTCTTCGAGATTAGACTAGATATGTATTGGGTACACGTTGTTTACGTACTCATGCTACGCTTGCTGCACTTTTTGTGCAGGATCAGAGACAGGAACCTTAGGTGGTCCTACCGGTGAGCGCCAACGTTATCCCGAGGCCTAGTGGTGAGCTACTTCTCCTGAGCCGTTCTGTAACACCTAGTGTCTCCCTTTGTATTTGTTTTCTGTCTATTTTGTGTTCAGACATTATTTTGGATTTCTTTTGTATAACCTACTAGATGCTTATATACTTGTGACGCCAGTTCTTGGCACACACACTAGTAAAATTGTGATTTGAATTATTTTCTTGATTTTTATTTAATTATAACCTTTTATATTTTCCTTAAATCTTGCAAGTAAGAAGAGTTTAATTACTCAGAAATTTATGAAAAAAAGGAAATATATGTTTAATTCACTAGTTGGCTTACCTAGCTGTGATATTGGGCGCCATCATGACTTTTAGGTGAAATTGGATCGTGATAATATGGTATCAGAGTAGTAGATCATGGGCCGTATGCTGCGGTTCATAGACACTATGACTCAGGCCGGCTTATTTCCGGTAGACCCAGCCACATCTCAGGCAGGAGGGGGAGCACTGACCCCTACCGCACAGGATCATGGGCAGGCAGTTATTGTATATCAGACCCAGGGTGCACTACCCGTGGGTGGAGCCCAGCCAATGGCAGCAGCTACACCTGAGCCCAGACCAGTTGCGGCCGGCGAGCCGCAGAATCTATTGGACATATGGACCAGGATACATCCTCCTGTCTTTGGGGGTGAGCGACATGAGGATCCCCAAGACTTCGTTGATCGGTGCAGGGACAGACCGCATAACATAAGGATATTGGAGTCCCATGAGGTAGACTTTGCTACCTTTCAGCTGGAGGGCAGGGCCGGTAGGTTGTGGCAGTCCTATCTTCTGGGCAGGACAGCAGATGCTCCACCCATGACTTGGGACAGGTTCACCCATATTTTTCTGGATAGGTATATTCCACCCTCCTAGAGGGAAGAGTTGCGGTTTCAGTTTGAGCAGCTCCAGCAGGGTCAGATGTCAGTGACCGATTATGAGGTGAGGTTCTCTGAGTTATCTCGCCATGCACTTATGATACTCCCTACTGATGCGGAGAGAGTACGAAGATTTGTTGTTGGCTTGCACTCTGGCATTCAGGACACTATGTCCCGAGAGGTTGAGATGGGGACTTCTTATGAGCTGGTTGTGGAGATAGCCCAGATGATTGAGGGTGTACGTCAGCGTAGTCAAGAGCAGGTTATGAGAGCTAAGCGGTTTAGATATTCTGGAGAGTTTAGAGGTGCCCGTATGGGGGTAGAGGTCAGTTCGTGAGAGGGCAGTCCAGCATGACCCTATATCCAGCACCACCGCCTCCTCGGGATGCTCCTGTGCGACCTTATTTCAGTGTTATGCCAGAGAGTTCTTATCGCCCACCAGCTATTCAAGGTTCTTCCAGTGGGCATTCAGGTCATCAGGGACAGACTTTAGGTCAGAAACCCATCAAACTGAGGGGTTGTTTCAAGTGCGGGGATTTTAGTCACTTGCGGAGATTCTGCCCCAGGCTTCAGGGTAGGCCAGTGCAGCAGGGTCAGCAATCTATGATTACAATACCAATTGCTCTACCAGCCGTTCGGCCGCCCAGAGGAGGAGGGCAGGTGGGTAGGGGTCGTCCTAGAGGTGGAGTCTAGCTAGGTAGAGCTCCAGCTCGGTTCTATGATTTTCTGGCCAGGCCAGATACAAAGGCCTCATATGCCGTGATCACATGTATTATTTCTGTTTTCAGCAAAGATGCCTCCGTATTATTTGATCCACGGTCTACATATTCCTATGTGTCATCTCTATTTGCTAATTTCCTGGGTATTTCTCGTGAGTCCTTGTGTACTCATGTTTATGTGTCTACTCTTGTGGGCGATTCTGTTGTTGTGGATCAGATCAACCGGTCTTGCATTGTTACATTCTGTGGTTATGAAACTAGAGCAGATCTTCTGCTGCTTGAGATGACCGACTTCGAGATCATCCTGGGCATGGACTGGTTATCTCCACATCATTCTATCCTAGATTTTCATGCCAAGACTGTTACTTTGGCAATTCCAGCATTGCCTAGGTTAGAGTGGAAAGGTTCGTCTGTCAGCGCATCTAATCAGGTTATTTCCTTTCTAAAGACTCGACGCATGGTCGAGAAGGGTTGTTTGGCTTATCTAGCCTATGTTCGGGACACTACTGCAAAGACTCTGATTGATTAAGTGCATGTAGTCTGGGAGTTCTCCGATGTATTTCCTTCAGATTTTCCAGGCATGCCACCGGATGGTGATATTGATTTCTGTATTGACTTGGCTCCAGATACCCAGCCTATATCTATCCCACCATATCGCATGGCTCCGAAAGAAATGAAGGAGTTGAAAGAACAACTTGAGGAGTTACTAGCCAAATGGTTCGTCAGACCGAGTGTGTCGCCTTGGGGTGCACCGGTATTATTTGTGAAGAAGAAGGATGGAACTATGTGGATGTGTATTGATTATCGCCAATTGAACAAAGTTACCATTAAGAATAAGTACCCATTACCATGTATTGATGATCTATTTAACTAGTTGTATGGTGCTAGGGTGTTCTCTAAGATCGACTTGAGGTCGGGGTACCATCAATTGAAGATTCGAGATTTGGATATTTCGAAGACTGGTTTCCGGATTAGGTATGGTCATTATGAGTTTCTCGTGATGTCCTTCGGTTTGACTAACGCCCCGGCAGCATTTATGGATTTGATGAACAAGTTGTGCATGCCATATATTGACTCGTTTGTCATTGTCTTCATTGATGACATTTTGATCTACTCACGCAGTAAGGAAGAGCATGAGCAGCATATGAGAGTGGTGGTTCAGACCTTGCGGGAACAAAAGCTATATGGTAAGTTCTCCAAGTGTGAGTTTTGGCTAAATTTTTTAGCATTTTTGGGGCATATTGTATCGGGCAAAGGTATTAAAAAAGATCGAGGTAGTTCAGAATTGGCATCGTCCCACTTCGGTGACTGAGATAAGGAGTTTCCTAGGGTTAGCAGGTTATTATCATCGGTTCATGGAGGGTTTTTTTCCATCTATTGCAGCACCTTTGACCAAATTAACCCAGAAGGGTGTTCCGTTCCGATGGTCCGGTGATTGTGAGGTGAGCTTTCATAAGCTCAAGACAACATTGACTACAACACTTTTGTTAGTGTTGCCTTTCGGTTCAGGGATGTATACAGTGTATTGCGACGCTTCACGCATCTGCTTGGGTTGAGTATTGATGCAGGAGGGGCGAGTTATTGCATATGCTTTACGACAGTTAAAGCCTCACGAGAAGAATTATTTGGTGCATGATTTGGAGTTAGCTGCGGTTGTTCACGCTCTTAAGATTTGGAGGTATTATCTTTATGGGGTGCCCTGTGAGGTTTACACGGATCATCGCAGTTTGCAACATCTGTTCAAGCAGAGGGATCTAAATTTGAGGCAGCGCAGATGGCTTGAGTTACTAAAAGATTATGATATTACTATTCTTTATCATCCGGGCAAAGCAAATGTAGTTGCAGACGCCTTGAGTAGAAAGGCGGAGAGTATGGGTAGTTTGGCCTTCATATCAGTAGAAGAGAGGCCATTGGCTTTGGACATTTAGTCCTTGACTAACAGACTTATAAGGTTGGATATTTCAGAGCCCAGACGAGTTCTTGCATGTGTTGTTACCCAATATTCAATGTTTGACCGGATCAAGGCTCGCCAGTTTGATGATCCACACTTGTTGGTTCTTCTATAAACGGTACTACGGGGTGGTGCCAAGGAAGTTACTATTGGCAAATATGGTGTTCTGCAACTCCAGGATCGTCTATGTGTTCCTAATGTGGATGGGCCGAGGGAAAAGATCCTAGAGGAAGCACACAGTTCTCGGTATTCTATTCATCCAGATGCTACGAAGATGTATTGTGACCTGAGGCAGCACTATTGGTGGCGGCAGATTAAGAAGGACATAGTTGCATATGTAGCTAGGTGCCTAAATTGCCAACAAGTTAAATATGAGCACTAGAGGCCAGGTGGCCTACTTCAGCATATGACTATACCAGAGTGAAAATGAGAATGCATTACAATGCACTTTGTAGTTGGGTTGCCGCGGACCTTGCGGAAGTTTGATGCAGTTTGGGTCATTGTCGACAGGTTGACCAAGTCGGCACACTTCATTCCGGTTGTGACTACGTATACTTTAGAGAGGTTGGCCCAGATTTATATTCAGGAGATAGTTCGGTTGCACGGTGTGCCAATTTCTATCATATTAGATATAGGCCCTCAGTTTACTTCACATTTCTGGAGAGCAGTACAGAGTGAATTGGGGACCCATGTAGAGCTCAACACAACCTTTCATCCGCAGACCGACGGGCAGTCGGAGCGGACAATTCAGATTTTGAAGGATATGCTCAGGGCATGTGTGATTGACTTCGGAGGTCAGTGGGATCGTTTCTTGCCTTTGTCCGAGTTTGCTTTTAATAATAGTTACCAATCCAGCATTGAGATGGCTCCATTTGAGGCTTTATATGATCGGCGTTGTCGTTCGCCCATCGTATGATTTGAGCCCGACGAGGCTAAGTTATATGGTACCGATTTGATGAAAGATGCCTTAGAAAAGGTAAAGTTAATTCAGGAGTGACTTTGTACAATACAGTCCAGACAGAAGAGTTACGCGGATAAGAAAGCGTGTGATTTATCATTTATAGTGGGTGAGAAAGTCCTTTTGAAGGTTTCACCGATGAAGGGAATCATGAGATTCAGGAAGAAGGGCAAGTTGAGCCCAAGGTTTATAGGCCCATTTGAGGTATTGAGGCAAGTTGGGGAGGTTGATTACGAGCTTGCTTTGCCTCTCAGTCTATCGGGAGTTCATCCAGTCTTCCATGTATTTATGCTCCGGAAGTATCATGCCGACCTGTCATATGTGTTAGACTTCAGCACAGTTCAACTACATAAGAGCTTAGATTATGAAGAGAAACTAGTTGCCATTGTAGATAGACAGGTTTGCCAGTTGAGGTCCAAGAAGGTTTCTGCAGTAAAAGACCAGTGGAGGGGCCAACCAGTTGGGGAAGCGACTTGAGAGGCCGAGGAGGACATGCAGAACAGATATCCACATTTATTCAGCACTCCGGGTATAATTCTAAATTTGTTCGAGGACAAACGTTTGTTTAAGAGGTGGAGAATGTAATGACCCAACCGATCGTTTTGCCTTCTAGAACCCCGTTACCCTAAATAAGACTCCTTGTATGTGCCTTTACTGTTATTTGACTTGCGGAGATGGTTAGTTCGGGATTTGGAAGGGTTCGGGTTGAAATCAGAACACTTAGTTCATTAGTTTGGCTTTAAAAGGCTAAGGTTGACTTCGGTCAACATTTTTAGAAAATGACCCCGGAATCGAGATTTGACAGTTCCAGTAGGTTCGTATGATGATTTTGGACTTGGGCGTATGCTCGAATTGGGTTTTGGACAAATCGGGAGCGCTTCAGCGCTTAATAGTGAAAGCTAGCTATTTGAAGGTTTTAAGGTTCTTTAAATTTGGTTTGGAGTAGGTTTTGGAGTAATCGAGGTCCGTTTGAAATTCTGAGTCTGGGAATAGTTCCGTATGGTGATTTAAGACTTGCACGCAAAATTTGGTGTCATTCCGAGTAGTTTAAGTATGTTTCGGCGCATTTGGAGTAAGTTTGAAGAATTTAAAAATTTTAAGTTGAATCAATTTGGTTTGAGGTACGATTCTTAGTTTTGATATTGTTTTACACGTTCCGAGGGTTCGAGCGAGTCCGTTTTATGATTTCAAACTTGTTGGTATGTTCGGATAGGGCCCTGAGGGCCTTGGGAGTTAATCGGACGAGGCTCGGACCAAGTTTGGACTTAGAAGCAGCAGCTGAAGCTTCCAGCTTCTGCTGCAATCGCACATGCGCTTGGCCAGCCGCAGGTTCGAGCCACGAGTTACAGGTGCGAAGAAGAGGGGGGTCAATGGGCACCACAGAAGCGAGCCAGGAACCGCACCTGCGAAGGCGCAAGTGCGAAGGGAAGGACCGCAGAAGCGAGGAAGGGCGTAGATGCAGAAGATTGGGCACACCTGCGGATGCGCAAAAGCGGCTCCTTGTCCGCAGGTGCGGAGCCAGGCCAAGTGGGGGAATCTCGCACATGCAAGGAAATTTCCGCAGGTGCGAAAATCGCAGAAGGCAGAACCTTCATTTAAGTCCGGAGTTGCGTATTTTTAGCCTATTTTCTTCATGTTTTGGGCAATTGTAGAGCTCTTTGAGAGATGATTTTAACTAGCAACTTGAAGGTAAGTTAATTCTACCCACATTAAGTTAAATACTTAGATTATGGGTAGATTATAATGTAAATTGTGGAAATCATGGGTTTAGATAAAAAACCTAGGTTTTGATAAAAATGAGATTTTAACCACGAAAATGGTTATAAAATGAGATGAAAATTGTATATTTGAGTTCTTGAGATTATGGGTAACGATTTCCTCCAATTTTTTTTGAAATCCGGGCACGTGAGCCCTGGGTGAATTTTAGGAATTTTATCAATTTGGGTTGGGTAATTGATCTAATACTCTAAATTCGAATTGTTAAGCATGTATTAATTATTTTATATAACATTTGGCTAGTTTCGAATTTTTTGGCACTGAATTGAGGCTGTAACGCAACGTTTTGATCGAGAAGTAAACTCTGAGACAAGGTAAGTCTCTTGTCTAACCCTGTAAGAGGGAATTTACCCCATTGGTAATTTAAATTAATAATTATTGCTAATTATGGGGGCTACGTACGCACGGAGTGGCGAGTGTCCGTGTGTAGCTACTAATTATGCTATGTCCGGATAGTTAAGGACTCAAATCATGAATTACTTGTAATAATTGCATCCTTTATTTAATTAATGTACTGAAATTATATTGGAAATTGTTAGAGGAAATAGTAAAAAGACCGAAATTTCACATAATTGAAGTTTTGTGCAAATTACTTGACTATTAATAGAAATTGTACATCCTTATGTGTTAGCCTTATAATAACTTCTCATTCGGCATAAATCATGCTCAATAATAACAATTACACAATACCTTGACATCCTATTGTAGATTGTGAAGATAAATGATTAATTGAAAATGATTGAATTTGAAATAATTATTTATTCTCGTTTGTTAAGAAGATTATCGTTATTCACATAAACCATGTCTATTTACATATTTCTATTTTAATATTATTGACCCATAGTGAGTGTCAAAGTCGATCTCTCGTCACTACTTCTTCGAGATTAAACTTAATATTTAATGGGTACACGTTGTTTACGTGCTCATACTACGCTTGCTGCACTTTTTGTGCATGATTTGATATAGGAACCTTAGGCGGTCCTACCGGTGCATAGGAACCTTAGGCGGTCCTATCCCGAGGCCTAGTGGTGAGCTGCTTCTCCTAAGTCGTTCCGCAGCACCTAGTGTCTCCCTTTGTTTTTGTTTTCTGTCTATTTTGTGTTCAGATAGTATTTTGGATTTCCTTTGTATAACCTACTAGATGCTCATATACTTGTGATACCAGTATTCTCACACACACTAGTAGAATTATGATATGAATTATTTTCTTGATTTTTATTCAATCAGAACCTTTTATATCTTCCTTAAATCTTGCAAATAAGAAGAGTTTAATTACTCAAAAATTTATGAAAAGAGGAAATATATGTTTAATTCACTAGTTGGCTTGCCTAGTTATGATGTTGGGTGCCATCACGACCTATAGGTGAAATTGGGTCATGACAAGTCTTACTTAAGGGAACGGGGTTCTAGATGGCAAAACGACCGGTTGGGTCGTTACAACTTCTCTTTTAATATAACATAGATATATATTTTCTTACTCTTGAAATTTTAATTTAACTGATGTTATATTGTTCAAAATTCTTCATCTGTCTAAATATATTGATAATATTTTTGAGTGTTTTTTATTTATCTTTTATTTTTTAATATCATAAAATTATCTTTATCCCCCTCCTTTAATACATTCTTTTCTAATGTAATATTTGATTAGTTTTCTCGTTTTGTAGTTTACTGAAAATTTAAATAATGTAATATATTTTACTAAATTATAGTTTTGAATTCATCAAAAGTATAAAGATATAAGCATTTTATTATTTTTATAAAAAATCTAACAATATTATAATAATTATTAATTTGTGTTATATATATATATATATATATATATATATATATATAATATACTCATCTTATATATAATATCCTAATAGTATTTTTATATTTATCATAATGAAATTATGAGTTCTATTTATTATAAATTTCTTAGATGAGAAATTTAATTAGTATATTTATTTTACGTTATCTCTTGAATTTGTTTTTTGTAGTATTCCTCCTTTATAAATATTTGTTTATTATAATTTTAGTTATGTGTATATGTATGGATTTTCTCATCATAATTCTAATTATAAGTGTTATAGTTTTATATCTTTCCACAAATTTATATTTTATTTTATTTTTTGTTCCTTGCTTATCTAATTGCATTATCCATTACCTATTATTTTTAAATTGTCATATGAATTATTAATAAATTACAAGTTTAATTTAATACAATGAATATAATTTTGTAGTACTTTTGAAATTTAACTTGACTTTATCCTGTATAACTTTCTCGTAATTATTTTGAAATTTAAATTTATCAATAATATTTTCGAGTATTATTTATTTACTTAATTTTATCAAATAAATTTAATATGAGGATATAATCACATTATATCTATTATCCTCTTTATACATTAATTTTTATTCTACAATATTTTAATTTTTTCGTTATGTTTATCTATAATACGAATACTATTGTATTATTTTTCTAAATGGATGGTGTTGAATTAGTTCAAAGGTTAAACATAGAAGTTCTTTTAATATATGTCATAAATCTTAGACTTTTATTCTATTGCTCAAAATTATTTATTATTTGAAATTATCAATAATATTTTTGAGTATTATTTTGATAGTTTATTCTATTTCTTAAGTTAATTTGCCTCACACTATCTCTATTTTTCTCTCTTTATATATTATTGTGCATTTTATGATATTGTAGTTTGTTTTTTTCAGATCGTATTTTACGATAATTCAAAGAGTGATATATTTTATTCAAATTTTAAGGACTAATGCTTAAAAGTATCTACATGATTAGTAGATCTAATTTAGTTGCTCCTTCAGTTTTCTATCAAGCTCTAACTTTTTTCTATCTCATTCACACAACCATCTCCTCTGATTTTCTATCCATTTCTTTGCTACTTCAATGTACCTATTGTTTGATCCTTTAATTCCCTATTTTTGTCTTAACCGTAAATGAAAGTAAAGATCTTCTCTAATAAAGCAAGCAACATCATCAACTCCATCATAATTTTTCCCGAAGAGTTTATTTTTCAACTATAAATTTCATCTTCCTCTCAAATTACTTGCCGAAAATAAGTCTTGAAAGAAGGCATGGTGGAAGGGGAAGTATCTCAGAAAAAAAAAGATTTAACAATGATTTATGTGTAACTAAAGGGCCATATATAAGAGGTTAAGAAGTTGGAACTTTATTTTAATTTAAAATTCATTCACTTTAAAATTTAAAAATCTTATCAATGGTTATGCCACTTGGTATCATATAAATATTTTACTTCTCTTTTTATATATAGATAGATATTGATATAGATATGGACTATCATATTAGGAAGAAACCTCTCCTAATTTTGAATTGAAAGTTGTTTATTTCTTTATTTTCGTTTTATTATTTTAAAATAATTTTAAACTCCAACTTGAAACTACTCCCAAATTTATTAGTAATTTTTTATTTTTTTATTTTATTTTTATTTTAAAATTATTTTAAAACTCCAACTTTATTGGAGCTTTGTCCTAAAAATTTACACTTGTAGTCTTATAGTTATGCTACTTGGCATCATATAATTATTTTACTTCTATATATATATATATATATATATATATATATATAGAGAGAGAGAGAGAGAGAGAGAGAGAGAGAGAGAGAGAGAGAGAGAGGTACTACTATATTAGGAAGAAACTACTCCCAAAATTTAAATTTTTAATTTTTAATTTTTTCTTATTTTTCATTTTTTATTTTAAAATAATTTAAAACTTCAACTTGAAACTACTCCATAATTTGAAAGGATAGTTTTTTTTTACATTTTTGTTTTTTTATTATAGATAATTATAAGATATTTATATTTATTAATTCAAATAGAGTAACCAATTAATTTAAAATTTAAATAAATTCAAAATATTTTTAGTTAGAAATGTAGTTTATTTTGTCTTAACAATGCTACTTGGCTTAATAAGACTGCTCTTTCTTATACTTTTAATTATAGATTATAGATAGATTAGACGAGATATTGTAAGCTGATTTTTTTTCTTCGTTTTGTATCCGACATTTTTTTTCCAGAAGATCCATCGACATGATGGATGAGTTTAGGCAAGACTCCTAACCTGTATATGTGATGACCCAATATGTCATCTTTAAATTTAATAAGTAATTCAGTATTCTAAAATCTCGAAAGACACCATTTATTATTTTTCGACTTGCGTGCGTAGTCCGTATATTTTTTCGGAAAGTTTTCATGTGAAAAATGAATTAAAATAGGAAATAGTGCTTTAAAATTCAAGTGAGTTGACTTTGGTCAACATTTTTAGCAAAGGGACCCGGATCAGTATTTTGACAATTTCGGTAGCTCCGTATCGTGATTTGGGACTTGGGCGTATGCCCGAAATTTAATTTGGAGGTCCCTAGCTCAAGTTATGACCATTTAACGAAACTAGCAATTTAAAGGCTAAATATTCCAAGTTTGACCGCGGGGCTGACTTTTTGATATCGGAGCTGGAATCCGATTCTTGAAATTTGAACAGCTCTGTTATGTCACTTATGACTTGTGTGCCAAATTTGAAGTCATTCCGGATTCATTTAATATGTTTTGGCACGAGATTTAAAAATTGAAAAGTTCAAAACTCAAAGTTTGAATTGGGGTGTGAATTATAATTTCAGCTTTATTTCACGTGATACGAGACCCCGAGTAAGTCCGTATTATATTATTGGACTTGTTGGTATATTCGTACGGGGTCTCGAGTACCCCGAGAGTGAAACAGATCGAAATCGGAATAAGAATTGGACTTAAGCAAAATCTGAAATTTTGAGTTCTGGTGTAATCACACCTGCGGAATTTTGACCGCAGGTGCGAGCTCGCAGAAGCGAGACTTCCATTGCAGATGCGGTCTTCGCAGGTGCGGCCCTTTTGCACAGAAGCGGACGTCGCAGGTGCGACATTTTTGTCTGCAGATGCGGAACCTCTCCTGGCGGCCCCACTTCGCAAATGCGAGCTTTGTCTCGCAAATGCGAGACCGCAGGTGCGAAAATATAGCCCGTAAAAATGCAAAAATGCTGGGCAGAATACATAAAATCGGGTCTTAGCCATTTTTACTTATTTTTGAGTTTTAAGTCTCGGATTTGGGCGATTTCAAGAAAAATTTTCACGACTTTGAATTGGGTAAGTGTTCTTTAACCAAAAGTGATTATATTTCACAAATCCATGTCTATATTCATCATTTATCTCGGATTTAGATGGAAGAAATTGAAAGTTTTGTAAAACTTTTCAAAAACGAAAAATTAAGATATGAAGGTCCATTTGATATCGGAATTGGACAAATTTTGTATGGTTGAACTCGTATCGGAAAGGGTGTTCGGATTTCGTGAGTTTTTTTGGGATTTGAGATGTGAGTCCCACTGCCGAATATTTTAATGAATTTTAAATTTTTATCCGAAAAATTTATAAATTCATATGGAATTAATTCCTATAATTAGTATTGAATATATTAAATTGTTTGTGAATAGATTTGAAGCTTTCAGAGGCAAATTTAAAAGGAAAAGTTGTGGTTGGATAATTGATTGAAATTTGCAAAGCGAGGTAAGTGTCGGGGTTAACCTTGACTTGAGGGAATAGAATCCTTAATTTATTTGTTATGTAAATTGCATGTAAACGACGTATATGCGAGGTGATGAGTGTCTATACATCGTCAAATTAATTATTTGCCTGCTTACTTGAAAAGTCATAAATTATTTTTAATCATAAATTAATTATTATAATAATTATTTCTCTCTTATTCTTTGCAAATATAAATTCTTGAATTCCTGCATTAATGGTTACATGCTATTTGAATTATGTGCATTAATTGTTATTTGACATTTAGCATAATAAATATTAAACTGCCTATTTGGTTCTTGATTTCCATAATAATTTGCTATTTGTCATTGTTTGCTTCATAATTAAACCATAATTATTGTATGCTTGTTGTCTCGTAATTTTATATTAATTGTTACATTTATTGGGAGAATTTCTTCTATAAGAATTGGTAAATGAAAATGTTGGAGGAGCGGATTGCACGCCGCAACATGATTGATTATAATGTATATATTGGAGGATCAAGTTGCACGCCGCAATAGACTTATTAAAAGTCAATATTGGAGGATCGGGTTGCACGCCACAACATACTTATTAAAAGTCAATATTGGAGGATCGAGTTACAAGCCGCAACAGACTTATTAAAAGTCAATATTGGAGGATCGGGTTGCACGCCGCAACAAACTTGTTAAAAAGCTAATATTGGAGGATCGAGTTGCACGCCGCAACAGAACTGAATGTGGATATATTGTGAGAGCGGGTTGCACGCTGCAACTGAATTGATGGAAATGATAATTGGTTGTGACTGTTGAGTTGGCTTCAATTATTATAAATGAGTTACTTGATTTATTTCTATTATTGTTGGTGTATCTAATATTACGTACATGTAATGTAAGTGACCCGCCTTAGCCTCGTCACTACTTCGTCGAGGTTAGGCTCAACACTTACCAGTACATGGGGTCGGTTGTACTGATACTACACTCTGTACTTCTTGTGCAGATTTTGGAGTTGGTCCCAGCGGCGTGCCATAGTTTTGCTCGGATTTTAGCTACTCGGAGGAGACTTGAGGTATAACTGCATGGCGTCCACAGTTCTGAAGTCCCCGTCTATTTCGCTTTAGATGTGTGTTTATTTCCAGACAGTTTTACTTTATTCAGACCTTTATTTGTATTTATTCTAGAAGCTCGTGCTCTTGTGACATCAATTCTGGGATGGTATTTAAATACCGTTGTTTGATGGATTATTTCATTATATTTCAAACTTTGCTTCCACATTTATTTCTTTGTTATTAATATATTTAAAAATTATTTTAAAATAGATAATATTATTCTAACATTGGCTTGCCTAGCAAGTGAAATGTTAGGCGCCATCACGGTCCGAAGGTGGGAATTTTGGGTCGTGACAGTTGGTATCAGAGCACTAGGTTACATAGGTCTCATGAGTCACGAGCAAGTTTAGTAGAGTCTGAAGGATCGGTACAGAGACGTCTGTACTTATCTCTCAGAGGCTATGAAGTTTAGGAATAATATCACTTCTTTCTTATTCTGTCATGCGATTTTGTTCTATCATCGATGATTGAACCATTCTACTTTTATTCTCTCGCAGATGGTGAGAACACATAATACCTCTACCGATGGACAAGGACCAGAACCCCCGGTGGCAACTATGGCCAGGGGTAGAGGTCGAGGTCATGCTAGAGGCCGAGGTAGAGCTCAGTCCAGAGCTCGAGCAGCTGCACCTGTTGAAGAACTTCAGATAGACCTTCAGGAGGAGGTCCCAATTCAGAATGTACCAGTTGGACCAGTTCAGGTCCCGGAAGGATTCATAGCCACTCTAGTGCTTTAGGACGCTCTAGTCCGATTGGTGAGTCTTATGGAGGGTGTGGCCCATAATGGTACATTTCCAGTGGCACCAGCCATCTCACAGGCTGGGGGAGGAGCACAAACTCCCACTACTCCCGCTCCGGAGCAGATGGCTCCCCAGAATCAGGCTCCGGCAGCCCCACCAGTTGGGGTAATTTAGCCAGTTGTTGCGGCATAGACCGGTGATAGG
Source organism: Nicotiana tomentosiformis (assembly GCF_000390325.3). NCBI lineage: Eukaryota > Viridiplantae > Streptophyta > Magnoliopsida > Solanales > Solanaceae > Nicotiana > Nicotiana tomentosiformis. Next base: position 12,823,587 of record NC_090812.1, on the reverse strand, counting down.
CCTGCTATGTCTTTTGAGGCCTTATTAAGACTGGATAAGTTCACTAAGCTCTTTCCAGTTAACTTCAGTGGTACACCTTCTGAGGACCCACAGGATTATCTTGAATGCTGCCATGAGGTGCTGCGGAACATGAATGTAGTTGAGATTTCTGCCAAGAAGTGGTGGAGAGATTATATATTGACCCGACCAGTCGGATCACCTGCACTTACCTGGGAGCAGTTCTCTCAGCTATTTCTGGAGAAGTTCCTCCTTATCACACTGAGAGAGGAATTTTGCAAGCAATTTGAGCATCTACAGCAGGGCAGTATGACTGTTACTCAGTATGAGCCTCGTCTTGTGGATTTGGCCCGTCATGCTCTCCTTTTACTACCTACGGAGGGAGAGAGAATGAGGAGGTTCATTGAGGGATTCACTCACCCTATCAGACTTCAGATGTCCAAGGAGACCAGATGTGAGATTTCTTTTCAGGCGGCTGCTAATGTCGCAAGGAGGATCGAGATGGTTCTTGCATAGGAAAGAGGGAAGAGGTCCGATAAGAGGCCTCGTCAATTTGGTGGTTACTGTGGTGCCTCGTCTGGAGGCAGGGGTAATTTTGGTAGGGGTCATCCTTCCAGACCGTTTCATTCAGCACTTCATGTATCTCCCGGTGCTTCAGGGAGTCACGGTCCTATTATGCCTTACTCTGGGCAGCCAGTATTTAGTGCACATTTAGCTCCTATCAGTGCACCACCACTCCAGAGTTACTACAGTGTTTATCCGGCCCATCTGGGTCAGCTTCAGCTTCAGCAGCCACGGCATCAGGATGGGTGTTATGAGTGTGGGAACATTGGTCACATTAGGAGGTATTGCCCTAGATTAGCGAGTAACAAATCTCGGCAAGATTCTCGTGCCATCATACCGGCATCGGTTGCTTCACCGCCTGCTCAGCCAGCTAGAGGTAGGGTTCAGGCCATTAGAGATGGAGGTCAGGCCATTAGAGGTAGAGGTCAGACCGTTAGAGGTGGAGGCCAGCCAGTTAGAGGCCGTCCCAGAGACGCAGTTCAGAATGGTGGGGCCCAACCCCAATTTTATGCTTTTCTAGCTAGGCCTGAGGCCGAGTCATCTGATGATGTGATCACAGGTATTATTCCACTTTTCCATAAAGATGCTTCAGTTCTATTTGATCCAGGATCTACTTATTCCTATGTGTCCTCCTATTTTGCTTCATATTTGGTTATGCCTTGTGATTCTCTGAGTGCTTCTGTGTGTGTATTTACACCTGTGGGAGACTCTGTGGTAGTAGATCATGTCTACCGTTCGTGTGTGGTTACTATTGGTAATTTTGAAACTAGTATGGATCTTCTACTTCTTGATATAGTAGATTTTGATGTCTTCTTGGGTATGGATTGGCTGTCTCCTTAAGCTCGGCGTGTGGTAGAGAAAGGTTGTCTAGCCTATTTGGCTTATATTCATGATCCCAATGCAGATGTCCCTTCTATGGACTCAGTACCAGTTGTTCATGAATTTTCAGAAGTATTTTCTGCAAATCTGTCGGGGATGCCACCCGATAGAGATATTGACTTCTGTATTGATTTGGCTCCGGGCACTCAGCCCATTTCTATTCCACCATACCGTCTAACCCCGCTAGAGTTGAAAGAATTGAAAGAGCAGTTACAAGACTTGCTTGATCAGGGATGTATTAGACCCAGTGTCTCGCCCTGGGGTGACCCAGTATTATTTGTAAAGAAGAAAGATGGCTCGATGCGGATGTGTATAGACTATCGGAATTTGAACAAGGCCACTATCAAAAATAAATATCCGCTGCAAAGAATTGATGACTTATTTGATCAACTTCAGGGTGCCAAGGTATTTTCAAAAATTGATTTGAGATCTGGTTACCATCAGTTGAAGATTAGGGCATCTGATGTCCCTAAGACAACTTTTCGGACTTGGTATGGGCATTACGAGTTCCTAGTGATGTCATTTGGGTTGACAAATGCTCCAGCAGCATTTATGAATTTGATGAATCGGGTGTTCAAGCCTTATTTGGATTCTTTTGTGGTTGTATTCATTGATGATATCTTTATTTACTCCAGAAGTCGAGAGGAGCATGAGCAACATCTTCGAAGTGTGCTTCACACCTTGAAGAATAATCAGTTATATGCCAAATTTTTAAAATACGAGTTTTGGTTAGAATCTGTTGCCTTTTTGGGGCATGTTGTATCGGCAGAAGGCATAAAGGTAGATCCTAAGAAGATTGAGGCTGTTCAGAATTGGCCTAGACCTACTTCGGTTATAGAGATCCGGAGTTTCCTGGGTTTGGCAGGTTATTATCGTCGGTTCGTGGAAGGGTTTTCATCTATAGCAAGCACATTGACTAGACTAACCCAGAAGGGTGTTCCATTTAGATGGTCAGGCGAGTGTGAGTTGAGCTTTCAGAAGCTCAAGACCGCTTTGACTACGGCGCCAATATTGGTATTACCCACAGGCTCAGGATCGTATACGGTATATTATGACTCATCTCACATTGGGCTTGGTGCAGTATTAATGCAAGATGGCAAGGTAATTGCATATGCGTCGCGGTAGTTGAAAGTTCACGAGAAGAATTATCCTGTTCATGACTTAGAATTGGCAACCATTGTTTATGCTCTGAAGATTTGGAGGCATTACCTCTACGGTGTCTCATGTGAGGTATTTACTGATCATCGTAGCCTCCAGTATCTGTTCAAACAAAAGGATCTTAATTTGAGACAGAGAAGATGGTTGGAGTTGTTGAAAGACTACGATATCACCATTTTGTATCACCCTGGAAAGGCCAATGTGGTGGCAGATGCTTTGAGTAGAAAGGTTGTGAGTATGGGCAGTCTTGCGTATATTCCGGTTGGTGAGAGGCCATTAGCTGCAGATGTTCAGACTTTGGCTAATCAGTTCGTGAGGTTAGATGTTTCAGAACCCAGTCGGGTTCTAGCTTGTACAGTCATTCGGTCTTCTTTATATGAGCGCATCAGAGAGAGGCAGTATGATGATCCTCATTTACTTGTCCTTAAGGACACAGTGCGGCACGGTGATGCCAAACAGGTTGTTGTGGGGGAAGATGGAGTTTTGCGAATGCAGGGCCGTATTTGTGTGCCTAATGTGGATGGGCTTCGTGAATTAATTCTTGAAGAGGCACATAGTTTCAGGTATTTTATTCATCCAGGTACCGCTAAAATGAATCAAGATTTGCGGCAACATTATTGGTGGAGGAGAATGAAAAAGGATATGGTTGCACATGTAGCTCGATGTCTGAATTGTCAGCAAGTTAAGTACGAGCATCAGAGACCTGGTGGTTTGTTTCAGAAGTTAGAAATTCCTGAGTGGAAGTTGTTGGGCTCCCACGGACTCAGAGAAAATTTGACGTAATTTGGGTCATTGTGGATAGGTTGACCAAGTCAGCCCATTTCATTCCAGTGGCAATTACCTATTCTTCAGAGAGGTTACCTGAAATTTACATTCGTGAGATTGTCCGCCTTCACGGTGTGCCCGTGTCTATTATTTCAGATCGAGGTACGCAGTTTACCTCACATTTCTGGAGGGCTGTACAGTGTGAGTTAGGCACGCGGGTAGAGTTGAGTACAACATTTCATCCACAGACAGACGGACAGTCAGAGCGCACTACTCTGATATTGGAAGATATGCTTCGCGCTTGTGTTATAGACTTTGGAGGTTCTTGGGATCATTTCTTACCACTTACAGAGTTTGTTTATAATAATAACTACCAGTCGAGCATTCACATGGCTCCATATGAGGCATTATATGGAAGGCGATGCCGATCGCCACTAGGTTAGTTTGAACCGGGAGAGGCTCGGTTGTTGGGTACCGATTTAGTACAGGATGCCTTGGATAAGGTCAAGATTATTCAGGATACTTTTTCTAACTCCGTTCGAGGACGAACGTTTGTTTTAGAGGTGGACAATGTGATGACCCAAAATGTAATCTTTAAATTTAATAAGTAATTATGTATTCTAAGACCTCAAAAAAATATCATTTATCATTCCTCCACTTGCGTGCGCAGTCCGTATATTTTTTCGAAAAGTTTTCATGTGAAAAATTAATTAAAATGTGAAATAGAGCTTTAAAATTCAAGTGAGTTGACTTTGGTCAATATTTTTAGCAAACGGACCCGGATCAGTTTTTTGACACTCCGATAGCTCCGTATCGTGATTTGGAACTTGGGGGTATGCCCGGAACTTAATTTGGAGGTCCCTAGCTCAAGTTATGACCATTTAACGAAACTAGCAATTTAAAGGCTAAATATTCCAAGTTTGACCGCGGGGCTGACTTTTTGATATCGGAGCTGGAATACGATTCTGGAAATTTGAACAGCTCCGTTATGTCACATATAACTTGTGTGCCAACTTTGAAGTCATTCCGGATTCATTTAATATGTTTTGGCACGAGATTTGCAAATTGAAAAGTTTAAAACTCAAAGTTTGAATTGGGGAGTGAATTGTAATTTCAGCATTATTTAACGTGATGCGAGACCCCGAGTAAGTCCGTATTATATTATTGGACTTGTTGAAATATTCGTACGGGGTCTCGAGTACCCCGAGAGTGAAACTGATCGAAATTGGAACAAGAATTGGACTTAAGCAAAATCTAAAATTTTGAGTTCTGGTGTAATCGCACCTGCGGAATTTTGACCGCAGGTGCGAGCTCGCAGAAGCGAGACTTCCATCGCAGATGCGGTCTTCGCAGGTGCGGCCCTTTTGCGCAGAAGCGGACGTCGCAGATGCGACATTTTTATCCGCAGATGCGGAACCTCGCCTGGCAGCCCCACTTCGCAAATGCGAGACCGCAGGTGCAAAAATATAGCCCGCAAATGCGAAAATACTGGGCAGAATACATAAAATCGAGTCTTAGCCATTTTTACTCATTTTTGAGTTTTAAGTCTCGAATTTGGGCGATTTCAAAGGAAATTTTCACGAATTTGAATTGGGTAAGTGTTCTTTAACCAAAAGTGATTATATTTCACAAATCCATGTCTATATTCATCATTTATCTCGGATTTAGATGGAAGAAATTGGAATTTTTGTAAAACTTTCCAAAAATGAAAAATTAAGATTTGAAGGTCCATTTGATATCAGAATTGGACAAATTTTATATGATTGAACTCGTATCGGAAAGGGTGTTCGGATTTCGTGAGTTTTTTCAGAATTTGAGACATGGGTCCCACTGCGAATATTTTAATGAATTTTAAATTTTTATTTAAAAAATTTATAAATTCATATGAAATTAATTCCTATGATTAGTATTGAATATATTGAATTGTTTGTGAATAGATTTGAAGCTTTCGGAGGCAAATTTAAAAGAAAAAGCTGTGGTTGAATAATTGATTAGAATTTGCAAAGCGAGGTACGTGTCGGGGTTAACCTTGACTTGAGGGAATAGAACCCTTAATTTGTTTGTTATGTGAATTGCATGTAAACGACGTATGCGCGAGGTAACGAGTGTCTGTACGTCATCAAATTAATTATTTGCCTGCTTACTTGAAAAATCATAAATTATTTTTAATCATAAATTAATTATTATATTAATTATTTCTCTCTTATTCTTTGCAAATATAAATTCTTGAATTCCTGCATTAATGGTTACATGCTATTTGATTTATGTGCATTAATTGTTATTTGACATTTAGCATAATAAATATTAAACTGCCTATTTGCTCCCTGATTTTCATAATAATTTACTATTTTTCATTGTTTGCTTCATAATTAAACCATAATTATTGTATGCTTGTTGTCTCGTAATTTTATATTAATTGTTACATTTATTGGGAGAATTTCTTCTATAAAAATTGGTAAATAAAAATGTTGGAGGAGCGGATTGCACGCCGCAAAATGATTGATTATAATGAATATATTGGAAGATCGGGTTGCACGCCGCAACAGACTTATTAAAAGTCAATATTGGAGGATCGGGTTGCACGCCGCAACAGACTTGATTAAAATAAATATGTTGGAGGAGCGGGTTGCACGCCGCAACAGAACTGAATGTGGATATATTGTAAGAGCGGGTTGCGCGCTGTAACTGAATTGATGGAAATGATAATTGGTTGTGACTGCTGAGTTGGCTTCAATTATTATAAATGAGTTACTTGATTTATTTCTATTATTGTTGTTGTATCTAATATTGCGTACAGGTAATGTAAGTGACCCGCCTTAGCCTCGTCACTACTTCGTCGAGGTTAGGCTCAGCACTTACCAGTACATGGGGTCGGTTGTACTGATACTACACTCTGCACTTCTTATGCAGAATTTGGAGTTGGTCCCAGCGGCGTGCCATAGTTTTGCTCGGATTTTAGCTACTCGGAGGAGACTTGAGGTATAACTGCATGGCGTCTGCAGTTCTGAAGTCCCCGTCTATTTCACTTTAGATGTGTGTTTATTTCCAGACAGCTTTACTTTATTCAGACCTTTATTTGTATTTATTCTAGAAGCTCGTACTCTTGTGACACCAATTCTGGGATGGTATTTAGACACCGTTGTTTGATGGATTATTTCACTATATTTCAAACTTTGCTTCCGCATTTGTTTCTTTGTTATTAATACATTTAAAAATTATTTTAAAATAAATAATATTATTCTAACGTTGGCTTGCCTAGCAAGTAAAATGTTAGGCGCCATCACAATCTGAAGGTGAGAATTTCGGATCGTGACAGTATATTTACCAAAAATAATAATTACACGGAGGAGGACATAGATATTAGACTCGTAAGTATTGTGAAGGTTGGATATATCCACCTTAGTAGTCATTTGTACATAATGTATCACTGTTGTCGATGGAATGAAACTCATCAAGGCAGCAATATACTATATACATATTAGGAACCAACAAAACAAGATCAAAGCAATCAGCTAACATCAGAAATGAACTTGTTCTTCATCTTCATGTGTCTGAAATTTGGAAGCCCATCAAATTCAAGCTTCATTGATCAGACATGAATATATCAATTACTTAATTATTGTTGAACCATAATTCAGAATAAAACGGATCAAAGCACATCCAAATATATTAAAACAGTTTTCAGCATATTAAAACAAACTAAATCAGTGAGCATGTCCTATAAGAACCTCCTCAATTAAATCATGCGAAAGAAAAAGAAACGAAAAAAAAAAAATCAATATGATTGAGGCAAGTGTTTGAATAAATAAAACAAGAATGAAAGGCACAAGGCATAAATAAATTATGTATTTATATCTGGGCCAAAACTATACGGAAAACTATTTTTTTATTAATAATTTTAAATAAACCAACGAAACCTTTTGTATATATACGGGTGAAACCGAGCTCATGATGCATCCTAACCTCCGACAAGATAAGCCAAGCTCGAGACATGGCAATAAGGGACCAGAATCGAGCCAAAGTCTGTTTATCTCGTCAGATCAGTTGACAGAGTCAGGAGAGATATTGATTATGAACCATGGTCAAACAGGGATCGATATCAGCCATACAATGAAGACCGAAGAGGTGGTGGATATGGGAGAAACCCCGTGAAAAGTGAAAGAAGAAGTGACCGAGATCAAAACAACTGGGGACTCATGAGAAAAAACAATTTCGATAGGTCCATCGGGCCGAAAGAAGCGCGAAGACTATCGGAGTACAGCTTTAACGTCGCCGTCACCGCTAACGTATCCGCCATTGGATGTATCAGAGACACCAAATGGCCTTGACCTTTATAGTCCGATCCAGGCCAAAGGAATCCTAACCTAACATGCAAATATCATGGCACTCACTATCACAGGACAGAAGATGGCCGATAATTGAGAGAGAAAGTAGCCCGGCTATTTAATAACGGGAATCTCCGAGAGATCCTGAGTGACTGAGCCAAGAAGCACTTTAGGAACAGAGATTCTGGTAAACAGACCGAACAGGAGGAACCTCAGCACGTCATCAACATGATCATCGGTGGGGTCGATATTCCCAGGGGGCCGATGCTGAAGCGCACTAAAGTATCTATCACAAGGGAAAAACGAACTCGGGATTATGGGCCTGAGGAAACCTTGTCCTTCAACGGCGAAGACGCTAATGGGATCGTTCAGCCACACAACGATGCACTGGTAATATTAGTACTTATAATTAAATCTCGAGTTAAACGTGTATTATTTGATCCAGGTAGCTCGGGCAACATTATCAGATCAAGGGTCGTGGAATAACTCGGCCTGCAAGATCAGATTGTGCCCCCGGTCCGAATCCTAAACGGATTCAAAATGGCATGTGAGACCACTAAAGGAGAGATAACATTAACAGTGAACACCCCCGGGACCGTTCAGGAAACAAAGTTCTATGTGATCGAAGGGACATGAGGTACCATGCTTTGTTCGGGAGACTATGGATTCACAACATGAGGGCGGTACCCTCGACTCTGCACTAGGTGTTGAAGTTCCTGACGACCGGGAGGAAAAAAAATTGTTTACGGAAAATAACGGGCCGCAAAAGAGATGTTCGCAGTTGACGAGGTGGTCCCGATATCCACACTTTCGACACCGAAGGAGCTGGGTCCAGTCATCAAGGGAGAAACCAAATAGCAACTACTGGCACCAACTATGTCCCTATCGAAGAAGCAGAAGATAGGTGAGGATGACGACTACGGGATTCCCAGGTCTTTCATAGCTCATGATGATTCCGACACTACCAAATCGACGATCGAGGAACTGGAGCAAGTCGTATTGATCACTTGCCTGATCGAAAGGTATACCTGGGCACGAGGTTGAATCCTGAGCTCAGGAAAAATCTCATTCAATTTCTTATAGCTAACGAAGATTGTTTCACTTGGTCCCACCTTTATATGACAGGGATCCCGCCGGAAATAACCACTCACAGGCTAAGTTTGGACCCAAAGTTTTACCCGGTCAAGCAGAAGAGGAGATCCCAGTCCGAGGTCAAACATGCTTTCATCAAGGACGAGGTATCTAAACTCCTCAAAATAGGATCCATCCAGGAGGTAAAATACCCGGACTGGCTACCAAACGTAGTAGTAGTCCCCCAAAAGAGGAACAAATTAAGAATGTGTATGGATTATAAAGATCTGAATAAAGCGTGTCCCAAGGACTCTTTCCCTTTGCCTAACGTCGATCGCATGATCAATGCGACGACCGTCCACGAGATCCTCAATTTTCTCGATGCCTATTCCGGGTACAATAAAATTCGGATGGACTCGGGTGATCAGGAAAAAACTTCCTTCATCACTAAGTACGACACCTACTGCTATAACGTGATGCCGTTTGGACTAAAAAACGCCGACGTCACTTACCAATGCCTAGTAAATCGGATGTTCGAAGAACAAATAGAAAAATCAATGGAGGTTTATATTGACGATATATTGGTTAAGTCCCTGCGAGCAGAGGACCATTTGAAATATTTGGAGGAAACCTTTAGCATATTGAAGAAATACAATATGAAGCTGAGTCTGGAGAAATTTGCATTTGGAGTCGGGTCTGGTAAATTCCTCGGATTTATGGTATCCAATAGGGGGATCAAGATCAACCCCGATAAGATCAAGTCCATCGAAGATATCACTATTGTGGACAATGTGAAGGTCGTGCAAAGGTTAACCGGATGTATAGCCGCCTTGGGACGATTTATCTCGAGGTCGTCCGACAAGAGCCACCATTTCTTCTCACTATTAAAGAAAAAGAATAACTTCTCATGGACCCTTGAGTGCCAACGGGCCTTGGAGGAGCTTAAGTGATATCTATCGAGCCTGCCGATGCTTCACACACTGAAGAAAGACGAATATCTATACCTATACTTGGCAGTATTAGAGATGGCAGTAAGTGGAGTCCTGGTCCGGGAGGAGAAAGGTACGCAATTTCCAATTTACTATGTTAGTAGGACTCTCGGCGAGGCCGAAACTAGGTACCCTCACCTAGAAAAGTTGGTTCTTGCTTTGCTAATTGCCTCTAGGAAGCTAAAACCGTACTTCCAATGTCACCCCATATGTGTCGTAATGATTTATCCACTGAGGAATGTAATGCATAAACCCGAGCTCTCAGGACGGTTGGCAAGATGGGCCGTGGAGATCAGTGGGTACCACATCGAATATCGGCCTCGGACTGCTATTAAGTCTCAAATTTTGGCAAACTTTGTGGTCGACTTTACACCGGCCCTAATACCCGAGGTTAAAAGAGAGTTGTTGTTGAACTCGGGGACGTCTTCGGGAATCTGGACCCTCTTTATGGACGACGCCTCAAACACAAAGAGGTCCGGACTTGGAATTATATTGAAACTGCCCGCAGGTAATATAGTTAGACAATCTATCAGAACTGTAAAATTAACTAATAATGAAGACGAGTATGAGGCCATGATTGCAGGTCTTGAACTGGCCAAAAGCTTGGGGGCAGAGGTGATCGAAGCTAAGTGTGATTCCCTCATCGTGGTGAACCAAGTTAATGGGACCTTCGAAGTCACAGCGAAACGAATGCAAAGGTACCTGGATAAACTACAGTTAACGTTACATCAGTTCAAATAATGGACTCTACAACACATTCCTTGGGATCAAAACATCGAGGCCGATGCCCTTTCTAACTTAGGGTCGACGATCGATGATGACGAGTTCAACTCGAGGGCGGTTGTGCAACTCATGAGATCGGTAGTGGAAGAAGGTCACGCCAAGATAAACTTAACAAGCCTGACTTGGGACTAGAGAAACAAATATATGGAATATTTAAAGATCGAAAAACTGCTGTCATGACATGAAATTTTCCACCGACGGGACCGTGATGGCGTCTAACATTTCACTTGCTAGGCAAGCCAATGTTAGAGAATCATTAAATCAATTTCTTATTCACATTCAGTAATTAACAATAATTAACTAAGATAAAATATAATAAGTGCAGAATATCATAAAACTGCATTAATCACTGTCACCCGGATCTGGAATCATAATTCACAAGCATTCTAGAATTTACTACAAGTAATAGTCTAAAAAAAAATACAACTGTCTGAATGAAAGAAAACAGTAGGGCATAAAAGATAGACAGGGACTTCAAGGTCTATGAACGCCGACAGATCTATCTTGAGTCTCTGGATAGTAGACCAATAAAAAAATCTCGATCAACCTGAGCCGGTATCAAAATCTGCACAGAAAGTACAGAGTGCAGCATCAGTACAACCGACCCCATGTACTAGTAAGTGTCGAGCCTAACCTCGACGAAGTAGCGACGAGGCTAAGGCAAGGCACCTACAAATCAACCTGTACAATTTAACAGTGTATATACAAATAATAGAAATGAAGAACTAAACAGGAATTGTCGGGAGGGGACCATACTGAGGGGAATACAAGATAAAGAACTACAACAAAATGATCACCGGGGCAGTCAATAAACCATGAATCAACAGGAATAGGGAATACAATAAGAAAAAATGTACGGCATCACCCTTCGTGCTTTTACTCTCAATCTCACCATAAAATTAATAGAAACGACACGGTATCACCCTTCGTGCATTAACTCTCATATCATGGCACGTCATCACCCTTCGTGCATTAATACTCACAATATGGCACGGCATCACCCTTCGTGCATTAACACTCGTAATATGACACGGCATCACCCTTCGTGCATTAACACTTACAATATGGCACAGCATCACCCTTCGTGCATTAACACTTACAATATGGCACAACATCACCCTTCATGCATTAACACTCTCCTTTACCATAATGCAATGCATAAATAACAACAAGGAGATAGAATAACAAGTGCAAACCTTACTTCAACATTTGGTTCCATAATATCAATCTTAACTTTGAAATAAAAACTCAATTATCACCAGAAAATCCGTAAACATGATAAGAACGATAAATTAAAAAATACTAGTATAACACGTAGCAACTAGGCATAGAAATGAGACAATATAAGAAAAAATAGAGAAACATGGAAAATAGGTAAATTGGCGGTGCATAAGCACTCGCCACCTCACATATACGCCACTCACATGAATTTCACATAGCAAGTAATCTAAGGTTTCTAATTCCGTCAAGTCAGGGTTAGACACGACACTTACCTCGCTCCAAAGGCCACTTAATTCTCAATCACAGCTTTTCCTTTGGGATTCACCTCCAAACCACTAGTGTCTATTAAAAATGACTCAATAATATCGACTACTGCAAAAGGAATCAATTATATTACATAAATTAAATTTTCCAAATTTTCCTCCAAAAACAAAAAGTCAAAAAATCGACCCCGAGCTCGCTTGGTCAAAACCCGAGGTTCGGACCAAAATCCATTTACCCATTCACCCTCGAGCCTGAATATGTAATTGGTTTTGGAATCCGACCTCAAATCGAGGTATAAATCCCCAAATTCTCGAAATCCCTAGTTTCTACCCTAACTCCTAATTCTACCATGAAAACTCTAGATTTTAGGTTGATAATTCAAGAAATGTAATGGGTAATTGAAAGAAAATGGTTTAGAATCACTTACTAACACTTTGGGGAAGAAATGACTCTTGAAAAATCGCCTCATACCATTTGGTTTTTGAGAAAAATGAACTTTTGGCTAAATCTCGTGTTTGGATTCTGTTAAGTGTTAAGTGATAAATCTCGTGTTTGGATTCACGAGAGCACTATCACGTTCGCGGAGAGTGTAGGCTGCCAAGACTTCGCATTCGCAAGAAAGTGCTCACGTTCGCGTAGGCTACCCTTTCCTGGTCTTCTCGTTGGCGAGACAGTGTTCACGTTCGCGATGAAGAAAAGGCTGACTCCCCCTCCCCAGTGCCTAACACTACGCGTTCGCGATGGGCTTGTCGCATTCGCGAAGGGTAACGCCCCCATCGCTTTGCGTTCGTGACCAAGCCTTCGCGTTCGCGATCAAGCCTTTGTATTCACGAAGAAGAAATCCCGGCCTCATCAGTTTACTCTTCGTGAACGCGAAGAAGGACATGCCAGAACCTAGACTCTGCAGAAAAAACCAGATTTTTCCAAAGTCCAAAACATCAAATGGTCTATCCGAAACTCACCCGAGCCCTCGGAGCTCCAAACCAAACATGCACACAAGTCTAAAAATATCATACGGACCTACTCGTGCGATCAAATCGCCAAAATAACACCTAGAACTCTAAATTTAGCACCAAATCAAATAAAATTCTCAAGAACACTTTAAAGTTCACATCTTCTCAAGTGGACGTCCGAATCACGTCAAATCAACTCCGTTTCTCACCAAATTTCACAGACAAGTCTTAAATATCATAATGAACCTGTACCAGGCTCTAAAACCAGAATACGGACCCGGCACTAACAATGCCAAACATCAATCAATTCTTAAAAATAATTAATTTTCATCAAAAATTCATAACTAGAGCTAGGGACCTCCAAATTCGATTCCGGGCATACGCCCAAGTCCCATAATTCGATACGGACCCACCAGGACCGTCAAAATATGAATCCATGCCCGTTTACCAATAATGTTGACCGAAATCAACAAAAATCAACTTTTAAGGCATAAATTCTCATTTTCATCAATTTTCAACATAAACACTTTCCGAAAACATGTACGGACTGCGCACTCAAATCGAGGAGGGTAAAAATGAGATTTTTAAGGCTTAAGAGTGCAGATTCAAGTTCTAAAACATAAGATGACCTTTTGGGTCATCACAACTGCCTTCAGACCCAAAAGAATCGAGGACTCTACGTATGAAGGCGACCCGGTTCAGCCTGTCGAAAGACGGTACATTGTTCCGGAGAACGTTCGATGGTCCACTCGTAATATGTCTAGGACCCGGAGACACCGACTATGTTCTGAGGGAAATCCACGAATGCACCTGTGAAAATCATTCGAGCGCTGAATCATTAGTTCAGAAAATAATCAGAGCCATCTACTATTGGATCAACATGGAAAAGGACGTGAAGGAGTTCGTACGAAAATGTGATGGGTGTCAAAGGCATGCTCTGATGATTCATCGGCCCGGGGAGCTACTACATTCGGTCTTCTCCCCCTGGCCGTTCATGAAATGGGGAATGGACATCGTCGACCCCCTTCCATGGGCACCCGATAAGGCTCAATTTATTTTGTTTATGACTGACTATTTTTTTAAATGGGTGGAAGCCCGGGCGTTTGAGAAATTCAGGGAGAAGGAAGTCATTAATTTCATCTAGGACCATATAATATGTCGGTATGGAATACTGGCCGAAATCGCGTGTGACAATGGAAAGCAGTTCATCGGTAGCAAAGTAAGCGAGTTTCTCGAAGATAATAAGATTAAAAGAATCCCGTCAACACCATATCTCCCTAGTGGGAATGGGCAAGCAGAGTCCACGAACAAAACCATGCTCCAAAACCTTAGAAAGAGATTGACCGAAGCCAAAGGAAAATGGAAAGAAATCTTGCCCGAAGTCCTTCGACAGTTCAATATTGGGGACTTAATATTGAGGAAGGTCACATTGAACACCCGAAACCCGAACGAAGGAAAGCTGGGACCAAACTGGGAAAGTCCGTATCAAATTATCGATATCACCGAAAAAGGGTCGTACAAACTCGGAGCAATGAACGGTGAACGACTACCGAACAACTAGAACGTAACTCACTTGAAACAATATTACTGTTAAGGTATGATCCCGTTTACTTCTTTTATTTATCTACATTTTGAACTAACGCTTGCATGTTGCCATCAAAGAACGATACAATCTTTTAGGCCTAAAAGCACGTGTTGCACTCTTTTTTTCTTGAACCGGGTTTGTCCCAAATGGGTTTTCTGACAAGGTTTTTAACGAGGCAACAGTAAATCATGCTAACTTAGAATCGAAGACTGGTTGTCAATAGTATTCGAGGCTTCTCTATGATCGACCTCGAACAACAGGGGCATCACCCGAGGATAAATGATTTTGGCAAGTAAAGAAACTTTATGCTGTAATAGTCTATGCTCGATTGATAGGATTCACTGTAAGGACCAAACGGTCGAATGAATTGTTCCCACATAGACCACCCGAGTCCGGACACAAAGCTTGAACACATATGTAACTTTGTATGTTACGCACAAAATTAAAAGGATGTTTCTACCTTGCGAATAAATATTTTACCCCTTGAAAATTTTTCTTTCTTACATTCAATCCCCCAAAGACATCGAGCCCAAGTTCCACCTAACTCGGGGAGACTATCGCTCAAGGAAGGTTCGCACAACCCGGGATAATAAAGTCCGAGACCCGTAACAAAAAATAAGGCCTTTAAAATTTCTAAACTGGTTCAAAAGGCTACCCTCGACAAATTATAATTTAAAAAGTTCTAAGTCTTTTGGAAAAATTTCCCGTCCTACCGAGCCCCCACGAATCGTAAACAAAATAATATCGAAAGAAAGGCATGTTTGAACCTTATGACAAGACCTAAATATTATATGCTAAGGTATTTCGATATCTTTGCAATCATAAAAAATAAAGCTAAAGGAAACAAGCTTAAAAACTGTCGAAGGGAAAAACGAGCCTATATATATATATATATATATATATATATATATATATATATATCTTTACAAAGGCCAAACGGCCTTGACAAAAAAAAGTACAAAAGTACAAAAATACAAAACAAATAAAAATATACAAGGCACTTAAACGGCCTGGTCTCCACCGGAACCTGCCTCGTCACTGGCACCATCATAGTCTTCTCTGCCCTCGAATCCATTTGAACCCTCAGAGTCTTCTTCATCCTCGGGATACACTAGTTTATTGGCCTCGGCTTTGAAATCCTTAGCACTTTCGACCTCGGCCGATAAATCAAAACCCCGAACATGAATTTCTTTGAAAGCCTCCCTTAAGGATTGCCACTTCACGTATTGGATGGTATCTTTCAGCCAGTCCTGGGATGCCTCTGCATCGGCCTTATACTGGGCTACCATCTTGTTGGAATCAGCTTTGTTCACTTCAATCACCTACTTGGCCGCATTAAGCTCCTTGGCAAGAGTCTCTCGATAGAAATGGCCAAGCTTAGCTGATATTGAAGCTTCTCAACTTTTTGGGACCGAGACTTATCCTTATCCTTCGTCGCTTGAAGCTGCACCTCCGCCAAGGCCAACTGCACCTGGGCAATCTCCTTTTTCGAGGCCAGTCGGTCCATCCTGCCTCTTCACTCTTTAGCCTCAACCTTGACTGCATCTATCTCGGCTCGGAGTTAGTCGATCCAATCAATATTTTGTTGGACTTGCGGGTTACGACCATTAGTCATCGTGTCTAGCTCATCGTTACTAACTTCAAAGATTTTTACCTATTCAACCAAGTCGGCGTGTTCTTTCTGAGCCACTTCAAATTCAGCTCGAAGGCTTTTAGCCTCTCCTTCACACTGCTCGCTGAGAAGTTTGTACGTATCTCTCTTTTCAGTAAGCCCTCTGACTTCGACTTCGAGCTGGTTCAACTCCTCCCGATACCGGATAAAAGTTTCATGGTAAAGCAGTGAGGACTACAAAAATGAAGAAGAATATTAGTATTATCAATGAATTAGTTCAAGTATAAGAGGAGGAATTGAAATCATCGAGAGTTGTTTACAGTTACCCGGTTTAGCGCATGTTGTGCTTCGTTGAACAGGCAGGACACGTCTACCTCGTTCATTTTGGCTTGGTCTTCCTAGATCACCAGGCACCGAAGGTAATTGGCCACCCCTACAGGGGCGGAAAGAACCCGGGCATCCTCTGGAATGAAGATGATGATGGATCACTTCCTGTCAGGATCCGCGCTCGGGGCAGGGAATCAGTTGATCAGTTTCGGACTCGAGGTAGTCCCTCTTGCTCCCAAAGACGGACTCTTTTTTTGGTACCTCTAAGTCACCCAATCCGGTGACGTCCTCCGTTGCAGTAGAATCCATGCCATCAAAAAAGCCACGAAAAGGGTCGTCTGCCCTATGGGCCATCTCGTTGATGAGTTCTTTCACTGTTTGGTCCTCATTGTACATAGACTCAGTAAACGAGGGTGACTCAGTGATGTCGATCACACCGAGTGCCTCCTTTGGGGAACTGCCCGCATCCAGGGAAGCCTCGGCCCCGGCCTCCTCGTCGACCTCTTTAGCTTGAGGGAGATCGGCCTTGCGGTTCTCTGGTTCTGAGGCCCCTGCCCTTCAAGCTGCGACGGCACACGGGCCACTAGAACATATGGTTCTTCTTCTTCTTCTTCTTCTTTTTTTTCTTCTTCTTCTTCTTCTTCTTCGAATTCTTCTTCTTCAGATTCGTCTCTTAGATGATAGAGCAAATCCAATGACGGTGCTCGAGCATTGGTGCGTTCTTTTGACTTGCACACCAACCTTCTTATTATTTTCTTTTTCTCTGAGCTCGGGGAACTCGGAGCCCTTTTTCTTTTTTTTTTCTTCTCTTCGGCCTGTTTTGGAGCAGGGGATTGGTAGGTAAGTCCTTACCACCGACCGGAGGCCTCAGTTCGACGTCCTTAGATAAGCCTGCAAAAAGAAGTAAAGAGAGTAATGGCTTAATATTAAAAGAGGAATCCTAATACTACCTACTCGGGAAAGAAGTCTCACCATGGGAACGAGCCTCCCAACGACCCTTCTAAAGATTACTCTACGAGCGCTCGGAATATGGAATCTGTGATACGATACCCTCGACCCACTCGTTGAGTCGAGGGACAACGTTCGGGACCCGAGCAACGGCTGGACTACCACAAAGCATCGGTAAGAAAAAGAGAAGTAAGTGTAAAATCGACATTCAAAAGTAAATCATACTTACGTGACGTATTCCACTTCTCGAGGAATGGCCTACACTCGGCTGGGATTAAGTCCGAAGTCCTCACTCGGACAAAACAGCCTTGCCAGCTCTGATCCCGGCCCTCATCAATAATTGAGAATGGGGCTTTATTGGCTCGACGCACTAACTTTATCAGTCCCCGCCGGAAGATTCAGGGACTGTATAAGTGAAGAAGATGGTCGATGGTGAACGAGCACCCATCGATTTTGTTCACGAAGAACTGGAGGAGGATTATGATCCTCTAGAGCAAAGGATGAATCTGATCGAGGCATACCTCATACCTCTTACAGAAATCTATGATGACCAGGTCCATCGGAACCAATATAAAGGGATAAGTGTAAATACTTAGGTATCCCTCGACATGGGTGGTAATGGCTTCATCGGTGTCAGGGATCACTATGTCCTTATCGGCCCAGTTGCAGTCTTTTCGGACCGTAGGGAGGACTTCTTCAGTGATCGAGTAGATGTATCTCGAGACCTCTTCACATCGGCCTTGTACGGAGGAAGGTTTTTCAACCTTGAAATCGACATTGACCGAGCATCCCCCAGGATGAATATTTTCAAAGGGGATTCAGGTATCGGTTCGTCGATGGCGGCTCGCGAAACGGTCTCCTCGACCTCAGTAGCCATCCGCGAAGTAGAAGGGGTTTCTTTCTGGGGAACGATTTTTGAAGTCTTTGCCATTTCTTTAAAAAAATTGAGTAAAATCTGAGAAAGGTGTAGAAAGAAAGGAAGTTACGTAAGGATTACGATATCGATATTCTATATCATTTGCTACTCATAGAGTTTGCTTATAACAAAAACTTTCATGCTAGTATTCAAATGGCACCATTTGAGGCATTATATGGTATGGGATGTAGATCTCCCATTGTGTGGTTTGAGATAGGGGGAAATGGATTTGATTGGACCAAACCTCGTGCATCAGGCTATGAAAAAAGTTAAGATCATTAAGGAGCGGTTGAAGACTGCTTCAGAGTCATCAGAAGTCCTATTCGGATGTTCGTCGTAGGGATTTGGAGTTCAAAGAAAATGATTGGGTATTCTTGATAATTTCCCCCATGAAAGGCGTGATGCGATTTGGTAAGAAAGGGAAATTGAGTCCAAGGTATGTCGGGCCGTACAAAATCATCCAAAGGATCGGTCAGGTGGCGTACAAGCTTGAGCTACCACCCGAGATGTCATTAGTGCACCCGGTATTCCATGTGTCTATGTTGAAGAAGGTAGTTGGAGATCCGTCAGCTATTGTGTCGGTTGAGACCATTGAGGTTAATGAAGAATTGTCATATGAAGAAATTTCAGTTGCCATTCTTGATAGACAAGTCTGAAGGTTGAGAAGTAAAGAAATTGCCTCCGTGAAAGTGTTATGGTGAAACCAACAGGTTGAAGAGGCCACTTGGGAGGCCGAGGAAGAGATGAAGAAGAAGTATCCTTACTTGTTCGAATAGCTGTGTAATTCTTTTTATGAACATGTCACCTATGAATTTTGTATCACTTGTTCAGTTAATGTAAAGGTGTTCCTTTTGATTATATGTTGTTTACATGAGGCCACATTTGGTATTGTTAAGAGTTATGTTAGATTGTTGGATTGTGTACATGTTTTTAGGATGTGATTATGGGGCTCTCTAACAGGTGGATATGCCTAGTTACAAGGGAAACTCTAGCGAAATTTTTGGGAATTTAGGGAGTTAGTCAAATTTCGGGCTGATGGTGTGTAGTATGAAAACTGAGTTGTATAAGATGCTAATAGTAAATCTTGACCCTCATTCGAGGACGAGTGATCTTAAGTGGGGGGAGGATGTAAGGCCCCGTGAAAATATTTCCTAAAAATTGGGATTTTGTGATGTCGGGGCTAGCGTAGAGGTTAATAATAGTAGAAATTATTTGCGTCGAGCTTGCGAGTTGCGGTTCAGACTTTTTGATTTGAACAGTGCCTGGGGAGTTGAAGGAAAATGTTGGGCAGAAGTGGGCATTTCTGCGGCCCGTTATGCGATCGCAGAACCACTCTGCGGACCGCAGAATGGCCGCAGAGTGGAGCAGTCTTTTGGGCCATTTTTAATCTCATTTTTGCGGCCCATTATGTGACCGCATAACCATTTCGCGGGCCGTACTCTTTTCGCATATCCCGCTTTGGGATTTTTCGAAGGGAGGTTTTGCGGTGTACTATGCGACCGCAGAACCTTTCTGCGGTGTATTATGCGACCGCAGAATAGGTCTGCGGGCCGCATAGTGACCGCAAACCTGGTCAGTCCCTTTTCAGTTTTGGCACCCAAATTTCGCGATCATTTCGCGGACCGCATAATCATTATGCGGTTGCATATGCGACCGTAGAACCTGTTCCGTAGCTTTATTTTTTGGGGTTTTTAAACCCGACTCTATTCCGTTAAAACACATCCCATAGACCATTTTGAGCATATTTTTGATATCTTTAGAGTGAGAGAGAGAGTCCTATAGGGAGAAAGTGATCTTCATCAAAAAAATTCTCTTCAATTCTTGCTTAAACCTTTGAAGATTAGCAAGAGAAGTACCTTAGGTCTTCATCCCAAGAGGTAAGAATCTATGCCCTAACTCTTAATTTCAAAAATTTACAAAAAATAGGGTATTTAGGGAGACAATTATTGGGTATGAGGGTTGTTGTCTTGCATGCTTGTATTCTTAAGGTATGTGGGAATGTTGTGAGCTAAAAATGATAGAGAATGGGTTGGGGAATGATGGAATCTTCCGCAAAGGGCCTTAAAACATTGATGCTCACGTAGTATTTGATAATATGCTCAAATGAGCTAGAATCATGACCATCTCCCTAATTTTAGTTCAACTTGTTGTATTTTTAAAATAGATTGAAGTTGCTAAAAATTCCGAAATATTTTTAAAGTTTAAGGAAGCTCAATTGAGGTATGTTGGTTAAACCCCTTTTTTCTTAGAATCGAACCCCACGGTGTTCATGTAATTAGTGTAAGTTCTTGATCATTATTGAATTGGCTATTCCTAATGTGGTTGTGTTGAATGATGTATGTTCAATATTTATTCTAAATGTTCCATCATGTCATCTTGCCATTCGAGGATGTGTTCAAAATGTGGAATATGTGTTAAAAATGTTAAGACTTCATATCAAGATCGAAAATAAAGGTTGTTATGCCAAATTGTATGAAAAGCCTCTATGTACCTAAGATTCCCAAATTGCTCATATGTGAATTTAATATCTTGAATGAGAAGCCTTATTATTGTTGACAATGATAATGATATTTGAATATGGAAAAGGGAACTGGAACTATGAAATACGGCCAAGTGCCAAGAATGACTTTGTAATCGTAATCACTAGTGCCAATGAATTGAAAAGACATGAAAGAAGTGTGATGTGAAATGATTGACTGAAAAAGGTAACGTCTTGGGTGAGACGGCCTAGCCGATCGGACCGTGATCGGACGCCATGCCGCACACATGGTGGTGACTGTGCTGAAAAATGATAATTGAAATTGTTGTTATGGTTGATGTCTCAAGTAAGACAACCTAGTCGATCAGGTCGTGATCAGACTCCGTGTAAGAATACAGTGATATTTTGAATTGTGGAATATCGGCACAAAAGATCACCCAACCTAATAACATGGAAATTGACTTGAAAACTTATGTGATCCTTAACTTGATGTTTTGATGTTATTTGAAGCTCGTATTGAATTCTTGATTGTATCCTTTGTATTATTATTCATTCTATTGAGATAGTGTTTAGTTTTACATACTAGCACTATTCGACGGTACTAACGTCCCTTTTGCTGGGGGCGCTGCATCTTTAAATAGATATATGTGGTTCTATAGCAGGCAGTGTTGATCAGCGATAACAGTACACCTTCCTCCTAGTAGACTTGGTGAGCCCCACCTCATTCCGGGGTCATGTGTCTTTTGTACATTTTGTTATTACTTTTTGAGGTATAGCCGGGGCTTTGTTGCCGGCACTATCATAACTCTCTTTTATATCTCTTAGAGGCTCCGTAGATACTATGTGGGTTGTACATGGGTGCTAAAAAAGTCAAACAGATTATGTTGTGCTTTGATTTCTTGTTCCACTTTAGACTATAAAAAGGTATGTATTTTGAGATATTAAAGATGAAGAAACTAATAGAAAGGTTGTGGTATTATATGCATATGATCTTCCTACTGACTAATTAATGAAATCATGCCTTCTCTTGACCACGAGTGAGTTGGGTAGAAAGTGTCTAACAGGCTTTCTCGACCGGGTTCACTCGGTTGAGCGCCGGTCGCGCTCCCCGAGGTTGGGCGTGACATATTTATAGTATTTCAGCGGCGTTTAGCATCCAAGGGACGGCCGACCGGCGGCTGACATGCATTTAATGCCATTAAGACTTGACTGACGAGATCTTTCAGTTGTTTTGTCGTTTCTGTCACGATGCATCGAAGCAAGAATTGGATGCTCATGTTGTTTCTCGTCGTTTACTCTCTGAAAAACGAGGGGACTATCTGTATACGGGTGAAACCGAGCTCATGATACATCCTAGCCTCCGACAAGATAAGCCAAACTCGAGACATGACAAAAAGGGACCGGAATCGAGCCAAAGTCCCACCGGGCTAGAGCCCGGGGCATACCGCCTGCCTTCGAGAATATCGAGGCCATGATCCCGGAATTAGTTCTAGTCTCGAGTGACTTCGAAGAGCATTGTCAGGCAATCTAGCATAGCCAACAAAAGGCTGAAATATCCGGGACCGACCGAATATTACTGCGGGGATCTCGGCGCGTATCGATAAGGAGCCGGCATTCAGCGGATCAGAAGATTTTTTACCTTTTATAGAGTTGTACCTAAAATAGGACTCCCCTACTATACAAATGGGGTTTAATACTTTGTTTGACACATTGTAACACGTACTCAAAAGCAATATATTATTATTTTTTCTGTCTTTAAGCTCTTGTTCTTCTGTTTATCGACACCGGTCGTGGTGAGCCCGGCTCGAGGGCAATTATTCCATCAAGGCTGAATTATCCAACTCGTGTGGTTTGAATTTATCTTATCTTTATTTACCAAATAACAACTTAATTTATCGCTTTGTGTCAAGTTAATCCGCGTATCCTTAAAATTACTTACAAATTTAATTGTTATCTGATTTTGAGGGTAAACACTTTTTATAGCATCGATTTACACCACTCACCAGTTAGCACAACGTAAACATTGTAAATATATTCTTACTTCTTAACATAAAACAAAAATAAAATTATAATAAGAACTTGGTGGTACCAAGCAATATGATCTGCTGTGCAAAATTATACCAATTGCCCAGAATAAAAGAAAATTAACCGAAATATAACTTTCGGAAAAAAAGAAGTTAAATTTCAGTTATGGCAGAGGCTGGTTGTGGTTAAAGTTGCGCTAAAGACCCGTTCTAACAAATGACACCCGAAACCGCCACATGCTCTCCCTCCTTAACTCTCCCGCCCTCTTTGCTTTACTTCCATTAATTTCATTCTCATTCTCAGATCTCTCATTCTTATTTTCTGACAATTTAATTTGATTCATATATAGCTTGTAATAATCAAAGATCATAATTAGGTATTAACGATCAAAAAAGCATATCAATTATGGATGAAGAATACGACGTGATTGTTCTTGGCACTGGCCTCAAAGAATGCATCCTCAGCGGCCTTCTCTCCGTTGACGGCCTCAAAGTACGTACATTACTTTACTACTATATTCTTTCCCATCTTCTTTAATTTCAATCATTTCATTTCCTTCTTAATTTGTACAACTACTTTCTAAAATCATCTTATTACATGTATAAGACTTTTTGAAATTAAAGAATTTTCTTAATGTCTTATACAGAGTAGTAGTAATATAGTAAAAAGTGCTCCTACTGTCTTTATTAATATTGATTCCTTATGAATACTTAGGCATTGTTAATTACAAAAAAAAGAAAAAGGAAAAAAGAAGAGATCATCAGATTACATCCACATGGAAACACAGAGGTGGCTAGCTTTTCTTGATAACGGAACTGTTTATGATAAAGATTGAATCTTTTTCCTTAGAGGATTTCTTTTTTTTCTCTTTCCCTCCTTTATACATTAAAATTCTTAACATTGGCAACTCTGTTTACTGGATTTGGTAGAAAATTTATGATGTCTACTAATCTTTAGATCATCAATCTCATGATTATGTATTCTAGTTCAGATATTTATCCATGCATCTTCGTTTGCTTTCTAAAATTGAACAATAACTTTAAGTCTAACCTCTGACTGTCTCCAGGTTCTACACATGGATAAAAATGACTATTATGGAGGAGAGTCAAGCTCACTTAATCTAATCCAGGTAACATCTTTACTAATAATGCGGAACCTAAATACGCACAAACAATTTTGGATAGCTCATCACTACTCTTCTGACTCCTGAGAGGTCTAACGGCATGTTTGGCCAAACTTCTCCAAGGCCAAAATCAAGCACTTTTTTTAATAAAACAAAAAAAGAGTTTTTTTAAAAAGTTAAATTGTTTGGCCAAACATTTAGTGAAAAAAAAGTGATTTTGCGTAGAAGCAGAAGCAGTTCTGGAAAAGCAGAAAAAAGTAGCTTCTCTCCATAATCATTTTATTGAAAAGTACTTTTGAGAAAAATACACTTAGGCCATCTCCTCCAAAATGGAGTAAAGTTACTCCAACAATTACTCCATTTTTAAGAATATTTCATTTTATAGTCTTCTCTCTCTTCAATATTATATTATTATCTTTTATTTTCTTATTTCTATTAAAGAAATTCCATCTTTTTTTTTTTTTTACATATTCATCACATATAATTTAATATAAAATTATTTTATACCATAAAATTTTAAATAATATAATTTGTAAGCAAATATTATAGATTATATATATTAACGGATAATTCAAATAATAGTGAAATCATTGAGATACAAGATAATTAAATACATATTACATTATGGTAAAAAATCAGATTAAATATTACATAAATATTCAACTTCCACCTCTAGTATTCTCCCATAAATGATCTATTAATGCATTACGAAGTATAAAATGAGCATATTTGTCCTTAATTCTTTTGTGTCGAGCTAAAAATTGCTCAAATCGGCGATTTTCATCTACTAGAATTTCTACTATTGGAGGTGGACATTACCAATCATCTTGAATTGGTGCATTAAGATCACGCTCATCCTCGATTTTATTTAATATATTTTTAATTTTCACTTTTCAATTTAGCAACATCTAATATTTTATATTCGTACCTTTCAATTTTAGCAACATCTAATATTTTATATTTGCACCATTTATTTTTTGAGATGATTATATATTGTTTGTACAATTATAACTTATAATAAAATTAACTTACAATTTTACATAAAAATAATAAATGCACGAAAATTAATTTATCTAAATTATACGCCAAAGTTAAGATGTAAAATTAATATTATAAAGATATTACATAAACATAATTAGGTATATATAAAGAGATAAATTAAAAGAGTTAAATAATAATAATAAAAATAAAGTAAGGATGAATAGTAACGAAGGAGATGAATAGTGTCACTCCATCCCCGTTTTGGGGGGGCAAAAATGGGGAGCATTTGAGCCATATTTTGGCAAAAAAAGACGGGTTGGAGATGCCCTTAGAAGCACTTTTTTATAGCCTGGTCAAACACTAATTGCTGCTCAGAAGTATTTTTCAAATTAATTAGCCAAACACAAACTGCTCCCATTTGACTAAAGTACATTTGAGAAATAAAAAACATTTATCAGTATAAGCTTATTTTAGAACGTTCGCCAAAGAGGTATAACACTTACCCGAAAACGAGGCGTAAATGGAAGTCTGGCATGAGTTAGTGCTAATTTCATCTTTACACTTGCAGCTAATCTCAGCATAACATATCATGTTATTTTGTGTAGCTTTGGAAACGATTTAGGGGAAATGATAAGCCACCAGAAGAGTTAGGTACGAGTAAGGAATACAATGTTGACATGATTCCCAAGGTAAGATAGTTCACAAGTTCTTATATTAATTTTGATTTTTTATCTTTCGTTATCTATATTGTCCATTTTGCCACTCACTCAATTTCTTGACTTCTGATTCTTGTTTCTTCCCTTTTATGGATAAGTTAAAAGGATTGAGGCATCTTTATGTTGGTATCGAAACAAATAATATTCACATAATTGTAGGTTCTGTTTGATAATCATTGTTTACACAACCAGCTTAAGCTAATATGCCTGCAAGTAATAGAAGTCTCACATCTGTCAATAGAAGATCATGGGCTTTAAAATTACAGCCAGTTCAAAGAAAATTTTGGCTTTAAGATGAGGAAAATGCAATTAATGAAACAAATACTCAAAACCTGAGACAGCAACTATTTCATTTTATATATAGACTCATGCCAACTGATCATACAAGTTGGCAAGAGC
Organism: Nicotiana tomentosiformis; assembly: GCF_000390325.3. Lineage (NCBI taxonomy): Eukaryota > Viridiplantae > Streptophyta > Magnoliopsida > Solanales > Solanaceae > Nicotiana > Nicotiana tomentosiformis. The sequence goes on along the minus strand of NC_090812.1, from coordinate 12,797,507 downwards.
ATTCAGATGTTTATGTGATCTAATTTACCACATTATGAAAATTGCTAATATTGCAGTAGTTATGATATGTAAGAAATTATCTACAGATAATTAAAGGTATAACTCAACACTTTTCTAGAATATTTTTGATTAATAATGACATGAAACAGACAAGTAGATTCAACAGCATGCTCCTTATTTTAAAGGAAATTGAAACCAGATACACTGGTGCAATTAAAGAGTAGGCTCTTCTTTAGGTAAGTTCATAAAACATCTTAACTTCCTATTGATGACAGATTATGTTCATGAAAGGGCCAGGAAATTATAGAAATAAAGATGTTGGGCTTGAAAGAGTTCTTTTATTATCATGACAACTGTTGCGACCAAACACACTCACGCAAGTATACGCGGTCGTCAAGTAATAAAGTGACTAAAAGTCGGATGTCGAACCCACGAGGACTTATGATTAACTATTAACTAAATTAGCCTATCTTAATTATCTAAACAAGAATTAAATCTAAAAATATTTTATTCAAACTAATTAAATAAGAAAAATATAAATAATAAACTTTGAACAGAGAAAGAGCAGATTTTTATGATATCAATGTAATGAAAACGATCTAGGGTTATGGGCTATCTAACAATCCTATTGTATTCTTCAATTGAATTGACCGACTAATTTATCTAGCTTATTGGTTGACAGGGTTAATATTGCTCATAAGAATCTGTCGAGTTCTTACTCGCCTATTCAAGCTAACCTAACGCCTATATGTCTATGGAGTTAGAATCAACAAGAACGCATTTATAATTCCTGTAAATCAACCAAGCAAGGCAATTAGGTATATGTCTATCCTAACCACGAATCCGTTCCCCGATGCCCGAGTTCAAGAACTTGCCCTACTCAATCCTATATGCAATATAGAATTCCCACTTTCGAGTTCAATTCTAGATTCGTAGATAATATTCAATTGGTGATCAAGCAATTAAATAATTAAGTGCAAGATTGAATAAATAAACTAATATGATAAATCAAGAAGTCAAAATCAATATCCGAATAACAATAGTCATGAAAGAACCACAACCCTAGAACGTGAAGTTTAGCTCCACATAGACATGGTAGCCAAACAACAAATCATATAAAGAAACATAAAAATTACTAAGTTTGGTAGGAGAAAGATGAAACTTGATGAATTCCGGCCTCCACAGCTTTTTCGTGGCTTTTTCCCTCTTCCCAATATGTTCGATAACCTAAAGGAGGCGTTTTTGGCTTATATATTGCGTACAAAAGTCGTGGGCCAAAGCTCTCCTATTCCTAGTCCAAATCGGCTTCAGGGATTGATGCTAAGGTGGATGCGACGCATCCACCTCGTCCTCCATTTCAATTTTGCCTGCGAAGGTGGATGCGACGCATCCACCTTGTCCTCTATTTCTCAGCTTTGCATGCGAGGGTGAATGCGACGCATCCACCCCTAGTTCCTCCATCTCAGCTTTGCCCAGGTGCGGATGCTATGGCGGATGCTATGGGCTGACTTCACTGCTAAGGGTGCGCGAACTGATCTTTTTCTAGATGGATGCGACGCATCCAATCTCTCTTCCTCTACCTAGAGCACCTTTTCTTCATATTTTTGCACTCCAAACACCCTAATTCACCACACACAACTCAATTAGTCATAAAACCAATAATTAAACCATGTTGGGCATTTTAAAGATCAAATAACATCAAGAAGCGGTTAAAACATGGGTAAAGTAACATCAACACATATCGAAATATGCCAAACATCACTACCCCACACTTAAACCTTTGTTCGTCCTCGAACAAACCATCCTATAGTAGACAAAACAAAATTAAGCTCTTATCATTCAAAGCACACTGCACCTATGACCGTGGTTATTTGCAACAATTAGGCTCTAGGCTATGCATCACATACTTCCCTTTTCTTATGCCCTTCTTTAAAAATATTCGAACAAAGACAACATGCTCACAACAATCCTAACCTCAAAAACCGACTCAATGTCACTATGTACTCATGGCTTGAACACCCAACATCATAGAGAAGTCTAATAACGTTACCTATCCCTCGTGAAACCATGTGCCCTCACAACAAGAACAATAGAGCGAGTTCAATCCACACATTCGAATCTCATGATCAAATATATTTTAATGACTCACATATATCAAAGAAAATCGCTCACTCTCACAAAGAAGTCACATGCATGAAATTAGTACCATAGGCTTGCCCTTAATGTAAATCTCTACTAATGTAAGCTCGCTCGATCTAAAATCAATTAGGACTTTTTCATGGTTGTAATGTGGGCTAAGGGACGGGTAGGATATATTTAAGGAATAGTGACTCACCCTCCTAAGCACTTTAATACATCACAAAATTACTTTAAGCGCAAATTCTTCAACACCACTTCAATTTCACAAACAATATCACCCCCAAAACAGTCCCTTTTTCTTTAAGCACTACTTTAATTCATACCCACTAGCAAGAACAAGATAACAATTTATTCATTTTTTTTTTTTTTCTCTTTCAATTTCCGCTAGTGGTGTATTATTTTACAAAATAAGTGCACTCTTCTTTCTTTCATTGGTTCCACTCAAAAGTCACCCCACACTTAGTCCCTTCTTGCTTCTTTTAGCGCTCATCTAACAATTAAAGTGCTTTAAGAGGTAAAAGGATCAAAACAATGTCAATTAAGAATAAAAAGGGTATAGGCTTGTAATGTGGGTACCAAATAAAAAGTCTACGGGCTCAAAAGGGTTAACTAGGGATAGATTTTATTTGTGATAAGCGATAAGCTCAAAAAGATCAAAGAAAGCCTAAAATCATTTTTCAAACCGAGCATCACCTAAAATTTCGCTTCAACTCACATACCGGGCAAGTTCTAGACACAAGTACAATACATGGACTACACAAAAACCTCACCACACATGGCACATGACTCATTAAGGACGGTTACATTCCGACTCTCAAGTAATGCAAGTATTCACGGAGCCACGAGATATTAAGCATTAAGCGCAAAGTGAACACAAGTCAAGAAAATGAGAAATAAGCGCCACAAAACATGCTATCCATTTTAACAAGGCATCATCAATAATTTCAAATCATACAGAAGATACTACACATGCGAAAGTATAAATATGTTACTATCAAACAAGTCAAGGGCGCCTAGGTTCATCATTCTTGCTCCTTTTATTCCCTAAATTCCTAATCTACTCGGAAAGAAAAAAACTACCCGGTTCAAACTACATCCCATGGAAAAGAACCGAGGCACAAAGAAAAACCACAGGGGATTATTACTACCTAAAGAAAGCTAAAAGATATATTTTGGATTTTTGTTTAGACTTTAATCCCTCAAGAAAACTGTCTAGGAGATCAATCGTCGGGAAAAGTCCAATTTTTCTAATTTTTCATTTTTTTTTTTCCTTCACAAAAGCTACTACACTTAAGAATGAGTACTACAACTAAGCTAAAATAGCACAGAAACTTATCCAAACGATCTCCTCACCCCACACTTAAAATTTTGCAATGTCCTCAATGCACATTATAAATAATAAGAGGGTAAACGAGACTCCCTGGTAGGCCAAAGGCCGAAGCAATAGCGGCTCACGAGGTACTCAGACTTCCCCCAGGCATCGTCCTTTGTGTGGGCACCCCACACTTAGTCCTCACCATCAAGCTCGCTTTTGCACTCTTCTAATGGCTTTGCTTCCTATGCTCATAATCCTACAAAACAAAAATAAATACTACAAAATAATAAAAATAAAATAAAATAAAAAGTAAACAAAAATAAAAGAAAGCAGTAACGCTGGGTTGCCTCCCAACAAGCGCCTGATTTAACGTAGCGGCACGACGTGAACCACTTTTTGCCTCCACCTCGAACTTATGAATTGAGCCCCTAACATGGCATCCAGTTTGCGGCTATGCTCCAGTGGTGGGGCTACAAAGATAACCAGGCCAAGTAATAAATTTTTCACTCTACACTTCTCGGCCTTTAGATGAGGAATGTATTTTTTGCTTTTTGGCATGACAAATTCAAAAATATAGGCATCATGTTCCTCTTCCATTGACTCCTCCAAAGGCTTAGATGACTCGATTTCCATGTCATCATCCAAATACAATGTCGAAAAATGTTTAGAATGAGGACCAACACGCCCCAACTTTAGAATTGTATTACTATTTATATCCTCATATGTGCACACATTAGAGTCTTCAAATATAACATTATCTGCTACCTCGCATGGCTCTAGTGTACTTTTCTCAACATGGGCATCATCAACAGAAATATGCTCGAATGATTGGCTCTCCACTTTTAGCTCCTCAATTTGGCGTATAAGCTCCTTTTCAGCTTCTGACAACTCATTACTATTTTGTTGGGCGATAGACGCAACAACCTTTGCATTTAATTTATCTTGCAAGTCGTGAATAGTAGTGACAAATTTATAGATCCCTTGTCCCAGTTTAGATCTTCCCTCTATAAAGTGTCTCATCCCATCAGTAAGTTCCTCATGTTGAGCTTCATATATTTCTAACTTTTCAGCCTGTTCTGCCAGCCAAGTTTGGCTCAAAATCTCCTCTTTTTCAAAAATTTTCTCTTGCTGGTACTCGCTCTCTTCATTCAATTCTTCCATATTGGCCTTCATTCTTGTGATTGCTGCCCTCATTCTTTTCATATCTTTTTTGAGTTCATCCTGTTGCTCTGCTACTTGCCTCAGAATATCCCTAATATATGCATCAGGCTCCATATCCTGCACTTCATTGCCCCTATCAAACTCAGAAATATCATTAGAAAGATCATAATAAGGGCTCAGAGAAGGATGAACAAAATTAGGACAACCATCCCAATGGCCATCTTGACCACCACACATATTACAAATATTCCACTCAAAGGATTGAGATTGTGCGCACAACTCGCTCCTGGGAACATTCTGACAATTTTTCCACCAGTGGGGTCCTCCACAATATGGACAAGGATCATCAAAATAAGAATAACCATCATTCGAACAATTTTTATTCCAAGATGCCATGCTAAAATAAATAAAAAATACTAACTAAAATAAAATAATAAAAAAAACATGAATAGATAAAAAAATTGTCTAATCTAGAAAAATAGCAAATTTCTAAGTCCCCGGCAACGGCGCCAAAAACTTGTTGCGACCAAACACACTCACGCAAGTATACGCGGTCGTCAAGTAATAAAGTGACTAAAAGTCGGATGTCGAACCCACGAGGACTTATGATTAACTATTAACTAAATTAGCCTATCTTAATTATCTAAACAAGAATTAAATCTAAAAATATTTTATTCTAACTAATTAAATAAGAAAAATATAAATAATAAACTTTGAACAGAGAAAGAGCAGATTTTTATGATATCAATGTAATGAAAACGATCTAGGGTTATGGGCTATCTAACAATCCTATTGTATTCTTCAATTGAATTGACCGACTAATTTATCTAGCTTATTGGTTGACAGGGTTAATATTGCTCATAAGAATCTGTCGAGTTCTTACTCGCCTATTCAAGCTAACCTAACGCCTATATGTCTATGGAGTTAGAATCAACAAGAACGCATTTATAATTCCTGTAAATCAACCAAGCAAGGCAATTAGGTATATGTCTATCCTAACCACGAATCCGTTCCCCGATGCCCGAGTTCAAGAACTTGCCCTACTCAATCCTATATGCAATATAGAATTCCCACTTTCGAGTTCAATTCTAGATTCGTAGATAATATTCAATTGGTGATCAAGCAATTAAATAATTAAGTGCAAGATTGAATAAATAAACTAATATGATAAATCAAGAAGTCAAAATCAATATCCGAATAACAATAGTCATGAAAGAACCACAACCCTAGAACGTGAAGTTTAGCTCCACATAGACATAGTAGCCAAACAACAAATCATATAAAGAAACATAAAAATTACTAAGTTTGGTAGGAGAAAGATGAAACTTGATGAATTCCGGCCTCCACAGCTTTTTCGTGGCTTTTTCCTCTTCCCAATATGTTCGATAACCTAAAGGAGGCGTTTTTGGCTTATATATTGCGTACAAAAGTCGTGGGCCAAAGCTCTCCTATTCCTAGTCCAAATCGGCTTCAGGGATTGATGCTAAGGTGGATGCGACGCATCCACCTCGTCCTCCATTTCAATTTTGCCTGCGAAGGTGGATGCGACGCATCCACCTTGTCCTCTATTTCTCAGCTTTGCATGCGAGGGTGAATGCGACGCATCCACCCCTAGTTCCTCCATCTCAGCTTTGCCCAGGTGCGGATGCTATGGCGGATGCTATGGGCTGACTTCACTGCTAAGGGTGCGCGAACTGATCTTTTTCTAGATGGATGCGACGCATCCAATCTCTCTTCCTCTACCTAGAGCACCTTTTCTTCATATTTTTGCACTCCAAACACCCTAATTCACCACACACAACTCAATTAGTCATAAAACCAATAATTAAACCATGTTGGGCATTTTAAAGATCAAATAACATCAAGAAGCGGTTAAAACATGGGTAAAGTAACATCAACACATATCGAAATATGCCAAACATCAACAACTTCCAAACTGTATTTGGTTGAGTTTGATTATTGGCCTCTATTATTTGATTTATATCAAATACTTTACAAATATGGATTTAGAGCTTTTCCTGATGTATTGTAGTTTGCAATGGCAAATGGAACTTTGGTTCGTGTGCTCATCCACACCGATGTTACCAAGTATTTGAACTTCAAGGCTGTAGATGGTAGTTTTGTGTACAACAAAGGGAAGGTATGTTTGTTAAAGCACTATGAGGTGTAACTTCCGTTCCGGTTTTTGTTGGTAGAAAACTTCTTATTCTTACTTAACTTTCTTGTGAAACTGCTATCTTTAGATCTACAAAGTTCCAGCAACTGATGTTGAAGCCCTGAAATCCCCATTGATGGGGCTCTTCGAAAAGCGCCGAGCTCGGAAGTTTTTTCTTTATGTGCAAGATTTTGAAGAGACCGATCCTAAAACTCATGAAGGGATGGATTTGAACAAAATCACTGCAAAAGAATTCATTGCGTAAATTTTCTTTCCTCATGTTTTTTTGATTGCCTTGCTTAAACATATTGGTGAAGGCTGCATCCCCAGTAATAAACAGTTTCTTCCACTCTTTGGTAAGTTGTTCTTGGCAAATATTGTTTATGCAGGAAATATGAACTTGAAGCTGATACCATTGACTTTATTGGACATGCCTTGGCACTCTATACAGATGATAACTATTTGAACCAGCCAGCTATGGATTTCGTAAAGAGAGTAAAGGTGTCAAATTAAGTTTGACTTGATCAGCTTAGTATTTCAGAAAGTATATAAAATTGTTTTGATGAAGATATTATCACTAGCTTATTTTGCTTCTGACGCCATTTAAAACTTCACATTTTACATGACAGTGTAAATGTCTGGTTTGTGATTGCTGATGAGCTAGGTGTGACTTATTCTAGTTATTAAATCTGATTGAAAGCACGGTATAGGTATGCTTTATTCCATGACCATGAGAGAAAAAAGAAGAAATTAAGGAAGTTACAACTTTACCATGTTTTATACATATGGAGTGTAGAGCCTCATACAAATTTTATTCATGTGATGAGAGAAAACCCACATACTTAAATTGTTTATATATTACTGTCTTCTTATGTCCACCACCAAGTCTCTTCGGTTCAAGACTCTAGGTTAGGTATTAATTGTAACCCTCCTCTGGTTGTAAATATCATATCCTTTTTACTAGACTAGATGAGGTAAATCTTTTACTCTTTCAGATAACTGCAAGGACCTAATCAATATCGTCTTGCCTACTGAAAATGCATTTTAAATGATTAGAGATTTGATTTCGGCATCAAGACATCAGGCTTTTTTCTGTTTCTCTTTTGTGTTTCTTCTCTCTTGCCATGGATTGAAGACCTTTGCAAAGTAAAATAGAGTGTTGATATAATCCTATCATCTAAGATGTGTCCTAAACTATTATTACTTTATGAGTTGTTGACTGATAGTCATATGGTAGATCTTCCGTAAAATGTTCTAATGAATGCATTATCACAATCAAGATATAAATGAAATGCCAAATGCTAGAAATATGCTGTGATGATAATTCCACTTCCTTTCATATGAATAGAACTATTTTTGCAACTCATACGAAAACCAAATTGTTTAATTACATAAGGTAAGATATGCCTTCTTCTTTTTGAGATAAAATAAGCTTGACACTTAGATGAACAGTGCTTGAACAAGGATTACTTTTTCCTTGTTCCTCTTTCTTTTTGATTATGAGAGGATTATTTGTTACTATCGAAATTCTTTGTTTAAAGAATTACTTAATGACTACTTCGTCTCTTGGTTTTTAAAGCTATATGCAGAGTCTTTAGCACGCTTTCAAGCAGGATCCCCCTATATTTATCCAATGTATGGACTGGGAGAATTACCGCAGGTTTGTCTCCTTGGATATCTCTTGTCAGTCATATTTGAGCAAATCTAAGTTTTTTTCTGTATCTGATTGGTGCACATGTTTTCAGGCGTTTGCACGTCTGAGTGCAGTTTATGGTGGAACTTACATGCTTAACAAGCCACAGTGTAAGGTAATCATCAAAACCATCTGTAGCTCATCTGGATGCTTAACTATCACCATATAAGGTAAGTTTCACAAATGTTTTAGCACCAGAATGTGACCTAACATCTACACCTCTTCTCTCCTGATTGGAAAAAACAATTCTGAAACGAGATTCAGGATCACAAATCTTAAGTATGGCATATTATTTTATAAGGAAAGCTGAGACGATCATGCACTCAGCTGGCTGCTCTATGTCAAATGCTGAGGAATTCTACATGGCTTACATACTCATTGAATTAAATTTGAAGTTTATGTGAACACTCGGGTTCTGGGATTGCAGGTAGAGTTTGATGAAAATGGAAAAGTAGTCGGTGTGACTTCTGAAGGAGAAACTGCTAAATGCAAGAAAGTTGTTTGTGATCCCTCCTATTTACCTGATAAGGTACAATTAACAAATTCGGAAAAACTAATATGTCCAGGCTTTCTGCACTGTCGATTCATGTCTTGAAAATTTGCTTAATCATCTGCTGAGCAGAAAAAGGATCAGATTGGTTATTTCGATTGACAATTTATTTATACCAATACATAATGCAGGTTCAGAAGGTTGGAAAAGTTGCTCGTGCAATTTGTATAATGAGCCATCCAATCCCTGACACTAATGATTCTCATTCAGCCCAGGTCATTTTACCACAGAAGCAACTTGGTCGCAAATCAGACATGTATGTTTTCTAGGCTTCCAGATAGTCTACTGAATTATCATTTCCTATTTTGTGGTGTACTATAGCGGGATGTCTCTGATAATGCAAGCTTCCTGATTCTAAAGATAAAGAGTACAGAGCATCCTAACTTTGACCTTGCTTATATATGCCACTGACTAGTAATTAAGTCCTCTTTTTTATAAACAATTGTTGAGAAGTGACTGCCACTGTTTATTAAGTCCTAGACTTCGTTACATGTTCACTATACCTTTTCTTCTGTTTGGAGAACTTGAAAAGTAATTCACAGCTACTTATTCAACATGCCGGTTACAGGTACCTGTTCTGTTGTTCCTACTCCCACAATGTCGCTCCAAAAGGGAAATATATTGCCTTTGTTTCGACAGAAGCTGAAACTGATGACCCCCAGACAGAACTGAAGCCTGGGGTAGACATACTTGGGCCTGTAGATGAGATATTTTATGAAACTTATGACCAATTCGTACCTTCACACGACTCTGCTGCTGATAATTGTTTCATATCTAAAGTAAGTTCCAATATTAGTTGCTAGTTTCTATTCTATTTCATACAACTATTTCTTCTGAAATATAGAAAGACATATGACTGTGTTATTACTTATTAGTACAACAAGCTTTTGTTTCTCTCGAGGAATTAGATGATATTTTATGTATATGTTTTCGAATGGTATAGAAGCATCACTGAAAGCGAAGGGGCACTTTGATTTTCTTTCTCTGACTTACTGGACCTTGCCCCACATTATGTGAAATTACTGCCACTCAAGGGAACCGTTCATAATCTAGTAATACCACTTAGGCGGAAAATTAATTGTAATAGTAATGTCTTAGAAGCTTAGGCACGCCTTCTCTTGCATAGAGAGTTA